>NC_056743.1:386432967-387032967 GCF_019279795.1 Protopterus annectens | reverse complement strand
TTAGGGCTCAGCCAGGAAAATGATCCAGGTTTGAGAGGCAGACTGATAACATTGCACTGCACAACGTTTTCATTAACCATCAGTTTGGTATAGTCAGAACCCTATTTATGTCAAAGCAGCTGCTTGCATTAATCATACAGCTGACTCCTTGCACAAAGGAATAAGGCCCTGAAAGCAGCTCTAGTGACTTGAGTTCAGCCAGTGAATCCCAGCTGCAGGATGGTAATAAGTAGCAAATGTTGGTTTGTCCATCCCATTAGCTATGCCTGCTGCACAGACATCACCTACTGATGGGTTAATGCTGCTACTAGTAAGCTATACAGGCTTGCAAAACACTGAGTAGCACGGGTCATTGTGTGGTAACATTCTGATCACCCAGCCATAGAGGAAGTGGTTAGGGTACAAGGATTCACCAACAAGCCATAGATGACAGACACGAGGCTGTGATTTCTGCCTCCAATGATCACTAACAGGTTTGGCTGATGGGACATGGAGTGCCGTTTACTGTTTCCTTCTACATTCTTTTTCGATTATATGCCTTCCAGTCATCATATCCTCCTCCAATTGAGCCCATTCTGTGTGGATGCAGAAGGCCCTCTTTGTAATATGTGACAGCTGACCAGAAGGGGGCATCATCCGGATAGCCTTAGAGGATTCTATGCCTCTGTTTCCTTTCTTCTGTCAGCTGCCAAGGGAAGATGGTTTCATCCCAAAGGATTGAGGGTCTAACCACATGCTAGGGCCATTCTGTATTCTGTTTTTATTTTTAGTTGAACAGACTCTTATTAATTCCTCCCTTGCAGCTGACACTATCTATCAGGCATAGACTACAACAGCGTTTCGCAGCTGACACCATGAATAATGCATAGACTGCAACAAAATTTCTAAACCGCCCCTTATTCCACCCCTACGTAGCTGACAGTACCACCACAGGGTACTTATATGCCCTAGACCTATGTCTCTGCATTCCCATATGCATGCAAATGAAGTCTACTATCACCAGGTTAGGAACATCAAGCCTATATCCCTGGTCTTGGCTTTTGGAACTCCATTAGCATCTGCTTGCACAGCAGTAACCAGCTGATCCCAAAACACCTTCATTCTCTCCACAGAATGTAAAAACCAGCAAGCACACTGCACCCCACCTTGCATAGCTTTTCCATTCTCATGCTGTCTGGGTCATAACTGAGGCTTTATCCTACTAAAACCACACAGCCAGGCTGATGTTATGCACAGCAGTGTGATGCTATGCTAATAGTATACAAGACAAGTCTCTTAATTTCAGAATCCCTGTAAATCATCAAATTAAAGTTAGCACTTTGCTCTTATTACATCTACAGGAAAATAACCAGACTATAACTTACTGGGTATCCATACCAATATCAAAAAGTCTGTTTTGCCCTTCTCTCACTTTATCCATTTGCAGCTTTAAGTTTAAATTTTTTATTGCTCCTTGCCATACATCTCAACCGCAGAGCAAGAAATCTGGACAAAGCCATAAATAAAAGTGGCACAAAGGCCCCAAAATAGGGACATTTTTTAAATATTACTCTTCCAAACTTAGAAAGTTGATAGAATAACAAATTTTGCATTTGCATGAATTTTCTGAAGGGTATGAAGTCTGGAACTCAAATGTATGTCATTATTTTCTAACTTCAATCTTTAATGATTTGCCACCAATTTGCCAGGAAAACCACAATTTTATGAAAAACGGACCAAAAATATGAGGAAAAAAATCTGTACAGTAGACAGTTATGCTTCCTGCTAATCTGTTAGTTTTGAAACTGGTTTAATTTTGTTGTGGTCTCCCTAGCATTATATGTGAGTGTTGAAACTAATGTAATCTGTACCTCCCTTGAGAAATTACACTTCTTGCTATTACAGCACTTTATGTACTGATTTGCAGTACTTTTTTGGACTGATACTTAAGTGTTCGCTAATGTTTTCATAGTTCATGACCTTCTCTCCAGTATGTCACACATTATCACTTCTAATGTAAAACAAACAGGCAAAATATGGAATGTTTACTAACACCTTCTAGTAAGAAACTCATAGCATAGTTAAGAACTGTTTTTGTCTGTACTTTTGATAATTTAATATGATTCAGAATTATTTGCCATGGATATTTGTTAAAAAATAATTAATGTGTTACAGACTCTTTCAATGTGGCACAGAATGGAACTGAAAATTTCTTGTTGTCAAAATGAAGAACACTACTCATAATTCCACACAGTTGAGAAGTATGATTGTACTATATTGGTTCTATCACTATTTGTATTGCCTCTAAATTAGTTTCATCTTACCAGTTTTTACTTACAGATTACAAACCCTATCATCTTGTGCTGCTGTTCAACTTGCTGACTGCATTCCCTGCTGTTACATTAACTGCACTGCTCAGCCTAACCTTGTTACTTCATCAGCTATTGGACACCCATTAATGATCACTACTACTTGTACTGCTACTTAACATTTTATTAGATACCTTGCTATGTAGTTCACTCTAGCAATTAGAACGGAGTATTACGGCTCTAAACTACAAAACAGCTATTTCCTGCAGTCCAGGGTACAGGGTTTGAGTCTTTCCACCTCCATTTGCTTACTGTCTGACTCCAAGTAAAGACATTTATAAAAAGGGATGCTTGTGTCCAGTGGAATCACCCAATTAACAAATTAACAAAAATTAATAAATCCATCCCACTACCATTAACTATATTTTTTCCTCACTCACTGGTTAGTATGGGATCAAGATCTGCTCTTACCTACTTTATGGATAGCTTCCTTGCACCTGGCACTTTGGCACATGGCAACACCTGTCTCATAGTACTGATAACTCACTATTACTATCCATGAATGGCACAGTCTGGAAGAAATGCAAGTACTTACTCAAAATGGAGCTTAATCTCTCATCATAATCATCATTTGGTAAGCAGCACACACAGAGCACAGCACAACTCGATTCTCTCTTCCTAGTAAAAGTGGAGGTAACAGGAAGCTATCAGAAATAGTGTGAAGTTTTTTAAGAGTACTATAGAGCTACCTGTAGCTCTACCTATAGAGCTGTATTTCCTGTTGCATACTATTACTATATATAAGCCAGAAATCATAACGTCCTTTGCCTATATACCTTATACTGACTAGCCTAATTAACAACGATGTGTATAAACTTGGAGGACTAATTTGGAGCATTCCTTTCTTAAAAGAAAAAAAAAAAAAAATATATATATATATATATATATATATATATATATATATATATATATATGAAATGTAAAACATGATAGAGGGTTATATGTTAAGTTGAACCTTATTGTTTCTGAGTTATGTTGTTTTTACAAGTGTCTTGCTTGAATGTTATCTTTGACAGAGTCATAGATGAGTTGAACCTTATTGTTTCTGAGCTTTATTGTTTTACAAGTGTCTTGCTTGAATGTTTTAATTGATAGAGACATAGTAATATTGCTGTCAGGACTGTTTTAATGTGCAAGTTAATCTCTATACTATGTTCCAGATACTACTTAATAAGCCTGTGTAGCTGTCTATTTTCATCTCTCTGTGTGTCTTACCACTGTCTCTCTTCTCCCTTTATATTCCCAGCTGCCCAAACTGGCTTGCCAGTAGAAAGGAGGACTTGCCTTGCCTGCTGAAAAACAACATTTATCCACAACATACTGCGGTTTCCCCTTACTAAGGAAGTGAACCTATCCTTCCCTCTGCAACAGTCCCTAGGGGAAAGGGGAATTTAATCATAAGTGAAAGTATGTACTTTATACCAAAGTCTATAGACAATTAGTGTGAGATATCCTAGGTTGTAAGTTTACTCTCACCAGCCAGGACAGCCAGCAACCTTTACTAACTGCTCCCATTCCTGTCTCCCCTTCCTCCCTCTTAGACTACATTTTACTCTCTCCTATTCAACCTTTATAGTATATGTACTGCCCTGCCATCTTTTATCTCAATATATATATTACCTCTGCCATACAGCCTTTGTCCACTAGAGAGCAACAGTTTCCTTTAGACCTCCATTCTGACTCTAGCTTTAAGTAACTTACAGGCTCTCGGATTCCAATATCCTGTAAGAGCCAACACTCCCACTCTTTTCTCTCTTTCTTCTTGTATTCTTTTCTGCCAACCCTCTCTGTATATTCTATTATCAAGGCATTGTGTCATCTCACCATCCCCACCTATACTTACCTTTACTTACTGCTCCTCTGATTGTTCTCCTTGGGTGAACTCGGTGGCTCATCCCTCTCTGTTCGCCCTGCGGGCTCGCTCCGCTCCCCTACCCTGCCCCCAAATCTCACCCACCCCCAGTGGTCCTAAACTTATACACTAACTGCCACACCCCTATACAATAGGACCAACCTCTAACTCCTCCCCTTAAAGTGCTATCACCTCTATTATACTCTCACACTAACCCCTATCTCCTCCCCCTTAAAAAAACATCACTCATCTACCATTATCCATTACCCTATCACTCTATCCACAAATATCCCTACATCCCACCATCAATACCTAAACTAATGGCCCAAGGGCCCTACAAATCCTTACCTTTATTACTACTCCTAACTATACTTATCATACCCTATCTACTTACTCTCTACGAACGCCATACATTCCTAGTACTTCATACCCACAACACACACACCTCTATCCTTACTCCTAGCTCCACTCACAGTCTTAGCAACCTCTCCAGCCCAGCTAAGTACTCAGCAGCCAAACTTCATAGACTCCATCACATCTCTCATTGTAACTCACTAGCTAGAAAAACGAAGAACCTAATTTTTAAACTTTTACAACTCATCCTAAAAGTTCAGGTCCACTCCCTGTTAGATGGTGATATACACCCAAACCCAGATCCTACCACTATCACAGCGACACAGCCTGATACACCAACATTTTCAATCTCACAAACACTTACCAAGTCCCCCAACTCTCTCCTGATAGCTCATCTTAACATTCGTAGCATCAATAATAAAATAACTCACCTGCATGCCCTTATTGATGTTCATTCCTTTGACATCCTCTGTCTGTCTGAAACATGGCTGAAACCATCAATACAAGACAGTGCAGTTCTACCCCCTGGCTATAATATCATAAGACATGACCGTAACACTAAAAAAAGTGGAGGCGTAGCCATACTTTATAAGAATGGATTACAAGTTACCTTGCTAGACCCCAAACCTCCACTTTGCAACAATGCAGAAATTCTTCTAACTAAGATTCAGCTTAACAAAAGCAAAGCCATATATCTAGCATGTGTCTATCTTCCCCCAGGTAATAACATCAACACATTAGAGGCTATCCTCAGCTGGCTCTCAAGCAACTACCCCCAAGAAACCATTATACTTGGAGATTTTAACATTAACTGGAACTCCTGTATATCTGAGCAGTCTTCTACTCATATCAACTTGTATGGTTTTACCCAAACTATAACATCCCCTACCCGTACCAATAAAACTAACAACAAAACTAGTACCCTTGATTGGATACTCACTAATACTTCCCAACTAAACTATAAAACAGGCACCCTCCCTGAGGACATAAGTGACCACTTGCTTACCTATCTAATCAGAACAAAAACTGAAGTCCCAAATTCAACCATCTGTAGAACTATTCGCACTAACAGAAATTTTAACCCTGCTCACTTTCAAGCTGAACTAGGCACCTGTGACTGATCACCCCTGAAACACCTCCCAATAGATAATGCTGTGAAATACTTAACTCTAAATTTCTATCCATTTTAGACAACCATGCCCCACTACGCAAAGTTAGAATTAGAACCAGCACCAGCACCATGGCTCACCAAAACTACCAAACAAAAAATCCTCCAAAGAAATAAACTATGGGCCAAATGGCGCTCAACAAAAAGGCCCTCAGATCACCTGCAATTCAGACAGCTAAGAAATGAAACAAAAAAGGCTATATTAGCCGATAAAAGAAACTACTACTACCAGCTACAACAAACCAACCAAAATAATCCCCAAAAATTCTGGCGAGGTATCAATAACCTCCTACACCCTGGACGCTCAAGTACTCCCTCTCCCTATGGCTCTGATCACAACAATCCCAACCAAATAGCCGACTCATTTAATACTTTTTCACTGAAACTATACAATCCCTAGACAACCAGCTATCCCCTAGCAACCCATGCTCTCCCGCAACATCTACCAATAATCCTTCTCAATTTCATTTTCTGCCAGTGCCCACTTCACTCATTTGTAACCTCATACAGAAACTTAAACCCACTACACTCTCTGCTGATCTATTACCTGCAGAATACCTACAAAAAGCTGCTAAAGTCATAGCCTACCCCATATCGATCCTCATTAACAGAACTATTTCCAAAGGAACTATTCCTCTAATCTGGAAAGTCTCTCACATTATTCCCCTGCATAAAGGTGGTAACTCCAAGGAGTTGTCCAATTACAGGCCCATAGCTATTCTATCTCCTTTGGCAAAAATAATGGAAAAATGTATTCACCTACAACTGTTAACCTACCTACTTGATCACAATTTATTAGCACCCTGTCAACATGGCTTTTTAGACCATTTCATAGCACCACCTCTGCTCTCTTATCCTTCACTAACCATATTAACAGTAAACTTAATAATGATACTCTATCCTCAGCCCTCTTTATTGACCTGTCCAAAGCATTTGACATGGTTAACCACCAACTGCTTATAGACATGCTCAAAAACCTGTCACTGGACACCCATACTATACAGTGGTTCCAATCTTACCTACAAAATAGACAACAGGCTGTACTATGGGAAGTACTTTATCTTCCCACCTCCCAGTTGCCCTAGGGGGGTCCCACAAAGATCTATATTGGGTCCATTACTCTTCTCCATCTTTACAAATGACCTCCATTCTGTAATCCCACAAGCCGATTGTATCCAATACGCTGATGACTCCACACTCATATGCTCTGCTACTTCTCAATCAGAACTTCAGTCACTAACCCAAAAGACCTTTAGTACAGTTGAAAACTGGCTCCTACAAAGATGTCTTATCCTTAACCCCAAAAAAACAAAAATGGTACTATTTACCCCCACCCGCAGAACCTCCCCACTTAACTTTACTATTACTTCAAATAACGGAACTATAATATCTCCTGAGCCAACCACCAAACTACTCGGAGTACTAATAGATAATAACTTGTCTTTTGAACCTCACATTAATAACACCATTAAAACAGTAAACAAGAAACTAGGTTCCCTCTATAGAATCAAACCCTTTCTAACACCTCCAGCCAGGGTTACCATTGCTCGGTGCGAAAGTATTGTTAGACACGTAAGAAATATGTTAGAAAGGAATTGCCCTGAAAGGTGGTATTTGCATTCAGTGCCAGCTGTACCCCTCATGAACCTCTTATCAACCAAGAGTCTGAAATAATCTATTGCCAAAGGGGAATGTTAAGAGAGAATTTCTTATCTCTACCCTGCTCTATGCCTCCCCTATCTATACCAGAAACATCCTGGAATAGAAGCTTTGCCCCTTTGATCAAAAGGCATGAATCTATGACTCGTAGAGAGAGCATGTGATGAAGAACCTGAGGAAAAGACTCTGTTTCATTTGG
The DNA here is from genome assembly GCF_019279795.1 of Protopterus annectens. NCBI lineage: Eukaryota > Metazoa > Chordata > Ceratodontiformes > Protopteridae > Protopterus > Protopterus annectens. The sequence goes on along the minus strand of NC_056743.1, from coordinate 387,025,387 downwards.
TGATGGAAAGGAATTGCCCTGAAAGGTGGTATTTGCATTCAGTGCCAGCTGTACCCCTCATGAACCTCTTATCAACCAAGAGTCTGAAATAATCTATTGCCAAAGGGGAATGTTAAGAGAGAATTTCTAGGGCAGATTCAGAGAGATAGGGGCAAGAGTGGAGGGTATGGGAAATAGAATGCTGGCATAGTTATTCTGAAGTATTAGAATGCCCCTTTTTTGGAAATGATTTGTGTTCTTGTTTCTCCCTCTCTCTCTTTTTTTGGATTGCTTGTTTTGTTTCTCAAAAGGAAAAGAAAGTTTGGAGAAGGGGAGGTTTGAAAAATCACTCTCTTAATTAACTCCCCTTATTCATGAAATCGTTTGAGGATCTGAGTAGGATTACGACCAAACAAAACCTCCTTATCTAGTGCAGAATTCAAATTTACAAACTTTACTTCATCAGCAAACTTTTGATTACTTATACAGGCATATCTCCCTTCAAAACTATAGCAGTAGCAGTTGCCTAAACACAGCATCTGTACAGTCATACACACACTTCAAAGTATTGTTAGACACGTAAGAAATATGTTAGAAACAAATTAATTCAAAAAGGAGTTAAAAAGTGTCTGCACAAAACAGAATAAACTTCCACATATGTGCATGGCAGTTGAGAATTTATAAGCTAATGTGGAAGAAGAGAAAGTTCTCTTACCAAATCTGTATAACACAGATCTTTTTCCACTGGGGAGGAGTTGGTAATAGCAAATAATCTGTTGCCAGCTTGCAAAGCTGCATTTCATCATGCGGCTGGATTTCATCTAAGATGAGAAAAACATAATTTTGCTTGGTTAAAGTACCACGGTGGTGCAGCGGTTAGCGTTGCTGCCTCACAACAAGAGGTTCCCCGGTTCGATTCTCGGCTGTGGTGCCTTCTGTGCGGAGTCTGCATGTCCTCCCTGTGGCCGCGTGGGTTTCCTCCGGGTGCTCCAGTTTCCTCCCACATCCCAAAGACATGCTGTAGGTGGATTGGACACTCGAAATTGGCCCTAGGTGTGAGTGCGTGCGTGTGCCATCTGTGGAAGGTTGGCCGCCGGGTTGGCAACTCGACACTGTAAAACTCCACTGCCAATCATGAGCGGACAGGTGATCCGCTGTGGCGACCCCTAACCGGGAAAAGTCGAAAGAAGAAGAAGATACAGTCTATCCCCCTTTTTGGGGACTGATGTTTGAGACAAATATTACAGGCAGCATAAAACACATCCAGTACCTTTCTCTGGGACAAATTTGACCAAGATTCAACTCTGGCTATGGGTAAACTACTGGGGATTACCTTTAGTCAAAAAATGCTACTCACTGTAGCTCCCTGCTTTTTACAAATAACAGAATTAGATCAACATAAAACATGCTGGTCTGTGACTGTCATTACTCATTATTCTGACTTTGCAAGATTTCTGTCATTTATGTGGAGCAACTTGGAATGATTTAGTGTGTGATTACTGTTTTCATGGAACAAAGCTGAAATGGGCCATCATTTTTATTACAGACAGACATCTGAAGTGCACACAGAAGTAACTAGAGTTGTTGGGGTGGGGTGATAGCTGTCTGTCAAAAGTAACTGTCCCACCTGTTATCTTCTTTGTTTAAACTGTCACTATCTGGCTTTGCACGAGTAGTGTGTGTGTGCAGAATTAATGAAATTTGTTTGAAGGAACTAAGAATAGTTTAATACCTGGCTATTTTTTTGCATAGAATATAGCCAATTAACAACACATGGCCATCATTTTTATCACTATCATTTGAAGTGGTCACAGAAATAACCAAACTGCTAAGTGGTAGTGGGTACTTGTCTGCTGAGGGGTAAGAGCTATCTTTTGAAACTAAATGACCCTCTTGTTCTTTGCTCAGTTTAAACAGTTACCCTTCATAAAATTCAAGGCATAAAATATATCACATAACATCCAGACTTACAAAGCTTCTGAGTGTCTGGTGACTGCCCCCCCCCCCCTTACACATACACTCCATGATTACATAACTGGATTTTGACACAGGTTTAGTAATGGCCTTTGATCTGAACCCCCCACCTGGTCAAACTATCGCTGCTCAGAACTGTGTATAGAATGTCACTATGGTTTGGATGGAGGAGCTGGTGACAGTGTTATTATTTCTTTAATTTTTGTCACAAACCTTAGAGGTATGCACAGGTCACACTACTGCTTGTGTTGGGCTGCAGACTATCACTTTACCACTTGTCACAAACTTCTGAAGTGTGCACTCTCTAGGGGTAGCAAGTCAGAAACATTATCATGACCATTATTTTTGCACTTTCCTCTAGAGCACAGGTCAGAAGTATATACAGGTGGATAGCTTTTAGGAAGGGTAAGGAGGCATGCTGCATATATACATCTGACAGCACCAAAATGATGCATGTTCTATTTTTCTGTTTAGTTTCATTCTAGCCTGACATCAGAGAGGAACTTAGACAGTGCAGCAACTTGAAATTTGACTGCGGCCATTTGTTCTTTCACTTTCATTCCAGTCCATTCCAGCACTAGAATGGGATATGCAGAACAGGACTACCTCCTTATTTTTTGAGCGGGAAGGCAGGTACTATTCACATATATGGTTTATGTATCATCGCAAGCACTTGTCTTCTCAGTTTATTGGGAAATGGTATTTTTGTCAGCTTTGAACATTAAGCCACATTTGATGCAAATTATTTCTTCCTGGAAATAATATGGTAAGACTAAATTTCTTTCCTTTTTTTTTTCATTTATTTTTACATGTTCCAACACAAAAAATTTAAAATTATGCATGGGGAATTTACTAAATTTACTAAAATAGTGGTTACACCAAAAAGTGCGGTCACTGTTCCCAGTGTAAATACATACTAGAAGGCGACAGTGTAGTTGTACCAAAATATGGGACTGTTTGGTCTGGGCACAAAAGTAATTGTGGCACAAAGAACGTGGTATACATCGCACTGTGCCAAGTGTGTGAAAGGTATTATACTGGGAAAACCAAAAACACCTTCAGAACACGGATATACCAACATGCATATGACATAAGTAAAGGCAATAATAATAATGCATTAGCAAAACATCTTAGTAAATTCCCCATGCATAATTTAAAATTTTTTGTTTTGGAACATGTAAAAATAAATGAAACAGGAGGACCTAGTGATATATTCCTAGAATATAAAGAATTAATGTGGCAACTGAGGGTGAATGTCACAAATCCCCCTGGGCTAAATGAGGTTGTATCCCTTGCCAGTTATTTGAAACTAAAATCTGAATTCCACCTATAACAAAGTTTCAAACAGCACTTATACATCCATTGTTATTTTATATATATATATATATCATATGTAACATAGGTATTTTTAAGTGTACTTTATGTATGGTCTTCTTTGAAAAACAAAATTATTTGTTAGTATGTTTTTAGCATGGTAATACATTTTATAGATGCAATTTTGTATGCACTTTAGTATTGCACTACAGTGCTTAGATAGGAAAATGCACTTGTCACTTTAAATGTTAGTAGTTAGGGGTTCTTAGATTAATTGGTTAATTAGATGTATAATTACTTGCAGGTGAGGCTTTATATTGTGCTTTTTACTTTGATGTGTTATTCTGAAGAAGTCATTGTGAAAGGACTGACGAAAGCTCTTAATCCATTAAATATTTTGTTCAGCTCTTAGTGCTTCTTTGCCACTGTGTTTCTTATTTCTTGGTTTTGCACTGAATAGTGGTTTGTGGCCCATTTCAAATAACCAAAAGAAATATCTGCATAGTTATAAAGTTTAAATTTTCTCTGTGATATTAACAGTGTCTTTACTACAAATCTCCACAGGCATCTTTTCTGGGATGGACAGCCACACCATCTCCCTCTCTTTGTTGGGATTCAAAAAACCCATCATTGTCGCTGGTAGGGACAATCTTTATTAATAACCATGTGTTGAAATGATACAAGAAAAAGCTAAGTTAATAAAGATTCTTTTTCATGCCATCATTGGATGAACAGGTTATTTAAAAAACGTAACATGTACCTTAGAACCTCTAGAACCCCTGGCTTAATGCATGCTTTTTCTCCACAGCTGTCAAGAGTCCAGTCTTGCCTAGTTAGGATGTGTAGGATAAATGAATACAGGAAGAAACTGAAGAGTAAGACAAATTGCAAGAAAAGGAAGACAAAATTAATCTGGATGGTATGGGCAGGACAGGGGCAGACTACAGGTCACTGGGTGATGTGGATGCCAGTGAGCATCAAGCGGGCACTCTAGAGCTCTTCACCTAGGGGGCCAGTTCAGCAGCAATACAAACTTCTGCTTGGCCTCACCCCCCTCCATTGCTTTTCCATCTCAGGTAATTTGCTCCCAAAACCTTGGCTCCTTTGATAATTTTCTCCAGAAAATTCCAGCACCCTCTTGTCTACTTTCTATATTCCTACTTGCAGTCAGCCCTATTGGTAAAATCTTCGTTCTCCATTTTTGTGTTGACTTAGTTCTTTAATGCAGTCTGCTACTTTACGAATATAATATTCTGTATGGTTGTTGCTATTCTACTTAAGGACTTGCATACAAAATCTTACTCTATACTTACTTTTCAACCCTTCCCATTATTATCCCTTTTCACTTTGACTTATAACTTTTTGCTAGTGTTTTATGCAAGTGCATGCCATAGACATGTTGAGGAAAATTAAGGGCTTATTATTATTATTATGACATTATTTAGAAAGTTAAAAATGATGAAAATATATATGTTATGACCGGAAGTGTAAGAAGCTGTTAAGAGATTTGAAAGACTATGAGATAGGGAATGCCATCCCCCTCAATGATAGGTCTGGTAAAAATATCTTACATTTTAATGTTGAGAATGCACCTCCTTCAAATGAGAACAGGGCTGCTAATACTAACAATGCTGATACTTCTGCTATTTTAGACTTTTTAGGTGTTAATGATTTTTTTTGGAATCCCCCCCCCCCCAAGATGTTCCAAGCTGATAGCAAAATGCTACAACTATCCCAATACATCCAAGCACAGGAGGGGGTAATCAGCACATTTCCAGGAGGGACAGGATGAGGTGGGAAATTTAAATGTTTCTGTGATGAGCAACATTTTTTTCTTTTAAAGGTTTTAAAATTTATACTTATAGTAATTTAACAGTTGATGCAGTGTATGCTAGTTTATTTAACAAAGGATTTACACTTGTACCAGCCAAGGAAATTTGTGTGGTGGATTTATTGATTGAACTGAGAATGTCTGTAAGGAAAATTAATTTTCAATTGATTTGTGAGGGGGGGAGGATAAGGAGGGGGTTTAAAGAGAAAGAGTTTATGCAACCCCCTGGTGAATCCTGATTTAAATCAATTTGAACTAGAATGAGAAGCTGAATTCAGGAAATTATTTGGATCTGAGTATAGAAACAAATATTTTAATTTAACTAAACAGGACGAGTGTTTATTGAATCAATTGAGGAAGGACAGGACAATTAGAGTCATGAAATCGGACAAGGGGATGGGATAGTCCTTATGGATACCATGGTTTATAACTAAAAGATCTGTTACTGTGGGATACTGATACCGGTATGACAGTTTCACATCAGGAAGGAGAACTTGCCTTTAAAGCTATACATTTTATTTTATATGACCTACCGATGACTGATTTAACTAAAGAAATATATGGTTGTATATAAACCAGTTGTTTCTTCTTTTTTGGTACCCCTAAAATACATAAAAATGTAAATAACCCACCATTAACACCTCTGGTTACTTCGGCTGGGTCTAAAACAGAACCTCTTGCTAAGTATACGGATTTTAAATTGAAGTCCTTCTTTAACAATGAAGTACACATTTTGAAAGACTCTTGGAACTTTTTAGATTTGATTTGTAATGTTAATTTCGAAGCCAACAATATATCAGTTGCCACTAATGTAAAACATTTTTTTTTTTACTATAGCACGTAACATTGATTTAGAGTAGCTTACACAGGCATTGGTCTCCGTCAAAGAGTTGACTGATAGGGATGCGTTGTTTTGTTTGAAGGAGAAATTTTTAAACAGATTAAGGGAGTTAGCTATGGGTGTAGCATCAGCACCAGTTTGTGTCAATACTGTCATGTAGGTATAGGAAAAACAAGTCATTTTGGATCTAATTTTATGGATACTATTAAATTTTATTCCAGATTTTTGGACATCTTTTTAATCTGGAAAGGTTCTTTGGAGGGTCTAAACTGATTTATAACACTTATTAATACATACATCAGCTGACTTTTTAACTTTTGCATATAGTTTTAATGACATGACTATTATTTAGATGTTGAATTATACAAAGATATGAATAAGATAAGATTTGAATCCACTACCCATCATAAAATCACCCTCTCCAACTCCCATCTTTTACATAGTAGCCACTACCCCTTTAGACAAAAAAAAGTTTGGTTAAAAGAGAGATGGTGATTCTGTCATGGATGATTTCAGAAGAAAACAATTTTTTTTTAAAGAATTAGATTTATCAAAAAGCATGCTATATGAGAGGATATAACCGGTAAGATTGTGTAAAGAAATAGAGAGAGAAGTGATCGATAAGAAAATGACTAATTTTAAACCCAATTTAAATGGGGGAAACTTGAGGAGTGAAGTAACTGATACCCCACATATTGCATTTGATAAGAGGATGGTTTTACCTTTTAGTTATAGGAGTTGTTGTTGTGTCTTTCGGCTTTTCCCGGTTAGGGGTCGCCACAGCGGAACTCCGGTCCGCTAATGATTGGCAGTAGATTTTTACGTGCAGAGTTCCCGGCCCTGACGCACAACCTTCAACGAAGGTACGCCCATTCATGCATGTCTCCACACAGAAGGTGCTCTAGCTGAGAATCGAACAGGACAACGTCTTACTGTGAGGTGACAACTAAAGCAGGAGGTGTCTCTGTTTACATCAAAAATAAATATACTTCAAGGCTGGTCAAACAGGGCAATGCACTTGAGCTGCTCCATGTTCAAATCACCATAGGTAAAATCCAATACCACTTCCTTGCAAGCTAAATTTCCCCCTTCTATGACCTAGGAAACCCATACCATACATTTAAACTTATTAGAAACACTAACCATCCAATCTAGCACCATATTCATGGGTGACTTTAATTACCTCAATATTAAGTGGGAATCCTACATGACACCAAACGTACATGCACAGAGATTCCTGGATTTTGTAAACGCAAACTCCCTGGACCAGATGGTCAATACACCAACCAGGGGAGCAACCATACTGGATCGGGCCTCACTAATATGGGAGACTGATGCACATCCCCTGCTGTAATGCCTTCCATGGTAAGGTCAGACCACAAAATGGTCTCCTTTGAAGTAAAAATAAAACCTGCACCCCAGCTAAATCTGGAATATTCAGGAACTATTCTAAAGCTAACCTCCTGCTATTAAGTGAGAACCTGGCAAAATATCAAGCCCCCATAAACCCTGAAAACACTTCTGCCTATGCTGAACTGATCACAGAAACCCTGTGAAAGCATGCTAATAGCTGCATAGAGGCAGCTGTACCCACCAGGAAAAAGTACAGAACTAACTCAAAAAAACAAGCCACCCTGGTGGAATTACAAAATCAATCGTCTGTATAACAGGAGGAATAAAATCATAGCAAAAATTAGGAGGTACAGCACCAGGGAGGATAAATGCACTCTCATCAAACTAAAAAAAACTCAGAGGACAAATAAAGTCTACCAAATCCAAATTTGCGGTAAGTCTGGCCTCCCAGGCTAAGGAGAAAGTACAGTTATGTACACTTACCATAAATGTAGATGTTCGAGTGTATTCACTGTTGCAGTCCTAACCAATGGGTTATCTGGCTCCCGGTAGCCCTCGATCGGCCAGAATACCAAAGGTAAGTAATAATGACGTCGGCTGTAGTTGGTTGTAAAAGACATCAGGGCATCCGATACAAAAGGAGGCAGCCAATGTCACTTCCTCAGTCTTTCTTGCCATAACAGTCAGAAGCCCCCACAAAACAAGGCTTAAACCAAATACAGCCTGTACCTTAGGAAAAGCAAAAAGGGGGAAGGAGTGAGGGAAGGGAAAGCAGGACTGCAACAGTGAATACACTCGAACATCTACATTTATGGTAAGTGTACACAACTGTACTATGTTCATCGTGTTTCACTGTTGCAGTCCTAACCAATGGGTTGATTACCAAAGTCCAGAGAAAAGGGAGGAGGAACCAACAGAATCAAGGATTGGAGATAATGCCCTGCAGAACAGCAGTGGCAAACCCTGCCCTGTCTCTTGAAAACAAAGGCAAATTATAATGCTTTGTGAAAGTGTGAACAGAAGACCATGTGGCAGCCTCCAAAATGTCTTTAGTAGGGGCACCCCTTAAAAAGGCTGCAGAAGTGGAAGCTGCTCTAGTTGAGTGGGTCCTAACCCCTTGAGGAGGAACCTTGCCATGAAAGGAATAACAAAAAGTAATACAATGAGCAATCCATTTAGAAATGCTTTGCTTAGAAATAGCCTTGCCCTGGGCTCCAGGGGGGGGGGAAACTGACCAATAACTGTGCTGATTTACGAAGGTCTTTAGTCCTCTCCAGGTAAAACCCGAGCTGTCTATGCACATCAAGAAAATGTAGGATTCTCTCACCTCTATTTAGAGGATTAGGAAAGAAGGTAGGAAGGTGTATGGACTGATTAAGAGTCAGGCTAGAAACCACCTTTGACATAAAGGAGGGGTTGGTTCTCAGAGAGACCCTATCTGCATGGAAAATAAGAAAAGGCTTCACAGCCATCAAAGCATGCAGCTCCGAAACCCTCCTTGCTGACGTTATAGCCAAGAGGAAGGCAGTCTTCCACGAGAGAAACTTTAAATCTGCAGTGGCAGCTGGCTCAAAAGGAGGAAGAGTGAGTTTCTCTAGAAAAAAATTAAGATCCCAGGTGGGAGTAGGTGCACTTCTGGGAGGTTTTAAGTTACAAGCATCCCTGAGAAACATTTGCATCAGAGGATGAGAGAAAATGGGTTGTTCAAAAGAACAATGAGCAGAAATGGCTAAAGCATGGATCTTGATAGAGGAAAAAGCAAGACCACCCTGAAGCAAATCAACCAGGTATTCCAGGATCAGAGGAAGGGTAGGCTGAGAAGAAGATTCCCCATCTAGCCTGCATCCAATGAGAGAATCTTTCCCATTTGCCAGCATAAGACTTCCTAGTGCTAGGCCTCCTGGCCTCCCTCAGCACGTCAATCACCTACTGGGAAAGGAAAGAAGAAAAGGATGGAGTCATACAATGAGCCATGCTGCAAAATGGAGAGACTGAAGATGAGGATGTAGAATGTTTCCCCCTTTCTGAACCAAAACATCTGGTTTCAGAGGAAGATGCCAAGGAGGAAATTGGGAGAGACTGCGAAGCAATGGATACCAATGTTGCCTGGGCCAGTCCAGAGCTATGAGAATAGTCCTTGGTCATTCATCCCTGATCTTCAATAATACTCTGGGAAGAAGACGAAGAGGAGGGAAGGTATAAACTGACAGCAGCATCCAAGGGAAGGGCAGAGCATCCTCTTTCCAGGCTCTGCTGTGATGCTGTCTGGTGCAAAAAAGAGGTAGAAGATGGTTGTCTGGAGATGAGAAAAGATCCACCTGAGGAGTGCCCCAACATTGAATGATGCTGGAAAAAACTGCTCTGTTCAGCTGCCACTCGTGAGGATCCAGGGTTTGTCTGCTCAACTGGTCCGCCAAAACACTGAGCCTTCATGGTAGAAACTGAGCTAGGAGATGCAGGCCCAGGGATGCTGCTATGGACCAAAGACTCATGCTCTGTCTGCACAGGAGTTAAGAATGAGTCCCTCCCTGCTTGTTGATGTACCACATGACTGTGGTGTTGTCTGTCATGACTAGCAGGGTCCCTGGAGAAAGAAGATGCTTGAAAGCTAGTAAGGCGTGCTGGACTGCCATCAACTCCTTTAAATTTATGTGCAGGTGCATCTGCTGGGCATTCTAACTTCCCTGTATGCATCTGCCATCCAGATGAGCTCCCCAGGCGTAGTCCGATGTGTCTGTGGTAAGAACTTGAGTGGCCAGGGGTGGACGAAAAGGCATGCCGTTGTTCTGTAGACAGGCTGTTGCCCATCATAGAAACTCTGTCTACAGGCAAGGAAGCAGAGGAATTATCACATCCAGGTCCTGTGTGTGTTGACACCAAATGTTCTTGAGGTACCATTGCAATTTCCTCATATGCAGTCCTGCATATGGAATCATGAGAATGCAAGAGACCATGAATCCCAGAGCTTGCAGTTATTTCCTTGCAGGGAGCTGGGACAGGCTTGCCAAGTCCTTGAAGTAAACTGAAAGAGTTGTCTGCTTCTCCTGGGTGAGATATATCATCTGGACGGCTGTATTCAGACTCGTTCCCAGGAATGTTATCTCTCTGGATGGCACCATTTTTGATTTTTCCACATTGAGAGTGTAACCCAGGGAAGAGAGAAGAGTCTTTACTTTACAAATTCTAAATCCTTTAACAACTGTTCCTGAGAATTTGCTTGAATTAGACAGTCGTCCAAGTATGGATAAATCTGAATTTTCTTCTGCCTGCAAAAAGCAATGACTGGAGCCAGGCACTTTGTGAAAACTCTGGGAGCAGTAGATAAGCCAGAGAGCAGCGCAGAGAATTGATAATGTTGCTTGCCCACCCTGAAACAAAGGTATTGCCTGCAACTTTCCCTGATAGGGATGTGCAGATAAAGCTTCTTTGAGATCCAACATTACCAGCCAGGAATCGTTTTCTAACATTGGCAGCAATTGATGCAGAGTAAGCATTCTGAACTTTGGAATTATCAAGAAAGAGTTCAGGATGGATACATCTAGGAGAGGACACCAGGTGTCTTCTTTTTTTGGAACTAGGAAAAGTCTGGAATAGAAACCCTGGCCTACCTGCTGAGCAGGAACTGGTTCTATTGCTCCCAGATGTAAGAGAGACAAAATGTGCTTTTCTACTTCTTCCCTTTGGTTTGGAGGAGCATCCGGGAATCCTTTGGGTACTGGAAAGGCGTGGAAAGAAAACTAGTGTCCTAGGGATACAGTTTTGAGTACTCATTTGTCATCCGTGATGCTGGCCCAGACATTTGTAAAAAGGGCCAACCTTCCCCCTAAAGGACTCTCCGGGCATGCAAGAACAGGCAGAAATTGGACAGAGTCATTGAGAATGTTTAGATTGAGATTCAGGCTTAGAACTTCCTGCCTTGGAAGAGGAAGCCTGCCAACGCTTAGACCTTTGAGGGGTAGCCACCTGTCCCCTAGAAGATTTGTAACCTCTAGTCCTAGAACGGGTCTGTCTGCTGGTATCAGGGAACATCCAACTCTTAGAAGGGTAATTCCAGCTAAAGTGAGGAGGCTGAACTTGCTTAAAATCTTTAACTGTCTGCATAGACTTGGCCTTGTCTTCCATCTTCTTGAGCACTTCCTCTACTTTGCTGCTAAAAAGACTGTCCTTATGCAAAGGTACATCTAAAAGCTTAGTCTTGACAGGGTCTGGTAGGGGCTGCTCCCTGAGCCAAGCTTGCCTTCTAATAACACAGCCAGTAGCCGTAGCCCTACAGGAGGCTTCTAGAATGTCAAAACCACAATGTAATGAATGTTTATTGAAAAGACTGGCAGAATTTAGCAAATCCTGCATATCCTTACTCTCCACCAACTGAGGGACACTTGCTATCCTAGACTTAATAGCTTCCAATGTGTGCTGCTGGTACTTCAGCATATGAAAAAGACAATTAGTAGACCTAATAGCAAGAGTGGCAAAGGTATAAACCTTTTTACCCCACCTATCTAGGTTCCTAGATTCTTTGTCAGAAGGAACAGGATTTTTAGTAACAGTTGGCCTTAACTCGTTTAGGGCTTTAAGAAATAACTTCTGGATCAGCCAATGGATTCCTGAAAAGAAACAAATGAGAATCAGGGACTCTACAGTACCTGTCAGGTTTCCTGGGAGCAGGAGGAACCGAATTTGGAGTCAAGGAATTTTCCAGAAAAATATCATCAACCACTTCAAACACAGGTGGAATAGCCAAAGGCTTATGCTGAGGCAAATCCAAAACCTCCCTAATCCTTTTCTTAGAAAGGAGATAATCCTGACTTTCCCATTTAAAATGTTCCCTGCAAGTATTTAAAGTATCACCAAAAGAGAAATCTTCTGGAGGAGAAGCAGAAGGGATGGACTCCTCTGTGTCCGAATCCTCAAAAGGAGAGAAAGCTTGAGAAACTTCCTCTTCATCAATAGAAACGCTAGAAGTATCAGAACCTGAAAAGGACAAAGCCTCAGGAGAGACATCCCTACCTCTTTTTGAAGAGGAGGCTGTGAACCCCTCATAAGAGTCAAAAGGTCATCAGCCATTTTAACCATTTGAGAATGAGGGGAACGAGAGGAAACTGGAGCCTGCTTCTTCACAGGCTTACAACTGGAAGATTTACCTGCAAATCTAAAGGACTCAGGAAGCCTGGCAACCACCGAAGTTGCAGCCGAAGTCATCGGTATGAGCTTGCTGCTGTCTGAACGAAGAACGGAGGTCTCGGACACCGGAGTCAGCTTCGTGGCTCTGGATCCAGCTGAAGAGGCAACAGGCGGAAGGTCAGAAGGCAAAATGGAAGCCAGAGGCCTGGGGGCCTCTGAAATGGTCTCAACCGAGGCCTGCGGTTGAAAATCTGTGGGCTGCAGGGGCTGCAAAGGCGCCTAACTGGTTACCGCATGACTGACGACCAACTTAACATCATCTAAGGACTTGACCTTCGGAAGCCTGTCGCGGTCCTTATCCTTACGTTTCTTGGGGCTATCCAAAGCCTGAAGACCAGCGGACGCCATATCAACAAACTTAGGCCAAACTCCAAAATGCTTAGCTAAAAACTTAGCTTGATGATGATCAGTACGCGGATTAAAGGAAGCACAGAGATCACATTTAGGAACGTCGTGGTCAAGGCCTAAACAAATAATACAATAGGAATGAAAATCTCTATGGGGAATCTGCTTACCACAAATAAGACAATTATTAGCCTTTTCTGACATTTGTTAAGGCAAGAAAAAGGATCCCTAATGGGGTACTTAGCTGCAGTTGACTTAAACTGTGTAGTCGGAAACAAAAAAGGTAAACTGCCGACCAGCACTTGTGTAAGAAATACTTCTGCTTCGGGCTCCGTGTCAAGGAAGACTGAGGAAGTGACATCGGCTGCCTCCTTTTGTATCGGACGACCTGACGTCCTTTACAACCGACTACAGCCAACGTCATTATTACTTACCTCTGGTATTCTGCCGATCGAGGGCTACTGGGAGCCAGATAACCCATTGGTTAGGACTACAACAGTGAAACACGATGAACATCCACAAAGCATACTTTAGCTATGTCCACAACCTCAAAGGCAATACACAATTGTGTGCAGAGATCATTTAAATGGAGCCACCTATATTGCGCCAGACGATATAGCAAACCTCCTGGTTGATAAATTCAGCTCCAACTTTACTCCTCTCTCCCCCTCAATCTTTCCTCAAGAAATATCATCAAATATAACTCCCCCTACAATCACTAGGGAACAGGTCCTCAATGCTCTCTCTAAGACCAAGAACACTGCATAAATGGGCCCAGACAATATTCCAGGATGCCTTCTATATAGCATGAAACAAGACCTATCAAGGCCTCTGCTATTACTATTTAACTGTAGCCTCCAAACAGGCTTCATGCCTCATGAATGGAGAAAGGCAACCAGTCATCCCTCTGCACAAAGGTGGGCCATCTACAGACCCTGGAAACTACAGACCCATAAGTCTCACTAGTCCTATATGTAAAGCCATGGAAAGAATTATCATGTAGATGATCAACAGAGATAAAGTAAACATCCAGGCACTCGACCCAACCCAGTTTGGTTTCGTCAAGGGCAGATCATGTCTACTCAACTTGATAGACTTCTTTGAGAAGGTCACCAAAGCAATGGATGAGGGCAAAATCGTTCACATTGCCTACCTTGACCTGGCCAAGGCATTTGACACAATATCCCACTTGGGTATTGTTGGCAAACTCAAGAGGTTATGTACAAGCCTATATGTCACCCGGTGGATAGTGAACTGGCTCACAGAAAGGAGCCAGGAAGTTAGAATTGGGGAGTCCACCTCTACAAAGATGCCAGTCACAAGTGGAGTCCCTCAGGGATCAGTCCTTGGACCACTCCTTTTTTGGCATTTACTTCTCAGAAGTCAAGGCCAATGTCAGTGGTCTCTGGCTGACTAAAATTTGCAGATGATTGCAAATTAGCAGCTGTCAGTGAATCTCACACTGCCACAAATGTTCTACAGGAGTGGTTGACACAGACAAACAGCTGGTGTCAGAACCATGGACTAAAATTAAATGCCAGGAAACACATAACAGTATCCTTTGGGAAGTCATCCATCCCTGGTAACTATCATATTGACAACATACCCCTTAGAGTTGACCCAGTAGTCAGGTACTTAGGGACACACACAGATCATAATCTAGCCTTTGATCATCACGTGTCTATGGTGAGGAAATCATTCTATGTTGCTCAACTTATAAACAAAGGTATGGCATCTAAGTCCAAGGAAGTCATTGTTCCACTGTATTTGGCGTTCGTCAGACCTATCATTGAGTACAATCCCCCCTTTGGTATGTACCTAACCAGGCATATTCAACAATTGGAATGTCCACAGAGGTTCTTCACTAAAAGAATACAGGGTGCAAGTAATATGTCCTATTATTTTATTTATTTATTTTAAGCTGCAGTGGTACAGCAGTAGCATTGTTGCCTCACAGCAAGAGGTTCTCCTGTTCGATTCTCGGGTGGAGTGCCTTCTGTGTGGAGTCTGCATGTCCTCCCCGTGGTCGAGTGGCCTCCAAAATACACCTGCTGAGTCTGTCTATCACGTTGGAACTCCTGGGAATGTGCGTTGCTAGAAGAAAGCGGTTGGTAGCCATCGCCCATTGTCATATCCTCATGGCCTCTCGACAGAGTGGGTAAGATTTGGTTCCGCCTTGTTTTTTGATGTACCAGATTGTATCGCAATAGTCCCAGACGGCAGCAGGGGATGGAATGCTTGCAATGCCAGAAACACCGCCCTCAGCTCTAGAACATTTATATGCAGCTGGGCCTCCACTTCGGACCAAGTACCTTGGACTGTCTGTCCTTGAAATAGCCCCCCCCCCACCCCATCAGGGAGGCATCTATGGTCACTGTAACCTTGGGCTGTTGGGGGGAGAAGGAGCAAGACCATTGTGATGGATTGTGCACCATCCACCAATTTAAATCCTGATTGCACCTGTGAGTTACCCGAATCTTGGCTGAAAGACGGTACTGAAAGGGATACCATTGGGTGAGAAGTAGCCATTGTAGAAGCCTCATGTGAAACCTGGCTAGGGGGACAATGGTAATGGACGCTGCCATGGAACCCAACAACTGGAGAACAGAATGAGCTTTGGATTTCTCCCTTGAAAGGAATGGAATCAGTTGCTGCTTTATCCTTACAATTATGTGCTTCGGAATGGATGCTCTGCAATTCATTGTGTTCAAGATGACCCTTACGAATTCTGTGGACTGAGATTGGATTTTAGCCAGTTTATGTCTATGCCTAGCCTTTCTGCAGTGAGAAGAGAGTATGCCAGGGCTTCTTCCAATAGATGTCTGGTGGGGGCGGAGATAAGCCAGTCGTCTAGGTATGGAAACACCTGGAATCCTTGTAGTCGCAAGTGAGCTGTGACAGCTGCCATGTACTTTGTGAACACTCTGGGGGCTGTACAGAGTCCGAAGGGCAGTACTCTGAACTGGTGATGACTGGCTCCTGGATGGAAGCGAAGGAATCTTCTTGATGGTCTGTCCACTTTTATGTGGTAGTACGCATCTTGAAGATTTATCGAGCACATCCAATCATCTTTTTCCAAAAGTGGAAGGATAGACTGCATTGTGACCATCCGGAATTTCTGTACCTTTACAAACTTGTTCAATACACTGAGATTCAAAATTGGTCTCCAGTCCCAGTTTTTTTTTGGCACCAAAAATAGTCTTGAGTAGAATCTAGATCCTATCTGGTCTGGAGGGACTATTTGGATGACTCTTTTTCTTAGCAGCTTTGAAATCTCTAATGCTGCTTCTTCCCTTTGACTGGGTGGAACGTCGGGTAAGCTTGTTAGGGGAGCAGGACAAAGGTCGAAGGGGATATGATAACCTCTGGTTATTATCCTTTGTACCCACGAATCGGAGCTCAGAAATTAAGTCTCTTTGAAGCCTGGTAAAATGTGCCATATAGTTCAGGGACCTGACTGCAAAGGTCACTGATGCAAAGGTATGCTTCCCTATTCTGAGGAGCTCCTCGGTACCGATGCGGTATGGGGCACACTAGTCGGTGCCGAAGTCGCCGATGGCCTTGGTGCCGAAGGTCTAGGCACCGAAAGCGCTGGAGCTGAAGAAGTCTAATCCAAACTGGAAAGCTTAACTTTCTTAGGTCTCGGTTCCTGAGAGTCCCCAGCTGGGGACGAAGGAAGAGACTTAGGTTCATAGGTTCGAAGGTAGGTACTAGGCTATTGGCCCTAGGGCCTACATAAGCCTAGCCAAACGGTACCCTGGCTTTTGTCACCCAAGAAAATTATTTTCCTGTGCCCCTGTCAAGCAAAACCACAGAAGTGATCCCCGGGGTGAATTTCCTATCTCCCATCCAATCATCAAGATTTCTCTTGAAGAGTGCCAATGAGGAGCTCTGCCTGACATAGATAGGCAGTTTATTCCAGAGCATGAGAAGTCTCTGGGACAGGAATCTATCCCTCCAGCATGTTCTGTTCACTGTGGCGACAAGGTTTAGGTACCTAGAGTGTGCAGCTCGGAGGGATTGGGATTTCTTTACGTGGAGCATGTCCAACAGCTCTGGGTTTGGCATAGCCCTGTATGTCAGGCAGAGATTGCCTCAGAGTAGGCGACATGCGACAGAGTAAAGCTGGAGTTTTTTGAGACGTTCTGCGTAGGGCATCTGTTTGAGGCCGGTAATCCTCTTTGTGGGGTAATTCTGTGGCCTCTTCAGTTGTTGCAGATGTCTCATGAGGCACATACCAAAAGAGACATCGTACTCTATAATGGGTCTAATGAGTGATGAGTAGAGGGGAACAATGACCTCTCTCTTCCTGGATGAGGAACCCCCCGTGATGAGGTGTGCCACGCAGAAGGACTTCCTGACCTCTGTGGCAATGTGATTATCAAAGGAGAGACTACTGTCCACCTGTGTCCCAAGGTCTCATCACACCTTCGGTGTTAAGTAGACTACCGCCTATGTGGTAGTTCATGGGTACAGAGTTTTTACCAAAAGGGATGACAATGCACTTTCTGGCATTGAGCTTGAGGCCATGGCCCCGACACCAGGCATCTGTCTCAGGGAGGCCCTTCTCTAGGATGCCCACATCGTTGGAGTTTTCATTATGGCTCCTAGTTTGCAGTCACCTGCGAACTTTGTTAGCCAAAGACCTTCTGTGTTAGCCTGTACTTCAGAGAAGTAGATACCAAACAGGAGAGGACCTAGGACTGAACCATGTGGTACTCCACTTTCACTGGTCTGAAGTTGGATTTAGAGCCTGCTACTTTCACACTGTGGGTTCTCTGTCAGTGAGCCAGTTGGCAACCAGTCTTGTAACATAGGGATTTATACCTAGTTTAGTAAGTCTGTCTATAATTCCAGAGTGGGGGGTGGTGTCGAAAGCCTTGGCGAGATCTAGATAGGCTGTGTGAACCACCTTACCCTCATCTACGGCTTTGGTGACCGCTTCAAAGAAGTCTATTAGGTTTAGGAGACATGATCTGCCTTTTACAAACCCGAACTGGGTAGGATCCAGAGTTTGGAGATTACCAATGTCATTGTTTATAAGTTCCATGATGATACGCTCCATAGCCTTGCAGACCAGACTGGTCAGGCTAATGGGGCGGTAGTTCCCTGGGTCCGTGGTGGCTCCCCCTTTGTGGAGTGGGATAACTGCTGCTGTGCACCATTCAGTGGGCACAAAGCCTGAGGTGAGGCTATGACTTGGCCTTTTTTGTTCATCACTCTTTTTCTTATGGGATCTTGGAGGGGTTGAAGCCTCCGACCCAGAAATAGCCTCTGTAAAGGGAGATTTAAGTATCCCCTTCAATATTAATTTATTTTTAGCATAAAAACACTGGAAGCAACAGACCAAGGCTGCGAAGTAAAAGAATACAAAAATTTATTTCTACAATAAATAAATGGTGAGCGCTTTCGTGGACCAAGCCACTTCATCAGACAATGATCATAACTTAAAAGCTCCTTTTATACCAGTTCATGACAATTAAGCAAGTGCAAAAATCTCCACCTACATTTAAAGCAACAGAGCAAACAGCCATAAAAATTGCAATAGCATGTTACAAACACAGTATCATATGTAAAAAATATAACAAATAAATATTATTACAACAACCAAAGTGAGTTCCTATACAAATAAAAATTAAAAATATAATCATTTAAGCAAATCCCTTCCTAATAAAATGGGCTTAATGTTAATCTTGCTATTAAGTCCCTTCCCCATACTGGCCTTAAGACTTACAATCCATTCCAGTACTTTTGTTTCCACTTTTAACTTTAGGTCTCCCCCTCTGAGACCACCTACCACCCTTTCAATGACCATGAAGACAAATTTATGTGCAACTCCATGAGCTTTGACATGTCTCACTAGAGCACTGGTTTCCACTTCCCTCCCTATATCATACAGATGTTCACACATCCGATCCCTCAGCCTTCTGGTTGTCATTCCAACATAAAATGACATACAGATCAAACAATGGGCCAAATATACAATATTACTGCTATTGCAGTTGGCTGAGAGTCTGAACCTAAAAGCTCTACCTGTATCTGGGTGTTTGAACTCCCCACTATCATCTACGCAAGTACAATAATTACAACCATTACAGGGTAGGGTGGCACCTCGACCCATATCACCAAACTGTAATGGTTGTAATTGCTGAGGTATCGGATGCAAGAACATCTGTATGATATAGGGAGGGAAGTAGACAAATGTTAAATAAAATAAATAAATAAAAAAGACATTATGTACTCACTATAGCGTTCCATGTGAGTTGTTTATCTCGCCTTCATTCTTACTGATGGGTTCGGAGTCGATCCCTTGGGTCTGTGTTGGCCTACTACAAAGCTGGAGGTTTTCAAATAGCTCGAGGCCAAGTCCCTATGCCATGATGCACCCAGAGTTACCTCAGATCTTGTTTGCTGCATATAACAACACCATATGCCATTCTATAACTCCATAAGAGAAAGTATAGAAGGGTTGAGTGACCAGGAAGGATCTAGCATCTCAGTCTTCTAAAAGCCCAGGAGGGGGTAGGAGGGAGGGACATAAGAATGAAGGCAAGATGAACAACTCACATGAAACGTTATGGTGAGTACATAACTTCTTTATGTGAAGTTGTTCTATCTCGCCGTTCATTCCTACTGATGAGTAGTGTCCCAAGCACCATCTATCTCGGGTGACTCACGGGAGTATATTTTTCCGGATGGTGGATCCAAAGTAGGCCCTGTCCCTGGAGGTCCTGACAACTTTGTAATGAGTGATAAAGGTATGAGGTCTTGACCAAGTGGCTGCTGCACAAATGTTATCAATAGGAAGTCTAGCAGAAAATGCAGAGGATGTAGAAACTTCTCTGGTTGAGTGAGCTTTAATTTTATGTTGCAAAGACATATTGGCAGCTGAATAAGCAAATGTGATACAATCAGATAACCATTTAGACAGAGTTGTTTTAGCCGCTGGCATACCTTTCTTGGTGTCTGAAAAGGAAACAAAAAGCTGTTCCAATTTCCTAAAATCTTTTGTTCTAAGTAAAATCAGCTGTCTCTGAACATCAAGTTTGTGAAGCATGTATTCTAAATTGTTGGGAGTGACTGGGGAAGAAAACTGGCAAATCAATAATTTGGTTAAGATTAGTTTTCAGTTCAAACCTTAGGCAAAAAGGAGGGGTTTGTTCAAAGTGAGACTGTGTCAGCATGGAAAATCAAGTAAGGAGGTTCAATGGATAAAGCTTGAAGCTCTGACACTCTGCGGGCAGAAGTAATAGCCACTAAAAAGATAGTCTTCCATGACAAAAATCTGAGGTCACATGAGGAAGCTGGTTCAAATGGAGGAAGAATGATTCGGGAAAGCATAAAATTTAGATTCCATGGGGAATAGGGAGATTTCACAGGTGGTCTGAGATGAAGGGTCCTCTTTAAGAAAGGCTTTGGATAATTTGTGTGACATAATATTCAATCCTTCGAATCCAAGATGAAAGTTAGAAATGACAGCAAGTTGAACATGGACTGTTGCTGCTGCCGCTCCTTTATTGAAGTTCATGGTCAAGAACTCTAGTATAGAGGTCATAAGGGCTTGGTATGGATCAATATTATTTTTAGAGGTCCATATACAACATTTTTTCTATTTGCTAAAGTATAGCTTCCTCGTAGAGGATTTATGAGAGGATAAGAGAATTTGCTTCATCTCACATGAGAGGTTATGGAACCTGGCCATGATGGGAATTGGAGCAGCCAAGCTGTCAGCTTCAGGGACTGCAGAGAGGGATGAAGTTCCCCCGAAGAGTGCATCAGAAGGTCCGGAACTGGTTCCAGAATCCAAGGGTCCTCCAAAAGATGAAGTCGAAGGAAGGGGAGCCAAATATGACAAGGCCAATGAGGGGCTATTAGAATGATGGTCCTTTCCAGGGTTTTTGCTTTCTGTAGAACCTTGGGTATCAACGGGATTAGTGGAAAGGCATAGAGGAGACCCGGAGGCCAATCGTGAATGAGTGCGTCCCTTGGGGCTTCTCCCAGAGGGGGAATTAGGGCAAAGTAGCTTCTGCATTTCATGCTCATGTGACTGTCAAAAAGGTCGCAGCAAGGCTAGCCCCACCTGTGGAATATCCTGTCTGCTATTTCTTTCTTGAAGGACCACTCATGGGGCAACAAAATTGCTCTGCTCAGCTTATCACGTTGGATTTCCCCGGGATGTGCATTGCTAAAAGAAAGCACTGGATGAATATAGCCCACTGCCATACTCTTCGGGCCTCACCACAAAGGGGGTATGACCTGGCTCCTCCTTGTTTGTTCAAGTACCAGACCACTGACATGTTGTCTGTCTGAAGTGCAATCGTACCCAGAGGAAGAGTGTCCTGGAAGTACTGCAACGCCAAAAGTACTACTCTAATCTCTAAGACATTGATATGTAGACGTGTCTCTTGATTGGTCCATGTGCCTTGGGCTGTCCTTCCTTGAAAATGCCCCCCCCACCCTATCAGGGAAGCATCCGTGGTCACTGTGGCAGCCGGAGGGGGTAAAACAAAGGGACGTCCTATAGTGACATGAAGTGAGGTCAATCTCCACTGAAGACCCTTTTTGTAGGAGTTTGTGATCATTATCAGGTGAGACATGGGAAGCTCTTGGTAAGACCATTGAGTGAACAACAGTCATTCCAGTATCCGCATGTGAATATGACCCAGCGGTATGGCCAGAATTGCTGTTGCCATCACACCTAACAATTTTAGAACTTCTGATTCTGGAGCCTTGTTTTTGGATATCAGAATGCGGGCCTGCTGACAGAGTAGTAAGACTCTTTCTACTGGAAGTCTTAGCGTGGTGGTGGTGTCCAGTTCTGCTCCGATAAAGATGATATGCTGCGATGTCGACAAGGCAGATTTTTCTGAGTTTATTGTAATGCCCAGCTAACTGCAGAGTGACAGAGTGGATTCCCTGGCTTGAATGAGTTGATGCCTGGTGGTGGTGAGGAGCCAATCGTCTAGGTACAGAAACACCTGGAATCCTAAATGTCTCAGGTGAGCAGTGACCACTGACATACATTTGAACACTCTGGGGGCTGTAGTGACACCAAAGGGCAGGGCTCGAAACTGGCAATGATTGGCTCCCAGTCAGAAGCTCAGATGATCCCTGGATGGTCTGACCAATTTTATGTGGTAGTACGCATCCTGGAGATCTACTGAGCACATCCAATTGTCTTTCCCTAAGAAGGGAAGTATCGACTGAAGTGTGACCATCTGAAACTTCTCTTTCTTGACAGATTTGTTTTGCCTGCTGAGGTCCAATATAGGTCCCCTGTCTTTTTTGGAACTAAAAAGAATCATGAGTAAGTTCCGGATCCTGTCTGGTCTGCTGGGATTGGTTGGATGACTCTTTCTTGGCAATGTTTGGACCTCTACTGTTGCTTGTTCCTTGTAACTGAGTGGAACGTCCGGGATTTTTCTTGTCGGTGGAGGGGAATGAAGTATCCTCTGGAAATGATACTCTGTACCCAGGTATCGTTTATTTTGAGCCAGGTGTCTGGGTACAAAGATAAGCGACCCCCGACTGCCTCCAGAACAGGACAGTCGGGCCTCTTTTCAGGAGCACTGGAAGGGCTTCCCAAAGAAGTGATTTCTGTCGACCTGGTTTTGCGGACCCCTCTGCTGTGAGGATGGCTTCTTCCATTATTGCCCCCTCCTCTTCCCCTGGAGGGGGGCTTCACCACGTGTGTCCTGAAAGGCTCCTTGGACATTTCAGAACCATATCTTCCTTCCCCTTTGACCCATGCGATATGGTCTGGTAGGGGTGGAAAAACGGACTCCGGCAGCAGTGTCTTTCCCCTCCTGCTCACACCTAGTCAAAGTTTCCTTAGCTTTGGGCCTGAAAAGGGACGAGCCATCAAAAGGGTATTCACAAAGGATGACTTGAAGAGCTCCGTGAAGAACACAAGAGAATCCAGAAGTGCTTCCTAAGAACTCCTGTACCCACTGCCCTGCTCATTCCATCAGCTGCATATGAAATGTGGTGCATGGACGAGTTAACAATGGAGTTGAGGGTAGCAAGCTGGGAGGCAACTTTGTCTGTAGCTCCTGCAGCTACTGTACCCTGAAGAGGGTCTCCCAGCTCTTTAAGGAGATCTCTTTGTAGTCTCGTGAAATGGGTTAAGCAAACAGAGTACAAAAGTCGCTGAACTAAACATGTGCTTCCCATATCTATCCATGATTCTGGAGTCTCTGTTAGGAGGACGGACAGAAAAGGAAGTTTCTGACATTTCCTTTTTGGTGGCTGCTGCCACCACCATGGCGTCAACTGGCACACGTTTGGTCAAAAAGGATTTATCTTGGGGAGCAGATATAAACTTATTAGGCCTCCTAGGGACAGGTTCCATGGTATCTGGAGACTCCCACGCCCTTTGTGAGACCAGCTGCATAAACTCATCGAAGGGCGGAGACACCCAAGAGGTGGAGGGCTGAGACCCGAAAGCCTTCAGAAGAACCGACTCATCTTCAGTATTGTTTGTGGACTGCCAGTCACCCCTCTGCCTAAGGATTTCAAGTATCTCTGCAAATGCAATATCCTCAGAGAGGGACCCTCCTGATTCATCCAAGTCAGTATCAGATGTTAGGGACTCCTGAGGGGAGTCTAGATGTTTCCTCTTACAAACTCTCTTCCTGGGAACCTCATCAGTGGGAGCTTCTGGTGAGGTCTCGGAAGAGCATGGGCCACCCAATGGGGCTTCCTGAGGCTCTGGGTCTCTGCACTTTGCCAGGATCTGTGAAGCAGAAGCAGACACAGGTGCTTTAGGGGATGAAAATCCGGACCTGAGGTTGAAGATGTCTTAGGAAACATAACTCTCCTCATGGCTTCGAAGGCACCCCTGCACCGATGTGAAGGGGCCGACAGATCCGAGGAAACTGTCGATACCCCTGGCACTGGGACAGTGGGCTCTGAGCCCAAGGTAGGAGCCGAGCTCATCTGAGCCGAAGCCCTGAAAGGAAGAGTCGGAAATGACAAGTCGGTTCGACTATCCTCCCAAGACCCTACCAGAGAGTGTCAGCTCCTAGAGTCCTTGATTGGTGCCGAGGACGTCAGAGTGAACAGAGCCGAAGACACTGGAGCAGGCGTTGGCTCCGAAGGCTCCACAATCAACAAGTCCGACTCCTCCAGCTCCGAAGGAGCGGTATGGCTTGGAGGAGGAAGAGTTGTAGCTGGCATAAGGGTCTACAGCTCCGAAACCACATGTGTAGGAGCTGATAATTTTGCAAAGGCCAGTGGCTGTAAAAGCTTCTGCACCACACGATCCACATCCAAATTTGAAAGGCTAACAGAAGACCATGGTACCGAATGAAGTAATGGAGATTGTGGAATTTCGGATACCAGTTCCAAAACCGGGGAATGGCTCTGAAAAGAAAAGACAGTCTGCTCCTAGACCTGTGCAGCAGATGTCACATACTTTTTTTGATTTTTTTGATTCCATGGAAGTCTTGGAAGACATTGAGGACTTACTAGATTCATCCTGGTCGCTGAAAGCCTCCTGGAAAGAATGTTTCAATAAACCCCTATCAATGAGTTTCCTCTTTCTCTCTTGGAGAACCCGAGAAGAAAAGGAATGGCATATGAAGCAGGTTTCTTGCAAGTGTAGTGCACCTAAGCAATAAACACTATTGACATGGCTGTCAGTGACAGAAATCTTCTGCCCACATTTAGGGCATTTTTTTAAACCCTGACTTAGGGTGTTTGTCCTTGTCATCAGCCATGACAGAAAAAATGGACACCCCAACAACAATCAAATATGAATAAGCCTTCTAATAAAAAACAGGTTAAATATAATCACACAAGCCCTTTAAACTAAGGCTAACAAATCACACACACACACACACTATTTATCTACGCAGATAATATCAATTAGTGACAAATCACTAAACTAGACACTACTAAAGTTAACTCTAATAACTATAAAGTTGTGACAAAGGTCACTAACTAAGTACACAATACTATTTCAAAGAAAAAAGGTGACAGAAGGTCACTGCTTAAACAACTTTTAGTCAGAAATGTAAATAGGCCTAAGAAAAAAAATGAGGCCAAATATAGCTATGAAAAGGCACAAAAGGGAAAGGGAAACTACAGATAAAGCTGTAAGAGCTTAGCTAACTATCTAACTATGTTTTCAAGAAAATATCACAATATTTTGAAATAAAAGTAAGGTTTTTACTGGCCCGAGCTAGTGACAACGTCTGATCTGTTGCAGTAGCAAACTAGATCTGAGGTAACTCTACGTGCATCATGGGATAGGGACTTGGCCTCGAGCTTTGTAGTAGGCCAACTCAGAGTCCAGGGATCGGCTCGGAACCCATCAGTAAGAATGAACAGCAAGATAGAATAACTTCACATCAACTGTTTAACAGAGGAGACTGAAACACAAGATTAACTTGCAAAACTTCAGAAGAATGGTTTACGTTAAGTTACTTTATAGCTGGGACATAAACAAAAGATGTTATTTCTCATTTGCAGTGCAGTAACAGACAAGGTCTAGAACTAGACGTTTTTTGAATTGTTTTACATGTGGAGGAATGTAAATTATTTTAGCACTTCCACCATTTGACAAAAGATCTAAGAAAGCCCTTGTTTAAGTGTTTTCACAGGAAGATGCTAAATGCTGGTAGTTTCTAGCAACGGGGGTTTAGCTGGGAACCGACAGTCAGATGACGAGAAGTGATACCATCCTGCAAGTATCCCAGCAGCAATATTTGAGACATTAATTTAATAACTCTCTAAGCGAGAGACAGTGCATTTTGTCTTTGACCTGACAGCATCATCTGTCTTGCCTGGCTCTGGATATAAGTTAACTAGGGTACAAGTAATTTCTTTTAGATATAGTCAGGAATATAGCTGAACTTAATTCTGATGTTTTTTCTTTATTAATTTGAGATTGTAGTGCAAAGTGGTTTTAAATATTTCCTGTGATTTTGAACTCTGAAGTCACTGTGAATACATATTTAGCATTGTCTTGTTCTTTTATTACTTATTATTAAATATATTTAAACCTACCTTTGTGGCTGATATTTATGAGACATATTTAAGCTCTTAAAGTACTTGCATATCTATTTGGTGACCCTGTGCAGGCCACTCCTAATAGCCTTGCTCTTGGTCAAACTACCATTTGGATTACACAGCAAGATTGGACACCATTTGCTAAGGACCTTAAAGTAGCTGATAAGGACTGACTGGTAACAGGCAAAACTACCTTATAGTCTGGGCAGAAGGGGGCTTAGCTAGTAAATCTGTGCCAGCCTTTTCCAAGTGTATGTTTATAAATCATACCTCTAAATGTGTGTGTGTCAGCTACTTGGGCAGGGACACAAAGTACTGACTGGGCAGAGAGAGTGCTGGAGGTCTTGGCTTGGTCACTCAGCTAAGATCTCAACTTTATAGCTGTGTCAGTGGGGAGTCTTATTGGGGATCTGAAGAAAGAGGGAAAAACCAGCCCCAGACTAACTGTGATCTCTGTGTACTCTTAGAAAATTGCACTTTACTGTGCGTGTACTTGTCATCCTCCCAGTGTGTACTTCCCCCACTGCTGCCAGTGGTGAGGATTGAGGCTCCTTGATTACTGGGCCAGTGCTGGGGCATCACACTATTTTGCATTCTGTTTAGGGCATAATAAGAAGTTATGTCTTACCATAACGATCCATGTGAATTGTTCATCTCGCCTTTGTTCTTACACACGAGTTCGGAGCCGATCCTCGGCTCCGAGTCGGCCGCATCACCAGCTCCGCATCTTCGAGAAAGCCCGAGGCACAGTAATACCCCATGATCCTCAGGTGCTAACCCTCAGATCTAGTTTGCTACACCAGAAGAATCCCTATTAGAACTGTGTCTAGAACACTTATAAACAGATACCACACAGTGTCTGGAACCCTACTGTCAAGTAGAGGAGAAAAGATGCCATTACTAATGCACAATAACATGCCACCCATATCTAGAAAAGGCTGAAAAGGAATCTAGTTGAATATCGTTCTCCCAGACCACAGGACGGGGGATGGAGGGGGGGAATGTAAGAACAAAGGTGAGATGAACAATTCACATGGATCGTTATGGTAAGACATAACTTCTTAATGTGAAATTGTTCAATCTCGCCATTTGTTCTTACACACAGGTAGCATCCCTAGCTCCTTTTTCCTGGGTGGCTCAAGGGAGAACATTCCTGAGTACAATGGAACCAAACGTCGCCCTGTCCCTGGAGCTCTTGTCTAGCTTATAGTGGGCGATAAAAGTATGTGGTTTTGCCCAAGTTGCCACTGCACAAATAGTATCTACAGGCAAACGAGCGGTATGGGCTGAAGAGGTAGCAATCGCCCTTGTAGAATGAGCTCTGGGTTTGAAAGGGAGTTGATGTTTCGATTCAGCATATACCAAATTTATGCAATCTGAGAGCCATTTGGATAAGGTAACTTTCGCTACTGCCTGTCCTTTTCTTTGGTCAGCATATGAGACAAATAGTTGATCTGACTTTCTGTACTCTTTTTGTCCTATGTAAGCAAAATCTTAGTTGTCTGTGAACGTCCAACTTGTGCAATGTGTATTCTAGGTTATTGGAATGATTTTTAAAGAAGGTAGGTAGTTCGATAGATTGATTGATGTTCTGAATCGAACAAACCTTCGGAAGGAAAGAAGGATGGATTGGTGCGCAAGGTTACTCTATCTGGATGAAAAATCATGTACGGGGGTCGGATAGATAGAGCCTGTAACTCTGAAACTCTCCTGGCGGAAGTGATGGCAACCAGAAAAAGTGTTTTCCACGAAAGAAATTTTAACGGAGTTGTGGCTGCTGGTTCAAATGGGGGCAACATGAGTTGTGACAGCATGAGATTAAGATTCCACGGGGCTATTGGATAACGAAAGGGGGGACGGAGGTGAAAGGTACCTTTCATGAAGGCTTTACAAAGCCTGTGGGACATAAGAGAACCATCCTCACGGCCAATATGAAAATTGGATATAGCGGCCATTTGAACCCTTATAGTGGATGTTGATGCTCCTTCTTGAAAAAGTGTAGTAAGGAAATCTAGTATCTTGTGTACTGGAGCCCTGAATGGATCTATACCTTGTTTGGAGGCCCAGTGCGCAAAATGGTTCCATTTGCTGTTGTACAATTTCCTTGTACATGGTTTGTGAGAAGATACAATAATTTGTTGTACTGCAGGGGATAGTAACTCCGACCTGGCTAAGATGGGAAGCGGACGAATGTGTCAACAGGTCTGGCTCTGGGTCCAGTATCCATGGTTCCTCCACTTGATGAGATTGAAGGAAGGGAAACCAGATTTGTTGAGGCCAGAATGAGGCTATCAGTATTATGGTCCTGTCCAGACGTTTGGCTTTCTGCAAAAACCTGGGAATTAGTGGAACAGGAGGAAAAACGTAAAGGAGACCCGGGGGCCAATCGTATACCAGTGCGTCCCTGGGGACACCCCCCTGGAGGGGGTAACAGGGCAAAGTAGCTTCTGCATTTGGCATTCAATGGGGATGCAAACAGGTCGCAGCAAGGCTGGCCCCATCTGCGGAAGATCTCTTCCGCCACTTGAGGTTTGAGGGACCACTCGTGAGGGAACAGGATGGCTCTGCTCAACCTGTCCGCGATTACGTTGGAAGTCCCCGGGATGTGCATTGCTATCAGAAAGCGTCCAGTAGACTTTGCCCATTGCCAAATTCTGAGGGCCTCTCTGCATAACGGGTAAGATCTGGTTCCGCCTTGCTTGTTTATGTACCAGACCACTGACATGTTGTCTGTCTGAACTGTCACTGTTCCCCGAGGTAAGGACTTGTGAAAGTGTTGCAATGCTAGAAACACTGCCCTCAGCTCTAGAACATTGATGTGCAGATTGTACTCCAAGTTGGACCATTGACCTTGGACTGTTTATCCCTGAAAGAATCCCCCCCCACCCTATCAGGGAAGCGTCCGTGGTTAGAGTTGCTACCGGACTGGGTAAGACAAACGGTCGTCCTAGTGTTAGCTCTTGACTGTGTATCCACCACAAGAGATCCTTCTTGCAAGAATTCATGATCAAGATTTTGTGAGACAGTGGAAGTTGTAGATACGACCACTGGGCGAAAAGCATCCATTGAAGAATCCTCATGTGCATCCTGCCTAAAGGAACTACAAGAAGGGAGGCTGCCATCAAGCCTAGCACTCTTAATATTTGTCGTGCTGGGACTCACTTGTTGTAAAGAAGGAGCGAAATTTGATGCCTGAGGTCTGATACTCTTGGTGGGGGGAGAGTAACTTGAGCCAGGGAAGTGTCTAGCTGTGCTCCTATAAATAAGATACGCTGTGACGGCGATAAGACAGATTCACCGTTATGCCTAGTGAAGAGCAAAGACTGATGGTGTAGTCCATGGCTTGTAGAAGACAATACTCGGTGGTGGCGGATAGGAGCCAGTCGTCTAGATAAGGAAACACCCGGAATCCGTTTCGTCTCAAGTGAGACGCTACTACTGCCATGCATTTGGTGAACACCCTGGGGGCTGAGATGAGACCAAAGGGCAGAGCGCGAAACTGGAAATGACTGGCTCCCAGCCGGAAGCGCAAGTGATCTCTGGACGCCCTGGCCATCTTGATATGGTAGTATGCGTCTTCGAGATCTATAGAGCACATCCAGTCACCCTTCTGCAGAAAAGGGAGGATTGACTGAAGCGTGACCATCCGGAACTTTTCCTTTTTCACAAAGGTATTTAACTTGCTGAGGTCTAAAATTGGCCTCCAGTCCCCTGTTTTCTTTGGAACTAAAAAGAACCTTGAGTAAGTTCCGGATCCTATTTGGTCCGCTGGGACTGGTTGGATGACTCTGTTTTCGAGCAACCTTCCTATCTCTATGGTTGCTTGGTCTCGCAGACTGGGTGGAACGTCTGGGAGTTTTTTGGAGTTGGGTGGCATTTTTATGAAGGGGATGTTGTAGCCTCTGGTGACTATGCTTTTTGCCCAGTAATCTGATGTAAGATTTAGTCAGGCCTCTGGGTATAAAGCCAAGCGACCTCCGACTGCCTCCAGAGTAGGACAGCCGGGCCTGCACTCAGGAGTGCTGGAAGGGCTTTCCAGAGAAGGTCTCTCTGTCACCCTGATTTTGCGGACCCCCTCTGCTGGCTGGGCAGCGTCTTCCGTTTCTTCCCCCTCCTCTGCCTCTGGAGGTGGCGTCACTTTGGGTGTGCTGAAAAGATCCCCAAGTCTTTTGGAACCACATTTTTCCTCCTCATTGCCCTTTAGGGTAGGGTCTAGATGGAACGGAAAAACGGACCCCTACGGCAGACAGGGTCTTCCCTTCTTGTTCACACCTCATGAGAGTCTCCTTTACTTTGGGCCCAAACAAGGAGGCACCATCGAAGGGGGCACTGGCAAAGGAAGACTTAAAGGCTTCCACAAAGGAGCATAAGCGCAACCAGGATTGTCTTCTCAGGGCGATCGCTGAAGCTGCTGCTCTACTCGACCCTTCGGCTGCGTATGAAATCAGCCTCATGGACGAGTTGACTACGGAATTTAGGGTGTTAAGTTGCGCTGTCACTTTCTCAGCGACAGCAGCATCTGTGTG
This sequence comes from Protopterus annectens, assembly GCF_019279795.1. Classification (NCBI taxonomy): domain Eukaryota; kingdom Metazoa; phylum Chordata; order Ceratodontiformes; family Protopteridae; genus Protopterus; species Protopterus annectens. The sequence continues at coordinate 386,995,029 of NC_056743.1, read as the reverse complement.
TCCCTGGAGAGTATCTCCTAGTTCCTTAATGAGATCTCTCTGTAAACGCGTGAAATGCGTAAGGTAGTTGAGCGATCGGATGGAAAAAGTCGCCGAACTAAATATGCGCTTCCCATATCTGTCCATTGTCCTAGAATCCTTATTAGGAGGATGGACAGAGGAAGATGATTCAGACATCTCTTTCTTAGTGGCCGCCACCACCATAGTATCTACGGGAACTCCTTTTGTAAGATAGGATTTATCTTGTGGAGCCGTCATGTATTTGTTTGGTTTACGGGGGACTGGTTCCACTGTATCAGGTGTTTCCCAAGCCCTCCGAGCTATTAGATCCATGAGATCATCAAAGGGTGGAGTCACCCAGGAGGTAGAAGGTTGAGCCCCAAATGCCTTCAGTAAGACCGATTCATCCACAGAAGGGGTAAGGGTTTGCCAGTCCCCTCTCTGCTTCAGGATTTCCAAAATGTCTGCAAATGAGACATCCTCAGAGGTGGACCGTGGGGACCCTTCTGTTTCATCTAAATCGGTATCAGACGTGAGAGATTCCCGAGGGGAATCTATGTGCCTCCTCTTGCACAGTCGTTTCATCAGAACATCCTCAGTGGTAGCTTCTGGGGATGCATCTGAGGAACCAGAGTCGCCCTGTGGGGACTTCTGAGGCATTGGGTCTCGACGCTTGGTAGGTACCGAAGGCACAGAAGCAGAACGCGGACATTTTGGGGAAGGAGATGAAGATACCGATGAAGTTTGTGTCTGATCAGACAAGACCTTCCTCATGATGTCAAAGGCACCGGTGCCCCGACCCGAAGATCCGACCCGATCCAAAGAAGGAGGTCATTTCTCCAGAATCGGAACCACGGGGTTCGACACAGAGGACGGATCCGAACTGATCTGAGCCGAGGCACCGAGGGGAAGAGTCGGAACCGATATCTCGGTTCGACTATCCCCCCCCCCCCCCGGAACCTAGGAAAGATCTTCGGCTCCAAGACTCTCCGGCTGGTTTCGAAGGAGTTAAGGTCAACGGAGCAGATAGCACTACTGGAGGCTTCCGCACCGAGGGCTCTACAATCATCGATTCTTCGACGGGTCTCGGAGGAGGAAGTGTTGAGGGAACTGGAATAGCTTCGAGTTTCGAAACCAGCTGGGACGAAACCTCGATTAATTTGGACAAAGCCGAGTTCTCCATAAGCTTCTGTACCACTCGGTCCACATCGGAGTCGGAAAGTGGCCTCGAAGAACGGGTCGAAGGGATCTAAGCCGTCACTGAGCGAAAGATAGCCGAAGGTGGTACCTCTGATACCGGCTCCAAGACCTAAGCCTCGTGCAGAGATAAAGTCTCGACACCCGGCACCGAAGTTATAGGAGCCGGTGTCCGAATCTGAAAAGAGGTGCTCGAAGCCGATGACTTGGGCTCCGACACTCTTGAAGACTTCGACCCCTTTGAAGACTTTGAAACCTGTTCAGCCTTGTCCAGGGCCTCCTGAAACTCGGGTTTAAGCAACCCTCTGTCAACCAACTTCCTGCATCTTTCCAGCATGACCCTCCCACTAAAGGAATGACAGATGGAACAGTCTTCCTGCAAGTGGAGAGGGCCAAGACAGTAGACGCAGGATGAGTGGTTGTCAGTAATGGACATCTTCTGTCCGCACTGACACCTTTTAAAACCACTTTTGGTCTTTTCTGACATTATTAACAGAAACGAAAAAAATCCAAGAAAAAGTACACCACTCTTAAGAAAAAAATTCCTATAATATAATTTAAATGTAATATATATCTAAACTGTAAAACACTCACACAGCACACTATGATATATATATATATATATATATATATATATATATATATATATATGAAAAACAGAAAAAGTTAAAGGCAAAAAACTATTATTATTATTTATTTATTTATTTTTTTTTTTAAGTACTGTAAATTCTTACAGAAAAACGGCCTCAGGCCCTTACTAAGAATTTTGAACTAACAACTTAACTAAACTAGCCTTAAACAACAACTAAATAATAAACCTATCAAACACTATAAAGAAGAGTATAAAATGTAAAAATGAGAAGTAAATGACAAGAAATATATAGTAAAAATTCTACTGGCCCGAGCCTCTCGATGTGATCTGCTGCTAGCGCAAACTAGATCTGAGGGTTAGCACCTGAGGATCATGGGATATTACTGTGCCTCGAGCTTTCTTGAAGATGCGGAGCTGGTGATGCGGCCGACTCGGAGATCGGCTCCGAACCCGTGTGTAAGAACAAACGGCGAGATTGAACAATTTCACATCTAAAGTTATTCAAAGTATCTCAAAGGGTGTAAAGTGCTTACAGAGTGTGCTTATTACTATGCATTTATTCCTAACAGTTTGTGTGCAAAGTGCAAGTATTTCATGAAGTACAGTCTAACTACAGCCATTCTGAAAAGTTTCTTGTGCTGGGTATGTCTATTCGCAAAGTGTCACCATTACAGAGTGTTTCTTGCATTGTTAAGAGTTATTTAGCAAACTACAGCCATTTTGGGAAAGTTTCAGTGTGCCGTGTACTGGTTATTTGCAAAGTGCAGTTACTTTGAAATGTTTCTTACTCTGAGCTTCTTCTGTCCAGCTCATTTGCATAGTGCAGTTATTCTGAAATGTTTATTACACTGATAAGAGGTGATTTCTTAAAGTACAGTGATTTCAGGAGTATTACAGTGCCCAAGAGGCTTATTTAGCAAAGGTCAGTTATTCAGAGGCTTGTGGTGCTATTGGGCATAGTTACAAGTACTGGCATAAATTTCTGCCATATGTATATGTGTGTGTGTCCATACATACTTGTAAAAGTGTTCGCTGGTATGTGTTAATATGGCAGACGGATTTTGAAAACCATCACAATTGGTGTTTGATCAGAATATTGCAGAGAACTGGAGAATATTTGAGCAAGAGTATGATATTTTTATACAAGCAGCTTATTCTGACAAAGATGTACACACCAAGGCATTCATTTTGCTAAACCTAGCTGGGTCAGTGGCCACTGAAAGGGAGCGTTCATTTGTGTATGCACCATCAATATATAATGGAGAAGCTGAAAACCATCATACTGTTGTGCAGGCTGAATCAATGGAAGATCCTAAGTGTTTGAAGCACATGTTCAGGGAAATGTGCAACCCCAAGACAAATATTACATTAGAGAGGCATTTGCTTTAAACAAGAGATCAAAAACCAGGGGAAACTTTTGCAGCTTACATTAGTGACATGAGAGAAAAAGCTAAAATGTGTCTGTTTGGTGACTTAAAAGATGAGTTAATAAAGGACAGGCTTGTGTGTGCTATTAATAGTGCTGCAGTGAAAAAGACTTTGCTTCACGACAGTGATTTAAAGCAGAGCAAAGCTATTGAGATTTGTCAAATCCATGAAGTTACAAAAAGGCACACAAGTATGTTTGCAAGTGATAAGAGCATGGTTTCAACATGCTCCAGAGCAAATATAGACAGCATGCAACATTTGGCTAGCAGAAGTAGGCCTAAGCACATGGCAGATGAAACTCATGAATTTCCCTGGGAGACCCCGTAGTTTTCCAGCAAGTTCTAAATAAAGGACATACTCAGTGCACTACAAGGGTGAGTCAGCAACATCCAAATCCAGCTTTATTGTTAACTGTTGCAACTGTGGTGCCAATCATGAGTGTAAAAGAGGAAAATGCTTAGCATTTGGTCAGCAATGCCGCAAGTTTAAAAAATGGGACCATTTTCAAAAGTTTTGCAAATCAAGTAAACCTCACACAGTTATAAAGAAGGGTCACTTAAAAAGCAAGTTGATCATACAGAGAGCTGCAATTCTATTTTCTATGTAGATGGTGCATCAGTAATTGGTGAAATGGTTGATGCACTAAATTTGTTGGCAAAGAATAGTGTTTTGTACTGTTCACATCAATGGTAAATCCACCAAGCTCAAAGTGCAACGTTATGTCAGCAGACACATTTGCCAAGGTGAAAACTAAGGGACAACTCAATGTGGCTAGTTGTGCAAAACTTCTTTCTTATGGAGGTGAAGAAATTCAAACTGAAGGCTCAGTAGTGCTTTCATGTTATTTGGCTAGGAACTGTTACAGCTTGTTATTCTATGTAGTCCAAAGACTTGTGCAGTCATTATTGTGTCTCAGAGAGAGTTTGAGAATGAAGTTGCTTCCTTTTACAAAGTTTGTTCATATAAGCATATATCCTAGTTCCAATTTTACTGAAGCCATTTTCTCATTTTCCAGTTGTGTATTCTATGAAGTTAGACCCAGTGGTCAGACCAGCAAGAATATTTCTGATAGCTATGCAGAATAAAGTTAAAGCTCAGCTGGATAAAACGTTGCAGCAAGGTGTAATTTGTCCAGTTACAGAACCAACTGAATGGGTGCCGTCCATGGTAGCAGCCCACAGAAAAAGGCTCAGATGAAATCAGAATATGCACTGACACAACAGATTTGAGCAAAGCATTAGAGGCCACATCATCCAATGTGTACAGTCGAGGAAGTCAGAGCCCTATTACCAAATGCCACTGTTTTTTCTGTCTTGGATGCAAAAAATTCATTTTGGTAAGTGATGCTTTATCACAAATCCTCATTACTGACTACTTTCAGTACCCCATTTGGCAGTTATAGAGTCTTCAGGATGCCATTTGGAATAAACTCTGCAAATGACATATTTCAGCGTGCAACGCAGAAAATGTTTTCAGGTTATCCTTGTGCCATAATAGTAAATGCTTTATTGGTTGGAGGCAATGGTGAAGCAGAGCATGACAGAAACCTTAAGAAAGTTCTAGATAGAGCACGTGAAGTGAACTTAAACTCAATCCTGTGAATTGTAAATTCAGACAACCAGAAGTTACATGTAGGTCATTTATTTACTAGCACTGGCTTGCAACCAGACCCATCCAAACAAGCAGCCATTCTTGAGATGCCAGCACCAGATAATGTTCAGGCTCTACAACGTTTTCTTGGTATGGTCAACTATTTAGGCAAGTTTATATCGGACTTCAGTGAGTTGACAGCACGTTTGAGAGACCTGATGCGCAAAAATGTTATATGGTCTTAAATGGAACAGCATCAGAAGGCATTTGAAGACCTTAAGTAGAAAACTGACACCCTCATCTACATTAAGACACTATGAGGTCAGTAAAAGTACAGTTTTGTACCTACCATAAATGTAGATGTTCAAAGATCCACATTGCTGCAGTCCTTACACTTGGGTAGTCCGCTGTCCTCGGTCGGCCCGAATATCAAGGTATTAGGCTGACGTCGGTCAAGGCGCTTAAGACTGACATCAGGACGTCAGGGTACAAATGCGCATGACCGACGTCATATCCTCAGTCTTTTCTTGCCCCAGATGTCAGAAGACCCTAAAAAGAAAGGTCAAAACCAAAAGACAGCAAAAAACAACCAACCACCCTTGCACTAATCATATGTACAATATATACAATATCCACAATATTCACAACCCAAACCACACAACCACCTCTAACTACAGAGGGGAAGGAGGAGGTAATTGGACTGCAGCAATGTGGATCTTGAACATCTACATTTATGGTAGGTACAAAACTGTACTATGTTCTTCATCTCACATTGCTGCAGTCCTTACACTTGGGTAGAATCCCAAAGCCAGAGGTAAGGGAGGATGGCAAAACTATAAAGCAGTAGGAGCTGCCAAAATGCCCTGTAAAACTGTAGTGGCAAAACCAGCCCTAGATTTAGAGTAAAGTGGAAGGTGGTAATGCTTAGAGAAAGTATGCACTGAACTCCAAGTAGCTGCCTCCAAAATATCTTTAGTTGCCACCCCCCTTAAAAAAGCTGTAGAAGTGGCAGTAGCCCTAGTGGAATGAGGCCTAATCCCAGCTGGAATCTCCTTACCATGGTGGGAATAACAGAAAGCAATACAAAACCCAATCCACTTAGAAATAGTTTGTTTTGACACAGGCTTGCCCTGAGAACCCAAAGCAAATGAAACAAATAACTGCTGAGACTGCCTGAACCCTTTAGTTCTGCTCAAATAATATCGCAACTGCCTGTGTATATCCAAAGTGTGCAAAATCTTTTCCCCTTTATTTTGGGGTTTGCATAAAAAGTAGGCAAATGAATAGTTTGGTTTAAAGCCACACTAGAAACCACTTTAGGCATAAAGGAAGGATTAGTACGTAAAGATACCCTATCCTTATGGAAAATTAAGAAAGGCTCAACCGCCATAAGGGCCTGTAATTCAGAAACCCTTCTCGCAGAGGTAATGGCCAACAAAAAAGCAGTCTTCCATGATAAATATTTCAACTCAGCAGTAGCTGCAGGCTCAAAAGGTTGTAGAGTGAGCTTCTCCAACACAAAATTGAGATCCCAAGCAGGAGTAGGAGCTCTACGTGGGGGTCTTATATTCTTTGCCCCTCTAAGGAATTGCTTAAACAAAGGATGAGAAAACAATGGTGGATCACAGTCATAGTGAGCAGAAATTGCTGCAGCATGAACTTTAATAGAAGAGAAGGACAAACCTTTGTCCAGTAACTCAGCAAGATATTGAAGAGCCACACTTAAATTAGGCTTAGAAACATCAAATTCCTTTGCTGCACTCCAAAATAAAAATCTCTTCCATTTATCTGCGTACACTTTCCTTGTACTAGGCCTTCTGGCCTCCAAAATAACATTCAAAACTTGCTGTGGAAGCTGAGACCCTCCAGGGTTTAAAACAGAATATGCCAGGCTGTTAGGTGAAGAGAGTGAAGTTTGACATTGAGTAAATGACTGTTCTCCTGAGACAGCAGGTGTGGAATCGAAGGTAAAGGCCATGGAGGCTCCCGTACCAGACTTCTCAGTAATGGGTACCAGTGCTGTCGAGGCCAATCTGGAGCTATTAAAATCATCTTTGGCTTGTCCTGTCTGACCTTTAGGAGTACCTTTGGGAGGAGAGGCAGAGGTGGAAAGGCATACACATGAAGATTGCTCCAATTGAAAGAAAGAGCATCCACTTTCCAAGCTGTGGGATGAAACCATTTGTGCAAAACTTTGGCAGCTGGTAGTTTAGTGGAGAAGCGAACAGATCTATGTCTGGAGTTCCCCATAACACTGTCAATTTCTGAAATACATGAGGATCCAATTTCCACTCGTGGGGATCCATAATTCGTCTGCTCAACACATCTGCTAAGGAGTTCTGTGCTCCCGGCAGAAACCTTGCCTGAAGATTTAGCTGTAAACTGAGAGCAGTCTCCCACAAAATCATTGCTTGTCTGCATAGAGGATAAGAATGTGTTCCCCCTTGCTTGTTGATGTACCACATGACAGTTGTGTTGTCTGTTAGAAACAACACCTGTCCTGGAAGAAGTAAATCCTTGAAAGCTATTAATGCAAACTGGACTGCTAACATCTCCTTCAAGTTGATATGTAGATGTTGAAGTCTGGCAGGCCACGTGTCTTGTACCCACTTTCCATTTAGATGAGCTCCCCAAGCTTTGTCTGAGGCATCTGTCGTTAGAATCTGACTCGCCTCTGGCCGGGTCACAGAGAGTCCCTTGTTTAGGTGACATTCCTGAGCCCACCACAAAAATTCCTTTTGAATGCAAGGTATTATCTGAATGACAGTGTCCATATCTTGGCAGTGCTGTGTCCATACATTTTGAGATACCATTGTAGCTTCCTCATATGCAGTTTGGCATTGGGAAGCACCAGAATACAAGATGCCATGAACCCCAAGGCTTGAAGGACTGTCCTTGCAGTCAGCCTGGACTGATGAGACAATTGATGGAAGTAAAGAGAAAGATTCTTTTGTTTGTCCGGGGTCAAAAGGCCATCTGGGATGCTGTATTCAGTCTCACACCCAGAAAGCACATGTCCTGAGAGGGTACTAGACTGGACTTTATTTCGTTCACAGAATACCCCAGGCATCTTAGCACTGCTATCACATATTGTAAATGATGAAGAAGTTCGTCCCTTCCTTGGGCCAGAATCAGGCAATCGTCCAAATAAGGATAGATCTGTATTCCTCTTAGCCTGAAGAAAGCTATCACTGGAGCCAGAACCTTCGTGAACACTCTGGGCAGTAGATAAGCCAAAGGGCAATGCAGAGAACTGATAATGAGAAGTCCCAGCCCTAAAACGCAGATACTTCCTGCAACTTAGCCTGATAGGAACATGAAGGTAAGCCTCCTTGAGATCCAGTCACCATCCAGTGATCTTTGCCCAGCAGAGGTAAAAGCTGTTGTAACGTCAACATTTTGAACTTGGGAATGTCCAGATAAGTGTTGAGGATAGATAAATCCAAAATTGGTCTCCACGTGTTCCCCTTCTTTGGTACTAGGAACAGGCGAGAATAAAATCCTAGGCCCACTTCTGGCAGAGGGACCGGTTGTATTGCCCCTATTTGAAGCAGCAGAGAAATTTGTTTGTGAGCCTCTAGTCTTTGCTGAGGAGGAACGTCCGGCATGCCTTTGAAAGGAGGCAAGGTATGGAAATAAAACTTGTAACCTTGGTGTATGATATCCAATACCCATCTGTCTTGGGTAATCAAACTCCAATTTTCCTTGAAGAGTGCCAACCTTCCTCCCAAAGGTGCTGCCAGGCAAGAAGGATCTGGCAGCTGAAAAGGTAGGTCATTGGGCCTGTTTACGAAAGGACTGGCCCCTGCCCTCACCCGAAGATTGTGCAGGTGAACTCCCTGTTCTAGGTCTGAAGGAGCTGTGAGCTCTGCCCCTACCACGTCTAGATCTACCCCTAGACTGTGAATCATAAGAAGAACGTCCACCCCTTAGCAGTCCAACTCCTACTAAACTTCGGAGGCTGAACTTGCAAAAAATCTTTCACAGCCTGCATAGACTTAGCCTTGTCTTCCATTTTCTTCAAGACTGACTCCACAGGTGAACCAAACAACACATCAGACTGTAAAGGAGCATCCAAAATCCTTGTCTTAACATGGTCAGATAAATTCTGATCCCTCAGCCAGGCGTGCCTGCGAAGAACTGACCCAGTGGCAGCCACCCTAGACGAGGCCTGTACAGCATCAAAACCACATTGTAAAGAATGCTTACCCACCTGTTCAGAGACATGTACCAAATCTTGCAATTCTTTACACTCAATGCCTTCCGCCAGAGCATCTACCTTAGACTTCAATTGAGAAAGAAGATAGTTCTGATACTTCAACATGTGAAACTGGCAATTCAAAGCCCTCATAGCTAAGGTGGAAGAAGTATAGACTTTCTTTCCCCATCTATCCAAAGCTCTGGCCTCTTTATCTGGAGGAACCGGATTTTTACAACAGAGGCCTTGACACCCTTAGGTCCCTGACTAACAGTTTCTGGGTCCGCCCTAGGACTCTTATAAAGATATTTATGAGCCTCAGGCACCTTGTAATACCTATCCGGTTTAACAGGAGCAGGAGGCAAAGAATCAGGATTAAGAGAAGCCTCTGCAAACACATCTTCCACCACATCCAGAACAGGTGGTATAGCCAAAGGCCTATGCTGGGGTAAAAACAAAAATTCCCTAAGCCTTTTCCTGGAATCAGAGAAGTCCTGACCTTCCCACTTAAAATGTTCCCTCATGGAATGAAGAGTCTCTGAAAAAGAAAAATCCTCTGGAGGAGAAGCAGAAGGAGTAGAATCATCTACATCAGAATCAGAATAAGGAGAATACTCCTGCAAGTCTTCAGCCGCAGTCTCTGTAACATCGAAGCCTGCTCAAAACTCCCCAACTCTGGTTCCACCCTAGGCCTCTTATCAGGAGGGGCAAAGAACCTCTAATCAAAGTAATTAAATCTTCTGCCATTTTAAGCATGTGCTTCTTGGGCACAGATCCTGATGAACTAGGAGTGACACCAACAGAAGCTAAACTTGGCCTGCCTCTGGGAGAAGCCTTGGAAACAGAAGGAGAGGGCCTAACCACCCTAGGAAGAGAGGGGAGTACAGTAACCTGAGAAGCCCCTTCAGCCTGACCTGCCTCCTGAGAGGCCACATCCTGCAATATTAAAGTCTCCCCCTGGGACTCCAGAGAAGCCTCGCGAACCACCGATTCCACTGACGCCTCTAAAGAACCGGCGTCCGCACGGACGACTCTTCTTGCCTGGGTTTAGCTGCTTTGTCTTTGCGCTTCTTCGAAGAAGCGGGCGTCGGAGCATCCGACGGCATATTATAATTGCACCGCTTCCCGAAGACCAACCTGGCACAATCTAACCTTCGCTTAATAGTGCACTTATTGAACCTAGCACAAAAGCGACACCCAACGTCGTGCTCAGGCCCCAAACAAGGAATACACAAAGTATGATAGTCCCTATGAGGTATCTGTTTCCCACAAGAAATACAGTTATTTACTTTTTCTGACATCCGGTAAACCACTGAGGCAAGAAAAAACTAAAATATTCCCCAACGGGGTACTTAGCCAACTTTGACTCGGTCTGAAACTCCGAATTCGAAAAATTTCAGAACGCCGAACGGCACTTGCAACGCTGCTTCTGCATCGGACCATGCGGCAAAAAAGACTGAGGATATGACGTCGGTCATGCGCATTTGTACCCTGACGTCCTGATGTCAGTCTTAAGCGCCTTGACCGACGTCAGCCTAATACTTTGATATTCGGGCCGACCGAGGACAGCGGACTACCCAAGTGTAAGGACTGCAGCAATGTGAGATGAAGAACATCCAGTAACTCTTTCAGTGATGCTTCAAGGTTTGGTCTTGATGCAGTTATTCTTCAAGAAGGCAGACCAGTAGCCTATGCATCTGGAACTCTTACCCAAACTGAAATGCAATATGCTCAAATTGCAAAAGTACAACTTCAAAATGGTCTATGCAAGAGGCAAATTTCTTTATCTGGCTGACACCTTATCCAGATCGCACAGAAATACAATGGGACCAGCTTCATGCAGAGAATTTTGACTTTGATGTCACAGAAGTGCGTAATTTTAATACCACGAGACTTGAGCTGCGAGATCATACAAAGTCTGATCTTATTTGCAAAAGCTCAACCACTTCATTAATGCTGGGCGGCCGTTAAAGCAAACAATCTAGTGTACCACCTGAAGTGCAAACTTATCTTCCTCATAGAGATGAGATGTTGATGGAAGATAGCATTATTTTCAAGGGTCCTAGAATTGTTGGGCGTGCTTCCTTACAACATAACTATATCCAGATTTTGCATCGTGGTCACCCAGGTTCCGAATCTACCAAAAGAAGGGGGAAAGAACTAGTGTTTTGGCCTTCTCTAGTAAAAGACTTAGATAAAGTAGCTTCTTCTTGTTCAGTATGCAATAGTACTAAACCAAAGCTGCAAAAAGAACCATTTCAGCTAAATCAAGTTCCTGAACTACCTTGGTCAACAGTACCCACTGATATATTCGAGTGGAACAATCGGCATTACTTAGTGTTGGCAGACTCTTATTCAAACTGCTTTGAGATTGATTTACTACCTAACATCCACTACTGTTATCACCAAGTTGAAAAGTTATTTCTCAGTCCATGGTAGTCCACACAAAATTATTTCTGACAATGGTACCCAATTTACCAGTCAGTTGTTTCAGTAATTTGCAAAAGAATGGGATTTTGTACATGTTACTAGAAGTCCAGAATATCCACAGTCAAATGGACTAGCTGAATGTGAAGTACAGAGTGCAAAGCAATTATTACAGGAGTCAAAGCGTGATAATACCAATGTCTTTTTGAATTTACTTAATCTCAAAAACATACCCTGTGACAATATACTTGGCTCGCCTGCTCAGAGATTTCTATCCAGGAAAATCAGAACATCATTGCCTATTACTTCCAGTTTGTTGTGGCCTAAAGCTAAAAACAACAGAACCATTACAGCCCAATTATTCAGAAAGCATTCTTTCCAGAAGTCCAGTTATGATAAATCAAGCAGATTTCTTTGTCCATTGAAAGAAGGGAAAACTGTGAGGATACAAACGGCGAAAGGTTACAACCGGACTGGTCAAGTAACACGTATATGTACTGAGCCGAGATCCTACTTTGTAAAACCTGAGAGTGGAGTACAGGAGAAATCGCAGACATCATCTTCCTGTACAAGAATCGATATCACAACAATATTCTACTTCCATTCATGATGATGTTCCTGATGTCCATAAAACTGAACATTCAGCAGAGATGGTCCCAGTTGCTAGACCTAACTCTAATTTTTATGTTACACGATTTGGTTGGATTTCCAGACCTAGTCAGAAAGACACAGTAACCTGGATGTAACTGTCTATATGTAATTAGTTCTGTATAATTGCGTGACAAAGAATTACTGATTGCATGTCAATTAATGATGTCAATATTGCACGACTTATTTCTCAAAGAGGGAGGATATAGAATAGTGTGTGTGTGCGTTTTGTACCTTTAAGAAGTGTTTCAAGGTCGGTATGTGCATATAATAGCAAGTACGCACTAGTTTCATTCCAATTTTGAGAGTGCAACCAGAGAGTGAGCATGTATGAGTGTAATAGCTAGTTTGTTTACAAGTTTATCTAAGTTAAAGCTATTAAGCCAAAATCCTGATGTGTTTGTAATAAAGCTGCTTGAACAGAACCCACAAAGACTCCTCTACTTTATCCTGACTGGACAAGTGACAGAAGGCTTCCATCAAATGTTATCTATGCTTTATAGATGACACTTTTACCATACGGAAAGGAGAAGAATCCACCTTCCTGTATGATAAAAGAAAGATTTTTTGACTTTATCAATACACTTACTTCCTAAAATTCATGAGTCACTACATCAAAATAGCAATTAACTTTCTGGACCTCACTGTAACTAAAGATCTAGAGAAGGGTACTCTAACAATCTGTTTAGGAAACCCACTCAAGTAAACATGCTGCTACACAACAGTAGCATGCAACCTCAAATCACAAAAAAGAATGTTGTGAAATTCCAGGGAATGAGGACCGCGAGAGTTTTTAAAAAATGAAAAGACTTTTCCACCAATCTAATAAACTTACAAAGGGACTTTCTTGTCAGGGGCTACAGGGTAAAAATGCTTCACATCATCCTGGAGACAATTAGAACTCTGAAGCAATAGAATGACCAAGCCTAAATGAGCCCCCACGTAGGACTATTAGGGAATTTCGACATAGATAGAGAATGGCTTTAACACTTACCACTAACTACAAAGAAATCCGTAAAGTAATTGCAGACAGTGGTATCATTTCCGAGAACAAACAGCTGGAAAAAATACTTGAACCTGGGCCCTCTTTTGTGTTTAGGAGAGCAAAGAATGTCACAGGCAAAGGCAAAACCCTGGAGGAAAACAGTGGGACCTTCAAATGTGGACTACACTACTGTACCTTTTGCAAATATCCGAGTAACTCTGATCATTTCTGTTGCCCCAACTCCAGCAAGACTTACTGGAGTCACAAGAGGTGAGACTCTAACACTAAATTTGTCATATACAGGGCCCAATGTGGCTCTTGCAGAGGTTTCTTTGTGGGCAAAACTATTAAACTAAAGGTCAGAATCGCTCACCATTTATCAGATATAACACTTAAAGTGCTCAAAAATCCATTGGCGAAGTACCATCTGGAAAACCCTGGACATGAAAGATTCAGCTTTCATGTACTGGATAAACTAGAGATGGGGCCTCTTGAAGTCAACAGGAATGCCAACTTAAAGAAATTGGAGCTCCACTGGATCATCAAACTAAATGCTTGCTAACTACCTAGACTCAATACAAGTACTCGTACTTCTATCAAAAGTGTTTGAATACTAAGGAAGCTAAATCTGATGAATCAGATCACTGATGAAGTCTGCGGACGAAAGCGGTGAATTAAATTTTATTACGCTATTATTTTTGTCATTCATCTACTCTAGTTTGCCTCTGATTGCTGCTTTTGCTGTGCTGGTTTTTGTTTTTTTTTGTGTCAAGAACAGGCTCCTTAATGGATTATTTATTAAAATATCTGGCTATTCTGACTTCTCTCCTCACAAAATCCTTATAAACAAAGCAAAGCTCACTGTAAAGCCATTAAGATTTTACTGCAGGAAAGCACTCATCCATCTGCGATGACTAAATAAATAATATTTTTTTCTAAAAACTACACCAGTTGCTTCATTCCTATGGTCAGATATGGGTCAGATTTGCTTGTAAACCAATTGAACATCTTGTCCTATGAAGAGAATTAACTTATCCAAGTTAAGGTATGCCCTCTTCCTCTCCCATATAAACTCCTTCAACTCTGTGTTAATTATGACCTACAGCTCCTCTGGTTGATAAAATATGTCTGATCTATGCATAAAACTAAAGGGGCAAGAAACATTTTCACTACTTGATTTTACTATCCATAATCAAGAGCTTTCAGTGTCTCAAGTTCTGTATTATCTTTTGTTTAGTTTCTTGTCCCACATCCTTTGCTACTACAATAGAATCCTGTTTAATCCACGCAGGTAAATAACTTTATCTTATTGTGTTCCCATAAATACTGACATTGCAGAATCAATTCATACGCAAGTATGTAGTTTATTGCTATATCCTCGCTATAACTTCATTTTGCTTTACATTCTGAATAGACTTAAAACTGACTCAAAATGTTCTACAACATCAAAATATCCTTTTCTGGATTTATCAAGCAGAAATTATATCCTCTACTAATAGATTCATAGGTATATACTAGTCTAATGACCACCATGGCTTTTATAAGCCTAGCTGTGCAACTCCACCCAATTCACTTGTGTACCTATGTACTGTGGGCATTTATTAGGAGGGCATATGTTAATTAGGAAGTATCTAGAGACTGTGGGGGAGAACAGGTAATGTTATTTTTGGCATTACTGTCTACCTCTGTCATAGAGATGGAGGCCAGACCCGAGTTGAATTTCTGATTCCCCATCCATTGGTCAAGCTTACATTTAAATCCAGTTAGGGATGGAGACTGCTTCACATGGATGGGGAGCCTGTCCAGAACATAGGGATCCTCCGAGACATAATTGTCTTGCAAACATGACTTACTGTTTCTGATGCTGTTCATTTTGCAGATGTACAAAATGTCCATCAGAGTTGAATCTGAGAATGCTCTGTATGCTAGGCAGAGAACGCATCTCAGTAACCTGTAGGAGACAGAGTATAGACCAAGGGATTTAAGATGATCCATATAGGACAATGTTTGCACCCTGGATTCTTCTGGTAAGGTATCATTGTGGGCATTCCATCTGTTGCATATGTCTGGTCGGGTACATGCTGAAGGTGGCATTATACTTAATGATGGGTCTGATAAGGGACAACTTGGACCTGGATGTCATGTCATTAGTTATAAGTTGGACAACACAATGATTTTCTTACCACCTTGGCTACGTTGGTCAAAGGCCAGATTACTAACTACATATGTTCCTAGATCCCTGATTACTCTGTCAACTGTTAGGGGTGTCTTATTGATGGAGTAATTAGCCTATGTAGCAATTTTCCCAAAAGGGACTATAATGCATTTCTTGGCATTGTATTTTAATCCATCACTTTGCCACCAGTCATTTCTCTGTGTTACACCCTCTTGTAAGATGTTTGTCTCACAAGGAGAATCTGCGATAACTCCCAAACTGCAGCCATCTGCGAACATGGTCAGCTAAAGGCCCTTAACATTACCTCTGAGAAACATATGGCAAATAGGAGTGGTCCCAGCACAGAGCCCTGAGGTACTCTGCTGGTGACCAGTCTTTTAGTGGAGATAATCTCACCAATCCTGACTTCCTAGGTCCTGTTTCTGAGCCAGCTGACAATCCACCAAGTTATGCAAAGGTTTATTCCCAGTTCAGTGAGTTTGTCAACTATACTAGAGTGGGATATTGTACTCAACACCTTAGCCAGGTACAGGTAGGTGGCATGTACCATTTTCTCCTCATTCATTGCCTTGGTAACCTTCTCGAAGAAATCCATTAGGTTTATTAGGCATGACCTTCCTTTAACAAAGCCAAACTGGGTTGGGCCCAGTGTCTGAAGGTTGTCTATACCTTTGTCGATCATTTCCATGATAACCTGTTCCATAGCTTTGCATATTAGATTATTCAGACTAACAGGTCTGTAGTTTCTGAGGTCCGCTGATTGTCTGCTCTTGCAAAGTGGGATAAATGCTGTAGCCCTCCATTCTCTTGGTACAAAGTCTGTTTTGAGGTTATAATTGATAAGTGACTCAAGTGGTCCTAATAGGTCATGTTTCAAGCTATATAGGAACCAACAAGGCCTCCTTGAAATTGATTACATGTATAGATTTGCAATCACAGGACTCCACACATATCTGCTAACCTCACAAAACCCAAATGTAGTGAAATTTCTGAAACATGAGGAGAATAAATCTAAGATGACTTTTCTGCTTAATCTAGCAGAAGCATATCGCAGTCAAGCAGGAATGGAAATCAAACCACAAGTAGATAAAAATCGGGCAGAAACTAAATGTGCCAAAAAACAAAAAGAATATAAGGTGAAGGACCAGATAAGAAGGCAAGAAATGTGGAAAATGCATAAATATAGTTGCAAGTATAGAAAACTTCTAGAAGAACCTCATGTTGATCAGGAATGAACTTGGGAATGGTTAAGGAGAGGTGAATTCAAACCAAGAGATGAAAGGTTAATATTGGCGGCCCAAGATAGTGGGCTACATACACACTGGCTTACAAAGTCCATTGAACATGTGGTACAAACAGACAAATGTAGGTTTTGTAAAACAGAATTGGAAACAGTTGCACACCTTGTTGCTGGTTGTGACATACTAATAGCAGAAGGACTGTATACTGAAAGGCATAATAATGTTGCAAGACTGTTGCACTGAGGATTGTGCAAATATTATAGTACTGAAGTGGCGGAAAAACACTGGAAACATGAGCCACAAATCATCACAGAAAATTATGACGTCTACATCACATGGGATCACCCTTTACCAACAGTTCAAAAGACAGATGCTAGGAAACTGGATATAGTGGTCCATGAAAACAAGAGCAATGTGGGAGAAAGATACCCAGACTGTTCTAATAGTAGTAGGAGCAATGGGTCTTATTAAAAAAAAAAAAAAAAAAAAAAATATATACAATCGGATTTAGATAGGTTACCAATACATGCAACTCCGTACGATTTACAGGAGTAGTCATTATTGGACATATTGCGGGTGCTGCGAAGAGCACTTCT
The DNA here is from genome assembly GCF_019279795.1 of Protopterus annectens. Lineage (NCBI taxonomy): Eukaryota > Metazoa > Chordata > Ceratodontiformes > Protopteridae > Protopterus > Protopterus annectens. The sequence goes on along the minus strand of NC_056743.1, from coordinate 386,977,951 downwards.
GGCTGACATCAGAGATCGAAACAATACTAATTTCATGAACTTTAATCATACTTTGACTTAGAAATGGAGTCCATTCCTGTCATGGTATTAGAAACCCAAAAGACTTGGAGAAATTTAAAAAAGAGGCATACCAGGATAGTGTCAGGGTCTACTGAAGCCTTATTTTTGGCCTTTTCGCACACCACCAGGACCTGCTCCTTGTTAATAGCTGGAGGGATTATGCTAGCAGGTATTTCATGGGGGAAGGTGGGGAGTGGCGGATGAAGTTTGAGCTGACTTTGTCAGCCAGCAACTTCACTATGTCGTCGTGTTCAGTAAAGGTGGCACCACTGACCACTAGCTTGGCACACTGATGTGTGCTTCGAGGTCTTGGACACAACTGTAGAAGGCCTTGTGGTTGTCTTTAGCCTGTGAGACTATCTTGACCTCCTAATTGGCGTTGTTGAACTTAATTAGTCCTCTTAGTTTCTTGTTTAGATTACAGAGCTCCTATCATTAAGGGATTTGCACTTCCAGATTTTAGCCATAACTTTTTGCCTTTTGTTATATACCCTGTTAAGGTTAGGAATCCACCAGAGTGGTTTGTTTTTAGAGTGGCTTACTTTTAGTAGGTACAGCAGCCCCAGTACAGCCATTTGCATGGTTGTACAGGGTTTCTGTAAACAATTCTGCATAGGTTGCTGTAAACTCATGTTTGGGAGGGGGCATTGAAGTTTATCAAACTATCACTTAATAGGATGTAATTTGCTTTGGAATAGATCCTAGCTGTTACAGGGTTTGCCGGGGTTACTGAGTTGATTTTTATTTTGAAGATGACAGTTTTGTGGTCTGACTTCACCAGTGAGGAAGTAACATGGGGTAGGGGTGCAGTGCTCTCTCCCATATTGGCGAGTACAAGGTCCAGAATGTTTGAACCTCTGGTTGGTGTGTGCACTATCTGGTCAGGGGTATTTGCATTAAAGTCCACAAATCGTGTCTGTGAGAGTAAGGCACTGCATGTTTCCCAGTCTATAAGGGGCTAGTTAAAGTCTCCCATGAATAGGGTATCTTGGCTTAATGGTGAATGTCTTCAGTAGGTCTAGATACATGCTATGGAATTCTGGGGACATAGAGGGTGACCTATAGCTTGCTAGGATATAGCATGAGACTTTGTCTATGGTGACTTGCATATAGATAAATTCCGGGGCATCATCCTGTTTAACCAACCTAGAGTTACAATAGCTGCCAATATTGAATGAAACTCCTTCACCTTTTGTCCTTGTTTGTGCAAGTAATGGTCTAAATGTGTGGAAAATACTGAAGCACGGCAAGGATGTCTATATTTTCCAGAGTGAGGAAAGTATATAGAGTGCAGAGTTTGTTTAGGCTCCTAGCAATGAGCAATAAAACCTTTAGGTTTCTTTGGGTTTTATTTTCTATGTCTGTAGGTTTGCCTATTTGGCAGTGACTAAAAAAGGCTCTAGTGGATTGGAAAAAGTTTTAGCCAATATTTGGAAGCCTAGGAAAAACAGGTGCAGACCATTCTCTGTGAAGCAATATGGTTTGTTAACCATGTCCTCTCATGCTGACAAATATTGAATCTCCCTGGAAAGATACCAGAAACCAAGCTAATTATTGAATTCAATCATCTTTTGTTCATAGATTGGCATCATCCTTGTTGAGGCAAAATGCTGCTCAATGCAAGGCACACATCTGCCTGAGACACATTCAGAGAGATCAGCCATGTCTAAGCTAATTTTTCTTGAATACCATTATCAGCTGTATCCTTGAAATTATGAATCCTTTATTTTATTTGCTAACGGTTGTAAAAATAACCCTCCCATCTTAACTCTTGAAATTTACACTTCATATATCCTCCTAATTAATCCCGTTATCCTAATCAAGGAAAACAAATTCTGCCATTACCCTACTCATAAAATCCCAGATGACTCCACTGGTTGCCTTCTCAGCAGTAAGACTCGCCAACAACAGTGGCATTTTCATGCACACTACTTCCCGATGGGTCATCACTGTTCTATTAATGTTATCAAATGTTTGTATCCCCACCGCAAAACCACACTGATTCATATCTCTAGCTAGTACAGACACACACTTCATAAACAAAATTTATGTACTCACCATAACGTTAGACCCATGTTGTCTGACTTTTGTCTACTTCAAAGTATCCAAACTCTGGGCCAATCTTGAAGCTTATCGGAACCTGAGCTCTGAATCCACCCCTACCCATAATTCCCTAGGATGTGCCTCATATCCTCAGATCTAGTTTACTCCCACAAGTCTAAAAAAGGTATTTAAAAAATTATCTAGGGAAAGAATCATGATGGTGTTAATTGATGGAAGGTAATTTCAGTCTAAAGTGACTGTGCTCAGACAGGGAACAACATCCACTCAATCATCTCAAAGCCATAGGTAACAACTTGGAAGGTGGTAGGAGTGGGCAGGTTTGAAGTGGATGAAAGTCAGACAACATGGATCTAATGTTATGGTGAGCACATAACTTTCATATCCAGTGTTGTCTATTTTCATCTGTTCACACCTATGGGACATCCCATGCTATCAATCTGGGTGGTACGAAGGAAGGAAATTTCTGAGTATGGTGGAGCCAAAAGATGAGCGAGACCTGGATTGTGTGAGCCACTTATAATAAGACACAAAGGTGTGTACCACTGACCAAGTGATTGCAGCACATATGTTATCTATTGATAAACCTCTGTTGAAGGCTGAAGAAGAAACTTCACTGGTTGAATATGCTGTTGGTTTATGCAGAAAAGGTACATTTTTCTTATGACATACAAAGGAATACAACTAGATAACCATCTAGATAAAGTCACTTTGGAAACAGACTTTCCAAGCTTAGGTTTGGCAAAAGAAACAAACAGTAGCTCATCCTTTCTAAAATCTCTTGTCCTATTGATACAGAATCTTAATTGTCTATGAATATCTAACATGTGCAATAAGTATTCACCTTTACTGGAATACTTTGGAAAAAAAATTGGAAGGTGTATAGACTGGTTTAAATTAGCTTTGAATGTCACCTCAGGGGTGAAGGATGCAAACCAGAAAAGGGGGCTTCGATGAAAGGGCTTGAAGTTCTGAGATTTGTCTGCCTGATGTTACTGTAGCTAGGAAAATTGTTTTCCTTGTGAGAATTGTTATGTCTGCAGTGGAAACAGGTTCAAAGGGAAATGGGTTAAGGCTTGTAACATAATAGTAATGTCCCATGGTGGAGTTGTGTCTCTAATGAACAGTCTTAGCAAAAAAGTACCCTTGCAGAATGCTTTTGAGATTTTCATAGACACCATGGGCATATCATCATGTCTTACATGAAAATTTGTAATTGGAGCCAATTGAACCCTTATCGTTGTAAAACTGTAACCTATGTCAAAGAGATCAGACAAAAACTTCAAGTTCTTTAGACTAGGTCAAAAACTGAAAACTGTTTCCATTTACTACGGTACATCTTTCTTGTTGGCAGCTTTGGCGATATAGAAAGAATACTGACTACTGCTGAGAAAAGCCTGGCAGCTCTAGCTATTGTCAAAACTGGGTTAATTTCCTGGACTTCTGATTCAGAGGAGGCAATTTGGATGGGTGAGTTAACAGGTTTGGATATTAATCCAGCATCCATGGAGGATGTACTAGGAGAGACCATGGGTAAGGAAACAAAGTCTGCTGGGGTCAAAAGGGATCAATGAAGATTACTATGCATTTGGATATTCTTGCTTTCTGTATGAATTTGTTCATCAGAGGTAGAGGGGGAAAAGCGTACAGGAAACCCAAGAGCCAAATGTGGACTAGAGCATTCCTAGGTGACTCTCCCTATGGAGTGATCAGGGCAAAATACCTGCTGCATTTGTTTACAGGTAGGAGGCAAATAGTCGCAGCAAGGTCAACCCCAGCAACTGAAAATTGTTCATGTCACTGAAGAATTGAGGGGCCATTAGTGAGGCATCAGCATTGTCCTCCTCAGCTTGCCCACAAGTACACTGAAGGATTCCGGGATGTGCGTTACTGTCAGAAAACATTGTGAAGACATCACCCTTTGCCAAACCATCACTGCTTCTTGACATAGGGAGTATGATAAGATTCCTCCTTGTTTGCTGATGTATCATGCTATGGTCATGTTTACTGTCTACATGGAGATCACACCTTTGGAGAAGAGGTCCTGAAAAGCTTGCAGTGCTAGCAGGATTGCTCTCATCTCCTAGACAACAATGTGAAGGCTAGCCTTTTCCCTATGAAATGAAGGGATGTGTCCATGGTCACTGTTGCGATAGGCAAATGTGTATGGAAAGGATAGCCCTCAGTCACAGACAGGGATGTTGTTCACCAAGCAATTTGTTTTTTGCAAACCTGCGTTATCTGAATTTTTGAATGTTGAGGGTGTGTGGATTAAGACCATTGTACAGCTAAGGTGCATTCCAGCACTCTCATGAAATATCTGGCCAATGGAATCATTACAACTGTGGATGTCATGAGAACCAACAGAGATAGGATTAATCACTCTACAGGTGTAGGGTTATGTAAAACCTGAAAGGCTATTAGACAATGTTAGACTGAGGGTATTTTTAGTGAATTCACTACAGTACATTAAGGTAGAATAATAGGCCTGAAAATATTAGAGTCAGACTTGTGTTTTCGTGTATCCATTTAGTTTCAGGGAAGGAGTTCAGTAAAAAGGAAAAGATAATCTTGCTGGCTAAGCATAAGATCGACAGAAATAGCAGTTTCAAGGAGAGCTACAGAATGTTCGTTTCTCAAGGTAAAGATAGGCGTGCTTGCAGTGGAATGCTAGATAAGGAATAGACAGGCACTGTGAAGCACATGCAAGACAAGGCTTGAAAATGAGAAGTTATGTACCTACCATAACGTTCCATGTTAGTTGTCTTCTCTCGCCTTCTTTCTTGCTTGATGGGTTCGGAGCCGATCCTCGGCTCCGACTCGGCACTTTGCTAAGCTCGAGAGTCACTTTTACCAGCTCGAGGCAGCCCCATATCCCATGATGCAAGGCGGTAAGTACCCAGATCTCGTTTGTTGTCTATAGGCAATAACACCTAGCATAAATAACTTCCAAAAGGAAGAAAGAAGGAGAGAAAAAACCTGAAGGATGGTTGGAGGACCAGCACTGTATGGTCTTCAGAAGCATGCTTCCATGTAGAGAGAAAGGTCTGTCCAGGCCAGGGGGAAGGAGGGAGGGTCGCAAGAAAGAAGGCGAGAAGATAACTAACATGGAACGTTATGGTAGGTACATAACCTCTCAATGTTAAGTTGTCAATCTCGCCTTCATTCTTGCTTGATGGGACCGCATCGCTAGCACCTCTATCCTGGGTGGCTCAATGGAACAGACTCTTGAGAACTGTAGAGCCAAAACTGGCTCTGTCCCTGGAGGCCAAATCCAATTTGTAATGGGAAACAAAGGTATGAGGAGTGGCCCAAGTGGCTGCTGCACAAATAGTGTCCAATGGAAGTCTAGCTTGAAAGGCTGTGGAAGTGGCTAAGCTTCTGGTTGAATGCGCTTTAGGTTTCGAGCACAGCTGTTTTCCCTGAGCTGATAAATTTCAGAGATGACAGAAGAAAGCCATCTAGATAAGGTCACTTTTGAAACAGGAAGGCCTTTCTTGTTATCAGCATAAGAAACAAAGAGCTGATCGGATTTCCTGAATTGTTTTGTTCTGTCCAAATAATATCTGAGTTGGCGGTGAACATCAAGATAATGTAATTTTTGTTCCGATCTGTTTGAGTAGCTTGGGAAAAATACAGGAAGATCAATAGCCTGATTCAAATTAGTCTTTGAGGCGACCTTAGGCAAAAAGGTCGGATTAGTTCTCAATGATACTCTGTCTTTGTGGAAGACTAAATAGGGGGGGCGAACCGATAGAGCATGAAGTTCAGACACCCTCCTAGCCGATGTAATAGCAACCAGGAATAAAGTTTTCCATGAAAGAAATTTCAGGGAACATGAAACAGCTGGCTCGAAGGGAGGAAGAATCAAGGATGTCAGCACTAAATTTAGGTCCCATTGAGGAGGAGGACTCCTGATTGGAGGCTTCAGGAGAAAAATTCCTTTTAAGAAGGCTCTACAAAGCCTGTGGGACATAATGTTGTGGTCTGCGAACCAGACATGAAAGTTAGAGATAGCGGCCAACTGAACTTTGACCGTGGAAGAAGAGGAGCCCGCGTGAAAGATTTCCGCTAAGAAATCCAAAACTGCTTGTACTGGAGCAGTAAAGGGATCAATATTTTTAGCTTTTGCCCAACAAGAAAAGCGTTTCCATTTGTTAGTATAAATCCTCCTAGTGGAGGATTTTAGGAAGCTACTATGATGTCTCTAACAGGATTAGAGATCATAGGAAGCCTGGCTAAGGAAGGAAGTGGAGCAACCATGCTGTGAGGTTGAGAGAAGGGATAGACCGGTGCAGCTGACCCGATTGGTGAATCAGAAGGTCTGGCAATGGGTCCAGATGCCACGGCTGCACCAAAAGGTGACGATGGAGGAACGGAAACCAAATTTGTCGAGGCCAATAAGGAGCAATGAGAATCATTTTGGCTCTCAAAACGGTGGCTTTCTGGATTACTTGTGGAATCAGCGGAAAGGGAGGAAAGGCATAAAGAAGTCCCTGGGGCCAATCCTGGGTCAGAGCGTCTCTGGGGGGATGGCCTGGCAGTGGGAAGAGAGAGAAGAAGTCTGGGCATTTGCTGTTTTGGGGAGTAGCAAAAAGATCGCAACATGGGTGGCCCCATTCTAGAAAAATCTCCTCCACTATAGATTGTTTGAGAGACCACTCATGAGGCATGAGAATAGCTCTGCTCAATCTGTCCGCTAAAATGTTGGTTTTCCCAGGGATATGCGTTGCTACCAGAAACCGATGAGAGGAGATCGCCCATTGCCAAAGTCTGAGCGCTTCTCGACACAAGGGGTAGGACTTGGTTCCGCCCTGTTTGTTGATATACCATACTACAGACATGTTGTCTGTGTGGACTGCAACTGTCCCCAAGGGAAGAAAGTCGTTGAGGGCTTGCAATGTTAAAAGCACTGCTCTCATCTCTAGGACATTTATGTGTAGGTGGTATTCGAACGGTTGCCACGTCCCATGAACCATCCTGCCCTGATAATGACCCCCCCACCCGATCAGGGAGGCGTCCGTAGTGACAGTGGCTACTGGGGCTGGGGGTACAAAGGGTCTGCCTTTGTGAATCTGAGGAGAAGTAATCCACCATGAAAGATGATTCTTGCAAATCTGTGTCACCAATATTTGGTGACGCATCGGAAGTTGTTGGTAAGACCACTGAGTGAATAACATCCACTGAAGCAGGCGCATATAGAAGCGGGCCAGGGGAAGAAGGGTAATGGCCGCAGCCATGAGGCCCAACACCTTTAGAACTATTCTGGCCTGTACTTTCTTGCTGGCTAGAATGATCCTCACGTGACTTTGAATGTCTGAAATTCTTTGTTTTGTGAGGGTAGCTGACATCCGAACAGTGTTTAAGTTTGCGCCTATGAAAGTAATAGACTGGCAGGGCAATAAGGAGGATTTTTCGTAGTTGATCGAAATTCCCAATTGAGTGCAAAGATTTATTGTGTAATCCCTGGCTTGAAGAAGTTGATGCCTGGCGGTGGCTGAAAGGAGCCAGTCGTCTAGATATGGAAACACCTGGAATCCTTGACGTCTCAGGTGAGCCGTGACCACTGCCATACATTTGGTGAACACTCTGGGGGCTGTAGTGAGACCAAAGGGCAGGGCTCTGAATTGGAAGTGACTGGACCCCAGCCGAAAGCGGAGAAACCTTCTGGAGCGCCTGTGAATTTTTATGTGATAGTACGCATCCTGAAGATCTATTGAGCACATCCAGTTGTCCTTCTCTAGGAAGGGCAGAATTGACTGAAGTGTGACCATTCGGAATCTTGTCTTTCTCACAGACTTGTTGAGTCTGCTGAGATCCAATATTGGTCTCCAGTCTCCCGTCTTTTTGGGGACCAAAAAGAACCTTGAGTAGATTCCGGGCTCTGAATGGTCTGTTGTAACTGGCTGAATGGCTCTTTTTTGTAGAAGTTTGAATACTTCTAACTCTGCAATTTCCCTTAGACCGGGTGGTACATCTGGAAGGGAATTTGAGTGAGAAAAAGGACTTTCCTCGAAAGGAATTTTGTAACCCTCGGATATGATCGACTGTACCCATCTGTCTTGAGTGAGGGAACGCCAGGCTTCTGGGTACAGCGATAGTCTTCCCCCGACTGCCTCCAAGGATGGACAGTCGGGCAACATCTCAGGGATGCTGAAAGGGCTTGTCAGAGAGAGGCTCTCTGCTTCCCTGGTTTTGTGGACCCCCTCTGCCTCTAGGCGGCCTGTTATTGTTACCCCTCTGCCTCTAGGGGTAAACTGACCACGTGTATCCGGTGTGACTTCTTGGGATTTGCGGAACCAAATTTTGCCACCCTTCTGTCCTTTAGGGTAAGGTCTAGAAGGGGTGGAAAAACGGACCCCTACGGCAGAAAGAGTCTTGCCGTCCTGCTCACACCTGGTCAATGTTTCCTTCACTTGAGGGCCAAACAAAGCTGACCCATCAAAGGGAGAGTTTGTGAAGGACGCCTTAAAGGGATCTGCAAAATTACAGAGCCGCATCCAGGCTTGGCATCTAAGAGCCACACCTGTACCTGCGGCCCTACTCGCTCCATCTGCTGCATATGATATCAGTCGCATGGAGGAGTTAGCAATAGAATTAAAGGTTCCTAGCTGCGAAGCAATTTTGTCTTGAGCCCCTGCAGCTGTGGGATCCTGTACTACTTCACCTAGCTCCTTAAGGATGTCCCTTTGGAGTCTGGTGAAGTGACATAAGTAGTTCAGCGAGCGCATAGCAAAGGTCGCTGAAGAAAACATCCGCTTACCATACCTATCCATGGTCCTAGAGTCCTTATTAGGAGGATGGACAGGTACGGAAGGATCTGCAAGTTCCTTCTTAGTGGCAGCCGCCACCACCATGGCATCAGCAGGGACACCTTTCGTAAGGAATTGCTTGTCCGAAGGGGCAGTAATAAATTTAGAAGGCCTCCTAGGAACTGGCTCTACAGAGTCAGGAGCAGCCCACGCCTTTCGAGCAATAACCTGCATAAGGGGGTTGAAAGGCGGAGACACCCAGGAGGTGGAAGGCCGAGATCCAAACGCCTCCAGGTATCCTCAGAGGGATTATTGGAGGGCCAGTTTCCCCTCTGTTTAAGGAGTTCTAGGATGTCTGAAAATGAGACATCCTCAGAGGGGGATCTTGGGGATCCCTCCGACTCATCTAAGTCGGTATCTGAAGTGATAGACTCGGGGGAGTCTACGTGTTTCCTCTTACAAGTCCTCTTGCGTGGAGGATCCCCTGACTGATCAGGAGAATCCTCGGAAGAGGGGGTTCTTCCCAGTGGGGAAACCTGAGGCGGAGGATCTCTGGGTCCGGGAGCAAGAGAGATGGCAGAGATATCGACAGGCACCGTAGAGGGAGGAGCTAAGGGAACAGACTGCTGGCTGAGTCCAGTGGCCAGCACACTCTTCATCACCTCGAAGGCTCCCCTCCCAGGGAGGTCCGAGAGAACCCGTTCCGAAGAAACCGGAACTCCAGGGCCCACTGAAAGGGAAGGCTCCGAGGCAGATGTTGGGTCCGAGCTCACCAAGGCCGAGGCTCCAAGGGGACAAGGGTCCGATGCCACTCACCCCCTCGGAGGAGACCAGGGAAGCCCGACCACCGAATCCCTCTAAGGAAGGTCTCAAAGAGGAGATAAGAGTAGAGGCTGAGGGAGCAGAAGGGGGTGGTATCTGTCCCTCAGCCATAGCAGACACTATTCCCGAAGACTCCAGCTCAAAACTCTGAGGTAGAGTCGAAGGAGGAACTGCAAGGGGGTGTGGACTAATAGTCGTCTGTTGAGACGGACTATGTAGCATCTGGGCCAGTGCCTGTGATTTTAATAATCTACTGACCACCCTCTCTAAATCATGGTCAGAAAGCCTGGATGACCTAGATGATCGGCTCCGATGGCTCCGTTCCGAGAGGAGAGGTGAGGCCGGAGCCGAGAGTATCGGTTCCAAGGAAGGGGACCTGGACCTCTTCCTCGAAGGAACCATCGGAGCCGAGGAAACCATGGATGCAGTCGGAGCCGAAGACTTTTCGGCACCGACAGAAGGTCTCGATGCATCGGCTCCAGCCGGAGCCGATACAGACATAAAGGTAAGGGTGTCGGAGCCGGTCGGCGCCGACACCGAAGCCTGAGCCACATGGTGGTCGGAACCAATCGGAGCCGACACTGATGTGACCGAACCAGTATCAGCACTGATAGCCATCGGTGCCGAAGGTCTGTGCAAACCAGGATCAGCTCCAGCCGGAGCCGATCTCGACTCTGAAAGAGTCGGAACCGAGGCCGCAGGCTTAGACACAGAAGCCTGGGCCTTGGAAGACTTGGAAGTCTTACTCGGAGCCGACTTAGCCGGAGAGCCCTCCGGTTTAAGTAGGCCCCTTAAAATCAATTTGTTTCTCCTCTCCTGCAGGACTCTCTGGCTAAAGAAATGACAAATTGCACAGGAGTCCTGCAGGTGGAGAGGTCCCAGGCAGTATAAGCAAGAAGTGTGACCGTCTGTCAGAGACATCTTCTGACAGCACGAGTCACACTTCTTAAAGCCTGAGACCCTTTCCTTGGACATGGTTGCAAAAACACACATAACACAGTCCCAAGAACCAGTTATCCCAAAAAAAATAATAAGATAACTAACCTCTCACACACACCGTAACAAGGGGGGGGATGGGAGGGGAGAAGGCCTGACTAAAAAAATTAAGGAGTGAGGGAATTTCTAGTCAGAAAGGGACTTAATCTAAACTAAAAACATTAAATATAAAGGGGCAAAAATAGTATTATTTTAAACACTTACCAGGAGCTGGTAAAAGGAGGACCTCATCAGCGAAGCGGCAAACGAGATCTGGGTACTTACCGACTTGCATCATGGGATATGGGGCTGCCTCGAGCTGGTAAAAGTGACTCTCGAGCTTAGCAAAGTGCCGAGTCGGAGCCGAGGATCGGCTCCAAACCCATCAAGCAAGAATGAAGGCGAGATTGACAACTTAACATCCAAGGCTAAAGAGAAGTGGAAAACATTACAGGGTTTTGGAATTAGTAAATGCTTCAAACACGGTCAGTTGAGTCAGTAAGTCAGTTTTTGGACAGATATGATAAAGATCTTTGCAGAACAGATACTAAAGCCTCAGTACAGAAGTCAAGTCAAATATCCATACTATTCAGGAAGAAAAAACTGTTTCAGTTAATATTATTCAGGAGAATTACGGTATATGTGCAGAAACTTTAACTACCTTTAAAATTTTTACCCAAGTTATTTTTACTATGTAAAGTTTGCTATTCCTTCTAATTCTTCTTGAATCTTGTAACATATTTTTAACATGCTTTTGATATTTTGTGTAACTACTTAATTGTACTTGTACTGTTCTGGAGTTTTTCTCCCTGGATCTCCACTGAAAATGGGTTTCCGACCCAGTCAGACACTACCCTGTTAAGAAATGTAAATAAATAAAATAAATAAATACACTTTGGATACATTTATCACGACTGTTAACTGTTATCCAGCATTTCTACAGACTGTTATTGTTTATCAGTACTGTTACTGGAAATAGTATTCAAATACTGGTAACAGCTAATAAAGCATTTATAAACCAAACTACAGCATCTGCAAAATTCATTCTGAAAAGTGCAAAAAGACTTGGCCCATAAAGGAGAGACTGGCACCTGCTCAGCACAAGTTTGGGTAATTAACAAATAAAGACATTCATTCCAGTCTCATCAGTTGTTTCCAGTTAATTCCAGTATACTACAGTCTTATCAATTCTTTCAATGGTGAGCATACCATTGTTTGGGAGGTGACAGTTAAAGTAAGTCTCAAAACCCCATAGCAACCCTATCAGCAGTCAGACTACATGTATTCTACAGAACAGACTTCGGAGCAAAGTAAAAGCAGTCTCTGACACTTTGTTTAAGTTTATCTTAACTACAGCAGAAGTGTTTCATAACAGACTTTTCAGCAGCACACCAGTGTTTTTCCAGATGGAAGATTGTGAACTCCATACAGAATAAGGCCACTGCCAACAACACTACAGTTACTCCTTGCAAAGCAGACCTCTTGGTAAGACGCCACTGATATTCCAGATGTAAAGTCCATACAAAAGACAGCCTCACTGCAGACGATGAACCAGTTATCCCTTACATACAGAAACTGCAGAGCACCAGTGTTTATTCAAAATATTATTTCAGGAAAGGCCTAAAAGAACATCAAAAGACAAGCAATACTTCAGAAACAAACTTCAGTTGTGTTCCTTCAGAACATAAAATACATCATCCAATTAACAGAAATGTACTTCACCATCTCCATAAACTTTCAAGTTTCCAGTGTAAAGCCACACAGCTAAAAAGCAAGAAAACATTTAAAAAGCTGTAGATGACAGGACACGTTCTTCCAGAATCATAATTATGTAAGACTTAATATGCACTTTTTTTAGCTAACAACTCATAAAAGTTTAAATTCATCAGTAAAAGTAATTTGCATACCTCCTGCATAAACATATCAAATACTACTTCTACAGTTAAAACATCAGTAAATATTTAGTTTAAGGTTAAAAACTGGGTAAAACGGTCTGAAAAACTGTCTTCCACAAATGTTCATTTAAATTTAAAGGTTATTAGTTCAGGAATGTTACATTTTTCCAGACGCAAAAGGGTGAAAATCACAGAAGCACACTGGAATCGACACACTATCTCATTATTCACAGAAAGCGTCAGCTTTTATCAGTATGGTTTTAGACTTAAATAATACAAATTCTTGTTTACACTCTTCAGAACTCAGTGTAAATGCTACATCACATGTAATTTGAGATACAGAGTTAAGTCACAGTATTGGACGTAATGACGTCAACATAGACAATGTATGTAAAATGCAGATTTCCCAACCAAACATAGACCAAATATTTGCAATGTCTCAAGTTCCCATTACGAATGTTCAGAATTTTTATTACTTTATTTTACATTTGATTACTGGCAAAGTCTGAATGGACACACGTCCTTTTTCACCAGAGGCCCAGAGAGAAAAGCTCCACATGTAATAAATAGTAACACAATATAACATTTAAACAGTGGTGCAGTGGTTAATGTCACCACACAGCAAGAGGTTCTCGGGTTTGATTCTTGGCTGGGATGCCTTCTGTGTGAAGTCTGCATGTCTTCTATGCATTCACATGGGTTTACTCCGGGTAGTCCAGTTTTCTCCCACATTCCAAAGACATGTGTCTGCAGCATTTCTCCCCAGGCCTCCAATGAAAATAGGCTTTGTCCTAGTCAGACTTTCCTGGTCAACAAATGTTAAATAAAAGAAAATAAGCAGTAAGATAATCATACTGTTTGATTATTGTTATACAATCAATATGTAATGTCACAATACAACCTTTAAACTATAACAGAGGAATTATATAAATTAGATGCAGTTTCTAGTTTGAGGAGTTAGCAATCAGGTAGACATTTTCATTAAGAGAACTGGCTGTCGTGTAAGGATATAATTTTGGCATACACTTCACATGCATACAGCCATTTACACAATTGTTAAGGTCAGAGTTTGGCATCTAAGATAGCACAACCAATTTAGTGTTGTTAGTAAGATACAGAAGAGGTAATTAAAATCTTCAAAGAGAGAAGATTTAGTCAGATACAGAGCAAGGGCAGAGCCACTTTTTATGTGAGTGAGTTTTTAGCATTTTCTAAATTGAGACAGGGCTGAGGTAGGTGAAGTTTCACATGGTAGTGAATTCCAGACTTTGACCGTGTAGTCAGAGAATAGGGATTTTTCCAGCTAAGTTTTTGGCTGTATTGATTTTAATGAGTGGTTTGTTGGTGGCACTTAAAGATCTGGTACTAGTGTGTAGTAGCAGTATATTTTGTAGAGCAGGCATTTTCTCGCCTTGACAGAATATCCTGTGGACCATGGTTAGCTGATTACAAAGCAGAAGTTGAGGAAGTTCCAGCCAATGGAGCTTTTTTGTGTGATACAGTGGTGAGATCTTGATGGGGAATTGGTTGTGTATCTGGCAATTTTATTGTAACAGGTTTTTAGTTTTATTAGTTTAGAATTCTTAGGTCTGCGAGTACCGGAGATGCATATAACAGTGTAGATGTCAAATGGGATTGGGCAATTGTAGCTTTAGTGTCATTTGTGAAGTAGTGTTTGTTCTTCTATGTTCAAAGTTTTTTATGTTCTATTTTTATTGTTTGGGATATGTGGACATCAAATCTCATGTTGCAGTCAGTTTCTACTCCTAACAGCTTGGTGTGAGGAGAAGGGAAAATGTTTGTATTATCTAATGAAATAATGTTAAATGAGTTTGTGGATCCACTTGGTTTAGTGGTTTGGAATATCATAAGCTTGTTTTTTTTTTTGGGGGGGGGGTTAGAATATAATATATAATAAATTCTAGTTTACATGTAATTCAAAGTACAGAGTTAAGTAGCAGTATTGTAAATACAGATGTACTCACACTATATACAGTGTACCTAACATGCAGATTTCCAGACCAAATAGAAAGAAAACTTTTGCTATGTCTCAAGATCACATTCTTTCAAATACAGATGGTCCGAATATAATAAATTCTAGTTTCTTGTTTTCAAAAGCCAGTGCAAATACAGTTTTTTTTAAACTGCTTAAGTATAGTCACAGTATATAAGAGAAGTGCAGAAAGATACTCAGAGCCCCTTTTGTGTGCTTCCCAGCTCAGATAGACCAGGTAAACGCATACTGCCACTAGAAGTCCTCCTAATCCTAATGTAAAAGCCCAGTAAAGGAGTGTCTAGAGTGAAATGCTACCACAAACGCATTTAAAGATACGGATACAGCAGTGTACTTTGAACAGCTTATAAAAGTGTGACTATTCAATAAAAATCTTCGCTTTATATAAATGAGTTAAGAGCAACTCAGCTGTACAGAATTCATAAAGGTACTACAACAAGATAAGATGATTAATAAGCCATCCAGTCATTAAAACTACATGCAGAAATCTCAAGTGTTTCCCCAACCTAAACAGACCAGGCTACCTGCCAACACACTAGACGGAAAATCCACTGACCTCTTGATGTAAAAATAAATGCTTGCTAGAGTGTAAAATTATACTTTACTCAACAGCTAGCTAGATAATGAATTCAGAGCAAGTAAATCAGAAGAACAGACAATGAGAAGCAAAATGCACTTGTTCAATGTAAGCAGAAGGAAAGGCAAATAAATAATTCAAGATATCAATAGTAACATAGAAAGGAAGGAGCTTATTAAGCTCAATTTACAGGAGTGGTTGGCAGATTAAAATCATCAGGTTTAAAAAGCAGCTCACCAGAAGAGAGGGTGGTGGGGAAAAACTTGCAGGCAATCACTAGCAGCACTTTTGTTTATGGAGGCTTAAAATCTTTTCAGAAAAAGACAAAGCCTCAGAAATTCAATGTGTATTTAAGTTTCATTCAAATAATTTAACCAGTGAAAAAAAAACATGTCAAATGCGCAGCCTAATTTAAGTGTCTGCCTGTCATAGAACAAAAATCACCAGGCCAAGCAGATTTCTTAAAATAAAAATAAAAATGGAGCAGGTAAAACAGAAAGCAGCTTTATCACTCAAAGCCAAGACAATACAGGTTTGCTTTCCTCACCTAGAAGGGAGTCACCTGAGAAGAAAAAATGGTGGTTACATTGTTTCCCCTTTACTGTCTGCTAATCATCTTCAAAATGACTGGCAGAGTCACCATTCTTTAGAATGGAGCAGACCACATATTACAAAATCCTAAGGAAATACAGTGACAGACACACTGACAATTGTGTTGTTTGTGTGAATGATGGTATCACTTTTAATTCTTGACAGGAGCTGTAAGCAAAGTGTGTGTGTGTATTGGGGGGGGCTCAGAAATAGAAGCTGCCTGGTCCTCTGACTGTGTATGAAACATTTATTTCTTGTCAGACATAGATTTACATATTTCTATCTGGTTACAGTAGGGTTCAGATTTACATACGTCTCTCTGGTTACAATAGGGTTCCTATCTTATTTTTATTCTTAGGACTGGAGTATTGAATTTAATATTTCTGAAGACTGATTTGAAGATTGCGCCTTCTTCAGACTTCATTGTTTGTTGGTGTAGGAAAGGAAGATTGTGTGCACTTAGCTTATCACTGCAGCTGTGAATTATAGCTCCAGCTGCAGGACAGAAAGGACCTCATAAAGTGGAACTTTCCTGGACTGAACGACCCCATACTTCTCCCCATCCCATACCCAGACTGCAGGACCCTCACTCCTCCCATCCCATAGAGTCCTAGTACATCTGTTTATATGGTTGTTGCACAATAATCACAGAGAATAACTCACTGAGTTATGAAGATGGAAGGAGGGCCTGTCCTGTAGCTATAGCTATCAGTGTCAGATCCAGTGCTACAGTAAGTTGCCTTTACCTTTGTATATTGTACCACAGAGCTTCAGCTGTATAACATAAAGGACTAAGTCCCCATCTGTGCCCTCTGTAGGATATATTATGGGAAGTTAGCTTTGATCACCAAAGCCCTGAAAGAAGTCTTAGGCCTGGAGGCCACATCCGCTTGGTAGTGTTTTGGGAAGATTTGCAGGACAGATGTGGCTGTTGTGAGACAGATCCTCCAATACTGCTTTGTAGAAAAAAAAAGCAATGGATGCTGACACTGATACAGTCAGTGAACTTTGGGAGGGCATGGAAAATCCTTCCATATTTGCATCTGGCCGGTCAACTGGAAAAAGGTTGCTTAGTGACTTTCTTTTTTTATCTCTCTTGGTGAAGCACACCACTATTTGGGCATCCTGACTGGCTTGGTTTTATCTACATACTATCTGAGCTGTTTGTGCAAATCCCATCTATCGCAGTAGGTGCTATCCTTTTTTTTTTTTTTTTTTTTTTTTTTGGAGTGCTGTTTGTAGAAAAACAGGAAGCAAATGGCCTTATTCAAGTTGGAGTCTTTGGCTAAGTATTAAAGATGAGTTGGGTGATTAAAGGAGATCTGATAAAGGAGGGCTGACTTGGGGAGTGTCTGCATCTCCTATATTCTGCTGGTAGAGGGGGTTATAATTAGTCATAGAATTTCCAGGACAAGAGCTTGTCTTCTACAGTTGCTGTCTCACATTATAATTTATTTTTTTATTTATTTATTTTACATTTGTTTCTCGGTCACGTCAGACTGGACACAAGTCACAGGTTCCTTTTCAGTGGAGGCCTGGGAAGAAAAGCTCCAGTAATAAAAATTTCTAATATTGAAAATACAGAAACAAATACCAGGAATACCAAATACATAGACAAGAATAAAGAAGTAGTAAAAAGTAGTAAATTTACATAGACATATATGGGAGAAACAGTAAATAAAGTGAAAAGGTTTATGCAGAGATTCACAAAAGTCTGTTACATGGATTACCTTACTAGTACAGCTGAGATATAAAAAGAATAAGCTCTATAGTTAGAAGCATTCACATGAGCATTCAAAAAGGACTGCATCAACCACAGTATACAATACAGTTTAGAGATACAAAAAAAGGCAGTTTACCTACAGGCTTTGATTGCTGGCTTCAGTGGGAGTTTTGGTTTATATTATTACAAGGGATATTAAGCTAATAGAGAGAGTAAGTGGGGGTTCTATCCAGGAGTGTTACAAGGACATAGCCAAGTGTCTTTGAAGTATGATTTAAGAAGCCTTTTACAGTGTGAAATAGAGCTATTTGTGGTTACAGAGATTGGAAGTTTATTCTGTATTTTAGGAATGAGAATTCCCTGCGAGGTTGTTGGCTTTGGTAGTGTCTAAAAGATGTAGATTACTAGAGCGGAGACAACGAGAGCTTTTGTATGGGAGTATAATATTTTGGAGAGAAGGAGTTTTACCTGGTTGGTGAAGAATTGTGTGTGCAAGGGTAAGTTGGTTAAAGTATAGAAGGTGAGGAAGTTCAAGCCAATTTAGTTTGAGATGTACATTCATGAGACCTATAGAAGGCACCTGTTGCAACTATTGCTGTTTTATTACAGCAAGTTTCTAGTTTGATTAAGTCTGTTTTGTGAAAGTTGGTTAGTATTGGGTTGATAGGTGTGTATGGGCTATGGTAGTTTTTGTGGTGCTTGTTAGAAATAGTTTGTTACGGTATAGAAGACCAAGTTTCTTGTGGACCTTCTTGATGGTATGGGCTATGTGTATATCAAATTTTAGGTTATTTTCAGTTTCTACCCCCAAGCAGTTTAGTGTGTGTGGTACTGTGTTGATCATGGTTTTATTTTTTGACAAGAAAGTAAATGAGTGTGAAGCTGAACGATGTCTAGTTGGGCTAAAGAGAAGGAGTTTAGTTTTATTGGGAATTAGAACGAGTTTGGAGTTAGTGAGCCATGTTTCCACAGATAGGAAGAAATATTGGGTTAAAGGTGTGGAGGTCTTGGCTGCACATATTAGGGTAGAGTCGTCTGCATATTGAACTACAGAGGCATGAGGTGTGGAGGTGCTGAGTTGGTTGGTAATTATACAGAAAGGTAGAAGACCAAGGATGGAGCCTTGAGGAACCCCTATGAGAACTGGGAGCAGAGGGGAGAGTTGATTTTAGGTTCATAGGTAGGTACTAGCTATCTATCTAGCTATCTACCCGAAGGCATTTATAAGCTTTCACTGCCTCCTTTGATTGCTTCCCTGTGCCTCTGTCCAGCAGAGCCATCGAAGTGATCCTGGGGTAAACTTTCTGTTTCCCATCCACTCATCAAGGTTTCTCTTGAAGAGGGTTAGTGAGGAGCTCTGCCTAATGTAGATTGGACTCTTGTTCCAGCATGGGATGTCTCTGGGACAGGAATCTATCCCTCCAGCATGCCCTATTTATTACTGTGGTGAGGTTTAGATCCCTAGAGCATATGGCTCGAGGGGATAAGGTTTTCTTTAGTTGGAGCATGTCCATCAATTCTGAGCTGGGCATGGCCTTGTATGTCAGGCAGAGATCACCTCTAAGTAGGCAGTATGCAACAGAGTACAGCTGGAGTTTCTTCAGTCAAGCTGCATAGGGCATCTGTTTGACGCCAGTGATCCTCTTGGTGAGGTACTTCTGTGGTCTTTCCAGCTGTTGCAGTTGTCTTGTAAGGTACATCCCAAATGGGGCACTGTACTCTATAGTGGGTCTGATGAGTGATGTGTAGAGGGGCACAATGACCTCTTTTGATCTGGATGCAAACCATTTTGTGATTAGGTGGGCCACATCGAAGGATTTTCTAACCACTTTAGCAATGTGATTATCAAAGGAGAGGTTACTATCTACTTGGGTCCCCAGATCCCTTATTACGTCTTCCATATTTAGGGGGGCTACCACCTATGTGGTAGTTTGTGGGTACTTTGTTTTTTCCAAAGGGGGATGACTATGCACTTTTTGGCATTTAGCTTGAGGCCATGGTTTTGACACCAGGTATCTGTCTCAGTGATACCCTTTTGGAGGATGTCTGTGTAAGCCATAGAGTCAATTATAGCCCCTAGTTTGCAGTCGTCTGGGAACTTGGTCAGCCACAGTCCTCCTGTGCTTGCCTGTACCTCTGAGAAGTATATGCCGAACAGGAGGGTTCCTAGGACTAAGCCCTGGGGAACGCCATTTATATCCGGTTTAGAGACAGACCTAGCTCCCACAACTCTTACCATGTGGGTTCTGTCCATGAGCCAGTTGGCAACCCATCTCATGACATAGGGGTTTATGTTCGGGCAGGTGAGGTTGTCTATAATACTGAATGGGGAATGGTGTTGAAGGCCTTTGCGAGGTCTAGGTAGGCTGTGTGGACCACCTTTCCCTCTATAGCCTTGATAACTGTCTCAGAGAAGTCCACCAGGTTTAGGAGGCATGATCTGCCCTTAACAAAGCCGAACTGGGTAGGGTCTAGTGTTGGAGGCTCCCAATGTCTCTGTTAATGAGATCCATGAGGATGCGCTCCATAGCCTTGCAGACCAAGCTAGTCAGGCTTATAGAGCAATAGTTCCTGGGGTCTGTTGTGGCTCCAATAACGGTTGCTGTGCACCACTCTATGGGCACGCAGCCTGTGGACAGACTGAGTTTGAATAGTGTATTTAGGTGAGGGGTTAGTTCATCTTTGAGCTTGTGTAGGATGCAGCATGGGACATGTCCAGTCCCATTGATGCTGTGTTTTTGGCTTTGGATACGGCTGTTTTAACCTGAGTGTCTGTGATTTCAGGGGCACTACATTCTTCTGGTATAGTTATGGGCCCTTTTGGGGGTGAGGGGGGGGTGAAGTTTGCACTGAACCTGTCTGCCAGGATATTAGCTATATTGGTCGCTTCAGTGTATTTTATGCCATTCTGCACTAACTCCAAGCAGATCTGAGAATTGCCACTTAGATTCTTGACATAGCTAAAGAATGCCTTGTGGTTATCTTTGGAATCCTTAGATATTTTTCTTTCAAAGCTAGCCTTGCATGATTTTATGAGGGATTGTAGTTTCTTGCTGATACTGATCAGGGATGTCTTCTCTTCTTGGGATTTTACTCTTTTCTGAACTAGTTTCCTCCTCCTATTGTATAGCTTGTTTATGGCAACGTCCACCAGACTGATTTCCTTTTCTTGGAGGAGTGAATCTTGGTTTTGCTTGGGATAGCACGATCCATGCATTCTTGTAGGTGCCCGTAGAGTGCATTAGTAAAGGATTTTGCAGCTCGGACAGCGTTATCCTTTAGCATAGGGGCTTTGAAACTTTCCACCTGAGTATTAAGTAACTGAAGTTTGCTTTTGAAAAGTTTTTCACAGTGTTTCTTTGACCAGGGGTGGGGGTGGAATGTGGATACCCAGAGTGATTAGTTTATGGTCAATCTAACCAGCGAGGGGTTGACATCTGGTGTGGAAAACTGGTCGCCCATATTGGTGATGACCAGGTCCAATATGTTGTCACCTCTGGTGGGGGTGTGTTGACCAGTTGATCCAGGGTGTTTGAGTTTATAAATTCTAGGAAATGTTGGGCAAGGGAGTTAGTACTTAAGTAGTTCTCCGAGTTAATGTTTGGGTAATTGAAATCACCCGAAATCAGGGTGTTTGGCAGGGCCTTTATGTTTTCCAGTGTTTCCAGGAATGCGGAGTGGGGGTCCTAGGACATGGTGGGTGATCTGTAGCAAGCTATAATTTGAATAGCAGTTTTGCCCGTTGTTAGTTACACATGGATGATCTCTGAAGCATTGTGCTGTGCCACTAACCTGGAGGTGTGGGTATCCTTGATGAATATGGATATGCCCCGCCTTTTGTATTTCGGTCCGGGTGTTGTGGCCGAAATGTATGGTATGAGTTGTAGCCTAGTAGTGCTGGGGTGCTCTCTGGAGCCTTAAACCAGGTTTCTGTTACTGCACATATATCGATTTTCAACATACTGAGGAGTGCCTCGAGTGCGTGCATTTTGAGGTTTAGACTTCTGGCATTGAGTAGCATTACCCTCCGTTTTTTGTTACTTGTGCTAATTACGGCGGTGGGATTGTTGTCTTTTGAGCCTTGCCTAAAAAAGGCACTATGGGGGTGGCAAGAGCCTTGGCCAGTATTCGAAAGCCTAAGGGTGACAGGTGCAAGCAAAGCAGCGTGGTTTGTCGAGCATGTCATCCCAGGCTGACAGACACTGGATCACCTTTGAATGACACCAGAAGCTTAGCCAATTGTTGAAATTGATCATTTTTTCTTTATACCGTGGTAGCATTCTTGGTGAGGGCAGGATGCTACTCAGGGTCAGGGTCATACCGGCCTGGGCTATGTGATCAGACAGCTCCTCAAGGTCTCTTTTCATGTAGTCCAGGGAGGTAGGGCTCAGGTCATTCACACCAACATGGACAATAACAGGGTCGTATTTGTACTTGTTCCGGAGTGACCTGAGTGCTTGTGTTATGTGGCAGATCCTGGCACCTGACAGGCAGCTAACAGTAACCTTCTCCTTGTTCAGCCTAGTGAGTGGGACATCAGTGTGCCTGACTATAGAGTCACCTATTACTAGTGTGTTGGGTATGTTATTTTGCCTTAAGGGCTGTGATTGCGTGGCACACTGGTTTTGTGAAATATTTGTTTCATGGTTTGTGTTAGGGGGTGGAGGTTGCTTGGATGTCTGCTTTGGAGGTCTCTGTTTCTTTTACAGTTTTTTATTTAGAGTCTCTGAGTATGTTTTCGTGTAGCTGTGTGGGTTTTTTGCCGGTGCTAGTTTCATAGGTCTATGTAAGACTGGTGGTGTGACTGCCTGGTCCAGGCTTGGGTTGAGAGAGCTTAGCCTCCAGTTTGGCTGTATGACTGCATCTCTCGCATGTATTAGTGTTTGGTGGTAGGAGGAGAGAGTTGTCTGTGTACATGAAGCAGTTGTAACATTGCCTCAAAATGCCCAGATTCACCAGTTGGACCGGAGAGTACACCTGAAACTGCCCTTTGGACATGCCTGGGTAGGTACAGTGAACTGTTTTACTGATTGCTTAGCAAGGACGAACAGATAGCCTTGTCCTTCTCTACAGTATAGGGGGTCTAGTGCTAAGGTTTATTAGTACTTGCTATGAGTTTTGAGCAAGTGCCAGGCTGAGAAGTGAATGGTTTGAGTGCTTAAGTTGAAAGTTTGTCTAATTCCAAGGGAAAAATTAAAGAGTAGACTTTGTGGAGCTGGGAATATTTATACCCTAACTAAATGGTGCTGCCCGGCGCACAAAACCACGCTAATGCAGGTTTTATGGCAGGGGAAATGAAAGAGAGAAATTAGCCTAAAATGGCCAATTTCTGGGCTGAAACCACTCCTCCAGGGACAGACAGGCTGCTCAAAGCTCCCCTCTCTCACAGGTGAACAGAGAAACTTCCTTCTATCCAAGTAAGGTATGCGCAAACACAGAAACTTGTAACACAGCCCTGAATTCAGCACTAACCTGAAAACTGGACTATACTAGCTTAGAAAGGCGGGAAAACAAGTTTTTTTTTTCAGAAAATAAAGCAGATACAATCAAAAAAACACTTTAAATGCACAGAAATGGCTATCACACTTGAGTGTGTAGCCTACAACAGTTAAACAAGTAATTTAAACACAAAAAATAGAAGTTATGTCCTTACCATAACGTTCCATGTGGAGTGTTCATCTCGCCTTTGTTCTTACACATGGGTTCGGAGCCGATCCTCGGCTCCGTGCCGGCCGCTTGCAAGCTCTGCATCGAGAAGAAGCTCGAGACAATCTAATACCCACAATCCCCCTCTGCCTTTACCTCAGATCTAGTTTGCAAGCAAACCAGTCTCTAGAGAGAGCACATTCATGCTTACATCACATATGCACAGAACTAAGAGTCTATATATAAAAAGACACATAGACATATATATATATATATGCCAACTATGTACACAACATCTGCAAAGCAGAAGCAGAATGCTCCCGGCCAGGCATCAAAAAGAACGTTCTTCTTAAGGGCGGGAGGGTGGGAATGTAAGAACAAAGGCGAGATGAACACTCCACATGGAACGTTATGGTAAGGACATAACTTCTATATGTGATAGTGTTCAATCTCGCCGTTTGTTCTTACACATGGGTAGCGTCCCTAGCTCCTTGTTCCTGAGGAACTCACGGAAGGACGTTCTTGAGCACAGTGGAACCAAAGGTTGCCCTGTCCCTAGAAGCCTTGTCTACCTTATAATGAGAAATGAATGTATGTGGCTTAGACCAAGTAGCAGCCGCACAAATAGCGTCTAGTGGTAGGCGGGCTGCATGAGCCAGAGATGTAGACACTGACCTTGTGGAATGTCCTTTGGGTTTATGTAAGAGAGTTAGATTTGAGGAATCATAGACATAGATTATACAATCCGTTAGCCACTTAGAAAGAGTTCTTTTGGTAACCGCTAGTCCTTTCCTACTATCAGCAAAGGCCACAAAAAGTTGATCAGTTTTTCTGTGATCTTTTGTTCTATCCAAGTAAAATCTTAGTTGTCTGTGAACATCTAATTTATGCAACATATACTCCATTTTGTTGGAGTGATTTTTGAAGAAGGTGGGTAATTCAATGGACTGATTAATATTGTTAATAGAACACACTTTAGGGAGGAAGGATGAATTAGTTCGAAGAGAAACTCTGTCAGAGTGAAAGATCAAATAAGGGTGCTTGATTGAGAGAGCCTGAAGTTCAGATACTGCCTAGCGGAAGTAATGGCTACCAAAAGAGAGTCTTCCAGGACAAAAATTTTAATGGGCAAGAGGAGGCTGGTTCAAAGGGGGGCAACATTAATTTAGATAACAACAAGTTTAGACTCCAAGGTGACGTAGGAGATCTGACTGGTGGTCTAATATGAAAACCCCTTTTAAAAGGCTTTACAAAGTCTGTGGGCCATAACAGGAGCCCCACATTCTTCCACATGGAAATTTGAAATGGCAGCCAATTGAACTCTTAGTGTAGCAGGAGAAGCACCCTGATGGAATAAGTCTGTTAAAAACTCTAATATTTTATTCAAAGGAGCTATAAAAGGATCCACTTGCTGTGTATTCGCCCAGCATACAAATCGCTTCCATTTACTAGAATATGTTTTAGTAGTGGAAGCTTTATGAGAAGCCACCAATATATTCCGAACTGCTGGCGAAAGAAGATCAGACCTGGCTAAGTTGGGAATTGGAGCAACCAAGCTGCTAGATGGAGGGACAGGAGCGCGGGATGGGGAGCCCCTGACGAGTGAGTCAATAGATCTGGCTCTGGGTCCAGAATCCAGGGTCCCCGAATGCAGTGTGTCTTCAGGAAGGGAAACCAAATTTGACGAGGCCAGAATGGGGCAATGAGGATTATTGTCCTGTGTAGGTTTCTGGCTTTCTGGAGAAACTTTGATATCAGGGGAAATGGAGGAAATGCGTACAGGAGTCCCGGGGGCCAATCGTGAATCAGTGCGTCCCTGGGGACTTCCCCTGGAGGGGGTAATAGGGCAAAGTAGCTCCTGCATTTGGCGTTCATTGGAGACGCAAACAGATCGCAGGAAGGCTGGGAAAAATCCTTTTCGCCACTGACTGTTTTAGGGACCACTCATGTGGTAACAGAATTGCGCTGCTCAGCCTGTCGGCTATGACGTTGGATGACCCCGGGATGTGCGTTGCTATTAGAAAGCGACCCGTGGACTCCGCCCACTGCCAGATTCTCATGGCCTCTCTGCATAGCTGATAGGACTTGGTTCCCCCTTGCTTGTTTATGTACCAGACTACAGACATGTTGTCCGTCTGAACTGCAATAGTTCCCAGAGGAAGAAGGGGAGCAAAGTGTTGCAACGCTAGAAACACTGCCCTCAACTCCAGAACATTGATGTGCAGATTGTACTCTAAATTGGTCCATTCGCCTTGGACTGTCTGTCCCTGAAAGATGCCCCCCCACCCTATCAGGGAAGCGTTCGTGGTCACCGTAACTGTAGGCGTGGGTAGCACAAATGGTCTCCCTTGGAAAGGTTGCGTTTGAAGCCACCAGTTTAGATGTGTTTTGCATGTTTTCGTTATAAGAATCTCGTGTGTTAGAGGTAGTTGTTGAAACGACCATTGTGCAAACAGTAGCCATTGTAGGACTCTCATGTGCAGCCTTCCCAAGGGTATTGCAATAAGAGAGGCTGACATGAGTCCCAAAACCTTCAGTACCAGTTTTGCTGGAGATTTCCTTGACAAAAGTAGAAGGCGTATGTGAGTCTGAAGTGATAGTATCCTTTCTGGGGGAAGTCTTAGAATTAACTGACGTGTGTTTAATTCTGCTCCTATGAACAAGATACTTTGTGATGGCTGAAGCAAGGATTTTCCGAAGTTCACGGAAATTCCTAGGTGAACACACAGTTGAAGAGTAAAGTCTCTGGCCTGTAATAGTTGGCTGGGTGGTGGCAGAAAGGAGCCAGTCGTCCAGATACGGAAACACCTGGAATCCTTGGCGTCTCAAGTGAGACGCTACCACTGCCATGCATTTGGTGAAGACCCTGGGGGCTGAGGTCAGACCAAAGGGCAGGGCTCGAAATTGAAAGTGACTGGCCCCCAGCCGGAAGCGCAAATGATCTCTGGATGCCCTGTCCATTTTGATGTGGTAGTATGCATCTTCTAGATCTATTGAGCACATCCAGTCGTCCTTCTGTAAGAATGGAAGGATCGATTGAAGCGTGACCATTCGGAACTTTTCTTTCCTGGCGAAGGTATTGAGGTAGCTTAGGTCCAGGATGGGCCTCCAGTCCCCTGTTTTCTTTGGAACTAAAAAGAACCTTGAGTAAGTCCCGAATCCTTGCTGGTCCGCTGGGACTGGTTGGATGACTCTTTTTCTTAGCAGCTTTGAAATTTCTATAGCTGCTGGCTCTCGCAGATGGGGCGGTACATCTGGGAGTCTTTTCTTTGGGATGGGATGGGATAGAAAGGGTATGTTGTAACCTCTGGTAACCACGCGTTTTACCCACTTGTCTGTAGTTATATTTTGCCAGGCCTGAGGGTATAAAGCTAGCGACCCCGACTGCCTCCAGAGCAGGACAGTCGGGCCTCCTCTCAGGAGTGCTGGAAAGGTTTACCAGGAGTGTATCCCTGTCACCTTGATGTTGCGGACCCCCTCTGCTGCCAGGGCGGCGTCTTCCACCTCTGCCCCCTCCTCTGCCTCTAGAAGGGTCATCTCCCTGTGTGCCTGGGAAAGATCCTTGGGGTTTTCGAAACCACATTTTTCCACCACGTTGCCCTTTGGGGTACGGTCTGGTTGGGGTGGAAAAACGGACTCCGACAGCAGACAGAGTCTTTCCCTCCTGTTCACACCGGGTAAGGGTCTCCTTTACTTTGGGGCCAAAGAGAGTGGCACCGTCAAATGGGGCGTTAGTAAAGGAAGACTTGAAGGCTTCCGCAAATGAACATAAGCGCATCCAGGATTGTCTGCGAAGAGCAATCGCTGAAGCTGCTGCCCTACTCGAACCTTCGGCTGCGTAGGAAATCAGCCTCATGGACGAGTTCACAATGGATGTAAGGGTATTAAGTTGCGCTGTCACTTTCTCTGAGACAGCCGCATCTGTAGTACCCTGGAGGGTATCTCCCAACTCTTTGACTAGATCCCTCTGTAGACGTGTAAAATGGGTCAAATAGTTCAGGGATCGCATGGAAAAAGCTGAACTAAAAATGCGCTTCCGTACCTATCCATCGTCCTAGAATCTTTATTAGGGGATGGACAGATGAGGAAGATTCCGACATCTCCTTTTCGTGGCGCTGCCACCACCATAGCATCCACTGGAAATCCTTTTGTTAAGTAGGACTTGTCCTGAGGTGCCGTGATGTATTTATTGGGTTTCCTTGGGACTGGTTCCACTGTGTCAGGAGCCTCCCGCCCTTGAGCAATTAGTTCCATTAATTCGTCAAGGGCGGAGGACCCAGGAGGAAGAAGGGCGAGCACCAAATGCCTTCAGCAAAACTGACTCATCCTCAGAAGGGGGAAGGGACTGCCAGTCACCTCTCTGTTTCAGGATCTCCAATATGTCCGAAAAAGAGACATCTTCTGAAGGTGACTTCGGGGACCCTTCTGACTCATCTAAGTCAGTATCAGATGTCAAGGATTCTTGTGGAGAATCCAAGTGTCTCCTCTTACACAATCTTTTCCTAGGGGCTTCTTCGTGGGGAGCATCCAAAGAAGCCTCCGAGGAAGAGGGGGCACCCTCAAGGGGTGGCTGAGACACTGGTGCCCGACGCTTGGATGTGGCCGTGGGTGCAGAGGAGGATAACAGCCCTTTATGGGGAGGAGAGGTTGCTTCCACTGATGTGGTTGTCTGGGTAGACAACACCTTCCTCATTAGGTCGAACGCCCCGGTCCCGCATCGAAGAATCTCCCGGTTCGAAGAAATGGGAAGAATCCCGAAACAGGCACCGAAGGCATCGACCCGAGGACGGAGCCGAATCGATCCGCCCGAGGAAGAGTCGGAACCGAAACGTCGGTTCGACTCTCGGCCCCGGAACCAAGGACAGATCGTCGGCTCCGAGACTCCGGTATCGGGTCCGACGGAGTCGAGGTGAGAGGAACAGACCGAGAAAAAGATGGCTCTGGACCCGAGGGCTCCACAATCAGGAGATCAACCTCTTCCGGCTCCAAAGACTGAACAGGTCTCGGAGGAGGAATGGATGGAGACACTGGGAGGCCTTCAAGTTTCGACACCAACTGGGTGGAAACTGAAATAAGCTTGGACAGGGCCGAATGCTCCAATAACTTCTGCACCACACGATCCACATCGACATCGGAGAGTTTGGAAGAAGAACGGGTCGAAGGAACCGAAGACGGAGCCGACCTCAATAAGGTCGAAGGAGGGAGCTCCATCACCGGTTCCAAGACTCGAGGCTCAGGAACCGACATCAGTTGAACACCGGCCCGAAGTCTGTGGAACCGGTGATCTAACTTTTGCTGAAGAGCTCGGAGCCGATGACTTGGGCTCCGACGTCTTCGATTCCTTAGAGGATTTCGATGCCTGGTCAGAAGCATCCAGAGCCTCCTGAAAAGAAGGTTTTAATAAACCTCTGTCCATGAGTTTCCTGCGCCTATCTGTCATGACCCTCCCACTAAAAGAATGACAGATAGAACAGTCCTCTTGTAAGTGGAGAGGGCCAAGACAGTAGACGCAGGAACTATGGTTGTCAGTCACTGACATTTTTTGGCCACACTGACAGCGCTTAAATCCTGATTTTACCTTATCAGACATTTTACAAGAAAAAGACAAGTCCAGTATAATAGTCAAATCCGATTTAAATGTCGAGTCCGGTTCAAATTTAAGAAGGATTGGTAGGCCCCGAAAAACTCTAACCGATTAATAAAATTAACGGTACAGAGAATTTAACCTACTCAAACACACAAACACTCAGTAAATCAAGTAATCCTTTCTAGTATCAAAGAGAACAAAATTATTCAATAAAATATAACAAAATAAGTTATATCTTAACTTCAGACGCTCGAGCTAGCTCCCAGCGATGTGAACGCAGCAGCGGCAAACTAGATCTGAGGTAAAGGCAGAGGGGGATTGTGGGTATTAGATTGTCTCGAGCTTCTTCTCGATGCAGAGCTTGCAAGCGGCCGGCACGGAGCCGAGGATCGGCTCCGAACCCATGTGTAAGAACAAACGGCGAGATTGAACACTATCACATTGACTGTTAACGTGCAGGCAGTAAAATAAGTACAATATGTAGCTGAAACAAGCTTTTTAAATCACTGAACGGCTTGTAGTCACCCAGTTAGGTAGTTTTGGAACCATGTAATAATAGATTTACTAATGTTTAATATGGTGAGAATGTTAATAAGTTTATGATCTACCATACAAAGGCTTTGGACAGGTCTAAGAATATGGAAGATACATATTGTCCATTGTTCCTATGTTGGTTAACAATATTAGTAAAGGGCATTAGTGAGGAAGTGGTGCGGTGATATGGTCAAAAACCATTTTGGGAGTGTGATAATAGTTTGTGGGTGAGGTGGTGGTTCATTAGCTGGGTATCCACTACTCTTGCTAGTATTTTTGGACAAGGGTGATAGGATGGCAATAGGGCGGTCATTTGTGAATTCTGTGGAATTACCTCCTTTGTGTAGTAGCAGTATGTGGGAAGTTTTCCGAGTACTGGGTACATGATTCTCAAATATGGACCTGTTTATGAGAATGGCTACTGTGTAGGATATATCATCAGCGACAATTTTTAGAAAGTCAACAGGGAGATTATCTGCAGCTGGTGTGGCTGGTTTCAGTTTTTAAGTATTTTGTTTATATAGTTAACAGATACTGAGTGTAAGCTAAAGTGTGGGATATTATTATGAAAGGAGGTACTTAGTTGGGGGAGGGGAGATGTGTGGTTGTTGATGTTATCCTGAGAGTTTGCCAAGGCTTGAATAGTTTCTGCAAAGTATTTATTGAATTGGGTTGCTATATTTTCGGAATGTTAATTGCTGTTGGGTTAGGGGTAGTCAATTTACCTGAATGAAGTATGTTATTAATAGATGTCCACAATTTTTGAGACTCTTTTGAATGTATATTCTGAATATTGTGGTAGTGGTTGTTTTTATCTGATTTCACTAATTTTTTGCTTTGTTAAGCAACTCAAGAAATTTTTGTCTAGCTAGTTGGGCTTTATTTTTGTGAAGTTGTTCCCGTGCCTTGTCTCTAGCCTTTAATAGTGATCAACATTCTTTAGTCAGCCAGGGTGCATAACTGGGTTTAATTTTGATAGTTCAGGGTGGTGCGTGGTGGTTTAGTGTATATATAGAATGGTAGTACTGGGAGTGCTTACTGCATCCTCTAGTAGTAGTAGTTTTAGTAAGTCCCAGTTGCAACTATTTACTGCAGAAATTAAATTGTTTGGTTTAAAGTTTCTTTTGTCTCTGATTAGGCGGTAGGTGGTCTGAATGGATTAGGGAGTGCATGATCGAAGAAGAAAGGTTGGCTGATGGTCACTTAGGCTATCGGGAAGACAGCCTATTTGAAATGCTAAGGAAGGATTGCTAAACAAAATCCAGTCAAGGATTGACTGTTGTTTAGAAGATTTGTCAGTCCTGGTAAGGGATATAATTAGTTAGAAGAATCTGTGGAGGTTAAGGTGACCTGTTGGATTCTGTCTGGGGCAGCTGAGAGAATCAATACTGAAGTCATCTAGCAGGATAGTTTCTTGTGGTAGGAATGTGGTGATCCAACGGAGTAAATTTTCCAAGGTGGGGTCATTTCTATCAGGTGGAATATAACCTCCTATGATGTTAATGTGCTTTTTGGGGTTAATCTTTAATTTGGCAAATAAAGGTTCAGAATTATCAAAGTCAGGGGTAGATCTATCTAGATTGTCAAGTATTAGGTGATTTTTGGAGAGGATTGCTATTCCTCCGCCCTTTCTTGTTAACCTGTCTTTATGCAGAATATTATAAACAGGAGCTGCTGTCTCATAGTTGTTGTTGGATTTAAGCCATGTTTTGGTTAATATTACTATATCTGGGGAGTATACAGATAGTAGGGCATGCAGGTCATGAATTTTATTAGCAATACTTCTTACATTCATGTTAAGGAGAAGAGATGATTTGTTGTTTTGGTGTAGTGGTCCTATGTTTTTAGAATTTGAGCTACTTAGTATGTTGGTTGTTGGCATTGGGCCAGGATTTGGGTGTATGTCCCTAGATTGGCTTTAACACATTAAGAATGTGTGAGTAGAGTTTCATAACTTTATAACAACAACAATTAGTTTGTCATGTCTTTGACAGCTGGGAGAAAAGTTTCTTGGTAGAAGGAATCTTTAGATGATAGTCAGTGTTGGTGGTAGAGAAGGGTAAGTGTTATAGCACGTACGGTTGTTTAAGTATGTAAGTGGAGTGGTTTGCCAGGGAGGGGAATTGGTATTTTGCAGAACAGTAAGGTATGATGTGAGGGAATATAAGAGCAGTAAAATTGTGGAGGAGAGTTACTTGAAAGTGCTTCATGGTGAGGGAAGGCAGTTAGAATGAGACTATTATGTGTGTAACAAGAGTAGTATGTGAGTGTAAGGTCTACTAGTAGTAAAGAGGTGTATGAGTGAGTAAGAATCTATTTGCAGCAGGGGTTTAATTAATATATTTAACTACTATTGATGTGGAGTATGTGTGGTGTAAAGTGTGATCTTCAGTTAGCTTATGTAGATGTGGTCTGGGTGGTGACTGGAGGCTGTCGGAGGGGTTGCTAGGTATAAATCTAATTGAAGTTGGAGTGGGTGGCAGTGAGGGTAGGGTAGTTGAACAGAGTGGGACGGTCCAGACTCCTTGCACAGTACAGAATAAGAAGAAAATAATCAGTAAGGTAAGTTATATCCAGTGTTGTGCTAATTACTTATAAAAGTAATACGTTACTATTACTAGTTACTTTTAAGTGAAAGTAATATGTTACTATTACTTATTACTTTTCTAAAAAGTAATACATTACTATTACTAGTTACTAACTAAAGTAACTAGCTACTATTGAATTACTTTTACATATGTATAGTTTATCAATTCTCATGTTCATAGTACTTGTGTGCGAGGAATACATGCTTACTGCACATGAATATGAGTGTATTAAAGTTGTAAACACAGTGTTACAATAATGATGAATAGCATTTTACAGTTTACAAAGTCCCACAGGTTAGTCTTTATAGTCAGAGAGTCACAATGTAATACTTAAAACCAAAGTACGCTCAGCCAGCAACACAAGACCCATAAGTTACAACCCATCAAATTTTCAGAAATGTACATTAAGCTAATCTGCTAAAACAAGTGCCGAGGATGCAAAAATGCTTACAGAAAATGTCATATAAGTCTAACAAGACTGTTAACACAACGTCAACCAAAACATCACTTTATATAACTATTCACAATGACTACACATTTCTGTTGGCTCAAAGCAACTTTTCAAAGTGTTTGTCAGTGAGTCTATTTATTCTTGCAGTCAGCACTTGTCCACCAAGACTGAACAGGCGTTCAACAGATGCACTAGATGGCAGAGCTGTATTAGTGTTCAGAAATATCTTCTTGACTATAGGATAATTGTTGAGAGAAGATATTTCCCTGGAAGGGTCAGCCAGATACATGTCCATCTGAGAAGATATGCTGATATTGGCTGGCGTCGACTCTTTGAAGCTGAAGAAGCTGTCTTCGGCAGTTAATGCAAAATCTTCAGATGACCCATGTGCAGGTTCATCCAGTTTCTGCATGGCATCAAGGAACAGAGGCTTGCTTCTGAGTTTCTGCTCTTCAGTGTCCATCCATCACAAATGGAACTGTGGATGCACTATGCTAGCCAGAATGAGCTTTTCAAGCTCCAAAAGATGATTGAACAGAGCCTCAATGCCTTTAAGAAGAGCATCAGCTACTGGCCCAACAAACTTCACAGAATGCCTGACTTCAGACAACTTGTTTTTCAGGCACATAAGGGTGGGGATCAGGATTCCCATGAATCTTTTCAGCTCTGACTGCAGGATGTTCAAAGCCACTGCCAGGGGCTGCATTGCTTGCACAAACTCAGCAACAAATGTAATTTCTGCAGGCCTGAAGATGACAATTCTAATCTGTTCACATCTCTCATTCAACAAGCCTTCCCCTGAGTTGCAATGATGTGAATTCTCTCCACCGTGTAGAAAGTGGAATTCCATCGTGTTGCACTGGGAATAACCAATGCCAGATCACACTTATTTCGAGCCACCTCAGCAGCTTGGGTGCTGTGACTAGCCTTGTTTCAAGCAGCATAGCATTTAGCCATGGTGCTTCGCATTATCGTTTTATACTGTGCATCATTACAAGCAGATTCAGGATCTTGCATGGCAACTAGATTCAATGTGTGTGCTGCACATCTCAGATGGGGAGGTAGTTAATAGGTGTTCTTGTTTTGCCCTGACTGACTCAGCACGACTGTCACACTGTTGTAAATCACTTCAAAATCATCATCATCATCTTGGGACAGAATGCTTGTAGTCTCAGATCTCTCACATTCTGAAAAGACAGTGAAAGCCTTTACAAAATTGCTGCCATTGTCAGTAATTGTTGCACATACATTTTGATCCATCTTGTACTTGATGGGAATTGCTCTCAAGAGTTGATGCTATGAGATAATATGTGTGCCTTCTTTGTAATCTGCAGCATGACAAAGCAGCTGACTTTCTCTGAAGTGTGTCACAGGTGATCCAGTGGATGGTGACACCAAAGAAACTACGATTCTGATGGGTCCAAATGTTAGCCGTAGTATGCTGCATACTATCAACATTCATGCTGGAAGAAGCTGCAAGCATGTTCTTATCATTCATAAGCATATTTGTGTACTTTTCTATAAGATCATATATCTGCAAAATCTCCGTGGTTTTGCTTAAAGTTAAATCACTGTCTCAAAGCAAAATCTTTCTCGCTGTATCATTATAAACACCACACACAAGCTTGTCTTTTATCAACTCATCTCTCAGATCACCAAAACTGCACATTTTTGACTTGTTTCTCAAATCAGCTATACATGCTGCAAAAGTTTCACCAGACTTTTGATCTTGTGTAAAATAGTGCCTTTCCACTATAATATTTGTTTGAGTGTTGCACATTTCTCTAAATTTACGTTTTGCGCACTCTGAGTCTTCCCGCGTTTCAGCCTGTACCACAATATGGCAGTATTCCCCCTTCTCTGCATAAACAGCAGGTGCATACACAAATGAATGTTCCCTCTCAATGGCTTCTGTACCAGCTAAATTGAGCAGAATAAATGCTTTTGTATGTGCATCTTTATCAGAAAAAGCAGCCTGTATGAAAATATCATATTCTTGCTCAAACACTCTCCAGTTTTCAACAATATTATTATCAAACACAAGCGGATCAGGTCTGTGAAATCCCTCTGCCATGCCAAATAAGTGTCAAACACACACCAAGTACTTGTAATTATATTCAGCTGTACAACAGACTCTTTGAAATAACTGTACTCTTTGAAAAGACTGTACTGTAATATTGCACACACTGCCAACACTTTGCACATTTTAGATATGTTGAATAGCTTTAGTTAATGAGAAAAAGTAGTACATTGTGAAAATACATTTGTTTTCTCTTTTTTGAAAATTTTATATGATTCTGATATAGTTTCAAATGTTTTCAGTATGTCGCAATTTTGAACATTTTCTTTATTCAGTAATTTGTTTGGAATGATTTGCTTTATATTCATTGAGGGAAAAATCATTTAAATGAGTCTAAGAACCTGGAAATATTTTCTGACCTGTTAAGTCGTTTGCTGTCGTTTGAGCCACTCTTGTATATTCCTCCATTTCTGACTGTGCACCTCATGGTTTTAAGAAATTTTGACTTCGGATACCATTCTGCGAACATGTCACTTGTCTTGTGTATTCAAATAAGAGGACGAGGTTTGGGTGTTCATTTAAGATATTTATTACACACAAACACAGTTCAGAGTAATGGTGAATGTGGAAGAGAGGTGAAGAAGAGAGTACAGGCAGGGTGGAATGGGTGGAGAAGAGTGTCAGGAGTGATTTGTGACAGACAGGTACCAGTAAGAGCGAAAGGGAAGGTCTACAAGAGGGTAGTGAGACCAGCTATGTTATATGGGTTGGAGACAGTGGCATTGACAAAAAGGCAGGAGTCAGAGCTGGATGTGGCAGAGTTAAAGATGTTAAGATTTGCACTCGGTGTGACTAGGATGGATAGGATTAGGAATCAGTATATTAGAGGGTCAACTCATATTGGACAGTTTGGAGACAAAGCAAGAGAGACGAGATTGCGTTGGTTTGGACATGTGCTGAGGAGGGATGATGGGTATATTGGGAAAAAGATGCTAAGGATGGAGCTGCCAGGTAAGAGGAATAGAGGAAGGCCTAAGATAAGGTTTATGGACGTGGTGAGAGAGGACATGCAGGCGGTTGGTGTGACAGAGCAAGATACAGAGGATAGGAAGAAATGGAAAAAGATGATCCGCTGTGGCGACCCCTAACGGGAAAAGCCGAAAGAGAATGATGATTACACACAAACACATCAGGATGGATGACTGGAACAAAAAACTTAAGCGAACTAGCTGACTGACTGCTATATAAATACATGCTTTCACTCCAGCTGCTTACACAAAATGGCACTCTACTTGCACGTGCTCAGTACTTTCTGTGCATGTGCCTATGAACTACAGTGGCTTTAAAAGTACAACACACTATGATCTACACTCCCTGTGTTGAGTGGGTTTCCTCAGGGAGTTCTGGTTTCCTCCCACATTCCCAAGACATGCTGCAGGTGAATTAGACATTCTAAATTGGCTTTAGGTGCGAGTGCGTGCATGTGTGTGCCTTCTGAAGAAGTTTGAACGCTGGGCTGACAACTCAACAATGTAAAACTCCACTGCCACTTGTTCTGCACACTGAAGATCCACCATGGTGATCCCTAATGGGCACAGCTGAAAGGAAAAGACTAGTCTTTATAGCTAGAGTGTCACAGATAATAATTAAACCAAACCAGCCAACAGCACATGACCTACAAAAACCTAAAAACCAAAAACACCCGGGACAAGCACCCAAAGGCACAAAGCACAAGTAGGAAACAGACTAAAGAATAAAGGAGTCTGTTTTCTATCAATTCAGGAGTTTCCTGCTTGTGCTTTGTGCCTTTGGGTGCTTGTTCCGAGTGTTTTTGGTTTTTTGGTTTATTTGTGGACTTACTCCATTCCTTGGACATACAAAAACCTATCACATTTTGTCTATTTTCAGCAACTAAAAATCAAAACCTGATAAAGAATTTTAAATAGAACATAACAAAATACTGTCAGGACAAAAGCTGGTTGATCATAGATCCACTTGAAGTGTCTTGCTTGGTGCAGTGGGTTGGGGCATCGGGTGCTCAACTGAGGAGTTTGATTCTGACTGATGGTAGTATTATACTGCAAGGTAAGGACTTGATCTCTGGCAGGCTAGAACTGTCCAGTGTTAGGGGATGTTTTAGTGGGTGAGAGTCGCACAGTACCAGGGCAGGGCTCGAGTCTGGTCATCATTAGCTTTCACCTCCTTGCAGTGCTAAAAAAATGAAATAAATTTTGCTCTAGTCTAATTCTAATGATTTATTATGAATGCTACGTGCTATTAGTTGTGCCAGAATTATGTTGTAATTTTTTATTCAAATTGCCACTTCAAAGTGTCTATTACCTTCTAACGTCTGATTACTATTCATACTATACAGGGACCCCGGATGTTTTACATCCCTCTTTAGGAGGCTGTATCACCCACGATGAGAACCACTGGTTTAAGCAAAAGTAACTCACATTTAAGTTACTAAAAAAAGTTATATATTACTATTACTAGTTACTATTTTGAAAAAAATAACTAGTTATATTACTAGTTACTGGATGCAGCTGCGGTAGCGTTGTCACCTCACAGTAAGATGTCCTTTTTGATTCTCAGCTAAAGCGTCTTCTGCATGGAGATATGCGTGAATGGGCGTATCTTCGTTGAAGGTTGTGCATCAGGCCTGGCAAGTCGGTACGTAAAAATCTACTGCCAATCATTAGTGGACCGGAGTTCCGCTGTGGTGACCCCTAACCGGGAAAAGCCGAAAGATACGACAACATTACTAGTTACTGGAAACTTTTAGTTATGTACTCACCATAACTTCAGATGTTTGGGATCCATCTCGCCTACATTCTGAATGATGGGTTCGGAGCCGATCCCTCGGCTCCGCACGCTTATGCCAAAGAGCGAAGTCTCTTATTGGCTGAGCTTACTATATCCCAGGATGCACCACTGCCAGTCCCCCAGATCTAGTTTGTCCGCATACATGCACACATGCATACCTTGCTTATATAACATCGTCAGATGAAGCAAGATAAAAACAGTGAAGCTCAAAACCGTTCCATCTCTTCTGATCTGCAAGGCAGGGGGAAGGCGGGTGGGTATCAGGAATGTAGGCGAGATGGATCCCAAACATCTGAAGTTATGGTGAGTACATAACTAAAAGATGTTATGTGATCCTATCTCGCCTACATTCTGAATGATGGGACAGCGTCCCTAGCACCTGAATCCTGGGTGGCTCACTGGAAAACACTCCTGAGTACCGTGGAACCAAACGATGCTCGTCCTTTAGATGCCACATCCAATTTGTAGTGGGAAATGAAAGTGTGCGGGTTGGACCAAGTAGCCGCAGCACAAATTTCCGATATAGCGAGCTTGGAATGAAAGGCTATAGAAGTAGCCATAGCTCTGGTAGAATGAGCTTTGATAGATGATGTAAGATGTTTATTCGAAGAAGAATAGGCCTGAGTTATGCAATCTCTGATCCATTTTGAGATTGTAGCTTTGTGATGGTTTGGCCCAATTTATTATCTGAGAAGGACACAAACAACTGGTCTGACTTACGAAGTTGCTGAGTCCTGTCTAAATAAAAACGTAATTGCCTGTGAACATCCAATTTATGGAGAGTGTATTCTGCTTCATTAGAGAATTTCGGAAAGAAAACTGGTAGTTCTAGAGATTGTTGAAGACAGAAACTAGAGCAGACCTTTGGAACAAAGGA
Source organism: Protopterus annectens (assembly GCF_019279795.1). Classification (NCBI taxonomy): domain Eukaryota; kingdom Metazoa; phylum Chordata; order Ceratodontiformes; family Protopteridae; genus Protopterus; species Protopterus annectens. The sequence goes on along the minus strand of NC_056743.1, from coordinate 386,939,952 downwards.
TGGATTAGGCCTGAGTGATACTCTATCTTTGTGGCAAGTCGAACACGGTGGTTTAATAGACAGGGCTTGAAGCTCTGAGACTCTTCTTGCCGAAGTAATAGCCACTAAGAATGCCGTTTTCCAAGACAGATATTTTAATCCGCATGTAGCAGCCGGTTCAAAAGGGGGGGATGTTAATGCGCGAAGCACCAAATCAAGATCCCACGGAGGTGCAGGATGAAAAACTGGTGGTCTTAACAGACTCGCACCTTTAATGAATGTTTTGCATAGTCTGCTGCTCATCAAAGGAGGATCCGTGGATTCATGGAACTTAGAGATAGCAGCTAGTTGAACTTTAATAGTTGAGACAGAAGATCCCTGATTAAACAGGGATGTTAAGAATTTCAAAACCTCTGGGACAGGAGCAGTGATAGGGTCTAAGCCCTTGAGTTGAGCCCAGATAGCAAACCTCTTCCACTTACTGAGGTACAATTTGTTAGTGGTGGGTTTGTGGGCGAAGATAAAATGTGAACAACTTCCGGTCTAGTGTGTGACTTCTAACTAAGGTTGGAAGTGGAGGAGCCAAGCTGTCAATTTCAGAGATTGAAGGGACTGATGCCAATGTCCCGACTGATGGATTAGCAAATCCGGGATCAGGTCTAAGGTCCACGGATCGTCCACTGCATGCTTTTTCAGGTAAGGAAACCATATCTGACGAGGCCAGTATGGGGCAATCAGAATCATTGAAGACCCCAGTTGAGAAGCTTTTTGAATAACTTTGGGAAGGAGTGGAATTGGAGGAAAGGCATAAAGTAGCCCTGTTGGCCAAGGTTGTGCTAGAGCATCCATGGCTGGTACTTCCTGATGTGGAATCAAGGAGAAGAATCTTTGGCACTTGGTGTTTTGTGGAGTTGCAAATAGGTCGCAGCACGGCGTCCCCCATCTCTTGAAAATCTAGGCTGCTACTGTGCGGTTTAGAGACCATTCGTGAGGAGAGAGAATTGTCCTGCTTAATTTGTCCGCCAATACATTTGACTTTCGCGGGATGTGGGTCGCTACCAAGAAGCGGTTGGTAGCTACAGCCCATTCCCACACTCTCATGGCCTCTCTGCAAAGGGGATACGATCTGGTCCCTCCTTGTTTGTTCAGATACCAAACCACCGACATGTTGTCTGTGTGGATGGCGATGATGCCTTGAGGAAGAAACTTGTGTAAGGCCTGTAGGGATAGAAGTACAGCCCTCATCTCCAACACGTTGATGTGGAGAAGAGCTTCGTCCGGAAGCCAGGAGCCCTGAACTAGCCTGCCCAGACAATGCCCCCCCCACCCTATCTGGGAGGCATCTGTCGTCAGGGTAACCACTGGAGGGAGAACAAAGGGTTTTCCCTGATCCAAGTTGGATGTTTGAAGCCACCAGCGAAGGTCCCTTTTGCATACTTCCGTAATCATGATGTGGTGATTGAGGGGAAGATCCTGAAAGGACCATTGAGTTGACAAGAGCCACTGAAGAATCCTCATGTGTAACCTTGCTAGAGGAACTAAAAGTACCGTGGCAGACATTGAGCCTAGAACCTGTAGGACCATCCTGGCTGGGGGTTTGGATCTCGAGATCAGAGCTTGAACTTGGCCCTGTAAAGTTTGGATCCTTTCGGCAGGAAGAAAGACGCGCATCAATCTTGAGTCTATCTCTGCTCCTATGAACTTTATGCGTTGAGAGGGCAGCAAGACAGACTTTGACCAATTGAATGTAATCCCCAGGGTAACACCCAGGGAGATGGTGGCTTTGAGGTTGTCCATTAGTAGATGCCTGGTGGTGGCAGTCAGGAGCCAGTCGTCCAGATAGGGAAACACTTGGAATCCAAGACTTCTCAGGTGAGCCGTCACTACTGCCAAACACTTGGTAAACACCCTGGGGGCTGTGGTGAGACCAAAGGGCAGGCGCAAAATTGGTAATGACTGACTCCCAGGCTGAAGCGCAGATACCTTCTGGACGCCTGATGTATCGGTATGTGATAATAGGCATCCTTGAGGTCTATGGAGCACATCCAAACATCCTTCTCCAACAATGGGAGAATGGATTGTAACGTGACCATTCGAATTTGGATTTCGTGACGGATTGGTTCAGTCTGCTGAGATCCAATATTGGTCTCAGGTCCCCTGTCTTTTTGGCACTAAAAGAACCTGGAGTAATTTCCTGATCCGATCTGGTCTGTGGGGACCGGTTGGATGACTCCTTTTCTAGCAGCTTTAAAGCTTCTGCGGCTGCCATTTCCCTTTGACTGGGTGGTGGGTCCGGGATTCTTTTGGACGGTGGGGCGAGAATGTGAATGGGATGGTGTAACCTCCGGCAATGATCGAAGCACCCATCTGTCCTGAGTGATTGACTCCCAGGCTTTTAGGTGCTTGGCAAGCGACACCCGACTGGCTCCGAGCAGCACAGCCGGGCAATCCCTCATGGCGTGTGGGAGGCTGAAGAGCCACGAAAGGACTCGCGGTCTCCAGAATTGCGGGGCCCTCTGCGCCTCTGGGACGGCGTCTCCTGAAAAATTTCCCGCCCTCTGCCTCTGGACGGGAATCTTCCTGCTGTTGGGAGAAAAACTTGCGAGATTTTGAACCACATTTTCCCCTCCTTTGGCCTTGGGGTAAGGCCGAAGGGAGTGGAATAACGGGCCCCTCGGCAGATAACGTTTTCCCTCTTGCTCACAGCGGGTTAGGGTGTCTTTCACCTTGGGTCCAAACAATGAGGACCCATCAAAGGGAGCGTCGGCGAAGGAAGACTTGAAGGCCTCCGCGAAACTGACACAAGCGGAGCCAGGCCTGTCTCGAGAGCCACGCCTGTGCCTGCCGCTCTACCCCCCTTCGCCGCATAGGAAATGAGCCTCATGGACGAGTTAGCAATTGACGTAAGGATAGCCAACTGAGAGCTAACGGACTGGGCTAGCTGCTCAGGTAGGTTACCCGAGAGGAATCTGACAACTCCTTGACCAGATCCCTCTGAAGCCTGGTAAAATGTGCCAAATAATTCAGAGACCTTAAGGTAAAGGCCGCTGAAGTCAGGGTGCGCTTCGTACCTATCCATACTCCTAGACTCCTTATTAGGAGGATGGATGGACGTTGAAGCCTCTGCCACGTCCTGTTGTGTAGCAGATGCCACCACCATGGCATCTACAGCCACGCCTTTAGTAAGGAACTCCTTCTCGGGGAGCAGATAAAAATTTGTTTGGACGAAGGACTGGTTCCACGGTATCCGGATATTCCCACGCCCTCGACAAACTAAATCCAGAAGCTCGTCAAGGGCGGAGACACCCAGGAGGCGGAGGGCTGAGCCCCAAAGGCCTTGAGGAGCACTGATTCGTCCGCAGAGGGGTTTGGATATCCAGCCGCCTCGTTGTTTGAGGATCTCTAAGATGTCTGCAAAAGAGACATCATCCGAGGACGACTTAGGGACCCCTCCGCATCATCCATATCAGTGTCCGATGTAATAGACTCGGGGGAGTCCACGTGCTTCCTCTTGCACGATCTCTTCCTTGGGGTTCCTCTGAAGACAACTCAAGAACCCTCAGGAGGAGGGGAACCCCACTGGGGTAACCTCAGGCCTCGGGGCTCCGCTGGCTACGGACAGGGAACTGCCAAAGACCCAGTCTCCACGCCCAGGAAGGTGCTGGTAAAACCGGAGAGATGGTCAAGAGGATTTGGCCAAGGCACTCCTCATGGCCCTGAAAGCCGGGCCCCAGAATCCTGGGAGTGTCCGGTCTCCGAGCCATGATGGTAGACGGAAGTCCCGCAGCAAGCACCGAGAGGGAGGCTCGGAACCGAAGCATAGGTCCCGAAACATCACCCTCGGGTCCGGCCGAAGAAGTCAGCGTACCAAACTCGGACCCGAGGCCGGGTTGGAGTAAGGGTCGGAGCCGACCCTGAGATCTCCACCGGCTCCAAGAGCACCTGCTCCGACGGAGCCGAAGCAGTCGGAGGAGGAATGGCAATGGGGTGGGTCATGGTCATCGGCTCAAGCCAACTGGGTCGGAACGAAACAAATTTTTGGAAGACTGGGGACTGGAAAAGTCTTTGGAGCACCCTGTCTATATCAGAATCCGACATTCTCAAGACCGAGAGGAAACAGAACGGGTTAGAAGACCTCTCCCTCGGCCCCAAGGGACTAGGGGACCGGCTCGAGGCGACTCGATGAGAATCGGCGCCGAGGAAACACACACACCAGATTCCATCGGTGCCGAGGAGGAAGTGTCTGAGCGGGCGACCCTTGTCGGCTCCGAGAGCAGTGGAGCCGACGAAGGTGACCCGCCTCTCGATGCCCCAGCCATCGGCTCCGAAGTCCGAGGAGTCGATGCTGGAGGCATCGAGGCAGACTTCTCGACCTCGGCTCAAGTCTTTGGAGCCGAAGGAGAGGCCTGCCTAGGTCTCTTGGCAGTCGGGTCCGACGGACTGGTCGGAGCCGAAGCCCTTTTCTTTTTGGCAGGAGTCGGAGAGGAAGCCAAGGCTTCTTCAAAAGAGGGTTTAATCAACCCTAATGTTCTGAAACTTAACCAGCTTACTGAGGCATTCAAAATCATTAAACACCCTGACAAAACTCCCTCTCTAAATAACATTCTTACCTCCTATTCAAATCTGTCATCCCTCAGGTCATCCAAAAGTAGTCAAGTATTGACCATCAAACCTAACAACTCAGGAGGGGAAGCTCTCTATGCCAATTCCATTGGCAAGACATGGAATGCCCTTCCAAGCAACCTTAGACAAATGACCACTCTGGACCAATTTAAAATTCACCTCCGAGTGTTTCTAAAAACCCAGTGGTTATGCCCATGCCCTAACCCTGACTAATATCACATGCCCTTGACCCCAAACGGCCTAGCCTAGCCACTACGTAACCCAACTCAAATGGGTGCACCTTATAACCTTTACAATCCATCTAACCAACTCCTTTTTTCCCAGGATTCCATCTTTTTTTATTACTTATTGTTCTTATCCAATATTAGAAGTGTACTCAACATATTGTACTAAATGTCTAATTTCTATTGTATTGTTTGGAATATGTGCTCTTGTACCACTATTCTTTGGAGCTTTTCCAATATTAGAAGAGTACTCAACATATTATACTAAATGTCTAATTTCCATTGTATTGTTTGGAATATGTGCTGTTGTACCTCTGTTCTTTGGAGCTTTTCTCCCCGGGCCTCCACTGAAAACGGATATGTATCCAGCTGGACTATCCCGGTCAACAAATGTAAAATAAATAAAAATAAAATAAAATATAGTACAGTAATATATTACTTATTGTAATAGATTACTCCCCTCACTGGTTATATCTGACAAATAAAGCTGGAATACAGGGGTAGAAAGTATAGAGGGATGTTCTTATAGGGTATTAGTAACAGGGGGATAGTATGACAAGTAGGTAATGGGAGCGGTGAAGAACTATAGGAACAACTAAGATGTTCTATATGGAGGACAGAGAAATAAAGCTAGAGGGGTGAGAAAAAATAATATTGGCAGGCTGTAATCCTAACTCTTACAAAAGCTGTCAGTAAAAGGAAAGGGGATGTTAGACTGAAGAATAGGGGAAAGTAAGGGGATATGAAGTGAAGTGTGCTTGGGAGATGGGAGGGAGTGATGTATGATGGAACTGCAAGAGAGGCCACGGTAGATAGAAACCAAATCATAGGAGCAATACTAAGTCACATAGGTAGGTACTAGGCTATCGGCCCTAGGGCATACATAAACCTAGCCAAAAAGGTACCCTGGCTTTTACCACCCAAGAAAATTATTTTCCTGTGCCTCTGTTAAGCAGAGCCACAGAAGTGATCCCTGGGGTAAATTTCCTATCTCCCATCCAATCAAGATTTTTCTTGAAGAGTGCTAATAAGGAGCTTTGTTTGACATAGATAGGTAGTTTGTTCCAGAGTATGGGAAGTCTCTGGGACAGAAATCTATCCCTCCAGCATGTGCTGTTTATTGTTGTGACAAGGTTTAGGTCCATAGAGCATGTAGCTCGGAGGGATTGGGATTTCTTTAAGTGGAGCATGTCCAACAAGCTCTGGGTTTGACATAGCTTTGTATGTTAGGCAGAGATCACCTCTGAGTAGGTGATATGCGACGGAGTAAAGCTGGAGTTTTTTGAGGCAGTTTGCGTAGGGCATCTGTTTGTGGCTGGTAATCCTCTTTGTGAGGTATTTCTGTGGCCTTTCTAGTTGTTATAGATGTCTTGTGAGGTACATACCAAAAGGGGCACTGTATTCTATAATAGGTCTAATGAGTGATGAGTAGAGGGGAACAATGACCTCTTTTTTCCTGGATGAGAAACCTTTTGTGATGAGGTGTGCCACATAGGAGGATTTCCTGACTACTGTGGCAATGTGATTATCAAAGGAGAGACTACTGTCCATCTGTGTCCGAAGGTCTCATCACACTTTCAGTGTTAAGTAGACTACTGCCTATGTGGTAGTTCATAGGTAAAGAGTTTTTACCAAAAGGGATGACAATGCACTTTTTGGCACTGAGCTTGAGGCCATGGCTTTGACACCAGGCATCTGTCTCAGTGAGGCCCTTTTGTAGGATGTCCACATCGTTAGGGGCTACGATTATGGCTCCTAGTTTGCAGTCATCTGCGAACTTCGTTAGCCAAAGACCTTCTGTGTTAGCCTTTACTTCAGAGAAGTAGATACCAAACAGGAGAGGACCCAGGACTGAACCCTGTGGTACTCCACTTGTCACTGGTCTGAAGTCGGATTTGGAGTCTGGTACTTTCACAGTGTGGGTTCTGTCAGTGAGCCAGTTGGCAACCCATCTTCTGACATACTATTAGAGGGCGAGGCTTCGGAAAAGTAGGTCCAGGCTTTCACAGATAAACTATAAATTGCCAGGGGTCAAATTTGGCTTGGGCTTCACTGAGTCAGCCAAGGCGGAGGGAGAGCTCAGGTAAAGGAGTACCTCCTAATAAGAGTAGAGAGAATAGATGTTAAGTACTATTAATATGGACTAGCTGGACAGTTAAAACAGAAGGAAAGGGTGACTAGCTTAGTTATCAGTTTTCTATTTACAAGACATAATGCAAACAAGAGCTAAATAAAATTGGCTATTACCAGTTTATAAGAGAGAAGTGGTTGATACACTTAGTTCATATTTCACAGTGCTAAACACATTAGTTGAGGGTTGGTAGTAAGGAGCTCGGATATTACACCAATAATACAGTCCTACCAGTGAACTTGAATTACATTAAACTGAGTAATATTTATATTTGGAATAACACAGTATGTATAATATGGTAAGCCGTTGCAGCATAAAATAAATAGCTTGTGGAGGGACTGTGAGTGGGGCATGAGCAGGAATGCAGCAGCCCTTAGGAAGATGTTATCATTGTCTGACACCTCTGGCTCACATGAAAATTGTCAATTAGAAGAAAACTCAATCATGGCAATAGAACAAAAAGGTAACAAAAAAGTCATATGGAACAAAGGATCATGTGCTGTTAAATAAAGTTATGATGGAGAACTGTAAAAAGGGGAAAAATCTAAGTACAACACTGATAGACTACAAAAAAACATTTGACAGTATTTTTTATTTATTTTATTTTACATTTGTTGACCGGGCTAGTCTAACTGGAAATATGTCCATTTTCAGTTGAGGCCCGGGGAGAAAAGCTCCACATAAAAGACAAGAACAAACAGAATATTACAACTTCAGTTACAGATTACCTGTCAGACAAAATAGGTTACATGGTAACTTAGCATTCATGATAGATAAAAGTAGAACAAAATAGAAAATTCCTTTTTTTTTTTTAACCAAACAATAGTAGAAGAAAAGAGTATTCAGAAAGATGCGGGAGATTCCCAAATCAAAGTTATACGTATGGCACAGGAGAACAAACTAGTTATAAACAAGATTGGGAGAATTGGTTAAGGGCAGTAACTCATCTATAAGGCAGTGGCATGTCCATACAGTCTTTCCTGGGTACAATAAGCCCAACCTATAAGGTAGTGGTCTTAAAGTGGCTATAAAGTGAGCAGTAAATTGGTGCTATAACCTAGGATAACAGGAAGAGAAAATCTTAGTCAGGGTTACTACAAGGACATAACCAGTGGGTTGTAAGGTATACTTTGAGTTTCTTTTTGAATCGTGTAGTTGAAGAAAGAGATGCGAGTTCACCAGGAAGTAGGTTCCACCTTTTTCCCAAAGTGTTAGAGAAAAGGGAATCTCCTGCTTTATTGTTTTTTTTTGTCTAGATACCAGTAGTTTATTTGCTGAGCGTAGGTTTGTAAGATTTTTATATGGGCTGATTAGACTCATGAGAACTGGTGTGTTACCTGGATGATGAAGGGTTTTATGGGCAATAATCAGTTGGCGGAATAGAATTTGATTATGCAGTTCCAGCCAATCCAGTTGTTTCAGATTTTGGCAGTGGTGGGGGTTCTGAAAGGGGAGCTGGTAGCAAATCTGGCAATGTCATTGTAGGAGATTGCCAGCTTGTTGAGGTTACTTTTAGATAGATTTGTGTATATAGGAGAGGCATAAAAGAGAGTTGAGATAAGGTGGGTGTGGGCAATAGTAGTTCTAGCTATGGGAGTAAAAGGAAGGGTTTAATTTTATAGAGGGAGCCTAGTTTTCGGTTAACTGATTTTATTGTGGTGCTGATGCGAGTATCATAGTTAAGGTTGTGGTCAACAGTTACTCCTAAGAGTTTGGTGGTAGTGTCAGGAGATATAACTGTGCCATTTTTAGATTTGATAATAAAGTCAACTGGGGTGGACTTTTGTGTAGGAGTAAACAGCAATAGTTTAGTCTTTTTAGGGTTAAGGAGGAGACAACACTGTAAAAATCATTCTTCTCCTAGCTCAAAGGCATTTTGGGTCAGGGACGGCAGTTCAGATGGACCTGTAGCTGAGGATATTAATGTGGAGTCGTATGCGTATTGTATGGATGTGGCTTGGGGGATACTAATAGATAGATTGTTTATAAAGATGGAGAATAGAAGAGGGCCCAGAATAGAACCTTGGGGTACACCAAGGGAGACAGGAAGGTGGGAGGACAGACTGTTATCCCAAAGCACTGCCTGTTGCCTGTTATCTAAGTAGGACTGGAACCACTGTAGTGCTTGAGTATCAAGTGAGAGGGACTTAAGAATATTCAACAGTAGCTGATGGTTAACCATGTCGAATGCTTTTGAGAGATCAATAAAGATTGCAGAGGACAGGGTGTTATTGTTATGGTTTTTATTAATGTGGTCAGAAAATGATAGGACAGTAGTGGTGCTATGGAAAGGTCTAAAGCCATGCTGAGCACTAGCTAATAGGCTATTTTGGAGAAGGTGGTCTAACAGTTGATGGTGGATGCATTTTTCCATGATTTTAGCTATGGGAGAGAGTAGGGCAATTGGATGAAAGTTTGAAAGTTCTGTTGAGTTGCCACCTTTGTGTAGGGGGATTATATGGGAGACTTTCCAGATGGATGGGATGGTACCTTCTGTTATGGTTCTATTTATTAGGATCAAGATAGGGTAAGCAATAACTTTAGCTGCTATTTGCAGATGTTTAGCAGGTAAGAGGTCAGCAGAGGGGGTAGAAGGTTTGAGTTTTTGAAGAAGGGTACAGATGAGGGATGTAGGCACAGGTTGTAGTTTGAAAGTAGATGGTGAGTTAGTTGAGGAGGAGGGCAGATTAGAGGATACATGAGGTAGAGAGTTAGCAAGTGACTGGATGGCTTAAGTAAAGAAGATATTAAAGGTATAATCAATTTATTTGGGAGTCTCTAGGGCAATTCCTGATTGGGTTGGTGTCTTAGAATTGCCTGGATGAAGGAGTCTATTGATACCTGACCAGAATTTCTGTGGTCTTTGTTGACTGGTCTGTTGAAGTTGAAAGAAGAAGTTTTTTTGTCCAATAGTATTGATGCTTTAGTAGAATTTCTAAGCTGTTTAAATTTTAAATGATCAGATGGGCCTTTAGAAGTACGCCATTTGGCCCAAAATTTGTTTCTTAGTAGAATGTTTTGCTTAGTTTCTTTGTAAGCCATGGAACAGTTTTGGTACTGTTCCTAAGAGTACAAGAAGGGGCATGGTAGTCCAAGATTTCTAGGAACTCAGAACTGAAGTATGCCACTGCTTCCTCTAGCTGGAGGTGTTTTAAGGGTGACCACTTGCATACACTAAGTTCATTTTGGAAGTGTTCAGAGTGAGTAGTTCTAAAAGTTGAAGGGCTGGGAATATTACTCTTTTGTCGAATTATATAAGTTAGTGAGTGATCACTAATGTCATCTGGCAGGATGCCTGCCATATATGTTGGGGACTGAGTATTTATTAGAATCCAATCTAGGGGTGCTTTCTTTATTGGTAGGTTTATGGATTTGAGTGGGTGAGGTGATAGTTTGGGAGAAGCCATGTAGGTTTATGTGGTTAGTTGGGTTATCAGAATTACAGGTATTCCAGTCTATATTTAAGTTGCCTAGCAGTATGGTTTCTTGTGGAAAGCCAGCTAAGGATATTTTCTAGGGAAGTGATGTTATTACCTGAAGGAAGATATGAGCATATAATGTAGATGGACTTACAAGTATTTAGTTGCAGCTTACTGATAAGAATTTCAGTATTGGTATCAGATGGTGGGCATCTAGTAGCGTAATTTGAAGCCCTGCTTTATATATTAAGGCTACGCCCCCACCCTTCTTGTAAAAGTGATCCACTCTTAAAATACTATATCCTGGAGGGGCGATTTCATAGTCTTGGGTTGCTGGTTTTAACCATGTTTCGGTTAGGCATAGGATGTCAAAGTCATGTACATCCAGTCGAGCATGAAGGCGAGTCACTTTATTATTTACACTTCATATATTTAGGTGAGCTATGAAGAGGAAGTTAGGAGGCCTTGTAGAGGTGTGAAAGGAAGAGGGTCTAACTGAGTTAGCAGGACTATTATTGGTAGGGTCAGGATTGGGATGAATGTCACCATCCAGTAGGAGGTGTAGGTGTAGTCTATAAGTGTGAATTACAGAAAAATTCAATATGTTATGTGTTCTCTTGACTTGGTAGTGTTTATAGGTAATATGGAGACTTTGGGAGGAGATAGCTGGTTGTAGATGTTATGTTAATTTGTTCAAGGGTGGCTGATAAAGCTGGTAGGGATGTTTGTTTAGTGGGCTGGTGGAAATTAGAGTCGCTAAGATGTTGCTAGGCAGTTAGGATATAGGGAAGGAAAGGAAGAATTAAGAACAGGAGTAGAGGTTTGAGGTAAGTTGATATGGGTGAAATAGGCATTGTGATGAAGAAGTTGAAGGTAGAGAGTGAATAGGTGAAGTATGAATAAAGTGGGAGTAGTGATGTAGTATAATGGGAATACCTTTAAAGAGATGTGGATAGGGATTGGATAATGGGGGAGTGGGAGTGGCTAGAGATATATAAAGCTAGATGCACTGGGGGTGGGTGCGAATAGGAGGTAGGGTAGGGGAGTGGAGTAAGCCCGTAGGACAAACGGAGTGGGTAGAGCAAGAAGGAAAGGAAGTAGGCAGGTAGTGAGGAAAACAATCAGTGAAAGTGGAAGGTAGGTTCAAGGGGGGTATGCAAGGAGGTAAAGGACTTACTAGTGATGAAGAGGGTGAGATGAATAAAGAGTAACAGAGAGAGTATGGACAGGTAAAGGTGGAATAAGATACAGGTAAGTACCTGGTTAAAAACTAAGTTACTAAGAAGCAGTAGAGCTGCTAGGTAATGGAGGTCTTATGCTGCCCTCTAGTGGTCAAACCCTATACTATAATGAAGGAAGAAACATGAGAGCTGTAGGGGAGAGGAGAGAATAAAAACAGGGGGGGGAGAGTCTAGAAGCTAGGCTAATGATAGGTATAGGGGATACAGAGTGGGAGACTATGGCTGCTGGTTGTCATGGCAGGGAGCGCACACTAGAACCAAATTTTCAGGAAACAGTTACAAATTACAGGAGGTGAGATGCAGGTTACACATACTTTACTGTCCTATTCATGCTTCCTTAGTTCAGAACAGCACAGGGGAGATATAGGCTCTTTTCCTGCACTGGGATGAGTTGGTAGACACTGTTTTTAAAGTCTGGTTATTTCTCGAGATCTTGGGCAGCCAGATGGAGACAATCACTAGGAGGTTTACATTGGCCGGATAGTGTTTTGCTGTCCTATTCTTGCTTTCTTAGGCCAGAATGGCACAGGGGAGATATAGGCTCTTTTCCTGCACTGGGATGAGTTGGTAAACACTGTCTGGTTATGTCTCGAGATCTTGGGCAGCCAGATGGAGACAATCACTGGGAGGTTTACACTGGCCGGACAGTGTCACAAACTTTACAGCCAGGGATAGACAGCAGCTGGAAGTAGATCTAGAGATTTAAAGATGTATCCCACATTCATGGATAAAAGAATGCTTAAAAATGTATACGATACACCCTATCCTGATCGACTGCATTACAGCAACCATGAAACAGTGGCAAACCACTTTGCAGTTAAGCCATGATAAAGGACAAATTATTATTCCAGGAATAAAAATTCAAAGGGGTATACTTCAGGGTGACCCTCTGTCACCGCTGCTCTTTTGTCTTCTCTTAACCCATTAAGCTGTATACTTACAGATTAGGTCACGTATAAAGACTTACAGATTAGGTCACGTATAAAGACTTCTCACCATCTTTTTGTTGATTATTTAAAACTGTATAGTTCATCAGATGAGGAACTTAAAGCACAACTGCAAGTGGTCAAAACCTTTTCAGATGACATAAGAATATCATTTGGTCTTGATAAATGTGCAAAAGCAACATTTAAAGCAGGAAAGCTGCAGCACCAAGAAAACATCAGTTTGGGACAGAAATGTGATATGAAAACTTGAGCAAGAGGAAGTATATAAATATTTGGGAAATGATGAAGGATTAACAATAAAACACAAACAAATGCAAATAAAACATAGTAAGGGATATCTTAGAAAACTAAACTTAATACTGAAAACAACACTGGCATCTAGGAACAAAGTCCAAGCTATAAACCAATTTACACTTCCTGTCCTAACTTACAGTTTTGGAGTGACTAACTGAATCCAAAAGTTGTTGTATAGGTTGGACAAGAAAACAAGAAGGATACTTCATGCTCATCAAATGATTTAGGATGCACGGGCCTCCTCGAAATTGATTACATGTACACAGCTGCAAACGTGGTACTGCATACATATCTGCTGACCTCACAAGACCCAAACGTAGTGAATGTTTTGAAACATGAGGAGAATAAGTCAAAGATGACTTCCCAAGTATATCAGTGTTGAGCAGGAATGGAAATCAAACCATAAGAAAAAAATCAGGCAACAACTGAATGTGCCAACAAAAAAAAGAATATAATGTAAAAGATCAGATGAGAAGGCAAGAAATCTTTAATCTGAGTGACCTCAATGTGTCCATTCTCCCAAAAATCTTAACAGTGCCTTTTCAAGGGAAGCTGGATGTCCTATCTGGACCGTCAGGATAAATATCTATACATCAAAATAAAGAACCAGCCCAGACAGCAGGATTGACACTTTTGGACTGGAACTTGTCATTAATAATTCATATGGTCTTCTTCAGCCTAATGACAGCACCTATAGTCCTCACCAAAGCAGTGGTAGCATCTTTTTAAGGGTGCCAGAGCACTTTTGTCTGCTGCTGCTTTAAGTAGTTAATTGCACTGTATTACATTTTATGTATTATTTGTAGGTAGTTTGTATGGTCTTATTATACTTGGGCTCCAAACCAGCTATTCTACATAAGAAGTTGTTTTTCTACACCCTTGTGGCAGAAGTGTGCTGATCTAAATTGCTTGAGTTGGGGATTGCCGGTGGAAGGCTTATTGTGTGTGGTTTCCGGATTGGTAGTTAGCTAAAGACTTGCTTCTCTTTGCTCGTATTTAAGCTTCACATTTGCATGGTGCTGCTCTTTGCGCAGCAGCAGTTAGCAGTGCCCTTGTGTAGATGCAAAAGACTAGAAGCTCAGATTTTCCCTAAGCACCTGTCAGTGAAACCCTTCCAAACTTTTCTACTGCTCTTGGAGCAATTCATTTATGCACTGAGCAGTGTTGCCTTGTTGATCAAGCTTAACCTACACAAAGTATAAGTTCCTCTTGTAGTCTTGATGCTACCAGCACAGCCCTGTCAAATTAACCCATTTCCTTCCCTAATAAAACACACAATAAGATCCTGCTATCATGGACAGGCAGTTTCCCATCATCTCTCATCCTGAGGTAATGCAGCAATTCTCATGTATTTTGATAACCACTTACTTGCTCATGAAACAAACAAATACTTTATGTGAGAGATGTAGTTACACTATGAAATTGGATGCAAAACTCTCACATAAGGACAGATTGAATACCAAACTGGTTGTCAGCACACACACACACTTCCCACATTAAATAAGGTCATGACACACAAACCAACATATGTGGAGGAACTCACTAGTAACTTAACAAAAGATCAGAGGCCTCCCAATTGGAAACCATTTACACACATAACAATGCAAAAAAGAAACATAACACATACACACCAGTGTCTCAACAAGTAAATTCATAAGGTGTAACACCAAAAAACCTAATGTATTTGTTACAGGTGACGCCACTGTGAGACGCACAATGTTCCTCTCACCAGGACAGATAAGGAGCAGTTACGGTTAGCTGCCTTACAGGTGCCAGGATCCATCAAGTCACAAGCACTCGGTCAATAAACCACAAGTACTGGTAGGACTCGGTCATAGTCAATGTAGGGATGAATGACTTGAGACGTACCTCACCGGACTATATGAAGAGATACATGACTGAGCTCTCAGATTATGTGCCACAGGCAGGTATAAGCCTAGTCTACCTTCTCCAATGATGATGTCACAATACAAACAAAAAAATGATTAAGTAACAATTGGCTTAACTTCTGGTGTCAGTCCAAGGGGATCCAATGTCTGTCAGCCTGGGAAGACATGGTCAACAGGCCACACTGCTTTGCCACGGATCGTCTTACGCTGTCCCCTCTAGGCTTTTTGATACTGGCAAGGGCATTAGCCACCCCTATTGTGCTTTTTTTAGGCAGTGTCAAAATAACCAACCTCCCAGATAATAAAATCCTCTCTAAACTCAAGGTACTGCTGCTTAATGCTAGGAATCTAAACAAGAAATTGCAGTCCCTGGAAGCACTCTTCACTTTGCAAGAGGCTGATGTCTGAGCAGTTACTGACACATGACGCAGGAAGTACCCTGGCTGTGCACGGCTACAATGCCTTCCATACGTTCAGACCACAAACTGAACATGAAAGAACCAAGGGAGAAGGTTTATCTGTCTTTGTTAAGGATAAGTACACCTTGAGACAGTATGATTCTCTTGAGCTACTCCATGTCCATTTAAATATAGGAAAAGCCCCCTACTACACGATAGTTAGCTACAGGTCCACCACCAAGAAACAGGAAAAGCATACCGCATATGTGGACGTACCAGAGTCACATGCCATACAGCCCAACACCTTACTCATGGGTGATTTTAATTCTCATGGAAAACATATACAGATAGAAAAATTCTGGCTCAGAGGTTCTTGGACTTTGACAATGCAAATGTTCTGGGTCAGCTAGTTAGCACACCCATAAGAGGCTCAAATGTCCTGGACATATTACTTACTAACATGGGACAGCACTGCACCACCCCCTGTGTGACTTTCTCCCTGGTAAGATTGGACCATAAATCAGTCTTGTTCAATGTAATTATTAGACCAAATTCCCCATCAAGCTCAAAAATGCTTAAGAATTTTTCTAAGACATACTTCCTTTTCCTCCTACTAAGTGATGGTATAAGAAGTTTCAAAGTCCACTCAAACACAGATAACAGGGACTCCTATATAGAGGTGTACACCAATGCCCTGTATAACCAAGTTAAGTAGTTGTACAGAATCAGCTGTACCTGACCAGATTAAAACCAGGTCTTGCCGAAAAAACAAGCCACCTTGGTAGACCCACAGTACATAAACAGACTATACAACAGGAAAAAAAAAACTAATGTCCAAGAACAAGAGGAAGCTGGCTCAGCAGAGGAAGAAATCCTTCTCTAACTTAAGAAAACAAATCAGAGATGTTATATCAAGTCCTCCAAAGCTAATTACAAAGGAAAAATACCCTACCTAGCTAAGGATAATCACAAGGCATTCTTTAACTATGTCCGAATTTTAAACTGGAATAACCAGCTGTGAAGGATCCATACAGCCTACTGAAAATGTTTTTATGCCTCGAGCTCCTCACTACTGTGTACCTTCATATAATAGCAGTTTTACTTAATTTTTTGATGCTAAATAGAAACATGCTTTAAGGCACGCCTTGCTTACTGAACAATGATACAGTTGAACTTTTCTTGCCCTATTAAGCTGTTTATCAGTTTGAAAGTTATCAGAATAAGGGGGACTTAAAAGAGGAACAATCGCAAGTTTGTGGGTTAACTGTTCTTTCAAAAAGGAATGCAATATGCAGACGCACTAAAATAAAATCAGACACAACAGGTTTTGTTTACAACTTAGGAAAGAAGGCCATAAAATGCTCAACAGCCAGCAAAAGATTGGAACTTATCATCCAGATTTGATTTGATTGCTTTGATTTGGGCATTAGCATGAACTGAGCATACAGCTATTTTCCCAGTCTCGGCCCTGTCTTGACTGAACAGACAGCAGCTGCACTGTTGGAGTTGGAGTCCCCTATCAGTGGGCAAAGATGATTTTCTTGATGCATATGCTTGAGTACAAGATTACTTTCTTTTGATTGAATTTTATCAGCTGATTTGATTATTATTTGATGTAATGTGTTCTACTTTAGTTTAACTAGTTAATAAAGTGTTAAAGCTTGTGCCTTGGTATTTTGTGTCACTTCTTTAAACTGTATTACTCTCAGAATTTAAATAATGGACTGTAACACCAGCTACGTGCTGAACTGGTTGTGGATGACACACCCATATTCAACCGGAGGTAATAGCCAACCTGCTAGCCAACAGATTGGAGAAAACTACACTGCCATGTCCCCTCCAGTCATATGTATACCTGCCACTATTCCTCAGCCTATTCTTTCAAGAGACCAGGTAATCTTGGTGTTCTCCAAAGCCAAAAACATGGCATCAACGGGACCAGACAACATCCCAGGTTGCCTTTTAAACAACTTAAAACATGACCTAGAAGACTGACTTGAATTGCTGTTTAACCACTACATGAGAAATGGCTATGTTCCAGTAGAATGGAGGACAGCAACAGTAATCCCAATGCACAAATGGGAACCATCAACAAACCCTGAGAGTTATAGGCACATACGCTTGACTAAGCCTTATCTGCAAGGCCATGGAAAGAATCATTACGGATCTTGTTAACATGGACATAGGTAACTTCCAAACTCTGGACCCAACCCAGTTCGGATTCGTTAAAGGTAGATCATGCCTGTTAAATATGGTTGAATTCTACAAGAAAATCACCAAGGCCCTGGATGAGGGAAAGAGTGCATACTGCTCATCAAGACCTAACCAAGTCCTTTGACAATCCCCCACTCAGGTATTATAGGGAAACTCTCCTAACTGGGAATCAACCCCTACATTATCAGATGGTTAGCCAACTGGCTCACCAATAGCGCACACTGTCAAAGTGGGTGACTTTACTTCTAGCAAAAGACCAGTCACCACTGGCATACTACAGTGTTCTGTGCTGGGCCCCTAACTGTTAGGAATTTCTCAGCAATCCAGGAAACTTGGATGGCGTGTGGCTGACCAAGTTCATTGTTGACTGCAAACTGGGAGAAATCATTGGGTCCTCCAACTATGTTAATATACTGCAGACAGGGTTAATGCAGACAAATGATTGGTGCCAAAGCCATGAATTAAAGCTAAATGCGAAAAGATCCATTATTATTCCCTTTGGGAAAGCTGACATCCCTGCCAATTACATTACAGGCAGCACCTCCCTAAGTGTAGGCCCAGTGGTGAGTGTTCTGGGTACTCAGGTTAATGGCAATCTGAACTTTGACCACCACATATCCACAGTAGCAAAGAAATCCTTCTATATAGCACATAAGTAAAGGCTTCACATCCAGATCTAAGGATGTTATAATTCCGTTATACTTGGCCCTCATCAGATCAGTAATTGAGTACAATGCTCCCTTTTGCATGTACATCACCAGACACCTGCAAAAGTTGGAGAGACCATGGACGTTTTTCACCAAGAAATTATAGGGTACATAAAACATGTCTTACGTGGAAAGACTGAAAACCCTGTCACAGTTTTCTATCTCCTTCAGGTTGCTAAGACGTGACCTGTGCCTGGCTTAGAGGTCACTCTCTGACCCGGTCCTGAAGGAAATGCTACACATTCGTAAATCAAACTGTAGGAGTGTCACTCGCTCCAGGGAGCTTAACCTAGCCTCTGACATGAATAGGTCATGCTGGAGAGAGAGATACATCTCCCAGAGGCTGCCCCTTCTCTGGAACAAGCTTCCAATTCACATGAAACAGAGTCCCCCTGACCCTCTTCAAATGCAACCTAGATCAATGGATGGATGACTGTAAATTCACTCCTGGGGTGGTGCCCATGTCCCTACTGGACAGAAGTCATCAGTATTAACTACAATAGACTCTTAACTCTGCAAACTTCACTCAATTAACCATCAACAATTGGGGCAACTCGGGATAAAAATGGCTAATGCTTGTAAAGGCTCTAGGGCCAATAGCCTAGTAACCTCTTATGAATATAGAAAAAAAAACTGAATGAACATATTATAAAAGCTATTAGTAAGTAACTGATGCAGCATTATCACTCTTGCTATACATAGCCCGCATACCATACCTTCAAGTAAAAACAAAATAAGTATATATGACATTTACTAAAATATGCAAATTCATAGTCAGAGGAGTTGTTTATCATCTTAAACATCCTAGGCAAAAAAGTAAAGCAAAAAATAAAGCTAAAATCTGATTTTAGACAGCTATCAGCATACAACAAATTTTCAATTTATGACAATTTTCTTCAACAGAGTTGTTGAACAATAAAAAGTGACACCTCTTGTTTAAATCAATTTCTAAATGGATACTTTTGAATAAAGAAAATTCCATTAATTATTTCAAGCATGGTAACCATGTTGCTCCTGTTGACTGAGGTTTAGTTGTAAACCCACATTACCACAGATTTAGGCATTCTGGGACATAACCCTTGCTAATACTCTAGTCTCCATTAATACGCTGAGGTACACAATGCTTAATGGACATCTGCCCCCGGAAGAATGAAGGACTTGGCAACCAATCACTGAAACTTAGGTTAGAAACAGTGTTTGAATGGGAATCTGCACTAGAAGGGTGAATGATACTTTTCTAAGCATCACTTTATCCAAAAAAAAAAACAAGTGATGCTTTTAAGGATAAAAGATGGCAATGTCACAACACCAAAACCACAAATCTCAAATTATATATCTAATCAGAGGACATTTGTACATCCAATAGTAATGCGCATTTACATGTCTTTAATGGCAGCAGTACACCTTAAAACACTGACAAGTGAACATTCAACTTTTACTGAAGCAGGCTCATGGTTCACAAGGATAAATCTCTGACTGTGGCTCAGACAACCAGGGACTGATTAGCAAGCCAGGCATTGAAGAAGGCCAGAAAAGGTGGGAAAAAAAAAAGGTCAACACTAGTTCACCCATCTTAGGAACAGGGAAAGAGGCAGCTTAAACTACATCACTGGTGAGATCTGGTGCAGGCCAGGTAGATGTAGACCACATTGTTTCCACAGGATCGACTGATGCATGAAACTGAATGTGGCGTGTCTTCATATGCAATCCTAGTGACAAGGCAGACTTTCTCTTTTTACTAAGAAAACTACAGTTTTGTACGCAAACTTACCATAACAATAGATACTCTTAATACATCATTGTTGCAGTACCCAAGATATCTGGGTTACATCCTGCCAAGGATATGACCAAATGGCCAGCTTTTCAAAGCTTAAAGGGACATTCCATGCACTCTGCCAGAAGCTCCAGTAGAGCTCCATATAAAAGGCAGGTAGACTGCCAAAAGCTTCAAAGCTTTTTTACCCAAAGAAGGGAGGCAATAATTTTGAAAGGAAAATACTTGGAAACAAAACAAAATTAACTATGTGCACAAAGGTATATACAGCCACACCATGATAGTATACATACCTCTCAACCTGGAAACATCAAAAATCTGGACAAAGGCCCATGAAAAATAGGTACAAATCTGTATACCAATTAACATAAAATGTGCATACATAATTACGTAACCTGGCCCACCACAATGGAATTGTGGGATACCAACTTTCAACGCAAACTGAAGAACAGACAATCAAAATATGGCCCCAGAGTCCCCCTGCAGCCATTTGAATGTCCCATTACTTGGCTATTTCACCCCATTCACGATAAACACTGTAATGTGCATACTGTTTTACTTCTACAATGATTCTATTTGGATTTCATTTAAAACGTTTACTTTACATTTTATAACACAAATACGAACAGACCTCTGCTAAACAAAGCAATACAGTTTCACAATGAAAATAGACTTGGCATTAAAACTTCTCTGCCCTTGAAACTCACATTCATTGAAACGGCATTGAAACCCACATTCAAAGAAAATGCATCTGGCCAGTGGTGGATAAACATTATCTTTGGGCTGTTTTCAAATTAGAGGCCCCTTGCACATGAAACATGCGTGTGTTCTTTGATACACCTTCCTGACTGTATTAAATTATATTCCTTGTATAATACAGCACACTTGTTAGAGCGCATTTTAAATTTGTTTTGAACATTTTTCCAGTAAGCAATGAAACAAAATGCATGAACCAATAATGACAAAACTGCTCAATTCAGAATCTTTCCATCATTAATGTCTACTCAAACTTCTACAATCCACCAGTATCTGTAAATATGCACAATCTCTGTTGAAGTAAAAGTCAACTAAATAATTCCACATTAAAGAGATCTGTAACTAATGAAGAGGTTGCTGCTAGCAAACAACTTTATATTTCATTGTTTCATCTACAAGTAAAGTGCCTGCTGCCCTTGGAAGAATAAATTGCCCATGTTACACAAAAAAAATGATAAGCTAATAATATTTCAATAGAGAATGGATGGCAAACTGATAACAGGGTCATAGTTACTAGGTATCTCCGCCAAAGGAGGACATTCTCAGGACTGCAGCATACATCCCCATTTAAAAGTACAACACAGTACAGTATCAGCAATCTATCTACATACTGTTAGGAAAAAGCCAAAATGTATTGGGGGGGAGGGGGCGACAAAGACCCAAACCCGGGGACATATTTTAAACGTTGCTTGTATAATCTTAGAAAGTTGCTAGAATAAAATGTTGTGTTACTATGTGTTTCCTGAAAGATAGGAAAACTGAGACTTAAATGGTTATCATTACTTGCTGAATTCAGTTCTCACTGATTTGCCAGAAAAAACATACATTTTAGTTTTATTTAACATTTGTTTACCAGGAAAGTCCAACTTGGAACAAAGCCAATTTTCGCCAGAGGCTCAAGACACATCTTTGTATCATGGGAGGAAACCAGAGCACCCAGAGGAAACCCACACAAAACACAGGGAGGAAACACAGAAGGCACTTCAGCCAAGAATCAAACCAGAAAACCTCTTGCTTTGAAGCAACAACACTACCACTGCACCACTACACCATCTGAATTTTAAGAGGAACAGGCCAAAATTATGAGCCAAACATTCCAGACATTCTGTGAAAATTTGAAGAATTGAGAGCTACAACTCCTTCAATCAGAAGTGGTGGTATGGATAGAGAACTCAGGCTCTTACTCCTTGTATCCAAGGTACAGGGTTTGAGCCTGAGTAACCCTAACCACCAGGTACACCTAACTGGGGCATTTTTTTACTTACACACACACACACATTGTGTAATTCAAATCACTTCAACGCCCCTTTTGGTATGTACCTCACAAGACATCTACAACTAGAAAGGCCGCAAAAATACCTCACAAAGTGGATTACCAGCCTCAAACAGATGCCCTATGCAGACCATCTCAAAAAACTCCAGCTTTACTCTGTCACATATCGCCTACTCAGAGTTGATCTCTGCCTAACATACAAAGCTATGTCAAACCCAGAGCTGTTGATCATGCTCCACTTAAAGAAATCCCAATCCCTCCGAGCTACACGCTCTAGGGACCTAAACCTTGTCACCACAATAAACAGAACATGCTGGAGGGATAGATTCCTGTCCCAGAGACTTCCCATATTCTGGAACAAACGACCTATCTATATCAAACAAAGCTTCTCATTAGCACTCTTCAAGAAAAATCTTGATGATTGGATGGGAAATGGGAAATTCACCCGGGAGTTCACTTCTGTGGCTCTGCTCAACAGGGGCACAGGAAAATAATTTTCTTGGGTGGTGAAAGCCAGGCTACCTTTTTGGCTAGGCTTATATAGGCCCTAGCGCCAATAGCCTAGTACCTACCTATGAACCTATGCTTGTCACACACTTGTCAAATATCAACTAACACTTGCAGCTTGTGCAATTAAAATCACTTCAATGCTTGTCAAATATCAACTAGTATCTAAATGCAGTGCAGACCTGGTTAATTCAAATGCTCGCAGCAGAAAAGAACCGTTCGCATTGAGCGGTAATTGAAATGCAGCTCCTAAACGAGATGAGTTTTTATTTTGTCTTCCTTACCTAGAGAAGCTGGAGAAATGCATGCGTGGCTTGCACGCTACTTTTACTGCTGCTGGCTGGCCAGAAACAAAGTACAGTGAATCCCTCGAGCCCTCAGCCAATTCCAACAGGCTGGAGGCTGTTCACGGAGCTGAAGTCATCGTGCATGCCTCTGCACATGATGACGTTGGCTCAAAAGATTGGGGAAAAAATTTAAAAAAAGACCTGGGAAATTTGGAAATTAAGGGTGCCACTCGGGAATCGTGGCACCCCGTTATTTGGGGGCTCAAAACTGGTAAAAAATGAGAACTTCAGTACGGTTGAGAGGTATGGCAGTACATAAACAAAAGACAGACATAAAAACTTTAACGTGAGTTTGGCAGTTTAAAACTCTGAATGTTCAACAGACAGAATAAGAAACTATCTTCCCATATTTATCAAAAGCTTCCCCCATCCTTGTAAGATGGAATGGCATTAATATTAGCACTATACCTGTCAGAAGCAATTCTGGATTGGAAAATCACTGCAGGGTCTACTTTAGGGTTAGGAACAATTATTTGTGAGTCTAAGCTCCCATGTATAACCTGTCACACTACTTAGGGGCAGGGGGTTGACTGTCAGGTGGACTACAAGCTGTGGGAAAGATTCTCTAACCATACAAAATGGGAGGAACAGCTGCAGACTGAGGAATATCCAGCTATAACAAATCATTACATTTGCAGGGCAACAGGAATTTCAGTCTGATCCCAATGGAAAAAAAAATGTTTTTTTCTTTTTCTGAAACTTTATCTAAAATGAAAGGTCTTCTGGAGGGATAATCATCTGAAGCAACACTTTTCTCAGAATCAGAATTTCCAGGTTGTGAAGAAAATCCTGAAGCACAACATTCTCTCTCCAATGACTGCTCTTCTGACTGAAAATTGCATCAGAAAATTAGGAACTCTTCCTTTTCTATCCTGAAGAGGAAGTAGATAAAGTATACATAGAAATGAATTCCCTAGCAAATTCCAGCAAATCTTTTCTGTCCACTGAAACAGAAATAGGAAAAGCCAAGTTTATTTTCTTTTCGTTTTCTTTTCCTACTGACAAAGGACTGACCCAAAGTAAGCATGCTTTCCCAGGGATAAGGTTCCCCTTTACAGCTTTTTGGCAGACCTTCACCCTACCCTGCTATTAAGACTGGCAGGAATGGTTCTCTCTACCCTATAGAATTCAACCCTACAGCCGCAGAGGACTCGTCTATCCCCGGTCCTTTGTAGTTGTAGGTGCTACACCAGAGGGACTGTGGTGGAACAATGAGTGGTCAGAGAAACCAAATACAACTACAGCAGAGTCACCCATTGGCAGCCAAGGCACAACAGGAAATGCCCTGACACCAAAAGACTCTAACAACATCCTTCTTCTTGTGGAGGAAGAACAGAGGAGACTGGAAAACCGCTACATAGATTCAGCAAAGAAAGAGTCATTGAAGACGGATAACAGAACCTGTGAAAATCATTAAACATTTTAATAACAAAAAGATAATTTTTAGGTAAGAAACACACTGACAGTTCCCAAAAGTACAACCCCCTGCCCTAACACATACAATCATGAATAACTATGTAGAAAACAATTCCAAAAATGGGTTTTTAAACAGTCTGTTCACACAAGCATTCACAATGTAAAAATCCCCTGACAAGTTGAGCCACTCCTAGACATACAGAGTTTCCTAGTAAAACAAACAAAAAAAAATTATCCCCCAGACAAAACACACATTTTCCTCAAAAAAATAATTCTGTAGAAGGTTTTCTTCATCAAGAAACGTATCTACCTAGCCATGAAAGATAACTAGCCAGTGGAAGGGGTTAGCATAATGGTTAAGGTGTTTAACTCACAGACACAAGATACAGGATTTGATTCTCACCTCTGAAAGAAAAAAATGGCTAGCCTTAAAAATGCCCAGAAGGACAGTTTGCCTAGTACTCACCTATGAACCTATATAATATATAACAATATAATATATTATATTATATATAATATAGGTCAATTCCTTGAAACCCACAGAAGGACAGCACTTTGGTGACAAGAAAACTCTTGACACTTTTGGCATTATAACTGTCTTTTATATAGGGCATGTCTTAAGCCCCTGCCAGTTACAGGACATAGAAGGTGATGCTGGCCAGTTGGTCAAATAGCTTAGGCTAATCCAGCTATGATTTAAGTGCTGAACATCTGAGAAATAACCATCTGGAGTTGCTTCAAAATGATACATCTAAAATTCGCATTACTGAACTGTATAAATAAAACCTACAGACCCTGTGTTTAGTATTTCAATTTCCAAATAAACATCAAATTCTGCTGCAGGGGTAGGAAGCAAATGTGTCTGTCTGCCCCTTTTTCAAAGAACACAAACAGATATTCATGCCAGCTGAGAGCCAGAAAAGGAAAATGATTTGGGGTTAGGGTCGATTTCAAATTGAGCACTTCTGTACGACAATCACTAGATCTAATCTCATAACTTTCAGTCTCTACATGAAGATTATCACTTCATTAATGGTGCTCTTATGTTCTCCTTATAATCATGACACAGAAATCTTGTCAGAAGACCAAAGTTGTCAGATACTCAACAAAAGCACAACTAGGCTTACAGTATAAGAAAAGCTATTAGCTGATGGCCAAGATGACAGTAAACTTCGCCAGCTAATGTCTCTGTGATGTCCTCTCATCACAATGAACAGTTAAAGGATTGCACTGTCACCAGTATGGGAAGGACGGGTGGCATACACGGTTTAATTTCTTGTATTTTTAACTATTTTATTAATTTGCTACCCAAGTAAGTATACCGGACAAAAGCATTCCTTTTTAGGGACAACCTGCACTCTCTGCTTAAAGGACTTGCTTGGATTCACAAATAGGTAAATGGAGGTGGATGGAATCAAACCCTATATAGCCTGGACTATAGGAAGCAGCTCATTAATAGCACAGAGCCTGAACCTCCTGTACTGCCAGACACAAGTTCAGAAGGCAGAAGATAGGGACCTTAGCTACTGACATGTAGAATGGCAGATGGCAACATGAACCCATTCCTGCAGCAGCTGTGATAAAAAAAAACACACACATACTAACACTGTAGAAAAAGCAGCAAAAAGGTTGAAAGATAAATATAACCTGACCCAATCAGACAACTTGTCTATCAGTTGCAAACCCATCAAAGAAAATTAGAAATCCTGCACTCTTGCCTCACGAGCATATGGCTTGACAAAGATATTGTTGAAAATGGCCATTTTTGTTTTAAATTACAACCTCTGTACGCAGCAGGCTTCTCTTGCTTACCACACAGGAGAAAAAAATCCTCGCTCTGCACTCGCGCATATGCAAATACACCTCCGAAAACACAAATATATAAAATGTGCACATTCCTCATTAAAGATTCCTTTTTTTTTTTTTCTTTTTGGGTTGTATGCCACTGATATAAAATATCTTTTTTTAAAATGTTTTACACCCTTGAACTATGTCACCTAAGTGCCAGCCCACTTTGTCAAGCTGAACTCTCCCTTCTTTTTTTCCTTGTGAGTGTGTTTACACACACATCCACACACAAATAAATACACTATATATCTTTTATCTGTTTTTCCATGTAATTCCAGCTGAGATTTGTACAGTTTTAGCTTCCATCTTTTAACCAAGATCTCCGAGGTACAAACACTCTTAATAAAACAAATACTAAGTGATTAAGAAAGACCATGTCCAGTACCAGTATAACATTTCATGTGTTCTTTGCTCTCGGTACTCGCAATGTGTATGCAGAGCACACAGTAAAGCAAAAACTTCTGAAAGCAATTAGAAAGCTAACAGACAGAACTTGATAATGGCAAACTGTGTAGTTGCCCCTTCAGGACAGATTCTATGATCTTGCAACTTTAACACAGAGAATCATTTGTATGTCATTTCTTTCGCCTCATACCAATGTTATTGATATGCATGCAAAGACAAACACAAGACAAAAACTGCTCTCATGGTTTAAAATGATAAAGTATGGAAAAAAACTAAATGTCTAAGGCAAGGATACAGAGTTCAGAAAAAAGGGTGCTCATTGGATGGAACCATCATCCAACAGGCAGGCAGCAGCCATCGACATTATGTCACGTCATTCTTTCTCTTGTGCATTTCGGACCACATGGCTAACTGCTTACTGACTTTATTAAACTCGTGTGCCAGTAAGCCATACCTCTCAAGCTCTTAAAGCAAGAAATCTGGATAAATCCACAAACAGTGGGTGGACAAAGGCCCAAAAATTGGGACATTTTTAAATATTGTTCTTACAAACTTAGAGAGTATATAGAACAGGTTTTGCATTAGCATGAATTTTTCTGACTATGACGTCTGAAACTCAAATGTCTGCCATTATTTTCTGACTTCAGGCCTCAATGATTTGCCAGTGATTTTTCAGAAAACCACAATTTTATGAGAAACAGAACAAAAATGAGGCACAATTCAGACATTCTGTGAAAATCTGGACAGTTGAGTGGTATGCAGTAAACTAGCAATGTGATGGGACATGCATAAAGTTCCTCCTTTAAACTTGTTCTTGTCAAAGAAGCCTTTATGTTGCTATGGCAACTTCTTCACATTTAAAGCTCACAGCTGCAGTAATCAAACCACCTTGTAGAATGCTGCAGTTCTTCACTACAGCATTTGCTGATTTTTTAAGGCACTAAGTGATACAGATAAAACTAGCTACATATTTTTCAGATATTACAAGTATATTATTAATTGTCTCAAATTAATCTTAGGGCCTTAATAATGCTAGAAAAACTTAAAATCCTGTTCTAGATAAAACTTTCCTTAGTGGATAATAATTTAGCTTATTTTTGTTTATCCTTCTTACAATCTGCACAACTATCCTTTTATTCAACTGGCTGAAAGGGAACAGACAGCAGTTTATACAGTCCCAGATTTTACAGTGATTATCAAGCTTTAATAGGGGTTGAACCTTCAATACCCCAGCTGCCAAAGATAACATTAAAAACATAGAACAACACTCCCTATTTGCCTTTGTGTATTATGCAACTATCATTTCTTCAAAACAGGAAACCTGCAGCTCAACACTGCCATTTCTAGAGCTGAATGCATCCCTCAAAGCACACTTGTCATTTAGCACTGCCTTTTTAGCTCGTAGGTGTGAGGAACTCCAATGAAATATTCATCCGCTCCTCAGTCTCTGTGTAGGAGCAGAGCTGCAATGGAGGAGGGAAGCCTCAGTTTTCATCTTAGTAACAAAACATTAAAACCCAAACTAACTCCCTTTCTGCAGATACATGATAAAGGACTCCCCTTACAATACTGATTTTTTTTTCAAATCCATTACGCACATTCACAGCTCAATTAATCAAGGTGGTGGGTAGGGTCTGATTTTTAGTGCAGTCCAAAGGACAAACCTGCCTCAAAGCTAATAAATGTGCTGCCTAGTCACCAAAACATTTGTCTAATCACATGTGATCTGCAACATATTCCTTGGTCTGAAATTAAATACAAGAAAAGAAGAACTGCAAACTGGATGTCAGGATTAACAGGTTATATTTACTAGGCGCACACTATTTTATTCTGCATTTTATGTAATCCATTTTAAAGCTTATGATACATGCAGTGA
This sequence comes from Protopterus annectens, assembly GCF_019279795.1. Lineage (NCBI taxonomy): Eukaryota > Metazoa > Chordata > Ceratodontiformes > Protopteridae > Protopterus > Protopterus annectens. The sequence goes on along the minus strand of NC_056743.1, from coordinate 386,911,684 downwards.
AATAAACTATATTCAGCTCCTGCCAAAGCCACTGATATCTTACGTGCTCTTGGGTAAGCTCCCATTAAGCCTCCTAAAATGTTAATACATACACATGTGGCAAAAATGTCGACGGCAGAGAGGTCGACCAACAAAAGGTTGGCAATGCAAATGTCAACACTGTGCATGAACGAGGAAAATACTTGCTGCATGCAAAACAGAAAAAAAAAACATTGCTGCACCCCCCCCCCCAACAAACACACACACAACCTGATAAAGTATATACATTAGCTAACCCCAAGATTACACGATCCCCAGGGAAAGGGAATATTTCCCCACCTGGAGATAGTCAATCTAGCACATCTGTATTCCCCATCTGGGAACTGTTGATCTAGCACTCCTGTTGAATATCTATATATACTACAAAAAATGGCAAACACATGAATTTAACACCGGAGACTTTATTCAATACAGGATTCATCCAGTAAGACCTTTCATCTCTTAGTAGACATTTCAATAATAACTGTAAAGTTGATTTTAAACTGGTTGTATTGGATCAGGTTTGTAGTTATGATAATATTTTTAATGCTGAAGATGAGTTGAACTGGAGAGAACATGTCTGGCAGGTAAGGCTGGATGCTTGCTACCCTCCAGGCTTAAATGACAGAGAAAATTTTTAAGTGTTCTTAAAGAGAATAAGACACTAATTATCATAGAAAGTTATTAAGCTATTGGGCCTGAGGCCCTTATAAGCCTAGCCAATTGTTTAGCCCATGTTTAGCCAAGTCAGCACCCGATGCCCCTGTCCAGCAGGGTCACAAGTGGAATCCCAGGGATGTATTTTCTGTTCCCAGCCAGTTATCCAGATTTCACCTAAAAAGCGATAAAGAGGTACTCTGCATGATGCGGAGAGGGAGTGTATTCCAAAGATGGGAGAGTTTCTGGGACACAAATCGGTTCTGCCAACAAGTCCTATAGATGTCACAGACCAGGTTGAGGCCACACATGCAGGTTACTTGAGTGCAGCTTGACTTGCATATATGCAGCAGTCCCATCAAGGCAAGGTCCGAGATCGCCCTGTATGCCAGACAGAGATCACCTCTGAGTCTGTGTGAAACTGAGTAGACGGATAGGGCTTTTAGCCTATCTGTATATGGTAGATTTTTGAGGCCTTGGATTCTCTTGGTGAGGAACCTCTGTGGTCTCTCCAGCTGCTGCATGTGCTTTGTGAGGTACACGACGAATGGGGCATTGTATTCAATAATGGGCCTTATAAGGGAAGAATACAGGGATGTTATGACCTCCTTGTCCCTGGATGAGATACCCTTACTTATGAGGTGGGCTATGCAGAAAGCTTTCCGTACAACGGAAGCGACATGGTGGTCAAAAGTCAGGTTGCTATCAACCTGAGTGCCCAAATCACTCACAGCTGATCGCGTGCTAAGGATGTTATTTATGTGATAATTTTTAGGGACGTCACTCTCCCCAAAAGGGATGATGTATTTTTGGGTATTCAGCATGAGGCCATGTTTCTGGCACCAGTCATTTATTTGGGTGAGACACTCTTGGAGGATGTCCACATCACTAGGGGAATTGATGACAGTGCCCAGCTTGCAGTCATCTGCAAACTTGGTCAGCCACAGCCCACTGGTTTTGGCCTGCACCTCAGAAAAGTATATCCCAAATAAGAGGCCCCAAAACCGAACCCTGGGGTACGCTGCTCATTACGGGTCTACTGCTTGAGGTGGCTTCCCCTATTTTGACTAGGTGGGTTCTATCAGTGAACCAGTTAGCTAGCCATCTGGCAACATATGGATTGATGCCTAGTTGACAGAGTTGATCTATTATGCCCGAGTGGGGAACTGTGTTGAAGGCTTTGGCCAGGTCAAGGTAGGTGGTGTTCACCGCCCCCCCCTCCCCCCGTCCATGGCTTTGGTGACTGCCTCAAAGTATTCAACAAAATTTAATAGACATGACCTCCCCTTGACAAAGCCAAACTTTGTGAGATCGAGTGTTTAGGGGCTGCCAACATCCTTGTTAATGAGGTCCATGATAATCCATTCCATGCCCTTGCAGATCAGGCTAGACTGATGGGTCTATAATTTCCCAGATCGGTGGACGCTGCACCTTTGTGCAAAGGAATGATAGAGGCTGTCCTCCACTTAGCTGGGACAAAGCTGGTCTTCAGGTTTTGGTTGTATAGGGCGCCTAATGGTACTGCAAGTTCCTGTCTGAGTTCATGTAGCATGCAGCCTGGGATGTTATCCGGTCCCATGGAGGCAGTATTTTTTCCCTTTAAGACAGCAGTGATGATCTGTTCCCTAGATATAAGGGGAAGGGGGCAGGTACTGGAAATGTCCTGATTTACTGATTGGGGGGGGGGGGGACAGAGGAGTGAAGTTTTCACTGAATCTGCCAGCCACCAAGTTTGCTATATCTACAGCATTTGTATATGTGGTGTCCTTGACCACCAGTTCTGAAAAGATCAGAGTGTTTCCTTTGAGATTGCAGACATATGTGAAGAAGGCCTTATGATTGTCTCTAGCAGATGTGGCCAATTTGGACTCAAGTTTGCTTTGGAAGATTTAACTAATGCTCTTATTTGCTTGTTCAGGGTAAGGAGAGATTGCTTCCAATTGGGTACCTGCTCCTTCTTGGTCCTGGACAGCAATTTTTCCCTTTTGTTGTAGAGTTTATTTACTGCAGATGTCCACCAGTCAAGTCTACTCTTCCTTGCGGAGGATGATTTAGTCCTGTCCAGTATTCATGATTCCATACATCTATATAAATACTTGTATAGTACTTTGGTAAAGTTCTGGACACTGGCACCAGTTTCTACAGAGGGAAAGGGGGCTGTGAAGCTGTTTATACCATTCCTCAGGAGGCTGTAATCAGCTTTGGAGAAGTTTTTTGTTTGACCCTAGCTACAGGGGAGTCAGGGGAGATGGTGACTTCAAAAGTGACCGCTTTATGGTTGGATATTACCAGAGAGGATGATACTGCAGGGACGCTGCAGTGGTTACTCATGTTGGTTAATACCAAGTCCAAGATATTATCACCTCTTGTGGGGGTATCGACTAGCTGTTTCAAAGCATTTGCATTGACAAAACTGCGGAATCCCTGGTTATTTGTGTTCTGGCAGGAGTAGTTCTTCCAGTCTATGTTTGGGTCATTAAAGTCACTCAGGATCAAGGTAAAGGGTTGAATCCTGATAGGGCATCTTCAGTCAGAATTGGGGGCTGGTAGCTAGCTATGATTTGTATAGGAGTCATGTCAATAGCTAACAGCACCTGGAGTGTCTCCTGTGTGCCATCATGTTTTTGTTATTTGCTAGTAATTACAGGTGTGGGGGTAGCCACATTCTTTGATTTCCTGTCCTTGCCTATTTAAGTGGTACAGTGTGACATATTTTCTGCTTGAAAACCTCAGCTTTGGCCATCTAAGAACTTGGTTATATTCAACTGGACGTATAAGAGAATTTAAGTACCTTTATCTGCACTTTTAAAAAAAAAATACAGTATTTAATTTGATTTAAACTGTGTTGAAGGAATATTTAACTGAACTGGCAGTTTTAACTCTGCTCTTTGTTATTTGCTAGTAATTACAGGTGTGGGGGTAGCCACATTCTTTGATTTCCTGTCCTTGCCTATTTAAGTGGTACAGTGTGACATATTTTCTGCTTAAAAACCTCAGCTTTGGCCGGCTAAGAACTTGGTTATATTCAACTTGACGTATAAGAGAATTTAAGTACTTTATCTGCACTTTTTTAAAAAAAAATACAGTATTTAATTTGATTTAAACTGTGTTGAAGGAATATTTAACTGAACTGGCAGTTTTAACTCTGCTCTTTGTTATTTGCTAGTAATTACAGGTGTGGGGGTAGCCACATTCTTTGATTTCCTGTCCTTGCCTATTTAAGTGGTACAGTGTGACATATTTTCTGCTTAAAAACTTCAGCTTTGGCCGGCTAAGAACTTGGTTATATTCAACTGGATGTATAAGAGAATTTAAGTACCTTTATCTGCACTTTTTAAAAAAAAATACAGTATTTAATTTGATTTAAACTGTGTTGAAGGAATATTTAACTGAACTGGCAGTTTTAACTCTGCTCTTTGTTATTTGCTAGTAATTACAGGTGTGGGGGTAGCCACATTCTTTGATTTCCTGTCCTTGCCTATTTAAGTGGTACAGTGTGACATATTTTCTGCTTAAAAACTTCAGCTTTGGCCGGCTAAGAACTTGGTTATATTCAACTGGAAGTATAAGAGAATTTAAGTACCTTTATCTGCACTTTTTAAAAAAATACAGTATTTAATTTGATTTAAACTGTGTTGAAGGAATATTTAACTGAACTGGCAGTTTTAACTCTGCTCTTTGTTATTTGCTAGTAATTACAGGTGTGGGGGTAGCCACATTCTTTGATTTCCTGTCCTTGCCTATTTAAGTGGTACAGTGTGACATATTTTCTGCTTAAAAACCTCAGCTTTGGCCGGCTAAGAACTTGGTTATATTCAACTGGACGTATAAGAGAATTTAAGTACCTTTATCTGCACTTTTTAAAAAAAATACAGTATTTAATTTGATTTAAACTGTGTTGAAGGAATATTTAACTGAACTGGCAGTTTTAACTCTGCTCTTTGTTATTTGCTAGTAATTACAGGTGTGGGTGTAGCCACATTCTTTGATTTCCTGTCCTTGCCTATTTAAGTGGTACAGTGTGACATATTTTCTGCTTAAAACCTCAGCTTTGGCCGGCTAAGTACTTGGTTATATTCAACTGGACGATAAGAGAATTTAAGTACCTTTATCTGCACTTTTTAAAAAAATACAGTATTTAATTTGATTTAAACTGTGTTGAAGGAATATTTAACTGAACTGGCAGTTTTAACTCTGCTCTTTGTTATTTGCTAGTAATTACAGGTGTGGGGGTAGCCACATTCTTTGATTTCCTGTCCTTGCCTATTTAAGTGGTACAGTGTGACATATTTTCTGCTTAAAAACCTCAGCTTTGGCCGGCTAAGAACTTGGTTATATTCAACTGGACGTATAACAGAATTTAAGTACCTTTATTTGCACTTTTTTAAAAAAAAAATACAGTATTTAATTTGATTTAAACTGTGTTGAAGGAATATTTAACTGAACTGGCAGTTTTAACTCTGCTCTTTGTTATTTGCTAGTAATTACAGGTGCAGGGGTAGCCACATTCTTTGATTTCCTGTCCTTGCCTATTTAAGTGGTACAGTGTGACATATTTTCTGCTTGAAAACCTCAGCTTTGGCCGGCTAAGAACTTGGTTATATTCAACTGGACGTATAAGAGAATTTAAGTACCTTTATCTGCACTTTTTAAAAAAAAAATACAGTATTTAATTTGATTTAAACTGTGTTGAAGGAATATTTAACTGAACTGGCAGTTTTAACTCTGCTCTTTGTTATTTGCTAGTAATTACAGGTGTGGGGGTAGCCACATTCTTTGATTTCCTGTCCTTGCCTATTTAAGTGGTACAGTGTGACATATTTTCTGCTTGAAAACCTCAGCTTTGGCCTGCTAAGAACTTGGTTATATTCAACTGGACGTATAAGAGAATTTAAGTACCTTTATCTGCACTTTTAAAAAAAAATACAGTATTTAATTTGATTTAAACTGTGTTGAAGGAATATTTAACTGAACTGGCAGTTTTAACTCTGCTCTTCAGTTATTCCCAGCCACCCTCCCTGTTTTTGTTTTGGTGTTAATCTTAGTGGCCTTGAAACTGCCCACCCCACAGCCTGCCTCTGGGCCCATCTCATTTGCTCACTCAACTGAGTGCAGTGAGATCATATTCTGATTTCAGGCACTCCTACTGTGTACAAAGAGAGCATCTGGGAAACGGACAAAAAAAAAAAAGAAAAAATTAAGCTTATTTCCTGCCTTTCCTGTTAAGTGGTATAGACTGTTTGTGGGCTTCTGAGCCCACAAGCCCTTCTGTGTTTGAGGGAAGCCTTCTAGCTTGTTTTTTTTTCTTATAACTAGCCAGTTTTCTAGTTTCAGCACTCAAATCTGTTTCTTTGATCTCAGCACTTGTTCAGATTAAAAAAAAAAATTTCATCTGTTTTTACTGTACTTGTGTTTCTACCTACTTCATTTTACTTTTGCATCATCTTAAAAATACTCAGTTGTATTTATTACTGCTTGGTGTAACTCATTCTAAGCCTTTTGGTTTAAACACTTGGGCTTCGGACCAGTTGTTTTGCACGGAGAGGGTTTGTGGTCTGCACTGTTGTGGCAGAACAGGTAGCTTACATCCTTCTAGGTTGGGAACTGCTGATTGAGGGCTCAGTGTCTGGTATTCTAAAAGTGTATTAATTCTGGTTTAAGCACTTGGGCTTTCAGGCCAGTTATTCTACATTAAGAGGGTTCGTGGTCTGCACTCTTGTGGGAGGAGAGGCTGGACTCTGCCCTTCTGAGCTGGGAATTTCTGGTTAAAGGCTTATAGTGCATGCATATCTGAACTGCTTCATACTGAAGTTGGTGTGCCTTGTTTGCTGTGGCATAGACTGGATTCGGGCCTGCTGGATCTAGCTTTGTTTGTGTAACTTGAGCACTAATCCAGACATTCTCTAAAGTATTCAACTGTATTTATTACTGCTTGGTTGTAACTTGATTAAAGTGTAGCTATCATTCTAAGTCTTTTGGATTAAGCACTTGAGCTTCAGACCAGTTGTTTTACATTAGGAAGGTTTGTGGCAAGCACTGTGGTGGCAGGACAGGTAGCTTTCATCCTTCTAAGTTGGGAACTGCTGATTGAGAGCCCAGTGTCCAAGTGTATTAGTTCTGGTTTAAGCACTTGGGCTTCAGGCCAGTTATTTTACATTAAGAAGGTTCGTGGTCTGCACTCTTGTGGGAGAAGAGGCTGGACTCTGCCCTTCTGAGCTGGGAATTTCTGGTTAAAGGTTTATAGTGCCTGAATATTTGAACTGTATCTTACTGAAATTGGTACACCTTGTTTGCTGTAGCATAGACTAGATCCAGGCCTGCTGAATCAAGCTTTGTTTACATGCTTGTTTGTTTGCTTGTTATTTCCCTGGAACGCTAATTCCACCTAATACGCGGCTTCTCAGCGCTTCTGTGGATCACTAGTGATATCTGCATTGCTTACTGTACTTATTTCCTTGTTTCACTTGAAAGAAAGTTACTGTTTGTCGTTTTTGCATTTAGTTACTTGTAACACATTGCACTCAAGTTACCTGGCACTTGCTCACTAAAGCAATTATATAAGTCAGCACTAAAAATTAAAAGCACTACACCCTCACTCCCCACTGGCCCTTGTTTTCAATTATTAAGGAATTCCCAATATTATTCTAGCATGTCCAAAGGTCAGTTGTCAATCTCCTCTCCGGTCCAGCTGGTGAATCTGGGAATCTTAAGCAATGTTATAACTGCCTCATGTACACAGACAACCCTCTCCTCCTCCCACATAACACAAATACTTGCGAGAGATGCAGCTATTTAGCCAAACTGGAGGCTGAGCTCTCTCAACTCAGGACTGGCAAGACCAGACAGGAGGAGAAGGCAACTACACACACCACAAAACCAGCCTCACATAATGCTACCACACCACTGAATCAAACACATAAACACACAAAGACATACTCGGAGGCTCTGAGTAAAAATTTACCTAAACAGCAGAGGCCTCCAAAGCAGACACCCAAACAAGTGCTACCTCAAGACACCCCATAAGCAACACATAAACCACAAAATCAGTGTGCAAAGCAGTCACAGCCCTTAAGGCCAAATACAACACCAAACATACTTGTCATAGGTGACTCCATAGTCAGACATACTGACGTCCCACTCACCAGGGTGAACAAGGAGAGGGTCACAGTAAGCTGCCTATCAGGCGCTAGAATCTGCCACATAACACAAGCACTTGGGTCACTCCACGGCAAGTACAAATATGACACAGTCATTGTCCATGCTGGTGTGAACGACCTGAGACGTACCTCCCTGGACTACATGAAAAGAGACAGAGGAGCTCTCTGATTATGAAGCCCAGGCAGGTATGACCCTGACCCTGAGCAGTATCCTTCCTTCACCAAGAATGATGCCACAATATAGAGACAAGATGATCAGCTTTAACAATTGGCTTAATGTTTGGTGTCATTCAAAACGGATCCAGTGTCTGTCTGCCTGGGATGACATGCTTGACAAGCCACGCTGCTTCGCACCTGTCACCCCTGGGATTCCGGATATTGGCTAAGGCTCTTGCCACCCCCATAGTGCCTTTTTTAGGCAAGGCTCAAATTCTAAACCTACCACCCTAGAAAACAAAAATGGGAAGAAACTGAGGGTAATGCTGCTCAATGCCAGAAGTCTAGATCTCAAAATGCACGCACTCGAGGCCCTTCTCAGTATGGAGAACATCGATGTCTGTGCTGTAACTGAAACCTGGTTCAAGGCTCCTGAGAGCACCCCGGCACTATTAGGTTTTACCTCATATCATGCGTTCCAGCCCCAAAACCCAGACCACACCACAAAAGGAGGGGGTGTATCCATATTCATAAAGGATACCCACACCTCCAGGTTGGTGGCAACGCACGAAGATTCGGAAACCATCCAGGTGCAACTAACCATAGGCAAAACTGCTCTACAAATTGTAGCATGCTACAGGCCACCCTCTAAAACTCAGGAACCCCACACAGCCTTCCTGAAGACACCGGAGGGTATAAATGTATCTCCAAACACCATCATATTGGGTGACTTCAACTACCCGAATATAGACTGGGAACATTACTCAAGCCCTAACTTTCTAGCCCAACGGTTCCCGGAGTTCATAAATTCAAATGCCATGGAACAGCTAGTCACTGTTCCCACGAGAGGAGAAAATATACTAGATCTCATTATCACAAACATGGGGACAAAATGCTCCACACCAGAAGTATATCCCTCATTGGTGAGATCTGATCATAAACTAATCTCACTGGAAATCCACATCCTGCCCCCAACCCAAACAAAAAAGACCACAGTGAAGAACTTCTCTAAAGCAAACTTCACACTACTCAAGACTGGTGTGGTATCCTTCATGGCCCCTGAGCCAGTGGAAACCACAACCCAAGCTGCGGAAGCCCTTACAAATTCCTTCTATGAACACCTCCAGGACTGCATGGATCAGGCAATCCCAAATAAAACCAAGACTCTTTCCACAAAGGGCAAACGTCCAGTCTGGTGGACCCCAGCCATTAACAAACTTTACAATAAGAGGAGAAAGCAATTACATGATAGAACAAAATCCATAAAAGGGAAAAAATACGAGCACTCAAAATCAACTAAGGCCAATTTTGAGAGAAAAATTGCCATGGATTCAAAGGACAATCATAAGGCCTTTTTCAGCTATGTTAGGAACCTGGGTGGAAACTCCCAGATATGCTCAGAATTAGTCCAAAATGATACAAAAATCACTGAACCCACAGACATTGCCAACATACTGGCAGACAGGTTCAGTGCAAACTTCACCCCCCTCCCCCCCCCCCTAAAGGAGAGATAACTATCCCAGCGGAGTGTAGCCTCCCAGACATCTCAAATGCGCAGGTGAAAGCTGCTCTCTAAAGCTAAAAACACAGCATCAATGGGACCGGATGGTGTCCCCGGCTGTGTGCTACACGAGCTAAATGAGGAATTAAACCCGCACATAAGGCAGCTGTTTAATCTCAGCCTTACCACAGGATACGTGCCCAAGGAGTGGCGTACAGCAACTGTGGTCCCACTCCACAAAGGTGGTGCCTCTACGGACCCTGGTAATTACCGCCCCATAAGCTTAACAAGTCTAGTCTGCAAAGCTATGGAGAGGATCATAATGGAGCTCATAAACAAAGATATAGGGGACTTGCAGACATTGGACACGACCCAGTTTGGCTTCGTCAAGGGCAGATCATGCCTTTTGAACTTGGTCGACTTCTTCGAAACAGTCACCAAGGCCATTGATGAGGGAAAGGCAGTCCATACAGCCTACCTTGACCTTGCAAAGGCTTTCGACACAATATCCCACTCGGGTATTGTAGAAAAACTTACCAGCTTAAATGTACACCCATACGTCACAAGATGGGTTGCAAACTGGCTTAAGGACAGAACCCACAGGGTTAAAGTTGCTGGCGCTATGTCAGACTCCAAGCCGGTCACAAGTGGTGTCCCACAGGGCTCGGTCCTTGGCCCCCTATTGTTCGGCATCTACTTCTCAGAAGTACAGGCCAACATGGGAGGACTTTGGCTGACAAAGTTTGCAGACGACTGCAAACTGGGTGCCATAGTGGAAAGTGCATCGGACACAGATATCCTTCAGAAGGGACTCACGGAAACAGATAGCTGGTGCCAGAGCCATGGCCTGAAGTTAAACGCCAAAAAATGTATAGTCATACCCTTCGGGAAAAACAAGGTAACCCCAAGCTACCATATAGGTGGCGATCCACTAAGCACAGAAGAGGTTATCAGGGACCTGGGGACCCAGGTTGACAGTGGCCTTTCTTTTGACACTCACGTTGCTAAAGTGGTTAGAAAGACCTTCTACATTGCCCACCTGATCATGAAGGGATTCACATCCAGATCTAGTGAGGTCATTCTTCCCCTGTACTCTTCACTTATCAGACCAATGATCGAGTACAATGCCGCATTTGGGATGTATCTCACCCATCTGCAGCAATTGGAGAGACCCCAAAAGTTCCTCACCAAAAGGATAAAGGGACTCCAAAATCTGTCCTATGCTGCCAGATTGAAGAAACTCCAGCTCTATTCAGTCGCATACCGTCTGCTCAGAGGTGACATGTGCCTGACATACAAGGCCATGTCCAACCTGGAATTAATGGACATGCTCCACCTCAAAAAATCCAAATCCACCAAAACCACTAGAGCAAGCGACTTAAACCTTAGCACGGATATAAATAGGACGGGCTGGAGGGATAGATTTATCACTCAGAGACTCCCTATGCTGTGGAATAAAATCCCGGTCCATGTGAGGCACAGCACCTCGCTGGCTCTGTTCAAGAGAAATCTTGACCTGTGGATGGGAGATCGTAGGTTTACCCCGGGAATCATCTCTATGTCACTGCTGGACAGAGGCACAACAAACTAATGGGTACAGTATTTTTTCATATAAGGGGTGGCGTAAGCCACAAAACTTTGGGCTAGGCTTATAAATGCCTTAGGGCAGATAGCCTAGTATAAACCTATGAACAAGCCTGGAGGTGTGTATGTCTTTAATATATATTGAAATTCCACCTCCTTTGGCTTTACTGCCCACAGTTTGGGGTCTGAATGTATGATAGGATGAGTAACCAGGTAAGGCTGGGGTGCTCTTCACAGCTTTGAACCAGGCTTCTGTGACTGCGCAGATGTCAGCATTTTCCAGGGTTAAGAATGCTTGCAATGTTTATGTTTCATGTTTAGATTCCTAGCGTTTAGCAGCATGATCTTTAATTTGAGCTTTGTTGAAATGTTTATGTTGGTAGGTTTAACCTCATCACTTTTCCTAAAAAAGGCACTATGGGGGAGGCAAGTGCCTATGCCTGAAGCCCAAGTGAGACAATGCAGGGCATCTCTGGCAAAGCATCGTGGTCTGTCGTTCATATCTTCCCAGGCTGCAGGTACTGGGATCCCCCTGGAATGACACCAGAGACTAAACCAATTGTTAAAGTCAATCATTTTTGGTTTGTATTGAGGCATCATTCTGGGTGACGGTAGAATGCTGCTGGGACACACAATCAGTGAATTCAATTATGTCTCTCTTCATATTGTCCAGGGAGGTACATCTCAAGTCATTCACGCCAACATGGACTATGACAGAATCATAACAGTGCCTGCTGTCGAGAGACTTGAGTGCGTAGGTGATATGCCGGAGTCTGACCCCTGACAGACAACTAACCATGACTTTCTCCTTATCCAGCCTGGTGAGAGGCACATCTGTGTGTCTCACACAATGGAGTCACCTATGACTAATATGTTGGGTTTATGGTTAAGCCTTAGTGGCTGTGAGGCACAGGTGTGTGAACTATGCGTGGTTTGTCGTGTGCAGGGCTGTGAAGATCACGTGTGTTTTTGCCTTGAAGGTCTCCTTTGTTTGGGTATGTTTTTGTTGAGGACCTACACATATGTGGGTGGGTGTTGTTTGAGGTGTAGTGATTCAGTTGACAACCTTCTCAGGTACGAGATATACTGCCTTGAGAGGGAGAGAGCACAGACTCTAGTTTCCTAATGTAAATGCATCTCTGGAAAATTGTGTTCCTAGGTGGTAGAAGTAGATGGTTGTCTGTGTACATGAGGCAGTTGCTACACTGTCTCAGGATGCCCATATCAACTAGTTTGGCAGGAGAAACTGTAGGAAATTGTCCATCCATATTTGTCAGAATCTGAGGGAGAAAGGCCAGGGAGAGCCAAGGGGCAGGCCTAAAGCCGAAGTGCTTAAACCAAAACTAAGAGACTTAGAATAACACTTAAAATTTAAGCAGGTTATAAACAGGCAGTAATGAATGAACAGAAAAGATGCAATAGAACACTTTAGAGAACAAGCGGCAGAAAAGCAGCAGAAAAGTAGCAGAAAAAGAAAGATGAAGTAATAGAGTGGGAGGAGGAAACACAAATACAGTAAAAGCAGCTGCATAAAGTCTTTTTTTTTTCTTTTGTTTGTTTGTTAGTAAAGTGGAAAAGGAGAGAGGAGGAACAGAATATAATTCAAGGTTAAGGAACTAAGGGGTTTGGCCTTCCCAAATGATCACTGTATTAGGTAGAATGAGCTAATCAGATGGGACTGGGAGGAGTGTCCCAGATCAAATTTATAGTAGGGGTAGGCAACAGCAAAAGCCACCAACTTTAAGAACACCACAGCAGTTGGGTGGGATAGTGGAAAGAAAAAAACAAAAATTTAACCAGAGCAAATATATAAATGCAGATGCAGAAAAGTAAATATAGTCAAGCAAATAAATAAAACCAGTGCAGCACTGTTAAGCAAATAAATAAAAACAATGCAGTACTGCTAAGCAAATAAATAAAAACAATGCAATACTGATAAACACTGAACAGTTAAAGTGCAAAAAAATATACGTATGTGAGCTCTGTTATTCCAGATTGTTTAAGAAACACTCTCAGTCAGGTAAAATGGAGCTTCCAGCAAAATAAGCAGAAAGTCACACAAAGGTAATATTTTTTATACTGGCAATATAAAATACCTTCCAAAGCCACACCTTGAGACAATCAGATAACAAAGAAGCTGTTTGACCAGTTTTTCCACCCTGGAATGAGTTTGCCACAAACTCTCTGCTGCCCCAGAAAGTTGTAAAGGACCCCCTAAGTGGAACCAGTCAGTCCAATCTGTACCAAATGCCTTAGAACAGAAATAAACATCAGCAAAGCTCAGGAAACAAAAATTCAACCATTGGTCAGCAAATATATAAATGTAGACACAGAAAAATAAATAATTCAGCCAAGCAGATATATAAAAACAGTGCAGTACTGTCAAGCAAATAAATAAAACCAGTGCAGTACTGTTATGCAAATAAATAAAACCAGTGCAGTACTGATAAACACTGAACAGTTATCCAATTAACTCTTTGTGTATTTAAGCTTTTGGGTTTCAATTATCATTCAGTCTGAAGAAGTCTCATTACTGAGACGAAAGTGCTTACTGGATGAATCCTGTCTTGAATAAAGTCTGCAATGTTTTAACTCCATGTGTTTTTAAGCTGTTTTCTTCTAGCATTTACTTTTCATTATGGTTTATTTTCCTTTTTACTGTTTTTCACAAATTTACAGAATTTGTTAATTGACTTGTATGGAAACTGAAACTGGTTCCAGTTTTATGATGCTTCCATCTGGTTTTACCCTGCACAATGGATCAATAGTTTTGAACCAAGAAGGATGTGTCAGCAGAAGCAATGTACAAAGGGTTAACAGCAGTTCTGGAGCCAGTTTTGTACCCCGGAGGTTGGACAAAGTTTTGCTCAACTGTTTGGCAGCCCCAACAAACCCTTTTGACCTTTCAGAGTTTCAAGTTATGGGGCTGGTGTAGACAATGCTGCTTAAAGTTTTAAGCAATTGGAAAAAAAGCTTTCTCAAACTAAACTGTCGCCAATGGGACATAATTTATTTTGGAGAGCTGTTTAAAAGCGAAGACTGTGCCAAAAGGACTCAGAGTTGTACTGATGCTGGTTGGTGAGGGTTTGCCTGCTGATTTTAGAAAGGAATGGGCTAATTTAAATCAGCAAACTGGCTTCAGATACTTGGAGATGTTAATAAACTTAGTTAAACAAAAGTGAAATTGAGACCTTAAATGAGCATATTTGTACTCTCTATTTCTTGCTCAAGGACAGTATTAGCAATGAGAATTCTGACAGCAAAGTTAGTGCTATTCAAAGCAATTTAATTAAGGAGAATGAAGTTTAAAAAAAAAACAAAAGGTTAAAAAGTTTCAGAGAGAGAGTGCTGATTACCAAATAGGCATGGCTTATCCTGTGCAGGAATACCAAGAAACCAGCGGTTTAGCTCAAGAAGATGAAACTGGAACAGAAGAGCAGCTGGTAGCGCCCAACAGTAATGAAGGGGAAGGTCCAAGGAGATCAGAAAGATTAGCTCAGAAGAGGCTGGAGAACCAAGCATCTGTGGGGCGAAACTTCCCTTCAAATTTTAAGTGTAACAACAAAGGAGCAACAAATGAATCTAACCAAGTTTTTCAGCCTGTGGAAACGTATCAAGGGACAGGGACTGTGAGCAGAACATGGGTGCAAGTTGTGACGCCCATATACAAGTCGCAAGCAATTGACTTCATTATCAAAGGAACTGGAACCAAAAACAGAGGTGGAACAACCAGGACAGTAAGAGAAGGACTTAAGTATGTTCAGTGAAAATTTCAAAATAGTGAATCTGTCTGATGTCATTTTGAATATAATGTTATCAAAAAAGATTGGATGTTTGTTTCCTCTAGGAGGGTGGACAAATGTGACACTATTAATAATTTGAGAGACTATATCTGAAAACTTAATCTTAAATTTTATTTTTGACAACAATGATTTTTCGGACAGAGATTTGAGCAAGCCCAGTTTACACAACCCTCCATTACAGCCTGAACTTGAAGTATTTTCAAATATTACTGAAATAAAAATAAGAGAACTGTTAAATAATAAATCTAGAAACAGGTATTTTTAACATGACTTTTAATGAAAGGCAAGCTTTTTTTGGAATAATGAAAAGTTGATTGTGACTAAACTGACAAAGGGAATGCTATTGTTATTAATGAAAGGGATTTGTGCAAGAAGAAAATGTTGCATGTTAGATGATGTTAACTTTTATAAGAAAGTTTATTTTTCTGATATAAATGCAAGGATTGACATGTTTATTAGTGACTGGGTTTTTGACAAAAGGATTAATGTTAATACAAAAAGCTTTTTGGTGGTTTCTAATACTGTAATAAGTAAGATTTCTGGACTACCAAAACTCCATAAATCACTAGACAATCTGCTCTTAAGGCCGATAATGGCCTTTAGTAAGTGCAAAACTGAAACCAACTCATATATGCAGATACGATTCTGTATAAAATGGTGGTAAAGACAGATTTCTATTTAAGAGACACCTTTGACTTTAAGAATAAAATTAAGGATGTTGCAATACTAAATTTAGATTTATTAGTAACCCTGGATGTTCAAGCTCTTTACACAGTCATTCCCAATGATCTTGGAATGAAGACTGCAAGGGCTGAATTAACAGATTCGAGAAGACTATCTACTGAACAAATCAGTTTAGTTATGTAAATTTTATATATTATTTTATCTTACAACTTCATTGAATTTAATGGAATATTTTTTAATCGACAAACAAATGGGGGTAACAATGAGTGCCACGATGGCACCCAGCTACACCAATTTATTTATGAGTGGATGGGAAACAGCTATTATTTTCTTCAAACGTTTTACTGATGACATTTTTCTGA
Source organism: Protopterus annectens (assembly GCF_019279795.1). Classification (NCBI taxonomy): domain Eukaryota; kingdom Metazoa; phylum Chordata; order Ceratodontiformes; family Protopteridae; genus Protopterus; species Protopterus annectens. Next base: position 386,895,762 of record NC_056743.1, on the reverse strand, counting down.
TATGGAGGGGAGAGGTAGACAAATTTTTGCATTTTCTAAATAGTGCCAGCACCTTCCTGTGATTTACATCAATTTATAGTAAAAGTGAGTTGCATTTTCTAGATGTTGTGGTATATAAAGAGAAAGGGAAATTTACTAAAATTTTAAAGAAAGAGTTGCAAAGCAATGCGTACTTGAATTTTAATAATATGCACCCCAAACAAACTAAAATTAATATTGTAAAGGGACAGCTGAACAGAAATCAGTATGTTTACAAACATTCACACTTTTTTCTAGACAGTAAAGTATTATGTGATCTTCTTCTTAAAACAGGGTATCTGAAAGAGCCTTTAAGTAAGGAACTCTCAGAAAGCACTTTTAAGAGGGACCAAAATACCACTAACATCAAGAACAAAACAGAAAAAAAGCTTCAATACACTATTAGTATGCAAGTCATAAGTAGTGTAGATGAGAGGGCCATTAAAAGTGTTATATCTGAAAACTGGAAGGTATTAAGCAGTGCCCCTGATATTAAACTTTTAGGGGAAAAACATGCTTTGTTAACAAAATAATTTTATTCAGGCTAAAGAGAGTTTGTCTAAAGGTACTCCTGTCAAAATAGGAATGCTCAGATGTTATGATTGCAACTTTGGTTCTTATTTATATACAGGAATCACTGAAGTTACCATCAACAAATGTGTAGTCAAGATAAGAGGGAGAGACACTTGAAGGTCGAAGTTTGTGGTCTATTTAATTCTCTGTGCTTCATGTAATGCCTTTTACATTGGTAGAACTACCAGGCAGCTTTATTAAAGAGTATATGAACATCTGTATACAATTCAGACTAAAAATAAAAAAAAATGCTGTCAGTAGACATTTTAATAATAATAATTGTAAAGTTGATTTTCAAGTGGTAATTATGATAATGTTTTTGATGCTGAAGATGAGTTGGACTGGAAGGAGTACATCTGGCAGGTAAGGCTGGATGCTTGCTACCTTTGGGCTTAAATGACAGAGAAAATGTTAATGTGTTCTTAAAGAGAAAGAGAATAAGACACTAATTACAGCTTGTTCAATGTGGTAAAAACGGAGTCAAAGCAGGAATGTCCCAATAAAATCCACGTTTATTCTCAATAAAACCAATAAAACAGGATAAGCGAGCTTTCGCTAGCATAGCTTCTTCAGATCCTTATAAAACCACTATTATAACATACATATATATAGCTGGATTCAAAAAAACGTTTTACCCAATCAAACTTCATGGTCAATTAAATAAATCCTTAAAGAAACATCTCATATTAGTGACTTACTACTGCATACTACTACAAGGTAAAAGTGCTTGTGTTAATAAAAATACTGACATAACAACCTATATGTACAATATGTATATAAACTAAAATATATATGTATACAGTATATAAAAAAAAATACATATGCATCTATGTGCACATACACATTTTATAGTCATTTAATATTACAGTGAAAATAGATCTAATAGCATACTTCCTTGAGCTGATATTGGAGAACAACCTCTTTATATTCCAGGACACTATCTATAGGCAACAAGATGGGGTGGAAATGGGCACCCCATGTGCCAACACATATGCTAATATATTTTTAGCTTATTGGGAAGAGACTACTTTATTTAGGACAGATGGATCAGGGTGAAATATCAAATATGGGGGCTTGGAGGATAAGGCCTGAAGTTCGGAGACCCTACATGCAGATGTAATGGTTACCAGAAATATAGTTTTCCAAGACAGAAACTTCAAGTGACAGGATGACGCGGGGGCGAGCATCAATTGGGATAAAACAAGATTCAAATTCCAGGGAGAGACAGGGTGTCTGATAGGTGGTCTGAGATGGTGGGTCCCTTCCAAAAAGGCCTTACATAGTCTGTGGGACATGATGTTAGACCCATTAAACCCTACATGAAAATTGGAAATAGCAGCCAATTTAACTCTTATGGTGGCAGCAGCTGCGCCATCATAGAACAAAGAAGACAAGAACTTTAAGATCGTATGAATAGGCGCCACATAAGGGTCAATCCACCACCTCAAAACAACACATGCATCCCATACTTCAATAAATCAGTGTGTCAAACAATCACAGCCCTTAACTTAAGGCCAAACACCATGCCTGATACACTAGTAATAGGTGACTCTATAGTCAGACACACTGATGTGCCACTTACCAGGCTGAACAAGGAGAGGGTAACGGTGAGCTGCTTATCGGAAGCTAGGATCCACCACATAACACACGCACTCAGGTCACTCCAAAGCAAGTACAAATATGACTCCGTCATTGTCCATGCCGGCGTGAATGACCTGAGACGTACCTCCCTGGACTACATGAAAAGAGACATAGAGGAGCTCTCTGATTATGTAGCCCAGGCTGGTATGACCCTGACCCTGAGCAGCATCTTGCCTTCACCAAGAATGATGCCACAATACAAAGACAAGATGACCAGCTTTAATAATTGGCTCAAATACTGGTGTCATTCTAGGGGGATCCAATGTCTGTCTGCTTGGGATGACATGCTGGACAAGCCACGCTGCTTCGCAAGGGACGGCTTGCATCTGTCACCACTGGGCTTCCGGATATTGGCTATGGCTCTTGCCTCCCCCATAGTGCCTTTTTTAGGCAAGGCTCAAAAGACAAACCCACCTCCTTAAAAACAAAAATGGAAAAAAATTAAGGGTAATGCTGCTCAACGCCAGAAGTCTAAATCTCAAGATGCAGGCTCTCGAAGCACTCCTCAGTATGGAGGACATAGATGTCTGTGCAGTAACTGAAACCTGGTTCAAGGCTCCTGAGAGCACCCCAGCACTACCAGGCTATACCTCATATCATGCTTTTCGGACCCAAAACTCGGGCCAAACCAAAAAGGGAGGGGGAGTGTCCATATTCATCAAGGACACCCACACTTCCAGGTTAGTGGAAACACATGAAGCAGCAGAGACCATCCAGGTGCAACTAACCATAGGCAAAACTGCTATACAACTGGTAGCATGTTACAGACCATCCTCCCAATCTCAGGAACCCCACTCAGCCTTCCTGAAGACATTGGAGGATATGAATGTCTCACCAAACACCATCATATTGGGAGACTTCAACTATCCCAACATAGATTGGGTGCATTATTCTAGCCCAAACACCCTAGTCCAAAGGTTCCTGGAATTCATAAATTCAAACGCAATGGAACAGCTAGTCACCTCTCCCACAAGGGGAGATAATATACTAGACCTGATCATCACAAACATGGGGACAAAGTGCTACACACCGGAAGTATACCCTTCACTAGTGAGATCTGACCACAAACTAATCACCCTGGATATACATATCCCACCTCTACCCCCAACACAAAAGACTACAGTGAAAAACTTCTCAAAAGCCGACTTTACACTTCTTAAAACTGAGATGGTATCCTTTGAGCCCACTGGGACAGTGGAAACCACATCCCACAATGCAGAATCCTTCACAAATGCTTTCTACGGACATCTCCAAGAATGCATGGATCATGCAATCCCAAATAAAACCAAGACCCTCTCCACCAAGGGCAAGCGTCCTGTCTGGTGGACCCCAGCCATAAACAAATTGTATAACAAAAGAAGGAAGCTACTGCACGACAGAGCAAAATCCCATAAAGAGAAGGCATCTCTGATCAGCACTAGTAGAAAGCTACGTTCTCTCATAAAAATATCCAAGGCCAACTTTGAGAGAAAAATCGCTATGGACACTAAAGATAACCACAAGGCCTTCTTCAGCTATGTTAGAAACCTGGGCGGAAACCCTGAGATATGATCAGAGTTAGTTCACAATGACAAAAAATACACTGAACCCACAGATATTGCCAACATTCTGGCAGACAGGTTCAGTGCAAATTTCTCCCCTCCCTCACCCCCAAAAGAAGAAATACTTATCCCAGCTGAATGTAACCTCCCTGTCATCTCAGATGTCCAGGTGAGAACCGCCCTCAGCAAAGCTAAAAACACAGCATCAATGGGACCTGACGGTATCCCGGGTTGCGTGCTACGTGAACTCCAAGAGGAGCTAAACCCGCACATAAAAATGCTATTTAACCTTAGCCTTACTACAGGATATGTACCTGAAAACTGGCGTACAGCAACAGTAGTCCCACTCCACAAAGGAGGCACCTCTACTGACCCTGGTAACTACCGCCCCATAAGCTTAACCAGCCTGGTCTGCAAAGCTATGGAAAGAATCATTATGGAACTAATAAACAGACATTGGGGACTTAAAGACACTTGATCCCACCCAGTTCGGCTTTGTAAAAGGCAGATCCTGCCTTTTAAACCTGGTTGACTTTTTCGAAACAGTCACTAGAGCCATTGACGAGGGCAAAGCAGTCCATACAGCCTACCTGGACTTGGCTAAAGCTTTCGACACAATACCCCACTCTGGCATCATAGACAAGCTCAACAGCTTAAATGTAAATCCATATGTCACAAGATGGGTGGCAAACTGGCTAAAGGATAAAACCCTTAAAGTCAAAATCGTTGGAGCCATGTCAGACTCAAAGCCAGTGACAAGTGGTGTCCCACAGGGCTCTGTCCTGGGACCCCTCTTGTTCGGCATTTATTTCTCAGATGTGAAAGCAAACATGGGAGGGTTGTGGCTGACAAAGTTCGCAGATGACTGCAAACTAGGCGCCATAGTCGATACACCAGCTGACACATACATCCTAAAGAAAGGCCTCACTGAAACGGACAACTGGTGCCGGAGTCATGGCCTTAAACTAAATGCCAAAAAATGTATAGTCATCCCCTTTGGGAAAAACAAAGTGCCCACAAATTATCACACAGGCGGTAACCCACTGAGTATGGAAAACGTAATCAGAGACCTGGGGACCCAAGTCGATAGTGACCTCTCATTTGACTCCCACGTTGCCAAAGTGGTTAGAAAGACTTTCTACCTTGCCCACCTTATCATGAAGGGATTCACATCCAGATCAAAGGAGGTCATTGTGCCCCTGTACTCCTCCCTTATCAGGCCCATGATTGAGTACAATGCCCCATTTGGTATGTACCTCACCCGGCACTTGCAACAGCTAGAGAGACCCCAAAAGTACCTCACCAAGAGGATCAAGGGTCTCCAACATATGTCATATGCTGCCAGACTAAAGAAACTCCAACTCTATTCAGTAGCATACTGCCTACTCAGAGGTGATCTGTGCCTGACGTACAAGGCCATGTCCAATCAGGAATTGATGGACATGCTCCACCTCAAAAAATCCAAATCCATCAGAACCACGAGAGCTAAAGATTTGAACCTCAGCACAAATATGAATAGGACATGCTGGAGGGACAGATTCATAACTCAGAGGCTTCCCATACTCTGGAACAGAATCCCAGTTCATGTTAGGCAGAGCCCCTCACTGACTCTCTTCAAGAGAAATCTTGACGATTGGATGGGAGATTGTAGGTTTACCCCAGGGGTCATCTCTGTGTCACTACTAGACAGAGGCACAGTAAACTAATTCTATTATGTAAGGGGGTCTTCATTGTGTCACTACTAGACAGAGGCACAGTATTCTAAATCTATTCTGTACACTTTTGTACCATTACATGGGGTGGCGAAAGCCACATCACTATAGCTAGGTTTATAAATGCCCCAGGGCAGATAGCCTAGTACCAAACTATGAAACTATAAATGTCATGATGAGAAGCCCAGTGAACAAATCGTTTCCATTTGCTGTTATATAGCTTCCTGGTAGACAGTTTATGAGAGGAAACTATAATATGTTGGACCACGGGAGACAAATCTTGAGACCTGGCTAATATGGGAATTGGAGCAGCCAAGCTGTCAGTTTTAGGGAGATGAGGGAGGGATGAAGAACTCCCGACAAATGAGTCAGAAGATCTGGCACTGGGTCCAGAATCCATGGTTCTTCCACTCGATACTTCTGTAGGAAGGGGAACCAAATCTGACGAGGCCAAGACGGGGCTATCAAAATAACAGTCCTTCCAAGACTTTTGGCTTTCTGTATAAATTTGGGAATTGGTGGGAAGGCATATAGGAGGCCCGGGGGCCAATCGAGTTGACTATAGAATTGAGGGTGTTGAGTTGTGCAGTCACCTTCTCAGAAACTGCATCAGCTGTGTTACCCTGTAGAGTATCTCCCAGCTCTTTAAGGAGATCTCGTTGAAGGCGGGTAAAATGGGTCAGGTAGTTGAGCGATCTCATGGAAAATGCCGCAGAACTAAATATGCATTTCCCATACCTGTCCATCGTCCTAGAATCCCTATTAGAAGGACGGACAGAAGAAGAGGTTTCCGACATCTCTTTCTTGGTGGCTGCTGCCACCACCATGGCATCAACCGGGACTCCCTTGGTAAGAAAGGCCTTGTCAGTAGGGGAAGTAATGAACTTGTTGGGCCTCCGAGGGACTAGTTCCACTGAATCAGGGGACTTCCATGCCCTTCAAGCAACCAGATCCATCAGTTCATCAAAGGGCGGGGTAACCCAGGAGGTGGATGGTTGAGACCCAAAGGCCTTCAGGAGTACCGACTCATCCTCAGAAGGGGCAAGGGACTGCCAATCACCCCTTTGTCTTAAGATCTCCAATATGTCTGCAAATGAGACATCCTCTGAGGGGGATCGTGGGGACCCTTCTGATTCCTCCAAGTCGGTATCCGATGTCAGGGATTCCTGTGGGGAATCCAAGTGCCTCATCTTGCACATTCTCTTCCTAGGTACTTCATCGGTGGGAACGTCCGGTGAAGTCCCTGTAGAGGAGGGGCCGCCAAATGGGGATACCTGAGGCCCTGGGTCTCGATGCTTGGTAGGGACCTGTGGGGAAGAGGTAGAACGAGGCCCTTTAGGGGGAGGGGAAGAAAGATCCGAGGAGGTAGTGGTCTTAGCAGACATGACCTTCCTCATGGCATCGAAGGCACCAGAATCCCGGTCCAAGAAGTCTGTCGGCTCCGAAGAGGCCGGCAGCCCTCCCCGAGCCGAGATCTATTTTAACAATATAAAGATAGAAAGTTTCCTAAATATTCTCTATAAATATAGAAAAATTAGTTACTGGCCCGAGCTTCCTCCGACGAGCTGTAGATCCGTTGCAGAGGCAAACTAGATCTGGGGATTTACAGTAGAACACCATGGGATATACACTAGGTCTTGAGCTTCTCTGAGAGTTTGAGCTTGAAAAGTGGCCGACTCGGAGATGAGGGATCGGCTCCGAACCCACGTGCAAGAACAAAACAGCGAGATAGAACTTCACATCTACCTTTACTGTCTCCTCCCTGAACAACACACTCATCTCTACTGAACCTCACACTGAACTTCTAGGTATTATTATTGATGACCATCTTAAGTTCAATGTCCATACTCACATTGCATTAAAAAGACACATCAAAAACTGGGCTTGCTATACAGACATAAAAAAGTTCTCTCAAATGCTTCAAGACTCGATCTAGCACAATCTTTTCTACTTCCCACACTACTCTATGGAGCCCCTATACTCACAAATCTCCAATCCATTCTTTTTTCTAAACTAGAACTTACCTATAATAAAATCCCAAGATTTGCCTCTAACCTATCTTATCGCACCCACCACTGCATTGCTCTAAAAAGACTAAAGTGGCTGGAATTTCATCACCAAATTCTACTAACCCAGCTTCTCATGGCACACACCATCTTATACAAACCCTCCTCCTGCCACACACACACTACTCTAATCCAGTCTTACGCCCCTAACCGTGCTCTCTGTAGCTCTCAACAGCATTTACTGCATGTCTATAAGCCCAACAAAAATATTGGTAAACTCCTCTACAGCTACTCTGTAGCAAATGCCTAGAATAAGATTCCTTTAAGTATCAGATCTATCACTAACCCTAAGTTCTTTAAAATAAGCGTGAAAAAAGCCTCTACGAATCTTGGTCCTGCCCATCCAATGACCCTACTTAACTTTCACTTCTTGTAAAATTGCATCCCTCTATGAGCTGAATTAATATACCTTCCCTCTTTTACAACTATGTATCCTATTCTCTCAACTTCTTTACTGCTTCCTTATACTTTGCTAACAGTTTTCCATTGGTCTCTGAGCTTCCTGAACGTATCTGTTCACTAGCCTTTTAAACAAGGTTTTAATTCTCCTGTATATATTACAGGTCTTAAAGGTTCTACTGTTCCCTACTCCTTCAGCCACTCTCTGACCTCTACTGTTGTGTTTTTCTTTCTCTCTCCTATCACTGACTGCTCTCTATTATGATGTACATATTGTGCAATATTCAGTATGTTGTAATTTGTTTGCTGCCTCTATTATTGTACCTTGTACTATGTATGCTTAGTATTGCTTCAACTTACTCGTAATTAATTTTTGTTCATAGGTATGTACTAGGCTAATGGCCCTGGAACCTTTACAAGCCTAGCCCATAGAAGTGCCCTGGCATTGTGGGCTAGTGAGGTGCTCTGCTTGACATGTATGGGAAGTCTATTCCAGAGCATGGGCAGTCTCTGGGTTATGAACCTGTCCCTCCAGCATGTTCTGTTGATTGTGGTAATGAGGTTGAGGACTCTGGAGCGTGTGGTGCGGGGGGATTGGGATTTCTTTAGATGTAGCATTTCTAACAGAGTTGGGTCAGACATGGCTTTGTAAGTCAAGCAAAGATTGTCATACCAATTACTCTTTATATTCTTGTATTTGTATTATTTTGGAGCTTTTCTCCTCAGGTCTCCACTGAAAAAGGGCTTTTTGCCCAGTTGGACTAACCCAGTCAATAAATGCCAAATAAATAAATAATTTATCTGATTATCCATTAACTCTGTCTTTGTGTATATAAGCTTTTGGGCTTCAATTATCATTCAATCTGAAGAAGTCTCATTACAGAGACAAAAGCGCTTACTGGATGAAGTCTGTAGTGAATAAAGTCTTCGGTGTTTTAACACACACACAAAAAAACTACAACTGTATACTTACTTTAAATATATGCAACCAGATGTGACCATTATATAAATGTATATGGTTGCCACAGGATGTACATATTTTTCTGCAGAGCCTATGCATAAAAAACATTTCTGTACATGTTATGCGCATACCCTTCATCCAGTCAGAAATATTGCTCTAATTTTCCTAGCAGAGCTGTGGTTAAAAAATAAACTACACAGAATGCATGCACTAAACTGAACACTGAATGGTGACCCAAAGCAATTATATATCTACCATAATCAAACCTCTAAAGCATATATCCAATGTAAGAAGAAAAAATCACAAGCAGGCAATCAGAAAAAGCTACCACTACTAAAATAAACCCAATCCAGCATCCTCATCAACCCCCTTCCCATTTTTTACATAGAGTAGGGATGTCACTTGAAGTTCGCAGGGAAAGTGTGAGCTCTCTGGTGTAAACCAGGGAAGTCACTTCCTGCGCTACATGGGAGGGGACAGGGCTACTTACTGGTAACATCCCTTGCATAGGGTTACCACCTGCCCCACTTTGCGAGGGACAGTCCCTCTTTGTGTCCTGTGAAAAAAATCAAAAAATGGCAAATGTCCTGACATTTTAGGACAAAATATTTGACAAAATATTTCTCAGTGTTCTTTAATAGTTGCATAAAACAGTTATTTTTATTTGAAACGCCTAAATATTATATGAAATAGCATAAGCAACTCAAATGTTACAAGAATAAGCTTTTATTTTGGCAAAAAAGTGAAGTTCTATATTTTGTCCTGCAAAATATGACATTTCTACAAAAAATGCCCCACTTTGGGTATTTGAAAAGATGGCAACCCTACCCTTGCAGAAGTAAAGGATGATTAACGCAGTCATCAGAAAAATAAAATTTAAACCAAGCCTGCTGTCTATCTGAATAATAATACTCCTGGTTGAGCCGCTCACGGGTGTTGGACAATGAATAGATTGACCTGGTCAGGAGGAGGCTGACTGTCAACACACAGTAAGGGCAGAGTGCAAAAATATATAATCCAATGGCGGCTTGTGACCATTCAGCCATGATCTATTGTGTCTTGGTTGGAAGAAGCTGCAATTATGCATTTTCTTTTTTGTTAAAGTCTATGGAAGCCTCACATGCTAAGCAAATCCTGACTTAAATGGAGATTCTGTTTTTTTTTTTTTTTTTGGGGGGGGGGGGCATGGTTTAATAAAAAGCTTACAAAGTTTTTTCTGAAAAAAAAATAGTTCAAACATATTAGGGGTTGGCAAGGGGGAAAATGTATTGTAGCACACACACCACCATATACTAACATAGATACAGTGTGACAAAACTAACTTTTTAGGCCTGTCTCTAATTTCAAATCCTGGTAAGGACTACAATTTTTCTAAAACATTCAAGAAAGGTACTTTTTTCTCTATAATTAAAACCTCTGTAAAATCCAACCTGTATAAATCTGTTGTATCTGTATAAAGTCCATCATTAAAAAAAAAAAAAAAACATACAAGAAAGAAAGAAATCATATGCTAGACAGTTTACAGTCTTTACGAAAAGGCTACTGGTGATGATAATCCTCCTAATATACCTGTCTAGAATAAACAAGTCCTTATCAAAAGCTTGTGGGTGAGGCTTTCTTTACTGTTGGTCTGAGGATATGGAAAGAGGTGCAGAACCAGATTTCCTGATGCAGCAAAAGTTTGGTCTATCTGTGGGCGCCCTATAAATGCTCTGAGCCCTCTTACCTGATGGCATTTCAGTGTCAAAAGTGCTGAGAATTAAGGCTAATTTTTGATTGTTTTATTTTTATTTATTTATTTACCCTCTGTTAGCCCCACTAGGCTAATAGCTTCTTTTCAAGGGAGACCCAAGGTGGTATTCATACTACTAGGGGAAATTTGGTCAGGGCATCTGGGAACTTTCCTTACTTGTAGCGTACAGGGACAGTGTGTGTTGTTACATTTCCTGCTTTCATTACGGGTGTGTAGGTGGCTTGGAGAAGCAGGAAGGAACATGGTGATGATGACTGAATGAGAAGTAAGTAATGAATGAGAGACAAGAGAGGATTCACAGAAGTTACCAGAGTATGAATGTAATATGCTACTAGAGGGGAATTCAGCAGGATGATTAAAGAAGTTGTTGAGAGTGGAGGAGAAAGGTGAAGTGAAGGAAAGTAAGGAAGTGAAGGTGGTTGAACCTTTGCAGACTTTGAATATCTATTTCAAAAGGGTTTGTTCGAAGGAGACAATGGATCTCAATCGGTGTATAACAACAACCCTCCAATCAGGTTTCTGAGATGTCTACTTGAAAGAAATGTTGAGCCAGAGCAAACCTGAAAGCTAGATGGCAGTATTGTGGGGGGACATTATGCACAAAATACAGGAGGAGGAGTTGATACAAAGTAAAAAAGAAAAAATTGTATGCACAAACAGTAAAAGAAGGAGAAAGGTGAGTGGAAGGAGGAAGACAGATGGCAAGAAAGAAATTTGTGTTAAGACTCAACAGCAAAAAAAGAAAAAGAGCATGAAAGGTGTACTTTTTGGGATACAGTGATTACAGCCTTGGGTACTTCACCTAAACAGGTAAGAGCCTTTATACATAATAAAAAGACAGACTGTGACGTTTGAGATAGGACAGTATATGGAAAAATTCCTAAAGAAATTTGACAGTAAAAAAGACTGCAATCCTTGGAACTCATATTTAGTGCAACCATTTAATAGAGACAAAAGGATCTTTGTATAATTTGAACTAATAAAGAACTGATAAAGAAGCATTAAAGGGCTATTTAAAGATTGTATATAAAGAAGTTATGGACACTACAAAAATCTGATGATGACTGAGGTTTATGAACTGGGGGATGGGATTGTGGGGTGATTTTGAAAATGGAAAATGAAAAAATGATATATATTCTAAGTGTGATAAATGCAGAAGGTAAAACAGGTTTTGTTATCCATAGGGGAAACATACTTTTTGGTGGAAAGGATGATCATTTGACAAGTAATTGTGACAAAAGAAAATGTTTTATTTGTATAAAGATGGGGCATGAAGCTATGAAATGTGATATGAAGTGTAAAAAATATGGGCAAACTGGGCGTGGTTAGGTGGATTGTGAAGAACATATAAAAGTACAAGAACAGATTACAGGAATGCGTGCATTAATACAGAAAGGAGTGTAGAACGTGAAGAACAGGTTGATACATAAGAAGAAATAAAACAGATGAAAAAAAATGAAAATAATGAGGGGTGAGAAGAATTGGTACAGAAAAGTAAAGATGAATATGCAAATGGGAAAGTGGTGAGGGGAAAAAAGAATCCTATAGTTAAAAGGATGAAAAATAGAAAAAGGAAGATTGAAAGTGTAGTTATGAAAGAAAATAAAGGTAAAGATGAAAGAAGACAAACTTACACAAAGCTAAAAATTGTATCTGTAAATGTTAATAGTATAAAGAATATTAAAAGGTTAGGTGTTTTAGAATGGTGTACGTTACTTGACATTCATGTAATCATATTAGAAAATACACAAATATTAACAGAAGAGGAAAGGTTACAAACAGAGTTATAGTGTGAAAACATTATTTGGAATATGGGAAAAGATATATGCTCAGGGACTGGTGTGCTATGTAGTGAAACAGTAAAAGTTTTAGAGCATACTATACCAGAATTCGGTAAACTAATGTGTGTTGAGACTCAACAGCAAAGAAAAAGAGCTTGAACAGTGATAGACATAAGGTAAAAAAAAAGTGTATAGAATTATTGCAATTTATGCATGTGTTACAAAAAAGAGAGGCAATGTTTAAAAAAGGGAAGTAAATATTGTGGGAAGAAATAGCCAGGGAATTGTTATGGCTAGGCTTGTATAGACCCTAGAGCCGATAGCCTAGTACCAACTTATGAACCTATAAACTATGTAGGAGTGAATAATGAAATAATATTAGTGGATTTAAGAAAAAAGAGGAAGGAATTGATGTTAGGAAGGTGTATGAAACAATGAAAAGCAGAAAGTTATATTTATGAGATAATAAACAGTAGAATTGTAAAAAAAAAAAAAAGAGAGATAAAAACCGAAATTGATTATTTTATAATATCCAATTCTTTGAAAATTGCACAAGCAGGAATAAAAAAACAGGCTTATTAGATCATTTAGCTATATGGGTAGAAGTGAGGGAAAAGGAAGAAGGCATATGACTAGGTAAAGACATTACCAGGTTTACTGAAACATACTTGCATAAGGAAGATAGAAGGGAAATTGATTAATTATGGAAAGATGATGTAGATATGAGCATTTTCTAAGAAGACTGGACAATTTGGTTGAAAAGTTTTAAAGAAAAATATAAATGTTGTTTGGAAGGTTAGGCTGGGAGGAGAAGGAACGATAAACTGAAATATAGGCAATTGAGTCAGGAAGTATTTAGAGAAGTGTTAAAAAAGAAGACTTTTTTATGAAAAGCAGAAAAATATATATGAAATGAATCAGGAGAAGATCAAGGAAAAGATATATAAACCAAGGTATTTCTTAAAGGGAAGAAAGAACTGGATCCATATTTAAATAAAATAGTGAGAGCAAATGCGAGAATAACAGGAGAATCGAAGAATAATGGAGAAAGTATGAATACACAAGAAAAAAATTGAAGTAATGAAGTATATAGAGAATACATTTAAAAAGAAGGAAATAAGAGAGAGACGGAAATGGAAAGTTAAAAACTGAGTAAACAAGATAAGAATATGAAGAAAAATATAAATGTAGAAGAGCATCATGAAATTCTAAAAGAATTAAATATGGAAAAAGCTACGGGGATGGACGGAATTCAGTACTGTATGCATTAGAACATGAAAGAATGGCAAAAAGAGTATTTTGTAGAAGTATTAAAGGAATGGTTAGAAAAAGGAAATGTAGAAAAAGATGTATGTATTGGGGCCATGAAATTTATATGGAAAAAAATGAGAAAACGGGGACATAAGAAACTGGAGATCAATAGTATTAAATAATACAAATTATGAGATATTTATGAGAATAATAAGAAAAAGACTATGAATAAGTGTAAATAAATTGCTTGATTATATGATTTTTGGAAAGGAAGTCAAGATCCATTATGGATATTGAGAGAAGTGATAGATGATATTAAAAATAAAAAGGTGGCAACTACAGTTATGGTAGGAGACAAGAGTAAAGCATTTGACAAAATACAATATTATGGTCTATGGGATATATTAAGAGACTACAATTTAAGTGATAAAATGAGAATATTACTGTGAGAGTGATATTAAATGCATGGTTAAGTGAAGAGAGATACAATGTGTGGAATAAGGCAGGGATGCCCAGCAAGCAGCATTTTGTTTATGTTATGAATGTGGTTGGTAATAAGATGAATAGAGAGTTGAAAATGTCAAGATATAAAATAACAGGAGTATAAATTCCAATAATTCTTACTTATGCAGATGATATAGTTGTATTTACTAAGAATAAAGACTGGATAGAATGGGGAATTAGAAAATTAAACCAGTATTTAAACATTCTTGGTTTATTTGTTAATAAAGATAAAAGTAAATGGATTGGGTTTATGGGTACCTTAGAAGGTATTCAGTGTAATGATGATGGTATAGGTATTTTGGGGATAATACTTGGAACAAATATGCATAGAAAGAAAGTGGGAAAATTATACGGAAATTGAGAGGGGTACCTATGGTTTGCAAGTTGTATAAACTGCCATATAAGAGAAAGTACATTTAATAAATTCTATTCTGTTGGATAAAATGGCTTATTTAGCAAGTGTATATAAGATTCTAAGTATGAAAAAGAGTTATTAATTGTATTGTCATTTATATGGGTATCAAGACTAAATCAAGTTAGAAGAGGTATGTTATATGTTAAGGAAGAGGAAGGGTGATTAGGGTTAATTAACCCTATTGCTCATGTAGCTTCCTTGAACCTTTAATTAAGCATTGGTAGAAGTAAAAAGAAAATAGGAATTTAACAGATGTCATAATGAAAGTTAAATATAAAGATGTTTGGGACAGAATAAGATCCGGAAAAAGATGGAAAAATAATGTAAATGAAGATTTTTAGTATCAGAATAAAATATGTTTTATGGAAACAATATAAAAAATGTAGAAAAAAACAAAAGAAAGGCAGTTAAATATAATGAATGGACATTATTATATTCACCCATGGAAGCATTTGAAATTTGAAAAAAGAAATGCAATTAAAATAAAACTTGCATGGTGTACAAACATTTACAAATGTTAGGATGTTATGTGAAGGTTGACAATAAGTAATTACCTGTTAAAGGAAATATGCCTTACAAAGGAATACAATAGAGGGTGTGTATGGACTTAAATGAGCTATGTAACATTTGAATGAAAATGATTGGGTAGATTATAAGTGATGGCTAATGTTTGCAACTGGGAGTGTGTCAGTATGATTTGTGATGTAAAATGCTTGCAACTAAGATTGTGTTGGTGTATTTCGTTTTCATTTATGTACATTTATAATTGCTTATGTCGTAATTAATGGTTTAATAAAGATGTTTCCAGTTTTAAAAAAGGGGGGCAGGAATTGAATAATTTATGTAATGTCGCTTAGGTTATATTATATATAGCAATGTATGTGAAGTACAATGTTTGTTAATGTTAATTAATACAATTCGATTACTTTTGTATAAATGTAAATTTGCCTTTGTTACAAGTGATAATTCAATAAAGGTGTTTAAAAAAAAGAAAGGGTGTGTAATTATTGCGGAGAAGTTGAAACATAACATTTTTTTAATTGCATGAGCATGAGAGAATTATGGGAGAAATTATTTGAAAATAAGATATTGAAAAGTTTTAAAGTGTAATATGTAAGAATGTAGGTATTATAGTACTAGAAAATGAAAAAAGGTGAAAGAAACAGATAAAAAAAATTGTTTTATATTTTATGGACAATATGAAATGAAAGACTAAGTGAAATGAAATTTAATGGGAAATGGATATTACCTGTAATTTTGAAGGAGCTACATTTTTGGTTGTGGCAAAAAAAGGTGAGAGGGAAATGATTAAACTACATGGGACTGTATTATATTGCAGATGAAAAATGTAAATAAATGCAAATGATGTAAATTATGTAAATAATGTACATAAGTTATGACAGTAAAGAACCTCTACTATTTGGAGCTGCTAGATGGTGCTGGAAGGTACAACAACAAGAAAGAGGCCTAAGGAAAGCAGCAGCATGGTGGAGCAGAAAAAAGCTATGACGCATTTTGACGGTGGAAAGTGAGAATATGGGGAAAAAATTTTGATATAGAGTTCCAGAATGTAAATAAAGATTCCTGCGTCGTGGATGGTATAAATTAGCAGCATTTAGCTGTCTCCATGAAGAAAGAAGTAAGTGAATCTGTTAAAGTGATGCAGTTAACAGAACTGGGATTAGCAGGACTTGCTGATGGTGTTCTGCTGGACATAGTTGAACAGGATGATGCAGGTGACATTTCATATGGTGAGATGGCAGATGACTTTTTTGGAAGTGCTGAGGATGGTAATATGGAAAAAGAACCAGGTTATGTGGCAGCAGAGAATGCAACAGGTAAAACATATGCAGCAGTAATAGAAAGTAGAAGATAAAAGCAGCAAAACGTGCCTGGTCTTGTGGCAGCAGATGATGCAGTAACAAAAACATATGCAGCAGTAACAGCAGGCAAAAAAAAGCATCAGCAAACTGCAAGTAAAATTGTTTTTAAAAAGAATGGACTAACTGTGAGAATACGATAAAATTAATTACTATTCTGAGTTTTAAAGCTTAAGAGATTTTTTTATACATATTGGGACAGAAACTTTTTGTGACTTTACATTTGAAACTGATGGGACAGATGATGAAATTTCTGGACCCAGGTAACAAAGAGGAGGACATTTATCTAAGGAACAAGTACTTGTTTTCAGGTAGTAATGTAAACACTTAAATGTTAAAACTGTTGTTTTGCAGTCTAGAACTGATGAACTGGAGAAAAATGATGTTAACAATGCATGCAAGGTCTGTGAAATTGTTGATAATATTGGGAAACCTAGAGATGAGAGAAAGTTATGGAATGGTGGCAAGGGAGCCCTCAGGATTTTTTTGCAGGGGGTGCAAACCCGGAGCACCATCCCCAACCCCATCCCATTCAAAGCACCACCCCCAACGCTGCCCCCTTCAAACCCCCCCTCCCCCCCACACACACACAGCCATTCCAGTATCCCATTACTTGGCTATTTCTCCCCAGTTGCCATAAACACTGTTCAAAACTCTCGGTGTGCTTACTGTTTTATGCTTTACTTCTACAATAATTACAGATATTTGGTTTTAATTTACAACTTTTATTTCAAATTTTAGGGCCTCAGGGCCAATAGCCTAGTAACCTCCTAGTTTATAGCACAAACACTGATAGACATTTGCTAAACTTAAACAAAGCAATAGTTTTACAATGAAAACAGACTTAGCATTAAAACTTTTCTACCTTTGAAACTCGCATTCACTGAAACAGCATTGAAACCCACATTCAAAGAAAATGCATCTGGCCAGTGGCAGGTTAAGTTTACCTTTGGACTGTTTTCAAATCATAGGCCCCTTGCACACATTTCAGAACCATGCATAACTGCTTTGATTCACCTTCCTGATTGTATTAATTATATAATAATTGAATTATATCCCTTGTTAATACAGCACCACTTAGAGTGTGTTTTATAGTTTTGAACATTTTTTCCAGTAAGCAATGAAACAAAACATATGAACCAATAATGACAAATTGCCCAATTCAGAACATTTCAACCATAAAAGGCCACTTAAACATCTATCATTACAATCCACCAATATCAGTCAATATGCACAATCTCTGCAGAAGTAAGTCATCTGAATAATTTTGCATTAAAGAGATCTGAAACTAATGGAGAGGTTGTTGCTAGAAAACAGCTTTATATTTCAGTGTTTCATCTACAAATTCAGTGCCTGCTGCCCTTAAACAATAAATTGCCTATGTTACATTTTAAAAAAAATGTTAAGCTTGTATATTGCAATAGGAATAAGTGGCAAGTGGAAACACAGGTTCATAGTTACTAGGCATCTCATCCAAAGGAGGACATACTTAGGATTGCAGTACTCCACCCCCTTAAAATAAAAATCTGCATGCGCTGGGAGTAGAGCCTATAACCCTCTACATCAAGATGCAAGTATACTACCTGCTGTACTACTAAGACTGTTTTGAAATTCTACACCACACTAGTGATACCATTTGCTAAACAAAACAGTTGCACATTTTAAGCAGACTTAGCATGAGCAGTAGTAAACTTCTCTTCCCTTGAAGCTCACAATTCCTTGAAAATAAATTCCACCTGCTAACTCTAAATAGGGCATTTCACTCTCTCTCACACATACATAACTCAGCCTCTGTGAAAATTGGTACAGTTGAGAGGTATGAATACATCCCCCGACCTCCTTAGAAAGTGGATAGAACAATATTGTTTGCATTAGTATGCATTTTCTGAGGGTATGAAGTCTAAAACTCAACTTCAGTCTTCAATGATTTTTCAGAAAAAAACACAAATTTATGAGAAACAATCTGAAAATATGAGGCAAAAATCTGGATTACTACTCCTCTGTGCAGATAACCTGCCTGCATTCTTCCCTTCTTTGTCTGCCCATTCAAGAGTTCCAGGTAACAGTTAAAACAGGTAACAGATAAATAATCTATAACGGTGGATAACCTCTACTATACCAATATTTGGCTTACTAGTTTATAAGACTGAATCCTGTAAAATCAAAATTTCAAATCATTAACACATAACTATGGCTTTTCATACCCATTAACAGATAATTAACTATTTCCTGATCATTCTCTGTGAATTTACTATACTATTCTGTAACTGAATGCACATTATAATGTTAACTGATAAAAAAAAATTAAATAAAAATACAGTAAGACAGGGCAAGAAGATAATTTTTTATGATTTGTAAACTGCTCATAACTTGTCACATCCTAAAGAATCTTATATGCAAAGCCATGGAATGTATCATAACTAATCTAATTAATTATGATGTCAAAAATCTTACCAGACATAATCCCTACCAGTCTGACTTTGTCAAGGGTAGACCCTGGCTAATGAATCTTGCAAACATCTTTGGTAGGATTACTCAG
Source organism: Protopterus annectens (assembly GCF_019279795.1). NCBI lineage: Eukaryota > Metazoa > Chordata > Ceratodontiformes > Protopteridae > Protopterus > Protopterus annectens. The sequence goes on along the minus strand of NC_056743.1, from coordinate 386,876,728 downwards.
TTTAAAGATTGTGGACAAGCTGTCCACACAGAGTGCCTTCACTTTGTCAAGTAGTTTGATATCATGCAGCATGCAAATAGAATAAGCAAGTTGAAGGAGCTCCAAATTGACGCATATGAGGTTAGGTGGCTTGCCAACTGGCTTAGAGACAAGGCTCCCAGAATTAGAGTTGGGGTGCATCCTCTGAGAACATTAATGTATCCAGTGGGCTTCTGCAAGGATCTGTGCTGGAAATCATGCAATTCATCATCTACTTCTCATATCTCCACTCATTAAATGAGGACCTTTGGTTAACAAATTTCACATATGACTGTAAGTTGGGAGCCACTGCCAAGTTACCCTCTGACATAATGCACTCAAGAAAGAGCTGACACTTCTTTATAGTTGGTGCACTAAATATCGGTTCAAGTTCAACTCCAAAAAGCACAACATTGCAGCATTTAACAAGCACCCCATAACTCCAGCCTACAGCAGAGATAAACCACCACTTAAAAAATGCAAAGGGCATGAAAACATGGGCACTTAGGTGGACAGCCCCTTAGGTTTGGCCGTCACGTTTCCGTGGTTAGGAAATCCTTTTGCCTTGCACAGCTTATAGCAAAAGGTATTTCTACCTGATCAAAGAAGTCCTCATATGCTTCCAGTATGCAGACTCATAGCTAAGCAGCTGAATCCTCTGCTCCAGTTCCAAGGTTTGAAATGGAAACAGTTTTCAAAGCATCTTCCACTAAAAAACAGTTTCAGGATCAATGAGAAGCATACTGCAAGTGGATATATGAAAAAAAGACAAAAACAAACAAAAAAAGAGTAAATATCAAGAAAATAGTGACCCAGCAGCAGAGAAGCATACTATCTGGTGTCCCCTTGTCATTCACAATGTCCAGTAATGTGGAGGTGGAAGAAAACAGACAATCTAATCAAACCTTTGTACATTTAATATTAACAGAAACTACAGAAGCCACTAAGGATGAACAAGATTATATGGGCAAAATGATTATGGGCATATGGATACATAGAGAATATGAACCACCAATCTGAAGTAGCTTTGCTAAACACAGATTACTGAAGATGGAAGACTGAGCAAGGTATAACAACCTGTGCTTCATAGGGTGTCACAGATGCTCATATCAGGAGAATTACTTTCAGTACTTACAGCAGCAGTACTCCATGTAGACCTGTATCCCCTAGAGATGATTAAGATACATAAGACACGCAAACACCATGGAGGACCTGATCTGTCAATTAAAAACCCCTCATGCTGTTATTGTCTGCCTGGAAACCTTTAACTTAGGGAAGAAATACTTGTGATGAACTAGAAATTGGGCATTGTATTAAAGCTAGGTCATAGCAGGATCTTTGTAGATCAAGATTTCTACCTATACAATCTTACACTATAATTTTTGTTAGTAATCTGTGCCTGTAAGGTAAGGAGCATTAGGTGTCACTTGATACAAACAGTAATTTGAAAAATGATGTTATATTCTGGGTGAAAATCATAAACTGATCAAGAAGCAGCCCTGCAGGCAAGTCACGGAAGCAAAATACTGTTTCTCTTCACACCTTCATTGACCAAGGAAGCAGAGCACAGCAGGCAAGAAGAACTCAGCCAGCAAAAGCAGCAATCATCGCAACTTTTCCCAAAAAGTAATTAATTCTTTCTCTTTACTTATCAACTAGTATTGAGAGAAAAAGCACAAATTATACATGAGAAGTAATTTAAGGCAAAGAATAAACAATGAACTTGAGAGTGTACCGAGGTTCAATATTGCCAGTTTGATGCTCTCATCTTTTGTTGATAAATCAGGTACTTCTAACTTCATACAACTAGGAGACAGTCACAGCTATAGGATCTCTTTTCCTTAACTAGTTGACTGTTGGTCAATAAAATTAGACAAGATAGTATTATCTCTCTCTCTTTCTCTCTCTACACATACACACACACACACACACACACACACACACACACACACACACACACACACACACACTTTCTCTCTCTACACACACACACACACACACACATATCTCTTAAACACACATGCACACACCTATACAGCCTACTTTGACCTGGCCAAGTCTTTGATACCATTTGGGTATCATTGATAAACTCACCAAACTAGACATCAACCTGTATAGCACTAGGTGGGTTGTAAACTGGCTCCTGGACATGACCCACAGAGTGAATGTTGCGGACTCCAAGTCAGACTGTCGGACAGTCACGAGTGGAGTCCCACAGGTCTCGGTCCTGGCCCCCCCGCCCCCTCTTTGGCATCTACTTCTTAGAAGTTCAGGCCAACACAGAGGGACTCTGGCTGACCAAGTTTGCTGAGGGCTACAAGCTAGGAGTGATGCAGACATCCAACAAAAGGGCCACTCTGAGACCAAAGACTGGAACCATGGCCTTAAGCTTAATGCCAAAAAATGATTTATTTATTTATTTTATTTATTTATTTTATTTTACATTTGTTAACCGGGCTAGTCCTGCTGGATACATGTCCATTTTCAGAGGAGGCCCGAGGAGAAAATCTCCACTATCTAATACAAAGTAATAAAAGTACATTCAAATTATATAGACAGTTGAGAGACAACTAAAACAGGCATTTAAAATACATTGGGAGATTAAAACACATCTACAAACAGGCATTTGGCAAGTTTTTCAGTAAGAGAATACAAGAAGTATTAAAATTTCTTTGGAAAAAGGTTATGCAATAAAGACATTAGTAATTAAGTATTTTGAAGGATAAAACAAAGTTAATTAAAAAGTAGTAGTTTGGAGTTAATGGAGTTGATTTCTTAGGTAGAAAAGATAAGCAATGGAGAAGTAGCGTTGGATGACAGTGCAGAGGATGCAGGAGACGATATGTGCTCAGCTAGGGAAGTTACATGAGCAGAGCCAGTGATTGGTTAGAAAATGTTTTAGTTGAGTTTTAAATAGTGTAATAGAAGTTTGGGCTATGAGGTCAGGAGGAAGTTGATTCCAGTCTTTACCAACTGAGTTGGAAAATATAGAGTCACCTGCTGTATTTTTTGCTAGAGAAGTTTGAATCAGTAATTTATTGGAGGAGCGTAGGGTTTTTAGGTTATTATAGGGTTTTATCAGAGTAGAGAGCATTGGTATGTTATCTGGGTGGTGGAGGGCTTTATGGGCGATTGTAAGTTGGTAGTATCTAATTAGGAGAGTTAACTCAAGCCATCCTAGTTTATGGTGGTTTAGACAGTGATGTGTTTTATATGGAGATGCAGTGGCAAATTTAGCAATGTTGCTGTAGGTTGTTGTAAGCCTATTGATGTTATGTTTAGAAAGATTAGTGTAAATGGGGGATGCATATAGTAGAGTAGAGAGAAGATATGTTCTGGCTATGGTAGTTCTTGCTTCAGGTGTTAAGAAAGGTTTGATTCTATAGAGAGAACCTAGTTTTTTATTAGTTGCTTTTATGATAGAGTTTATGTGTACATCAAATTTCAGTTGGTTATCAATAGTAACTCCTAAGAGTTTGGTTGTTTGGTCTGGAGAGATAAGGGTGCCATTGTTAGAAGTGAGTGTGAAATTAATAGGGGGAGACAGGTGTGTGGGTGGAAAGATGAGAAGTTTAGTTTTCTTAGGGTTTAAGAGAAGGCAGTGATTGGAGAACCATTGTTCAATAGTGTTAAAGGTCTTTTGAGTAAGTGAGTGGAGGTCAGCTTGGGTTGCGGCGTACTGAATGCAATGAGTCTGTGGGGTAGCAAGGTTCAGGTCGTTAATAAAAATGGAAAATAAAAGAGGACCTAAGATAGAGCCCTGAGGTACTCCTAAATTGGTGGGGAGAAGTTCGGAAAGATTGTTGTTCCATAAAACAGCTTGTTTCCGATCATGAAGATAGGAAGTAAACCAGTTTAAGGCTAAATCATTGAGAGACAGAGATTTTAAACAATGTAGGAGGAGTTGGTGGTTCACCATGTCAAAGGCTTTTGACAGGTCGACAAAGAATGCTGATGAAAGAAGATTGTTATTCCGGTTTATATTAATAGAGTCAATGAAGGATATTAAGGCTGTGGTAGTGCTGTGGTAGGGGCGAAAGCCATGTTGGCAATTAGCTAGGAGATTATTTGATAGCAGGTGATTTAAAAGCTGTTTATGGATGCATTTCTCCATTATTTTAGCAATAGGAGATAGCAGTGCTATAGGGCGGTAGTTAGAGTATTCAAGTGAATCGCCCCCTTTGAAGAGAGGGATGATATGGGAGATTTTCCAGAGTGAGGGTATGGTACTTTCTTTTATGGATCTGTTGATTAGAATAGAGATAGGGACGGCAATAGCTTTAGCACCTAGCTGGAGATATTCAGCCGGCAATTTGTCAGCTGAGGGGGTTGAGGGTTTGAGTTTCTGAAGTAAATGTAAAATATAGGAGGTGGGTATGGGTTTAAGCAGAAATGGAGGTGGAGTGCAGCTAGTGTTCTGTAATAATGAGGGGTCGGGGCTTTGTTGGTTTGCAAGTTGAAGAATGGTTGATGTAAAGAAATTATTAAATGCATTAGCTGTTTGTAGGGGAGAGTCAGGGGAGGAGCCGAGAGGGCTGGGAGTTTTGACCTTGCCTGGGGATAGTAGGGAGTTAATTGAATTCCAAAATTTGTGTGGTTGGTGGTGGGATGATTGCTGTAGCTGGGTATAATAGTTCCTTTTATCTTGTATGACAGCAAGCTTAGTCATGTTCCTTTTTTGTTTGAAGCTAATGTGATCAAAAGAGTCTTTAGTGGTTCGCCATTTGCACCAGGCTTTATTCCTACTAAGGATAAGTTGTTTGGTATTGTTTGAAAGCCATGGAGCTGTTATAGTTTTCATTCGTATTGAGCGGGTAGGGGCATGGTGATCAAGAATAGTAAGAAAAGTATTATTAAAGTGGTTAACAGCTTCATCTATAGGGAGAGTTTTTAGAGGTGACCAGTTAATTAAGCTGAGTTCATGATGAAACTGTTGAAGGTTAAAGTGTTTTTTGCTGCGAGATAAGCGAGTTGGGGGGGGGGGTGTTGTTAGACGAGTTTTGTGCCTAATGATGTATGTGAGAGAGTGGTCACTGAGGTCGACTGGGAGGGTACCTGTTGAGTACTTAATTTGTGGACTATTAATCAAGATCCAGTCGAGTATGGTTTCTTTGTTATTGTTTTTATTAGTTCTCGTTGTGGAGTTAATGGTTTGATGAAATCTGTGTAAGTTAATATTGGTAGATGGATTAGCTTGTTTGCATAAGTTCCAATCAATATTAAAGTTGCCTAGTATTATTGTTTCTTGAAGGAGATTTATTGAGAACCAGTTTAGTAGGTCTTCTAATATGGGGGAATTATTGCCTGGTGGAAGATAAGTACATATGATATTAATAGTCTTGTGAGCGTTTAGGGAGAATTTGGCCATAAGTAGTTCAACATTAGAGTCATGAGGTGGGGTAAGGGCTGATTTATTTATTTCTAGTCCAGTTCTGAAAAGTATAGCTACTCCTCCACCTTTTTTCTTAAGATGGTCTTGTCTTAGGATGTTATAGCCAGGGGGGATAATTTCGTTATCCTTTATTGAGGGTTTAAGCCAGGTTTCAGTAAGGCAGAGAATGTCATACTGCTGAATTTCGAGTAGGGCATGAAGAGCAGGAAGTTTGTTACATATACTACGGATGTTTAGATGAGCCATTGTAAGAAATTTTGGAGGTTTAGTATGCGGTGTAGGCAAGGGATTTGAAGTTTGGGAATTTGGGGATGGTATGTCTATGTTAGGGCCTGGGTTGGGGTGGATGTCCCCATCAATTAATGATAAACCATGAATAAGGTTAGTTAGTTGTGAGGGTTTGATGCAGTACCAGTGTTTTGTGAGTTCAAGAATGAGGTATTTGATGTGTGAGATGCGATGATATTTAGGTTCAAGATATAAGTTGTTGTATGTGGGACAGCTATGGTTTGTGAGTGTGGTTGTGGGGGTAGCTAGGGTATGTTTGTGTGGAGTAGAAAAGGTTGAATATAAAGGTTGCTCATAGTAGGTTATGATGTAGGTAGAGGTAAGAGTAGTTAGAAGGGTTAGTGTTAGGAGAGGAAGGTGATTGTAGGACATGTTGAGGTGAGTGGGGATAGTATAAGATAGGTATATGTGCAGAGAGGGAAGGGTGGATAAGGGAGGAGTCTGCTATGTAGTGGGTGGAGAGAAGAGTATGAACTGATTGGCTAGGGAGAATGGTGGGTGTGGTTATGTGGGGATAAGTGTAGAGGTCCCAGGGGCGGGTGGAATTTGGGGGCAGGGAGGGGAGCGGAGTGAGCCCGAAGGGCGAACGGAGCGGGTTGAGCCAGAGGAGTATGAAATCGCTGAGAGAAACCAATCAGTCAAGTGTAGAAACAGCAGGTAAGTTATAACTGGTAGAATAATATTAAGAGGTTTGGTATTTTCTAGGCAGAGCTATAGTAGGCAGGTTAAGATCAGGATAGTGTAGGCAGGGGAGAGGGATGGAGAATATATTAGAGTACAGATTCAGGTAGAAGGCTGAAAACAGCAAGTTAGGCAAAGAGTCAGAAGAGAAGGAACGAGAAGTGTAAAGGGCAGCGTAGAAGGTAAAGTTATAGGAATAGCAGTAGGAAATTCAGTAGAAGTCAAAGGAGGATAGGCAGGAATACTAGTGATAGTAATAGCAGAGTAGGAATAAGGGTCTGGGCAGCAAGATATAGGGACAGTTGCTGGCTGCTGGTAGGCCTGGGCAGATAGGTAGGCTAGGTACACAGGTCGAGTATTCAGGTACATATATATAGCTTAAACATACTTAGGCAGTCTTTCTTTGTGATATCACTTGTTCCCCAAACAAAGTCTTGTAAATGGGATTAGATTGGGCAGTTCAGGTCTTCAAGGAGGGCCAAGCTTCTGTTATATGTTATAGCTGGGTCCCGTTAGAAGGGTAGTTAAAATTTAGGCAGTCTTTCTTTGTGATATCACTTGTTCCCCAAACAAAGTCTTGTAAATGGGATTAGATTGGGCAGTTCAGGTCTTCAAGGAGGGCCAAGCTTCTGTTATATGTTATAGCTGGGTCCCGTTAGAAGGGTAGTTAAAATTTAGGCAGTCTTTCTTTGTGATATCACTTGTTCCCCAAACAAAGTCTTGTAAATGGGATTAGATTGGGCAGTTCAGGTCTTCAAGGAGGGCCAAGCTTCTGTTATATGTTATAGCTGGGTCCCGTTAGAAGGGTAGTTAAAATCTGCACAGATAGGAGGCACTCAGCAGCCGAGCAAGAGGTAGGGAGTAAAGATGGTTTATCATTCCCTTTGGTAAAAACTCAGCTCCCACGAATTACCACATATACCAGACAGCTGCAGCAGCTGGAGAGGCCACAAAAGTACCTCACAAAAAGGATCCAGGTCCTCAAAAACATGTCCTGCATGGACAGACTCAACAAACTTCAGCTGTTCTCAGTCTCTTATCATCTACTTAGAGGTGACCTCTGCTTGACTTACAAGTCCATGTCCAACCCAGCCCTACTTGAAATGCTACACCTAAAGAAATCCCAATCCCCTCATGCCACACGCTCCAGAGATCACAACCTCATTACCACAATCAACAGAACATGCTGGAGGGACAGGTTCATCTCCCAAAGGCTGCCCATAGTCTGGAATAAGCCTCCCATTCATGTCAAGCAGAGCACCTCACTGGCCTTCTTCAAGAGAAATCTTGATGAGAGGATTGGTAACAGAAAGTTTACCCCAGGGATCACTCCAGTTGCCCTACTGGACAGAGACACTGTGAACTAACTTCAGGTGGCACAGTGCCAGGGCAAAGTTTTGGGGCTAGGCTTGTTAAGGCACCAGGGCAATTAGCCCAGTACACACTACGAACAAACTTCTATTTATGTAAAGATTTACATAAATGCATACATAAATAGAAAAATATACAATCCATGTTTGATTAACATTAATTAAAAAAATAAGATGCTTTAAGAACTGGGAATCGCTAATGTTTGATTAACGTTAATTAAAAAAATAAGATGCTTTAAGAAGATGAGCTACTAGAAGCCAGGTACTGCAAAATCACAAGGTTAGGAAAACTCCCAAGTTCCACCACTGTATGTGTGTGTGACTGTGTGTTGGGATTTGTGTGTAGCTATGTGTGCAATATTAGTGTAGTATATTCTGTGTGTTTCTGTGTACCATTTGTGTGTGTGTTCCAAGTACCTGTCCTCAGCAAGATGTACTGTATCCCAATTTAAACATTTTTTTCTATGTTAGCAAGAAACCATCTAGCAGCAAGCACCATTTATTTATTTAGTTTATTTACTGCGGTAGTACACTGATCACAATAGACCATCTGAAGTCACAACTCTATTAAAACACTGACCATCTTACAAAAACCCTACATTTACTTCAAATAGTACAATTAAACTTGTGTAATAACAGGCCTTTTATTTAAAACACACCCACACCGAAAACAAAACATATAACATTCTATATACTTTACAGTCTCCAACGCAGAGATGACTAACTGCAATGCATACTCTGCAAACAGTATGACCAGGTTATACTTAGTCCTTCAGGCACTAACTGTAAAACCTGAAAAACACTCTTCTTTTACTGTTTGCAAAAATCATATTTTCTTTTGATGAAGCCAAGTGTCTACCTTTTTAGCAGCTCTCTAACAGACTCTATGCTAGCAGGAGTATAGACAGGTAGATGCAGCCTCTACTCATCCTGGAAAGGGCACAAGCCGAAGTCTAAATTTCTGTAAAATGTAATGGACCATTCACCCCTCTGCTATACAGTTAATATAAATAATCACTTTAAAATAACTGATAAAAAATTGACATTTTCAAATGTGTTTGCTTTCATAAATTGAAAGCTTTCAACTCCATGTTAAATCTTTTTTTTAATCTGAGCTTAAAAATTATGCCTTGCTGTTTCCCAGTGATGCCAGTTGCATCTTGTTCTTTCTCATCCTCATTAAGGAAAACACATATTAAGTACAGTACACGAACACTCCTGTTTGGCTACCAAAGCGAAAACAAGACAGCTCCTGAAAGCAGACTTAGGGATACAAGGCAGTTTCTCATATAAAGCTAGATGAAAACAAAGCTGCTAGAGAACTCTTGATTATCTCATCTCAGATGAGTCGTCTGGGACAGAACAGGTAAAAAAAACTAAGTCACCTGTTAAAAAAAAAACATCCCATCCTCCCTTTCCGAGCTCCAGGCAACTGTAAAGCCACAGTTACATGAATAATTTTCCATGCTACTCACATCCACATTCGTCCACAGTCCGAACGTCCTCCGGAATTCAAATTCCCAGTATGAAGGATGAAGATGTAAACTATCGGTCGCACAGACACAGAAGACGAAAACGGGTCGCAAACACCTGCTGCGTCTGTGCGACTGGACAGGATGCAAAGGGCGTTCTTAAAGAGGAACGCCCATTTAAAAAAAAACTTTTTTTTTTAAAGTTAAAATTTCTCAGCGAGCAGGTTCCAGGGGGGTGCAAGTACACCCCCTTGCACCTGCCTGCAGGCGCCCTTGAATGGCAGTGGGTGTTGGATGATGTTTTAAAATGAAAAAAAAAAAAAAAACAAGGTGAAACACTCGTGTCATTTTTCTGGCTGGTGAAAGAGAAACATTAAAATATGTCGGCCAGCCTAAATTATGTTTCTTTTGTGGGGACTTTTCTCATTTAATTAATGATTGTAACAAGCTACACTGCAACCAGTGTGGGGAGAAAGGACATACACCAAGAAGGTGTGTGCCTGAATACAGGTTGTGTTAAAAAAGGGACACTTTTGATTGACTTTCAAGAGCAAGCAGTAAATAAAGAAAAATAAGGGGAGAAAGGAAGAAAACATACATAAGGAAAAACAACAATGGTCTAGTGGACAGAGTGAACAAGGTAAAGAAACTGTGAAAGAAGAAAATATATGTAAGGGAAAATGAGAGAGAGTGCATGCAAGAAGAGAGATCATGAGAAAGGACCGATACTAATGATATTTTTGAAGCTCTAGCCACTGAAAAATCTGATTCTGAGGCTCAAGTACTATTTGTACATAAACCCAGAAAAAATATTACATTGGGAAAGAGTCAAAATAAAAAAAATTATGTTATGTACCTAACCATAACTATGCATCTGTTTTGTCCATTTTCATTCTTCTCAACAAATGGGTTTGGATCTGATACTGGGATCTGACTCTCACATTTTTGCAGTCTAGGATCAGATTATCGAGCTCTTCCCTTTACCCATAATGCCCCTGATTACTGCTTTACAACAGATCGAGTCTGCTGTCTCAAAGCTCTGTTAGAAAAAAGGTAATATACCACACACTGATAATAAGAGAAGTAATAGAACAGAACAGAGGCTCAGACAGGAAAAATAGTTCCTGACAAACTCCATCAAGTCACTCTCAGACAAGGAAGGGGAAAGGTGGGAGGGAAGTTGCGCAAGAAAGAAAACGGACAACACAGATGTATACTTATGGTAAGTACATAACTTAAATATCTGATGATGTCATTCTCATTCATACCTCAATGAATGGGACAGAGTCACCAGCTACAATAACCTTGGGTGGCCCTCATGGAAGGATGTTTGAGAGTACAGCAGAGCCAAAAGCAGCTCTGTTCCTGGAGATGATGCCCAATTTATAATAAGTCACAAAAGTCTGAGTTTTAGAACAAGTGGCAGCTGCACAAATATCATCAATTTAAGCTCTGGACGAATAAGCAGAAGATGTAGCCATTGACCTAGGTGAATGAGCTTTCAGTTGTCTTGGCAAGGTGAATCCTTTTAGTGAGTACACATGAAAAATACAATTAGTTATCCATTTGGTTATTGCAGCTTCTGGGCCAGGCCTACCCAATTTGTTTTTGGCAAAAAAAATAAAAAAAAATAAAAAAAAAATAAAACGAATAATTGAACAGTCTTTTTAATTTCCTTTGTTCTATGAAGATAATGAAGTTGCCTTTGTACATCTAAAGAATGGAGCATGTATTCTCCTTTAGTCTCAAATTTAGTGAATAAAACTGGGAAATACATGACTTGATTGATGTTTCCTTCTGACACAACTTTGGGTAAGGAGGATGGTTTTGTATGCAAGGAAGCTCTGTCCTTATGGAAGATCAAGTAAGGCAGTTTTGAAGGGAGAGCTTAGAGTTCAGAGACTCACCTTGCTGAAGTTATGGCAACAAGAAAAACTGTTTTCCAAGAAAGAAACTAGAAGTCCTCTTTTGCGGTGTTCAAAAGGCATCAGACTCTGTAAAACTAAAGTAAGATCCCAAGGTGGTATAGGGTACTTAATAGGTGGCCTAAATTAAATACCCTTAATAAATGCCTTACACAGCTTAGATGATGCCAAAGGGAAAGTATTATCTCTGACGTGAACATCTGAAATGGCAGCCAGTTGAACTTGAATAGTAGAGAAACTGGCTTTACCTTAAAAAACAAATGTCAGAAATTGACAGCAGGGACTGGAGCAGAGAAAGGATCCGAATTTCTCAGCTGAGCCCATAAGGAAAATCTCTTCCATTTACTTTTATAAATCTTTCTTGTACAGGGTTTCTGAGATGAAAACAAAATTTTTCGAACAGTAGAAGCAAGCCTGGAATGTCTAGCCATCATTGGAATTGGAGAAACCATGTGGTCAATTTGAGGCCTGGTATGTCTGCTTGATGGGTATGAGAGGAGTTCTGGATTGGGGTCCAGTGTCCAGGGAGGAGATATTAGATGAAACCAAATCTGCCTAAGCCAAACTGGAGCAATGAGGTTTACTTTGCTCTTCAGCCTGAAAGCTTTCTGAAGAAACTTGGGAATTAGGGGTAGGCGAGGATAAGCATAAAGAAGACCAGTGGGCCAAATGTAGACTAGAGCATCTCTCTATGACCATTGCTGAGGTGGGATTAGGGCATAGAACCTGCCGCATTTGTTGTTGAGGGGAGAGGCAAACAGTTCGTAACATGGCTGACCCCACTGTTGGAAAATTATGTTTGCTACTGATTGATTGAGAGACCAGTCATGGGGCATCAGAATAGTTCTGCTGAGCCTGTCCACTAGTACATTCGATTTCTCCAAGATATGCGTCTCTATGAGAAAGCAGTTGGATGAGATCGCCCATTGCCAAACTCTCATTGCTTCTCGGCAGAGGATAAGATCTGGTTCCCTGATGTTTGTAGATGTACAAAACCACTGACATATTATCATTCTGAAGAGCAATTGCCCCAGATGGAGAGAGAGTTCTGGAAGGCCTGCAATGCTAATAGGACAGCTCTCATCTCCAGGAAATTTATATACAATTTGGTCTCTACTGGAGTCCACATGCCTTGAACAGTCTGTCCCAAGTAATGCCACCCCACACCCAAACTGGGAGGTGCCCATGGTCAGCATGGCTATGGATGAAGGAAGGATAAATGGACCACCTTGACAAATCAAGTTGGATTGGATCCACCATACTAATGAGTCCTTGCATACCCTGGACAGTTTTATTGGAAATTTCAAAGGTTGTTGTAGAATGGACCATTGCACTTCTAAAGTCCACTGAAGGATCCTCATGTGAAGACAAGCTGTTGGTGTTAATGTAATTGCAGCAGCCATCGATCCCAGAGCTCGTAAAACCAATTTGGCTGAAGGAAAACAATGAGACAGAACCTGAATGACATGTAACCTTCAAGTAAGAATTCTGCTCTTTGGTAAGAATTCTTGAAGATTCACCATGTCTCGGTGAACCCCTATAAACTCCAAGACTTGTATTGGATGAAGTTTGAATTTTGTGAGATTTACAGTGATACCTAGAGAGCGAGTCGACTGTTGCTAATAGATGTCTGGTTGATGCGGTGAGAAGCCAATTGTCTAAATAAGGAAACGCCCTGAATCCATGCAGTCTTAGATGAGCTGCATTGATGAATGATGCTTTAAAGGCTCTGCAAAGTCACACAAGCGCATCCAGGCATGCCTCCTAATGGACATGTCTGTACCAGTGGCCCATTAGGAACCTTTAGCCTCGTGAGAAATGAACCTCATGGCCGCATTTGATAAAGACTGCAGGGTAGCCAGTAGAGAAGAATGAGCTTTTATTTTCTCCACCGACATGGACCCAGGGGTAGAGTGAGAGAGTTCCTTTATTAAGTCCCTCTGTAACCTAGTAAAATGTGCCAGGTAATTCAGCGATCATATAGCAAAGGTCTTTGATGCATATACTCACTTTCCATAACTGTCCAAAGCTCTAGACTCTCTCTTAGGAGGATGGGCAGAGGAGCTTTGTTCAGATAGCATCTTTTTGCTGCTGCTACAACAACCATGGCATCTACAGGAATCCCCTTGGACCAATGTTGCTTGTCTGGTGGTACACTGAGGATCTTGTCCGGGGTGTTTGGGGATGGGCTCTAGAGAGTCCAACTCCTTCCATGCCTGGTGGGAGACAAGGTCAACAAGCTCATCTGCCAGGGGGTAACTTAAGATGTAGATGGGTTAGACCCGAAAGCTTCCAGGAACACAAAGTACTCCCGAGAAAGGTTCTGGAAGACCATCCAACTCTTTGGCACAGGATTTCTAAAATGTCTCCAAATGAGACTTCTGGTGAAGATCTGGGGGACCCTGCCACTTCATCAAAATCAGTGTCCTCTGACAATGATTCCCTCTTCAGTGGGATACTCTGGAGAAGTGTTAGAAGGAAGGCGAAGCCCCTGTTCAGGGACTGTCTGGAAGCTCTTATGGATTGGCTATCCCTGTGGAATAAAATGATGAGACTTAGCACTGAAATCTGGAGAAGGAATGGCCATAGGATCCAAAAAGGTGATAGCCAAAGAATCACCTGGATGGGAGACGATCCTTTCCACTACTTTGAAGACAGAAGGTCCAGGAGAAGTAGAAACCAGCCTCCCTGGAGCCAAAGCTCTTGGATCAGCTAATGTTGCATTCCCTCCGGGTTCTGCTCCCAATGAGGAAATCAAACCTGAGCTGTCCAACTCCAAGGTACTGAGGGGAGGTGATGGCTTTGAAACCCTCAGAGTGAAAGTCACCCCCCTGGAACTGACACAGACGCTTCGGCTCTAAGACCTGTTTTGCTCCAAAATACTCTGAGTTGAACGGATCAGGGAAAAGAGTTGGAGTTGAGGAAGGTAACATCCTCGGATATGACAGCAGTGAAACCACAGGTCAAATTGAGAAGGAATTACTAATGGGTTTGTTGAAGGTTGTAGACTCACTGATCCAATGGGGTATGGAGCCTGACGTACTCCCAATCTGGATCTGAGCTCTAAGGAACTTTCTCATTGTCCTATCCACATTATGCTCAGTGGGAAGACCTGATTGAGGTGGATGCTAAGGGCAGACGAGAAGTCTTTTGGAGTCTCCTGCAGAAAAGGAGACCTCAATCTCGAAGATAGTGACTCCAGAGAGAAACATAGAGACTGGACCAGAGGGGGACAGGCTGGATGTCCTTTTTGACCTTAGGGGCAAGTAGGATACAACAAGGTGGATCCAGGTTTTTTTTATTTTCAAAGGCGGCTCCAAACTCAGAGCGGAAGGAAGAGATCGGATAGTTAAGTACTTTCTAGACATCCTGGTCTCTAAAGCCTTATGACTTCTCAAGAGCATTTGAGCCTCAGATATAGAAGGAAGTGCAAAAGAAGAAGCAGGCAACAGACTTTTTAAAATTAGTTTATTATGCCTTTCGCTGACTGCTCTGCCATTAAAACCAGCACAGATTTCACATGAAGTCTGAACGTGAGCAGGGGCTAAACAATACATGCACTCCCTGTGGGCATCAGAATTCAGTATCTTATGCCCACAGGAAGTGCACGTTTAGAAATCAGTAGGTTTGTCTGCCATACCAGAATACTACAACCACAATCAAAAAAATAAGAAGAGTACTGCTTTTTAAGAAAAGAAAGGAAGAAAAATGAAGAAAAATACCAGCAATAGTACAAGGATGACTACAGGAGAGGTAAGAAAAAAAAGAGCAGTCTACCAATGATGGTAGGAGAGAGTCTACACTATGTAGAAGAAAGTCTAAACTAACTGTAAAAGGGTAACGAGAGGTAGACACTGAAGGAAAAAGAGATTTATTAGTAAATGCATACTCATAATAAACTGCCTAGAGCTCGACAGCATGAAATCCCAACCGATCGCTAGAGTGGCAAATAAGATCTGAGGTAAAGCAGTAATCAGGGGCACTATGGGTAAAAGGAGGAGAGTCGGATCCTAGACTGCAAAACGGCGGCCAAGTAGGATATGAGGATGGGATCCAAACCCTTTCGTTGAAGAATGAATGAAAATATCATCAGATCAAAAAGGTAAAAAAAATATTTCCCCTTAACTTAAAAAGAAGGAAAAGCAACAAATTTAGTTTCAGTAAATGTGAAAAGTATTAATACTCTAAGAAGGATAAGGATACTGGAATGGTGTGCCAAATGTCATGTGGATGCTATTGTGTTACAGGCAACATTCTTGACAAGTGAAGAAAAACTGTGGGATGGGAAGAGAATACGGAACTTAGGAAGTGAATGTTGTTCTGGAGTGGTTGTGTTAAGTAACAGAACAGTGAAAATATTATATGCAACTTTGGTAAGGATAGGAAGGTTAATGTTTGTGGATCTGAGGTGGAGAGAATATGTTTATTTATACAGTTATAGCTTTTTATGCACATATAACTAGCAAGGAATGACAGAATCTATTTAATCAAATATTAGACTGTGAAGGTTAACATGAAAATCATAATAGCAGGGGACTTCAACTGGGATTTAAAGGGAAAATGTAAAAACAAAGGGAAAGGTGTAAAAAATACGGTACATGATAAATGTGGTAAATTAGCTACATGGAACAAAAAGTCAATGGATTTGTAGAACAGGGGCACTTGGATCTGAAACTGATTATTTTGTATTATCAAAAGGCTTGGGGCTAGCAGACGGTGGATACAACTGTGATGGGTTTTTCAGACCGTTTAGCAGTATGAATGGAGGTGATAGAAGAAAGGGAGTATATTAAAATATGAATGGAAATAAAATGAATAAATGAGAAATTATAGGATGAAATGGGACAATGGAAAGTACTGTACTTACGGAAGGCTTGTATAACCATGAAGGACTACTATAAAAGATGGTCTAAACAGTGGTATGAATTTAAAAAGAAGCTTTTTTCCCCTCCAATGGCAGGATGATTTAACAAAGCAAGAGAAAGTGGAATATGGGAAAATGCATACAAATGTATTAGAGAATGTAGAGAATAATACAACAGAGTATCACGATATAGAAAAGAAATGCATAAAAGAAACTGAGAAAAAAATTAAGACATTACTCATTAGGCAGAGATACTGTTTACTGTGGAGAATTTATTTATTTGCAATTGTTACCAAGATAGTCCACTGGGCTGAAATGAGCCCATTTTCAGTAGAGGCCTGGAGAGAAAAGCTCCACAATAAATGAACAAAAGCACCAAATCAAATACATAGACAGACATACGATTGCAGTGCACTTATCAGTACAAATATTAACATCATACATCATATATACAGAGATACACATATGAATGCAGTACACTTGTACATCATTATAAATATCAAATACATAAATCACGACAGATGTTGAAACATCAGTTTATACTATGTACAGGAAGCGGTTTCTCAGAGTAAGGAAGTAAAGAGCTGTACATAGATGAATGTGCTAGATTATAATCAGGGACATTATGAGGTCACTATGTAGAGGAAGGATGTTAGTAAGTCTTGATACAGGTTGGTGTATGGCAGTGATTGGTATAGCTGAGTATATCTTTGTTGACTGACTCAGAGCATGATGTGGATTTTCTTGCCTAGGAGACATTATAAACTTGCATGAAGCAGAGCTATAAAGAAAATCAGATGAAGAGAGGAGATTATCTGCATATTTGGGCAAAATAGTAAAGGAAGATATCAGTAAAATGAGGGAAATGAAAAATGTAAAAGGAGAGGTAAAAAGAACAAATTATGAGTATTGTAGAACAGCATGTGGAAAATATGTATAATACTAAAAAGAAGGAAAATAAGAGAGAATGGAAAGTAAAAACAAATATCCACAACGAGTTAAGGAATAATTTGATAAAGAAATTGTTAGTGAATAGAATTAAGTATGTGAGAAAGAAAGAAGTTATATACTTAACATAACCTTCGTTCCATCTATGTGGTCCATTTCATTCTTCATCAACTGATGGGTTCGGATCCGCCTTGGCTGTTACACTAGCTCATGGCCATAAACAAACTCTTGAGCTCCTTTCCTACCCACAATGCACTACGTCTAATTTACCTCAGATCCTATTTCCAGCTTGATAAAGAGAGAGAGAGAGAAACTATAACCGGAGTTCAATACAACGGACATAAGGTATCCCTAAGAGTCTCATTCCGCCAGAAGTTACTTGTGAGAAATGGAAGGGGAGGAGTTGAAGAATGAAAAGAGACAACACAGATGGAACGGTTATGCTAAGTACATAACTTCTTTATCTGATGCTGTCAATTTTCATTTATTTCTCAATGGATGGGACAGAGTCTCCAGCTACCTAAATTACTGGGTGCACTCTAAGGAAGGATATTCCTGGGTACGGTTGAGCCAAAGGCCACTTTTCCCCTTGAGAGAAGATCTAGTTTGTAATAAGTGATAAAGGTATAATGATTTTACTACGTTTTAACTGCACATATATCATCCATGGATGCTCTAGACTGGAATAGAGTGGAAGTAGCCATATATCTGGTTGAATGAGCCTTTAATAGTTTTGGTAAGGGGTGATTCAATATGTTGTACAGAAATGAAATGCAATCATTCTGCCATCGAGCCAGAGTTACCTTTGTAACCGATTCACCCAACTTATTACGTGCAAAGGAAACAAACAGCTGATCTGTCTTTCTAACCTCTTTTGTTCTGTGCATGTAGAAATGTAATTGTCTATGAACATCCAGTAAGTCCAGCATATATTTCCCCTTATTTGTAAATTTTGAGAAGAATACTGGCAGGTTAATGGATTGGTTAATGTTGGATTCTGACAACACCTTAAGTAAGAAGGAAACATCAGTACATAACGTGCCCTATCCTTATGAAAAATCAAGTCTAGGAGCTAAAAAGATAAGGCTTGAAGTTCTAAAATTCTTCTAGCATATGTAATTGCAACTAAAAAGACAGATTACCAAATCACAACATTTGAAATCACATTTACCTGTGGGTTCAAAGGGGAAATGTGTTGAGGCTTGCAGTACCAAATTTAAATCCCATACCTTTATAAGGGGTTTTGAGTAGAAGAGTACTTTTCAAAAAGGCTTTGCACAGTTGAGTGGAAGCCAGGGAAGAATTCTGTAACCTCACATGAAAGTTAGTGATTGCTGCAAGTAGAACTTTAATAGTCAGACTAGTACCCTCATTAAAAAAACTCGCTAAAAATTCAAGAACAGAATGAATCGGAGCTGAGAAGGGGTCTACCCAATTCTGTTCTGCCCAACAAACAAATCTTCTCCATTTACTCCTGTAGAGTTTCCTCTTAGAAGGTTTATTGGAAGATAAACGTATAGAACAGACAGGCAAAGACAGCATTGGCTGCCTGGCTATTAAGCGAATTGGAGAAACCATGCAGTCAGCTTGAGATTTGAGATGTTTGGGTGAACTGTGCCTGTCGGGTGAGACAGAAGGTCTGGAATTGGATCCAGAATCCAAGGTGGGTACAGAAGATGAGGCCAAAGGAAGGGGAAGCAAATCTGTAGTGGTCAGTAAGGTGCAATAACGATGACTTTACTCTTCAACCTGGCTGCCTTCTGAAGGAATTTGAGAATTAAAGGAGTCGGAGAAAAAGCAAACTGAAGACCGGGGGCCAATCATGGAATAGAGCATCCCTTGGTGACTTGTCTGATGGATGGATTAGGGCAAAGAAGCTGCTGCACTTATTGTTTAAGGGAGATGTAAAAAGATACCAGCAAGGGTGGCCCCACTATGGAAAATGATGTCCGTCACCTAGTTGTTGAGAGACCACTTGTGAGGTAGTAAGATGAACCTGCTCACTTTGTCTGCTGTCATGTTGGACTTCCCTGGAATAGGCATTGCAATTAGAAACTGGCTAGGAAAAATTGACTATTGCCACACCCTTAGGGCTTCTTGACATGGGGGGGGGGGTAAGATCTGGTTCCCCCTTGAATGGTGATGTACCAAACTACTGACATGTCCGTTTGGATTGCAATTGTTCAACGAAAGAGGAAGAGATGCTACCAGGGAGACTGTGTTGAACATTGCTCCTATGAATTCCAGTGTCTGAGCTGGTTGTAATTACTTGTTGTAATTGATGGTTTTTCCAAGATTTGAACAAGTCTAACACTTGGTCGCATGCTTGTACCAGCTGATGCCTGGTTGGAGTGGTAACGAGCCAGTCGTCTTAGTACGGAAACACCCGGAATCCCTGCAGTCTCAAGTGAGCTGCTACTACTGACATGCATTTGAACACCGTGGGGGTTGTAGTGAAGCCAAACAGCAGTGATCTGAACGGATAATGACTGGCTCCCTGCCGGAATAAGTACCTTCTGGATCGCCTGTTCATTTTTATGTGATAGAATGCATCCTGAATGCCTATCAAGCACATCCAGTTGTCCTTGCTCAGAAATGGCAGAATGGATGGAACTGTGATCATCTGGAACTTGGTGTGTCAAACCAATTTGTTCAACACACTGAGATCTGAAATCAGTCTTCAGTCCCCTGTCTTCTTTGGCATTAAAAAGAATCTTGAGTATGTTCCGGATTCTATTTGGTCTGGATGGACCTCTTGGATGACTCTTTCTAGCAGCTTTTGGATTTGTAGTGCTGCTGCTTCCTTCTGATTGGGTGGAACATCGGAGAATTTCCTGGGTAGTGGAGGTGGTAGGGAAAAGGGAATAAAATAACTTCTGGAAATAATTGTCTACACCCAAGTGTTCTTTATGTTTAGCCAAGCTTCCTGATGCAGAGATAAGTGACCCCTGACTTCTTTCAGAAGAAGGCAATCGGGTCTCCATTCAGGAGTATAGAAACAGTCTGCCAGAAAAGGTATCTCTAGACTCGGTTTTACAATCCTTGTCTGTCACAGGAGTGTCTTCGGGCATTATGATTCCCCCCTTTGCCTATGGGGGAACTACCGACACGTGTCCTGGAAAGGACTCAGACTTCCGGAACCACATCTTTCGACCTCCCCATTGGTTCTTAGAAAATGTCCATTGAGGGGTCAGAAAAACGTACGCCCACTGCAGAGAGGGTATTTCTGTCTTTCTCACACCTGGATTGTGCGTCTTACTGTGGAGCCAAACAAAGAAGAGCCATCAAAGGGAGCATTGACAAAAGATGACGAAGGGCTCCGCAAAACCACACAGGCACATCCAGGCATGCCTCCTGATAGAAATACTTGAACCCAAAGCCCTTGAGGTGCCTTCTGCAGTGTGCGAGACAAGCCACATGGATGAATTTGCAACAGATTAAAAGGAAGCCAACCATTAGGCCACATAAGCTTCAGCCTCCACAGTAGTGGCCCCTGAAAGGGGGTTTGAAACTTCCTTAATGAAGTCCCTTTGCAGTCTCGTGAAGTGTGGCAAGTAGTTCAGTGAACGGAGAGCAAATGTTGCTGAAGCATAAACTCGCTTCCCAAACCTGTCCAGTGCCCTAGATTCTCTATTAGGAAGGATTGACAGTGAACTCTGTTCTGCAAGTTCCTTCTTTGTAGCTGCCTCCACAACCATTGCATCAACTGGTACCCCTTTACTCCAATGTTCTCTTCCTACCAGTGGTGCCACAATCATGTCTGGTCTCTTTGGAATGGCTCAATCGTATCAGGTTCCTTCCACGCCCACTTAGAAACCAAATCAATAAGTTCATCAATGGGAGGAGTAACCCTGAAGGTTGCTGGGCCAGTCCTGAAAGCTTCTAGAAATACTGACTCATCAGGAGTTCGGTTTTAGGCAACTCAACCACCCTTCTGTTTTAGGATTTCAAAGATGTCTCCAAATGAGATGTCATCAGGTAATGATTTGGGAGACCCTTCTCCTTCATCAAAGTCAGTATCCTCAGTGACGGACTCCTGGGAAGAGTCCAAGTACCTTCTTTTGCACATCTTCTTCCTAAGGACTTCTTCTGCAGGATGACCTACAGAAGTATCAGAAGAAATGACATCACCCAGCTGGGCAGTCTAGAACCTTTAGGCTGGCTGCCCCTGTGGAGTAGGATGCTGAGAAACATGATGCAACATCATCTGAGAGGTCAAGGGGGGATCAGAGGGGGAAGGTCCTCAAAAGCAGACTGCCCGGGAGACTGAAGGAAGTCAAGAGACACAAGAAAGCGAGTTTCTGGCCTGCCCTATCTGTCCATTCAGAGAGCAATCCGCTCAAGGCAGAAGCCAGAGCTGAGCTATTCAAAGCTGAGGCTCCGAGAGGAAGAGACGGCTCTGAAAACCTTGGAGTCGATCCTATTCCCTTGGATCTGACCTGAAAACTTTGGCTCAGAGAGTCATCCAGATTTGCCAATGTTGGGGCTGGTACACTCAGAGTAACAGTCCGCTCCGAAGACAAAGCTCTCTTTGGATCCAAACCAGAAGTGCCCAGAAAGCTCAGATCCGAGGACTCTAACACCATAGGCTGGGTCAGAGAAGGAACTGTTATTGATGCAATAGTAGATTGATGATGTTCCTGAGCCAAAGGAGTAGGAACTGTGAGGAGATTCTTCAGAATTTGCTTCTTGAACAATCCTATCATCCTTTCCACATCTGCCTCCGTGGGGCTTCTGGAGGAATGAGAGGTCACCAGCAAAGGAGACTTAGAGTGCCACTCCAAAAATGGTGAGAGCACCCTGAAAGGGACCAGATCCACGCTAGCAGAATATATAGTAGGTGTCAATGGTTTAGGATCCGGGGACTTTGGATCTGAAGTATGTTTTGTTGGATTGGAGGTAGGACTTGCAAGATATCTGATCAAATATGAGGATGGTTGGATTGCAAGAGACACCGGATTTGATTTTGACTTTTTTTTCTTAGGTTCTGATGAAGTAGATGCAGTGGAATCTGAAGATCTGGGCCGTTTTGAAAGGTCATTGGTCTTTGCCTTGGGTGACTGAACTCCAAAGATGGCTTGAGAAAAAGGCGTTGTCAATAAACCCTTTAGAATCAACTTGTTTCTTCTGTCAAAGCTCTGAGGTTGAACACACTGCAAATGTCACAGTCTTGGTCTAGGCACTTGGACCCCAAACAGTAAACATACAAAGTGTGGGCATCCAAAAACAGCATCTTGTGCCCACATTGCTCACATTTTTGAAGCCTTTATTAGATGCCATTAAAAGTGAAAACTTTTAAACCATATATTAACAGAATGCTCAAAAATTCCATCTTAAATATCTAGACAGTAGTGATCTAAATACTTTCAGTATTGAAAAGAAAAGTCAGGAATAAGCTAAGAGACTTTTTGATTTTTTTTTCTTTTTTAAGGGAGAAAGTTTAACTACAAAATTAGAAAAGAAACGGGGTAGGAAAGGCCTACCAACAATGGTAGCAAGAGTACACTATCTAGTGTATCAAAGTGTAGAAGGGTATTATAAAGGTGAAAGACAGTCAGAAAAAATAATAAACCTTTTAGGGAAGGAAAGTTATCAAAAACTAAGCATTTGAAAGTTTGAAAAATGTTTTACTTATCTCAATGAAGTAGCCCGAGAGTGAAGGCAACCATGTCTAGACACAAAAACAGCAAACAAGATCTGAGGGAAATTAGGCATAGTCCATTGTGAGTATGAAAGGCGCTTGAGAGTTTGTTGGTGGCCATGAGCTAGTGTAACAGTCAAGTCGAATCAGAATGTCAGATCCGAACACATCCATTGAGGAATGAATGAAAACTGACATCAGATTAAATGTTGATTCAGTGTCAGGTCCAGACAGTATAGGGTATGGAATGTACAATAAATTAATGGATTGGCATAGACAGCATTTTCTAAATTTATTGAATGAATAGTTGAAGGAAGGGTTTGTGTGGGGGAGGAAGGCTGACAGATATTATGGAAGAAAGTATAAATGGTATTAAAGAGAAAGGATGTCAAGAATTGTCATGATTATTACAGAAATTCTGGATGATATAAGTAAAGTTGGGTCTACATTACTTCATTGAAAACTTCAGTCAATGGCTGTTCATCGAACGTTCACGTCAGCAAACGTGTTTTCAAAGCAGTGAGTTACTTGGCCAACATACCAACAGTCACACACACCGCAGTATAGCAAACCCACCAAGGTGGGGGTGGGGGCATACCCCCCTACTTATATATGCCAACTCTGAGATCGCACTACAGTGGGGAAAAGGACAAATTTCCTAATGCTGGACAAGTAACTCACTGCCCTGGGAAAAACATTCACTGATACATTTGATGAATGTCTGTTTGCTGAAATTAGTTTTCAACAAACTAATATAGACCCGCAAAAGGGTTGCCATGAAACTTATGGAAGGTGATATTAGCAAGGCATTTGATTCAATAGGACATGATGCTTTGTGGGATGTTAAGGAGAACAGTGGAATAGGTAATAAAATTAGGAAAAAGTGTATGTCAACATATCAAAACAGCGTAAGAGTGTTAGTGAATGGGTGGTTGAGTAAAGAAATATGCATGACGTGTGTTATAAGTAAAGGATGTCCCATGAGTGGAATATAGTTTGCATTGGTAATAAATGCAATAGTGAGTGAAGTAGCTTATAAAATGGAAGATGCTAGATATATGATGCAAAAGGAGATGGTTATTCCCGTAATTCTGACATACACAGATTATGCAGTTGTATTTCCTAAGAAAACAAATATGGATGAGGGAAGTGTTGGTTTGTCTGACTGGATGTTTAAAATAAATGGGAATGGCCCTGAATAAAGATAAAAATACAGGTTTGGGTAATGTGAAAATTGGTGACTGTATTTTTCAATGAATGAAGTGTCTTTGCTGGGGATAACATTTGGAAAATATGATGTAGTTATGATGCAATGGGAGGATTTAATAAAAGAAATGTGTCTTCTGTGGAGGACTTATTAATCAGCATTCAGGAAAAAGGTTTAGCTGGTGAAGTCTGGTATTAATGGGAAAATAGCATACTTGTCAAATGTTTATGTGATCCTAGAAAAAAATTAAAAGGAATAATGCAATTAGTGTTTCTTTCATACGGGGTTCAAGATTAAACCCAGTAAAAAGAGATGTGTTATATAGGATGCATCAGGAAGATCAAAGTGGAAAGTGGACTGGGGTTACTAATCAAGTTGTTTATTCTGCTGCTTTAAACTTGTACAATATTAAAGTGGGTAAAGGAAAAGAATGAGAAATTAACAGTGAGAATATTTAAATATAAGTACAGAAAGTTCTGGAAGATTATGAGACTAAGAAAAAAAGAATATGCAAATCCATGAGAAAATTTACCAGAAGAGATGAAAGCAATTAAGGAAAAAGTGCTGTACCAAGATAGTACAGTGTCAGGATTTTCTATGGAGATTGGTAATAAGTAAGTTACCAGTAAAGGGGAATGTGCCATGTAAAAAGAAAGTTGAAACAGTCTGTATTTTTGAGGGAGTAAGAGACAATAGAGCATGCTTTTTGAAAGGTAAAAAAGAGTGGCGAAAGTCTGGAAAAAGTTGTGTAAAATAAAGATTTTCTTCAGAATATTAAATAATGTAGATTATGTAACCCTAATGTCCGAAGGGTTTATAAGAATTTATGTCATATGGGTTATGTGGAATGAAAGACTGAATAAAATTGGGTTTAATAGGAAATGGATTTTAGCAGACAAATTACAAAAAAAATAGATTATGTTTGTGGAAGGAGAAATGGGGTCAATTATTGAAGATATCAATATGGATGTTAGAAGAAAAATGACAAACAGTAAAAATTAGAAGTGTAATATATATGTAAATAATGTTTTTTGTGTTGTGTTAAAGCACCTCTCCTCTTTTTGATAGGCACTGTAGGATCTTTTGCATCCACCTCAGCTGTCACCAACTCAAACTGATTAGGCCTCAGTTTAACATCAAATTCTGGAAGGACGACGCACCCTCCCTTATGCTGCACTGCAGTGTCAGCAATCCATCTACATGGTGTGTACTACATCCTACAGCCTTCTGCCCCAAAGGAGTGTGTGCATCCTGCTGCATCACAGACACTGCTAATACATCTATCATGATCCAAAACAATGAAGAATCAAGAAAGGTATGGGCCAGACCAGCAACACTGAAATTAGTGAAAAATATGAGATTATAAATCATCCATCAGATTTGTGATATATGGCTATGCAGGAAAAAGTAACTTGTGGGTGGCCTGTAAAGCATATAACCCACTTTATGTCATTAATGTTTAGAAGGACACTAAAAAGAGCAAGACGATTTTTGTTCTTAAGATTCAAAGAAACTTTATTGTCATTTAGGAAACACAACTGCTACCTACATGAAATTTCAACTGTCAGCTCTTTTACAACAGAAAAAAGACAAAAAGACAGACATGACTGGTATTAAAGAATAACAATAACTACAGTACAAAAGTAAATATCTAGGT
Source organism: Protopterus annectens (assembly GCF_019279795.1). Lineage (NCBI taxonomy): Eukaryota > Metazoa > Chordata > Ceratodontiformes > Protopteridae > Protopterus > Protopterus annectens. The sequence goes on along the minus strand of NC_056743.1, from coordinate 386,851,265 downwards.
AGCTAATGCACATGCTTGCACACTATTTGTATACACTGGACAACACTGACTACTAGATGATTAACACATGAAAAGAAAAGTACAAATTATTGTATGGAAAAAAAAGAAAGAATGAGAGCGCAACAATCTATTATTTATTTTATTTTACATTTGTTGACTGGGCTAGTCTAACTGGATATATGTCCATTTTCAGTACAGGCCCCGGGAGAAAAGCTCCAAGAACACTATTCTAATAGAAATGTTGGTACATTACATAATGTTACAAATGATTACAACTCATTCAACAAGTACATCACTAATCTAACACATACATTTAACAAACCATAATAATGAAAACATAACAGACATTGGTATTATCTACAAGATAAAATTCTCTTTGTCAACAAGGAAATTAGACATAGTACAGAGAAGTACTGGGAAGCAGTAGCTAGTAATAGATAGGGGAAGTTAGTCAGGGTTAGTACAGGGGCATAACCAGTGTGTTGTAAGGTATAATTTCAGTTTACATTTGAAAGATGATAATGAGGACAATGATACAAGCCCACTGGGAAGTAGGTTCCATTTTTTTCCAACAGTGTTGGAGAACAGAGAGTCTCCGGCCAGGTTGTTGGATTTACTTATACAAACAAGTAGTTTATTTGAAGAGCATAAGGTATTAAGATTTTTGTAGGAGGTTATGAGTGTAGAAAGTATTGGAGTATTAGTAGGTTGGTAAAGGGTCTTGTGTGTTGGTGAACTTTTAGCCAATTTTGAAGCTCAAGCCATCCTAGCTGCTTTAAATTGTAACAGTGGTGGGTTCTAACAGGATTGCCAGTGGCAAATCTGGCAATGTTATTGTAGGATGTTTCAAGTTTGTTGAGGTTATGTTTTGACAGATTAGTATAAATAGGTGAGGCATAAAGAAGTGTAGAGATTAGATGGGTGTGAGCTATAGCTGCTCTGGCTGCTGGGTTAAGAAATGGTTTGATCCTATAGAGGGAGCCCAGTTTTCTATTTACGGTTTTAATTGCGTTGTTAATGAGTGTGTTGTAGTTAAGGTTGTTGTCTATTGTTATTCCAAGGAGTTTGGTAGTTGGATCATATATGAGAGTACCATTATTAGATATGACAGTGAAATCTACTGGGGAAGACTTCTGGGTAGGGGTGAAGAGCAACAGTTTTGTTTTTTGGGGGTTCAAGAGGAGGCAGCGCTGTGTAAACCATTGTTCTACTGTATTAAACACATTTTGGGTTAGGTACTGTAGTTCAGATGTAGAAGTTGCCAAGCATATTAATGTAGAATGATCAGCATATTATATACAGGTTGCTTGAGGAATTACTGAGTGAAGGTCATTAATAAAAAATAGAGAATGGAAGAGGTCCTAATATGGAGCCTTGAGGGACACCAAGGGTAATGGGGAGCTAGATTGTTGCCCAAAGCACAGCCTGCTGTCTATTATCTAAGTAGGATTGGAACCATTTTATAGCTGATGCATCTAGTGAAAGAGACTTGAGGATATTGATAAGTATCTGGTGGTTAACCATACTGAATGCTTTTAAGAGATCGATAAAGAGTGCAGAGGAAAGAATATTGTTGTTACGGTTTTTATTAATGCAGTCAGAAAAGGAAAAGAGGGCAGTGGTAGTACTGTGGAATGTCCTGAATCCATGTTGACATTTAGAAAGTAAGTTATTTTGGATTAGGTGGTCTAGTAGTTGACTGTGGATGTGTTTTTCCATTATTTTTGCCACAGGAGAAAGTAAGGCAATGGGGCGGTAATTAGAAAATTCATTAGAGTTACCACCTTTATGCAGGGGGATAATGTGAGAGATTTTCCAGATAGTTGGGATGTTGCCTTTGATTATGTTTCTGTTAATCAGGATGGAAATGGGATAGGCTATAGATTTGGCTGCTGTTCGCAGATATTCAGCAGGTAGTTGGTCAGCTGAGGGGGTAGTTGGTTTAAGTTTTTGGATAAGGGTGAGAATGTGTGATGTTGGTACTGGTTGCAAGTGAAATGAGGGGGGTGGGCTAGTACTTGAGCTTAGCAAAGTTAAGCCATCAGGTACTAGCCGATTGGCAACGGTTTGAATGGCCTCTGTGAAAAAGGTATTGAAGGCATTGGCAGTTTTCTTGGGATTTTCATGGTCAGTGCCTTGTGGGGTTGGTGTAATGGGGTGACCTGGTGAAGAAGCTTCTTAATGCTTGCCCAAAACATTTGTGGTTTATTTGGGTGAGTTTGTTGGAGTTGTAAGTAAAAGTTTCTTTTATCTGTTAGTATGGCTTTTTTGTGTTGTTTCTCAGCTGTCTAAATGTTTGTTTATCTACAGGGTTTTTAGAAGCTCACCATTTAGCCCAGTATTTATTTCTAAGTAGGATTTTTTGCCTGGTTTCTTTTGAGAGCCATGGGGCAGGTTTAGTCCTAATTCTGATAGAACAAATTTGGTGCATGGTGATCTAGAATGGCTAGGAATTTAGAATTAAAAGTATTTTACAACTTCCTCCAGTGGGAGATATTTTATAGGTGACCAGTCACATGCCCTAAGTTCACTTTGGAAGAGATCCAGGTTAAAGTTTTTACTGGTCCGCGTTGTCCTGAATGTGGGTGGGAAGGGTATATCTATCTTATGCCTGATAATATAAGTGAGTGAGTGGTCACTTACATCGTCAGGGAGGGTCCCTATTTCATATGTTTGGTGATGGTTATTTAAAGTATCCAATCTAAGGTACTTTCTTTATTATTGGGTTTATTTATCCTGGTTGGGGAGGTAATGGTTTGAGAAAAAACATATAGGTTAATGTGGGTAGTAGGTTGTTCATTGCTGCAACACTTCCAGTCAACATTAAAGTCTCCAAGGACTATAGTTTCTTGTGGGAAGTTTAGTGATAGCCAGCTTGGGATATTTTCTAGGGTGTTGATGTTATTACCAGGAGGAAGATAAATACAGATGATATATATGAATTTATTAGTATTAAGCTGAAATTTAGAAATAAGGATTTTGGCATTGATGTTTGAGGTGGTTTGCAGTCATAAGCAGCAACTATCAACCCTGCTTTGTATAGAATAGCTAACCCCCCTCCCTTTTTAGCTATACGATCATGTCTTAAGATATTATATTGGGGTGGGATAACTTCATTGTCTTGAGTTACAGGTTTTAACCAAGTTTCTGTCAAACATAGGATGTCAATGAGTGTATTTCCAAGAGAGCATGGAGATGAGCAACTTTAGTTAAGTTACGTATATTGAGATGTGCTATAAAGAGTGAGTTGGGAGGTTTGGTGGGGGTTTGTTTACTAGATGCATTAGGGCTATGCGTTTGGTTTTCTTGGGCCTGGGTTTGGGTGAATGTCTTCATCTATTAATGAGTGAATTTGTAGTCCAAATCTAGGATTTGGGAGTTTACAGTATAAGTCTGGAGACTTCTTAGTTTTTAAACAGGTATACCTAATGTGGATTAATCTATGATATTTTGGTAGCTGGGTGTAGATGCAATGTTTATGTGGTTTAGGGAAAGAGCAAGAGATGGTATGGCTGTATGCTTAGAGGGATAGTGCAATTGTGGGCATATTGGGCATTCATAAGAGGTTAGAAGGTAGGCTGCTGTTAGAGAAGGTAGTAGTATGAGAAAGAGTAGCAGCTTTATATGTCTTGGGGTAGGTAGTTTAGACACTGGGATGATGTAATTGTAATGTGCAAAATAGGAGGTGAGGAATTATAATAAAAGAGTGATTAGTGAAAGGTGGGGGTTATGGTGGGAGAGGTAGGGATTGGATAGACTGGGTGGGAATAGGTAAAGAACCTTATGAAGTTGTTCCAGATGATTGGTACTTGGGAAGAAGGGTGTGGCTACCTTGTGATTGGTTAGACAGGGAAGAGGGTGTGGCTATGTAGTAAATGAATAGGACCACTGGGGGTGGGTGGGAATTGGGGGTAGGGTAGGGGAGTGAAGTGAGCCCGCAGGACGAATGGAGCGGGTAGAGACAAGTAGAAGAGAAGCTCAGGAAGAACAATCATGAAAATGCTGACTACTGAAGGTAAGTTAGGTATGGGTAAGTACAAAGATAAGTAGTACAATGGTAGAGAGTTTTAGAGGATAGCTAGGTGATGACAGTAAGTGTAAAAGGATAAGGTTGGATAACGTTAAGACCAAGTAAAGCACATCAGAGATGTAATGTAGAGATAAGGTGATATTAACAGTTAGAAGGAGGTTACAAGAAAGGAATAGAAAGGTATGGCGGTTACAGGGTCAGATAGGGGGGCATGGCTGCTGCCTGTCCTAGCTGGGAAACGTGCTTTAAAACCCTAGAAGCATTAGTTAGAAATACAACTTTACTGCCAGGTTTTATGACAACACATACTTTCTTGCTTCCTTTCATGAGAGGATACGGGGAATAGCAGGCAGTATGATGAGACAGCAGATTAGTATGGGAAGGGTCCTTTGTCACCAGGCAGGCATATTCTTTTGTTCTACTGTAGGATCAGCAAGTTGGACAGCAGGGTACTTTGGGAGGAGGAGACAAATGTGGTTGAGAGAAAAACAATTAGCCCTTAGTGAATTTGTTCTAGCAATGTAACTTTAAGCAGTTAAGAAAAGCATACATCTATTCCCTCAGCAATACTGGGGGATATAACAAGCTAGTAAGTCCTCTATCCCAGTTAGGTAGGTACCTATATGTAATCAATACACTACATAGAGATTCAGAATACTAAACACCACAACTATGCATTTAAGCAATAACAGTACAGGTAAATACATTTGTACTACTAGAATGCCATTATGCAGAACAGTATTATATTAAAAATACATCTTTCAGGCACAAGTATGCTAAGTGTGATTCAGGCCAGATAGCAGGCACAGCTAGACTGCTCAGATATGTCTGGTTCATTAAATAGTTAAAAAAAAGTAACAGGTTACGTTCACAAGTAACTGCTGAGCATTTACTAGGTGATAGAGATAGCTTCTTACAGCTCCACGTGGGTAACAAACATACAGTTAGGCATTTCAGATACAAGTCAAACCAGCAGAAAAAAAAATGATTGCAAGAACACCAGAAAACTATCCGTTAGAAGCACTGCTATGCTATGCAGTTAAACAATAAATTTTAGTTGACAAAAGCTAAAGGTTACTACTTACTGAAATCAAAGGCACTAAGACCAGGAACGGACAGCAGCCAGGGGCTAATCCAGGTATTAAAGATGGCACCACAAGGGACTACTAATATTGTATATTATACATTATATATATATATATATATATATATATATATATATATATATATATATAACTGTTCAAGTATCTGGAGGTCCTGCAATGGATACTCCGTAACCTTCTACCAGAAGCAAATTTAGTGAACCAACCATACGCTGGATGAGAAGTGTCATTCAGTATTTTGCAGGACCTCTTTTTACATCTCATTTCAAATGAAGGCAGGAAGACTAGTGCCCACAATCCTTTCTACTTTTCTTATTATTCTCTGCAGCTTCTTCTTTTCGGCCATTCTGTTGTTACCCAACCATACAGTGCAGTTGCTGCTAATGTTCTTGATGGCTCCTCTGTATAAGGTATTTAGAGCATTCACAGAGAGCTTCACTTTTCTAACCCTTCTTAGGAAGTGTAGTCGCTGGTGGTATTTTTTAATCAGCTGGCCTCTGTTTGTACTCCAAGAAAGATCCTCTAATATATGTACCCCCAGGAACTCTGTAGTTTGGACTCTGTCCACCTCTTCACCATTGAGCTTAAGGAGCAGGTGCATGGCAGAGTTCTTTCTGAAGTCAATAATAATTTATTTTGTTTTATTGATGTTCAGGTCCAAATTGCTGTTACTGCGCTATTCAGTCAGGGGGTTGACCACATTCCTATAACCACTCTCGTCATCACCACTTATGAGTCCCACTACTGTGGTATCATCTGCAAATTTGATGATGTGGTTGTTGCTAGCTTTTGCACAGCAGTCACAGATAAGGATTGTGAACAGTAGAGGACTCGACACACAACTCTGGGGTACTCCGGTGTTGATTGTAATACTACCTGAAAAAGAAGTTATGTACTCACCATAACGTTCCATCTGAGTAGGTACTTCATTTGTCTGCAACCTGTGGGTATCGGATCCGACTTCGGATCCGAGCCGGCAGCTTACCAAGCTCCAAGATCCGAGCTCCTAGCTCCTCCCCCTACCCATAATCCCCTGCTACCAACCACATTACCTCAGATCGTTTTTTTTTTGCCTTACCAACCTGGAAACACGAAAAATCAACTGCAAAGGTGATCAGAAAATCCTGAAAGGTTCGGGGGATGGCAGGGGGGGTCGGATGCAGACAAATGAAGTACCTACTCAGATGGAACGTTATGGTGAGTACATAACTTCTTTATCTGAAGTAGTTACTTCATTTGCTCTGCAACCTGTGGGACAGAGTCCCCAGCTACCTTATAAGAACCTGGGTGGTCCTTATGGAAGGATATTCCGAAGCATCGCGGAGCCAAAAGAAGCCCTACTTCTTGAAATCACATCTAATTTATAATGAGAAATGAATGTATGAGAAGAGGACCAAGTAGCTGCTGAACATATGTCGTCCACTGGAACCCTAGACCAGAAGGCTTTTGAGGTGGCTACAGATCTTGTAGAATGAGCACGGATACTAACCGGGGCTGGTTTGCAAGACGATATATACCCCTGAATAATACACTGACGGATCCAATTTGCTACAGTGACTTTGAAAATGGCTTTACCCATGGCTGATTTTGCATACGAGACAAACTGGTCCGACTTGCAAAACTCTCTAGTCCTATGCAAGTAGAAACGCAGCTGTCTGTGTTCATCCAATTTGTGTAATGTGTATTCTCCCTTGTTCTGAAATGTTGGAAAAAAACACTGGTAGATTTATCGATTGATTTATATTTGCTTCTGAAGCAACCTTAGGCAAGAAAGACGGGTTAGTCCTGAGGGACACTATCTTTGTGAAAGATAAGGTAAGGAGGTTTCATACACAAGGCTTGTAATTCTGAAACCCTTTTGGCCAAAGTAATAGCCACTAAGAAGGCTGTTTTCCATGACAAGAACTTCAACGGAATTGAGGCCGCAGGTTCGAAAGGTGGACTCGTCAAGGATTGCAAGACTAGAGTGAGATCCCATGGGGGAACCACAGACTTTATCGGTGGATTTAAAAGGAAGATGCCTCGTAAGAAGGTTTTGCACAACTTTGTAGATGCTAAGAAACCTATGCCATCACCCACATGAAAATGGGAGATGGCCACCAATTGCACCTTAACCATAGAAGTGCTTGCTCCCTGTCAAAAGATCAATAAGAGGAAGTCCAGGATGGTCAGAATAGGGACAGTAAATGGGTCAAAGCCCTTATCTTTGGCCCAAATGGAAAAACGTTTCCATTTACTGTTGTAAAGTTTTCTGGTAGATGGCTTATGAGCTGCAACCAGAATGGCCTTAACGGAAGATGAGATACCAGGAGTCCTAGCCATTAATGTAACTGGATCAGCCAAGCCGCAAGCTTGAGGTTGACCAGGTTCGGTGTTGGGCAATCCGCAGGATGAGAGATCAGCTCTGGACTGGGATTCAGAATCCACGGAGGAGCCACACTGTGAGACCACAGAAAGGGGAACCAGATCTGCCGAGGCCAGAATGGGGCTATGAGGATAACTCTGCTCCCCAACCGACAGGCTTTCTGAATGAATTTCATCATGAGTGGAAGGGGGGATAAGCATAAAGGAGCCTGGGAGGCCAAGCATGGACTAGAGCGTCTCTGGGGGTTTCCCCTCTGGGGGGAATTATTGCGAAGTACTCGCTGCATTTTGTGTTTAAAGGAGAAGCAAAAAGATCGCAGCAAGGCTGACCCCATTTGAGGAAGATCTGCTTCACAACAGATGGATTCAGAGACCACTCGTACTGAGTGAGAAGCACCCGACTTAGCTTGTCCGCTAATATGTTGGATCGTCCCAGGATGTGCGTTGCTACCAGAAAACGGTTGGTGGAGATCGCCCATTCCCAAACTCTCATGGCCTCTTGACAAAGGGGGGTAGGATCTGGTTCCTCCCTGTTTGTTTATATACCAGACTACAGACATGTTGTCTGTCTGGATCGCAATAGTCCCCAGGGGAAGAAGGTCGTGGAGAGCTTGCAACGCCAAAAGCACTGCCCTCATCTCTAGGACACTGATATGCAATGCGGTCTCTAGGGAAGTCCACGTGCCTTGAACGGATCTGCCTGAACAAGGCCCCCCCCCACCCAAGGCGAGAAGCATCCGTGGTCAACGTGGCTTCGACCGGGGGAATCACAAAAGGCCTCCCTTGAGTTCCCGCACATGCAACCACCAAAGAAGGGAGTCCCTGCAAACTCTGCTCAGTGGTATCGGCGTGTTCAACGGGTGGAGCAAGAGGGACCATTGGACTTGAGGGGTCCATTGTAATATTCGCATTCGCAGACGGGCATGGAGGGAAAGACCGATCGCTGCTGCCATAGACCCTAGTGTCCTCAGGACTAACTCCGCTGGAGGAGAAGGACTCCGGAGAAGGGCTAACACCTGATAAGACAAGCTGTTCAGTCTGACTGATGTTAGAGTAGCTCGAGAGATTCGAGTATCCAACCTGGCCCCTATGAATTCCAGGGCTTGAGTGGGGCACAGGCAGGACATCTGCAGGTTTACTGAAATACCTAGGTTGTGGGCTAGAGTCAGTGCGTAATCTCACGCTACAGAGAGCTGCTGCCTGTTGGTCGTGGTAAGGAGCCAGTCGTCTAGGTACGGGAAGACCTGAATGCCCTGAAGTCTCAGATGGGCTGCAACCACCACCATGACTTTGGTGAACACTCTGGAGGATGAGGTGAGGCCGAATGGAAGAACCCTGAACTGATAATAACTGGCTCCGAGCCGGAAGTGGAGAAACCTCCTGGATCGTCTGTCCATCAAGATGTGGTAGTACACATCCTTGAGGTCTATGGAGCACATCCAGTCGTTCTCCAGCAGAAGGGGGAGGATAGATTGAAGGGTGACCATCCGGAACTTTTCCTTGGGTATAAACAGGTTCAGAGCGGAAAGGTCTAAGATGGGTCTGAGGTCCCCCGTTTTCTTTGGCACCAAAAAGAACCTTGAGTAATAACAAAATCCGGACTGATCTGGGGGGATGGGCTGGATGGCTCTTTTTCTTAGCAGCTTCAAAATCTCTGAAGCCGCTGCCACCCTTTGATCGGGTGGGACATTGGGGAGGCATCTGGTTTTGGGGGGAAGATTTAGGAAAGGAATGAAATAACCTCTGGAAATGATACGGAGCACCCATCGATCCATTGTAAGGGACTCCCAGTTTGCCAGGTGCTCCATCAACCGCCCCCCGACTGCCTCCAGAGAGGGACAGTCGGGCAAGCCCTCAGGGCTGTTGCACGGGTCTGTCTGAGAAAGGTTCTCTAGACCCGAAATTACGCAGCCCCCTTCTGCCTCTGGGCAGGCATCCACCTTATCCTCCTCTGCCTCTAGAGGACGAGTGGTCCGCAGCTGGATGGGATCACTGAGACTTGCGGAACCACAGCTTCTTTTGTCCCCTCTGATTCCTGGAGAAGGATCTTTGGGGACTAGAGAAGCGGACTCCGATGGCAGACAGCGTCTTCCCGTCCTTTTCGCTTTGGACCAGCGTATCGTGAACGGTCTTGCCGAAAAGAGCAGAACCGTCAAAGGGTGCGTTCGCGAAGGATGCCTTGAAGGGATCCGCGAAGTCGCAAAGACGGAGCCAGGCGTGACATCGTAAGACGACCCCTGCTCCGCTGGCTCTAGCGGCTCCCTCCGAAGCATGAGAGAGGAGCCGCATAGACGTATTGGAGATGGATTTCAGAGTGGCCATTCGTGTCGTAAACACATTCCTGTCTCCGACCGACATGGACTCTGGGGGGGCTGCAGCGTATTCCTTGATCAAGTCTCGCTGTAGCCTGATGGTATGTGCCATATAGTTCAGTGCCCTTATAGAAAAGGTTGCTGAAGCAAACATCCGCTTCCCAATCCGGTCCAACGCTTGAGATTCTTTATCTGATGGGTGGACCAGAGAACTCTCCTGAGAGAGTTCTTTCTTGGTGGCCGCCGCCACCAACATGGCATCAACAGGGGATCCTTTGGCCCATGATTACCTATCTGTGGGGGGACTCAGTATTTTATCGGGACACCTTGGAATTGGCTCCACAGTGTCGGGCTCCTTCCACACCCTGGTGGTAATTAAGTCCACCAGGGGGTCGGCTGGAGGGGACACCCAGGAAGTAGATGGGCTTGCATCAAATGCCTTCAGGAACACGGATTCATCAAGGGAAGGTTTTTGGGCAGACCACCCCCCTCTAATACGCAACATTTCCATGATGTCTTCAAATGAGACATCTTCAAGGGGTGACCTTGGGGAACCCTCCCTATCATCTAAGTCCGTGTTGGTGGTAACGGACTCGGGGGAGTCCAGGTGCCTCCTTTTACACCGTTTCCGAGGAACCTCCTCGGTAGGGCTATCCGAAGAGGGCTCGTCCACGGGTTGTTGTTCCTCCACAGGAACTACCTGGAGGGCTTGGGCAGGCTGTCCCAATGGTCGGATGATGGAAGACAGACCCTCATACAGTGGGGGTATGGGTGGATCCGAAGCCCGAACCGGGGATATGGAGGATCTCGACAGTACCCTCTCCACTACCTCAAAAGCCGAAGGAGAATCACCCTCGCCAGCCTCAGAGAGCAATCTCCTCAGCTCCAAGGAAGGGATCGGGGTCGGAGCCGAAGCAGTCGGTGCCGAGAGAGAGGTGCGCTCCGAAGCCAACAGCTCCGAAGATACAACTCCCTCGGATCGGACTCTTAGCCCTCGGCCTACGATCCGACAAGCTCGAGGGCATAGTCGGCGTCAAAGAGACCAGAGTCGGCGTCGAAGAGACCAGCGCTATCGGTGCCAACAAATCCCTGGGTCCGAATGGGCCCGGATCTGATGACTCCGAGATCCGAAAACGAGTCGGAGAAGGAGTGATCGGGGCAAACATGAGGGCCGCACTCCCCCCAAGAGGGGGGGGGAGGCAAGAGCACCCCCATCTGCATTTGGGTCTGTAAGAACCGATGCATCATCCGATCCATATTCGCTTCGGGGATGCTTTTGGTTGACCTGGAAGAGGTAGTCGGGGCGGGCCGGGAGGGCCGCCTCGACGACCTCGAGGGAGACCGATCTTCCTCCTCAGGCTCCGGCGAGAAGCTAGGCGAACGGAGCCGAGAGGAGAAGGATCCGGAGACCCCCGAAGGAGACTTAGCTATTTTTGCTGGCAGAGCCGAGGGGTGAGACTCGGCCCGCCTTTTATGGGATCTATGTCCCTCCTTATCCTTGTGCCTCTTCTCCTTAGTTGAGGAGGCACTAGTTTCCCCAGAGCTCAAACCCGAAGAGGGAGGCTGAGTCCCGGGTTGAGCTGTGGGAACAGAGGGCGCCGAGGCCACTGAGGCAGCCAGAGCCCTAACGGGAGAGGAAGAAGAAGCTGACTCCTGGGGGAGCTTTCCCGCCAGGATCAGCTTGTTTTTTTTCTATCTCGAAGTGCCCGGGGGTTAAAGGCCGCAAAGATCTGGCAGGCCTCTGAAAGATGGGCTGCCCCCAGGCACAAAACGCACTGAGTGTGGCCATCAGCTGGGGAAAGCTTGTGGCCACACTCAGTACATTTGGAAAAAATGGCCTTAGGCCCTTCCGCCATGTTAAACACTCACACACACACCCAAACGCTAAGGGGGGAGGGAACGTGACAAAAGAAAAACTAACTGTACCAGAAAAAATTAAACTAGCACTAAAAAGGGGTAGAAAAAAGGTTTACTACCACACACACACGATTTTTGAAACTTTAGGATGAAGTTATGATAGAAACGATCTCACCCAGCCAGGAGCTCTTCAAAGGGAAAGCTTCTTCAGCCGCGGCAAAAAACGATCTGAGGTAATGTGGTTGGTAGCAGGGGATTATGGGTAGGGGGAGGAGCTAGGAGCTCGGATCTTGGAGCTTGGTAAGCTGCCGGCTCGGATCCGAAGTCGGATCCGATACCCACAGGTTGCAGAGCAAATGAAGTAACTACTTCAGATCTGTTGTTACCAGCACAGGCCCTTTGTGGTCTTCCAGTCAGGTAACTGAGGGTCCAGTTGCCCTTTGTTTATGCCACAGTTGATTAGCTTTTCTACAAGTTGCATTAGAATCACCACATTGATTGCAGAGCGGAAATTTATGAACAGATAGTTGTTGTTCTCTTCAAGATGCTCCAATATGAGGTGAAGTGCCACCAAAATGGCATCAGCAGTTGATCTGTTTACCCAGCAGGCAAACTGCAGTGGGTGAAAGGATTGGGGTAGTACTGTAGTCAAATGCCTTTTAACCAGTCTTTTGAAGCATTTCATTACATTTGATGTAAGGGCCACTAGCCTGTAATCATTTAGGTAGGTGGGGTTGGCTTTTTTGGGCCCAGGGATTATGTTGGTAACTTTGAAGCATGCTGGTACTTTTTCCTGAACAAGCGAGGTATTGAAGATGTCCAAGAGGATTATGCCGAGTTGGTCTGCACAACCTTTCAATACTTTCCCCATAATGTTATCAGGACCAGCAGCCTTCCCAAGGTTCACTTTTCTCAGTTGGTTCCTAACATCCATAGCACTGAAGTTGAGTACTGCCTCCTTTTGGTCATTGAGAAGCTTTACAGCATCCAGGTTGTTTTTCTCTTCAAACCTGCCATAAAATGTGTTTAGATTGTCGAGAAATTCAGAGCTATCATTGCAATGAGCTGACTTAGTCTTGTAGTCAGTTAGCTGTTGAATACCATGCCACAGACTTGGTGAGTCTTTCACATCCTCAGAGCATCCTTGTACTGTCTTTCCATACTCACTCTTGGCCAACTTGATATCCTTTTTTAGATTAGCCCTTGTCACACTTTGACCCTTCTTATTCTTTGCCCTGAAAGCTGTGTTTCTTGCCCTCAGCAACTCGTACACCTTGCTGTTTAGCCATGGGTTTTGGTTGGCTCTTACTTTAATATTTTGATGTTTGTTACAGCCTCCATGCATTTGGATATACAAGACATAGTTGCATCAGTACATTTATCTATGTTCACTAGATTGTTCACTGTGGCTGCCTCCATGAATTCATCCCAGTTTGTGGTTTCAAAGCAGTCTCTGAGACTTTCCATGCCTCCTTCATGCCAGACCCCGAGTTGTTTCACAGTGGACTTATCTCTGATCAAGAGAGGTTTGTAAGCTGGTATTAGTTTTATGAAAATGTGATCACAGCTTTGTCCAGAGTATTTGCTCCCTTTGTGGGAAAATCCACAATTTGGTAGTAAATTGGTAGCATCTCCTTAAGATCTGCTTTGTTGAAGTTACCAGCTATCATAAATGCGGTGGTGTGTATATATATATATATATATATATATATATATATATATATATATATACACACACACACACACACACAGATGCTACATAGACACCATTTAGGTCTGCATTTCAGTATTAGAAATTCCACATTTACAGGGCAATGTTCATTCACAATGTTACAGTTTTTGCACCAGCTACCATTCACAAAAATGAACACTCCACCTCCCTTAGCTTTTCTACACAGAGTTAGGTTCCTATCAGCTCTGAACAAAGTGAAACCATCAAGGCTTACAGCACTGTCACTAATCCTGTTATTTAACCAAGTCTCTGTAAAGATAGACAGGAATTTCTCACCTTGTTTGTGGTGGTGAGCTCTAGCCTGAGAAAGTCCATCTTGTTGTTTAATGAGCATACATTTGATAACAGAATTGAGGGAAGAGCAGGCCTGTGAGGGTTTGCTTTCAATCTGGCAGCAGTTCCACCTCTGCAGCCTCTTTTCCTGTTCTGTTACAGCTCTTCCCTTTGCGCATCATCCTGATTGTTCCAGAACCTTCCTTCTCTAATTTAGGTACTTTTAAGCTTGTTTGGTTATGATGTTGAACTCCAGCAGTTCTGTGAGTGTTATAGGCCCCAGATGCTCCATAGTAAGCAGGGAATCCGTCCAGAACTTGATTTCCAGAAGGTTTTTTCTACTGTAAGTTACTGTAACAGCATTTAAATGATTATATAATATATAGTTATATAACAGTACTTGTATAAAACATTTCACGGATATAAACTGCATGGTACATGGTGAAGCAGCTTTGTGTAGTATGGAGTCAATGGCAATATGAGTGGGGAAATCTTTTCAGTGATTATCGTATGTAATAAAGATATTAAGTAAACAAGTACTTCTTTAGTTTTAAGAAACTAAAATGTAACAAGAGAAGAGGGTCTGGACTTAACGTTAATATGCACTGATCTTGGGTGCTGGGATGGGCTGTAAAAGTGCCCTGATTATATTATATGAAAAGTTGAGATGTTTTCTCTTATTTTTGAAAAGATGTATGCCTGGATTAATGGTCTTGGCTTAATCTATAAACAAGACATAATGATAAAAGCCACGAGAAATGCTAAACTTTATGCATATCCAAGGATATTGGCTTGTTTTTCCATTAGCAAATGTTCAGTGGAAGTCAAGAAGTCTGAAGCTTAAGGCAGTTGTACATTCTGCTCTGGGTAAAACTGACAAAGATGCCTTTGAGCATCTGCAAAGTTGTTTTTTTCCTCTCACTGTTGACTGTTTCCATGGAGATGAGTTGTCTACAGGTGCAATTAATCTTGGGATTACTGAGCATTCTTTGCTGAGAGAAATGCAAAATTTAAACATATAACAGAAAGCAGTTCAATGAAAAATAAAATTTGCAATTATTGGAAGTGAATAAGAGATAGTAGTTTCTCTAGCAGCATTACAACTGTAATGCATTTAAAAGAAAAGTTATCATTTAGTTTTATTTAATCATAGCCAATGCATTTTTTTCTTAAAGCTAAAAAGTACAGTTTGTTAAATGGATTCCCTTGCTGCAGTCCTGACATTGTCCACTGTCGCCTGGTCCCAGTGGCCCGGTCACAGAGTACAGAGTTGACCATACCATAGCAGATGGGACTCAGAGCAGCACGCAAAGGTAACTCTATGCGACGCATGACCGCCCCCATTTCAGTCTTTCTTGCCCCAGATGTCAGAAGACAAAAAAGAAGAGTCCAAAAACAACCTGCACCAACAGTAATATATACAAAACCACCCCATAAAAACAACAACACACCTAACCCTGAAAACTGAGAGGGAAAGGGGGAGGTAAGATTGGACTGCAGCAAGAGAAACCTCTAACATCTACATATGTGTACAAAACTGTACTTCTTACTTCTCCTGCTGCTTGCCTCAATGACAAAAAGACCCAAAGCCCCAAAGCAAAGGGAGGGAGAGTAAAGCAAA
The DNA here is from genome assembly GCF_019279795.1 of Protopterus annectens. Taxonomy (NCBI): domain Eukaryota; kingdom Metazoa; phylum Chordata; order Ceratodontiformes; family Protopteridae; genus Protopterus; species Protopterus annectens. Next base: position 386,835,973 of record NC_056743.1, on the reverse strand, counting down.
AGTAGCAGGAGCTGACAACATGCATGCCTTAAAAAACAAAACCAGCTCTAGTCTTAGAGTATATAGATAGTATATAATGCCTATATCAGAGAAAGTATGAACTCCAACTCCAGCTGCTAGCTTCCAGAATATCCTGGTGCCCCTTTCTAGAAATGCTGCTGAAGTGGCAGTAGCCTAGTGGGAATGGGCCTAAATCCCAGGGAACCTCTTTGAATAACAAAAAATGCAATGCAAAAGCCAATCCACCTTAGAAATAGTTTGTTTACAGGGCTTGCCCTGTGAAACTTAATAAAAAAAAAAAGTAAAACTGCTGCTGAGACTGCCTAAATCTTTAGTCCTGCTCAAATAATAACGAATTGCCCTAAAGTGTGCAAAATCAAAAGCAAATGAATAGTTTGAGGCTCGGGTTTAAAAGCCCACTATGAAACCAAAGGAAGACTACAAAGGAAGACTAGAAACCACCGTAATGATAAAGGAAGAAAATGGAAAATATGATGGGCTCTCACTAAAGGGCGGCCCACAACTCACCTCTTCTTGCAGAAGTAATAGAGAACAGAAAAGCAGTTCTCCAAATATTTCAATTCAGCAGGCAGCAGCTGCAGCAGGTTGTAGTAGTAGAGTTTTTTCCAACACAAGGTCCCGAGATCCCAAGCAGAGTAGGAGAGCTATGGCGGGGGTCTTTCTTTCTCCTCTCTCTACTTCTTGAAAGGATAAAAATGCGTAAAACAAAGGGGGGATAGCAATCATAGTGAGCTGACATCCAATTAAATACTGAGGAAAAGAAAAAAATGTTCCCAGACGGATTTTACTGTTCCGTATGCGGGTCTGCTCTGAACTTCGGTTCGGAAAAAGAACGCCAACCTGCTGCAAACGCCAACCTGCACTCTTAAAATTGCTTCTGCAAAGCGAGAGGAAAAAGAAATGGTCATGCTAAGCGGCGACTAGTGACGCATTAGTACGCTGGCAGTGGCTCGCGTCATGGCCGCCATGGCGGCTTCAGCCTATTCGGGGGGACCATGGGGGGCCTTGGATACCCAATTGTCAGGACTGCAGCAAGGGAAGACGAAGAACATCTTAATATTTTCCTGAAAGCATACAAGTTGTTTTTCATTTCTGGGAGGGGAAAAAGAGTTAAGTGAAGAACATACACCAAATCAGTATAAGTGGGAGCACAGGCTGTAACATGCGCTTTAGCACAGGTAACTTCAATTTTAGGTTAGGTAATGCCTGTGAGTGCAGCTGTTGATCTAGAGCAATTATTCACAGCGAGGGGGTTAAACTACATTTTTTGAAGATGTACATAGTTTTGTGTGTTTGTTCTAAGTTGATTGATTAAGGGGTATTCAGAAAATGTATTTACTTTTTTTGTTTGGGGAGTTTTAATAAAAGAGAAAGTACTGGAAAATGTGACATAGGTTCAAATGGAGATGACAAGAAACAACTGTATAAAGATCAGCCTACCAAACATTAGTGTGTGCTTGTAACACAAGACTTGGAAATACACACACAAAAAACTGTCATGTATAATAGGTGGGAACAACAAATTATAATAGCTTCCCTATCCATATTATCTTGGAACATAAATGGCCTTATATGTATAGACAAAAAAGAAAGAGTAATGAATTATATTAAAACATGCACAGTGCAAATAGTAATGTTGCAAGAGATACATTTGGAAAAAAATGAGCATGATAATTTGATAAAGAAAGGGTTTCAGGATGGATATTCAGCAGACTATCAGGTATAAAAGGGGGCGTAATTATACTAATTGCTAGAGGAGCTCCAACAGTGATTGAAGAGGGGGAAAATATGATAATGGTATATTTGTGGTATTAAGGGGCTATTAGCAAGAAATGAGGATTACACTGACATGCATTTATATTCCCACCAAAAACTGTTACAAAGGAACTAAAGAAAATTTCAGGAGAAATAATCAGCTTTCAGCAAAGTATACCACTTACAGATGGGGACTATTAACTGATTTGCAACAGTAAGGATGTATCTGGGGGACCTAGAAGGAAAAATAAAACAAAAGAGGGAAGATTTTTTAAGAAATTTATGAAAAAAGAAGTTATGTACTCACCCTAACTTTCCAAGTTTGTTGTCCATCTCACCATTCATTCTTACTTGGATGGGTTCGGAGTCGATCCTTGGCTCTGACTTGGCCTAATACACAGCTGGAAGTCTGAAACTTGGCGCATGGCAGGTAGGTATCCCATGATACAGTGATGCAACTCTCCAGATTTTGTTTGCTGCTAACTTATTAATGAATAACATAAGCAAAAAAAAAAATATATATATATATATATATATATATATATATATATATACATATATACACACACACACATATATATATATATATATGACCCCAAAAACAGGAGAGAAAAACTGAGTCAAGGAACTTCTAAAAGGAGAAAAGACAACCACCAGGTCCTCTAGAAGTCCTTGAATGGGGGAAGGAGGGAGGGTTCATAAGAATGAATGCGAGATGGACAACACACATGGAACGTTATGGTGAGTACATAACTTCTTTATGTTATGTTGTCCTATCTTGCCTTCATTCTTACTTGGATGGGACAGCATCACTAGTACCATTTCCTCGGTTGGCTCACGACAGTACACCTTTAAGCACAATGGAACCAAAAGACGCCCTGTCCCTGGAGGCCAAATCCACTTTGTAATGAGTGATAAATGTATGAGGACTGGCCCAAGTAGCTGCAACAAAAATGCTGTCCACAGAAATCCTGGCCTGAAAAGCAGATGATGTAGCTAGTGATCTACTTGAATAACCCCTAACTTTGAATGTAGTTATCTATTATTGGAGGTATAGCTAAAGATGATACAATTTGAGAGCCAATTAGAAATGATAACTTTAGAAACTGGCATACCCTTTTTTGCCTCAGAGAAGGAGATGAATAATTGGTCAGATTTCCTGAAATCTTTAGTCCTATGGAAATTATCTGAGTTGTCTATGCACGTCCAACTGATGGAGTTTATATTCTGCCTCGTTGCTATGGTTGGGAAAAAACACCAGAAGCTCAATGGATTGATTGATATTGGCTTGAGAGCAAACCTTAGGTACAAAGGATGGATTAATTTGTAACAATACCCTATCCTTGTCAGAAATGGCGGTTTGATAGATAATGCTTGCAACTCTGAGACCCTTCTGGCAGGTGTCACAGTAAAAGGAAAAAATGGTCTTCCAGGAAAGAAATTTGAGGTCACAAGATGAAGAAGGTTCAAACAGTGGCAATGTATGTTGAGACAGGACAAAATTCAAATCCCAAGGAGGAAGCAGTTTCTTAAAGGGAGGTCTCAATAAGGAGGCGCCGTTCAAAAAGGCTTTACACAACATGTGTGACAATAATTAGAAGAATGGTCACCAATGTGGAAATTTGAAAATGCAGCCAGCTGTACTCTAATGGTTGCTGCAGCCAAACCTTGTTGGAAGAGTTCCGCCAGGAATTCTAGAATGGATTGAATAGACGCAAAAAAAGGGTCAATGTTTCTATTTTGTGCCCAGTGATACAATCTTTTCCATTTATTAGAATATAGTCTTCTAGTAGAAGCTTTATGAGAGGACATCAGTATGTGCTTAACTGTTGGGAGTGAAATTTTGAAGCCTGACTAAACTGGTAAGTGGAGCAGCCATGCTGTCAAGTTGAGGGTGTAGAGAGAAGGATGAAGTGTACCTGACATATGTGTCAGCAGGTCTGGAACTGGGTCCAGAGTCCAAAGTTTCTCCTGATGATGAGGCCAAAGGAAGGGGAACCAAATCTGACGTGGCCAATATGGGGCAATGAGAATCATCCTGCTTCCCAAGGATTTTGCTTTCTGGATATCTTTGGGTACAAGAGGAAACGGAGGAAAGGCATAAAGAAGTCCCAAGGGCCAATTGTGTACAAGTGCGTCTCTCGGCGTGTCCCCCGGTACGGAAATTAGGGTAAGGTAGCTGCTGCACTTGGCATTCATGGGAGTGGCAAAAAGATCGCAGCAAGGCTGACCCCATTTCCGGAATATCTTTTCCGCTATGTTCTGTTTCAGAGACCACTCATGAGGCATCAGTATTGCCCTGCTCAGCTTGTCTACTATCACGTTGGACTTCCCCGGGATGTGCGTTGCCACTGCCACTAGAAAGCACTGGGAAGAAATCGCCCATTGACAAACACTTAGGGCCTCACAACAAAGAGGATAAAACTTGGTTCCCCCTTGCTTGTTTATGTACCAAACAACAGACATAAGGTCTGACTGTATAGCCATCATCCCTAGGTGAAAAGAGTCATGGAATGCTTGCAACGCCAGAAGCACTGCTCTTATCTCTAGGACATTTATGTACAAGTGGGCCTCGTGTTCCTGCCATATACTATGGAACGTTCTTCCCAGATAATGTGCCCCCACCTTATCTGGGAAGCGTCCGTGGTCACTGAAGCAACTGGTTGTCATGGAACAAAGGGTCTCCCGATGGTCACATGACTGGACTGGATCCACCTCCATAAGTCATTTTTGCATGACTCCATTATTCTGATGAGGTGAGACATAGAGAGCTCTTGAAGTGACCATTGGGAAAACAAAAAACATTGAAGGATTCTCACATGCATTCTGGCAAGAGGAACTAGTGTTATGGTGGAAGCCATTGTCCATAGGAGTTTCAGAACTACCTTTGCCTTTACCTTGTCCTTGGGAAGAAGGTGACGTACTTGATGCCCGAGGGCTGAAATTCTGTCTGCTGGAAGACGTACCATCAAGAAAACAGTGTCTAGATCTGCGCCCTTCAAGGTAATATGTTGACAGGGCAACAAGACAGATTTTTGTAAGTTGACTATTATGCCTAACTGAGCACAAATTTCCAAAGTTACATATCTGGCTTGCTGGAGTAGATGCTTGGTGGCGGCGGTTAGGAGCCAGTCGTCGAGATACGAAAACACTTGAAATCCCAAACACCTTAAGTGAGCCGTGACTACTGCCATACATTTGGTGACACTCTGGGGGCTGTAGTGAGACCAAAGGTCAAAGCTCAAAACTGATAATGACTGGCCCCCAGCTGGAAGTGTAAATTACTCCTCGATGCTCTGTCTATTTTTATGTGGTAGCACGCATCTTGGAGGTCTATCGAGCACATCCAATCATCTTTCCCTAAGAAGGGAAGTATTTACTGCAGTGTCACCATTCGGAACTTTAACTTCTTGACAGATTTGTGCAACTTGCTTAGGTCTAATATGGGTCTCCAGTCCCCTGTTCTTTTTGGCACCAAAAAGAATCTTGAGTAAGTTTTGAATCCTGTTCGGTCTGCGGGTACTTCTTGGATGACTCTTTTGTCCAGCAACTTTTGGATTTCTATAGTTGCTTGCTCCCTTAGATTGGATGGAACATCCGAGATTGTTTTGATTTGTAGGACAGGTGGCAAAAGGGAATGGAACATCCTCTGGATATTATTCTTAATACCCATTTGTCTCTCATGATACTTTACCAGGCTTCTGGGTACAAAGACAAACATCCCCTGACTGCCTCCCAAGTACAGCAGGAGGGCCTGCTTTCAGGAGCGCTGATAGGAACGTCCGCGAAAGGGATCACAGTCTCCCCTGGGTTTTGCGGACCCCCCCATGCCTCTAGGACGTCTACCACTGTTACCTGCCCCTCTGCACCTGGGGAAGGATTCACCCTGTGCATCTTGGAAAGGTCCCTGGGATCTTTTGAACCAAATTTTCCTACTCTTCTGACATTTAGGGTAAGGTCTTGAAGGTACAGAAAAACATACTCCAACAGCAGAGAGAATTTTCCCTTCCTGCTCGCATCTATTGTGTCCTTTACTTTGGGTCCAAAGAGCAAGGAACCATCAAAATTGGGGCATTAGTCAAGCCAGACTTAAAAGGTTCCGCAAAATTGTACAAGCACATCCAGGAGTGTCTCCTCAGGGAAACTCCTGGACTGCTGCCCTGCTCGCTCCATCTGCTGCGTAAAATATCAGCCTCATGGAGGAGTAGACTAGAATTTAAGATGGATAGCTGGGAAGAGACCTGCTCTTTCATCCCCGCAGCTAATGTACCTTGTAGAGTATCTCCTAGCTCTTTCAGGAGATCTCTCTTTGTAGCCTTGTAAAGTGAGCTAGGTAGTTCAGTGATCGGAGTGTAAAAGTCGCTGACAAAAAGACACGCTTCCCGTATCTGTCCATCATTCGAGAATCTTTGTTCGGAGGATAGACAGATGAGGATGTCTCCAAGAGTTTCTTCTTGGTGGCTGCTGCCACCACCATAGCAACTACAGGTACACCCTTTGTGAGAAAATCCTTTCCAGTAGGGGCTAACAAGAACTTGTTTGGCCTCTGAGGGACTGGTTCCATAGTGTCAGGTGACTCTCTCACCTTTCGAATGACCAAGTCCATTAGTTCATCGAAAGGCGGAGACACCCAGGAAGCTGAAGGTTGAGATCCAAAGGCCTTCAGGTACACAGACTCCTCATCGGAAGGGGTGATGCTTTTCCAACCGCCTCTCTGCTTTAGGATATCTAGGATATCTGCAAATGAGATCATCAGAGGACAACCATGGGGACCCTTCTGATTCCTCGAAGTCAGTGTCTGAAGTGACAGACTCATCAGGGGAGTCTATATGCTTCCTCTTGCAAGTTCTCTTCTGAGGAGGCTCTTCAGAAGGGTATTCTGGGGAGGCCTCAGAAGAGAGGGGTCCACCCAGTGGGGGATCCTGAGGCTCTGGATCTCTACTGTCTTGTGGATGGGGTTGTGCCAAGGCAGTAGCCGGTGCCCTAGGGGAAGAATGCCGGTATCCTTATGTAGAGCTGTAGGGGGAGACAGCACACTCATCAGCTCAAAAGCAGTCCCTACTGGCTCCTAAGATGTCCCCGGCTTTGAGGAGACAGAGGACACCCCCGGACCCAGAGAGATTGGCTCCAAGGCTGACGTGGGAGCCAAGCTCACCCGGGCCGATGCTCCAAGGGGTAGACTTGGCACCGAAGAGGTTCGAGCCCGAGCATCTCCCTTGGGGCCAGCCTGAGAACCCCAGCTCCCAGACATTCCGGATGGTGCAGAGAGAGTCGGAGCAGATGTCGACTCTGTGATCACCGAAGGGGGTCCTGGAACCGACGGTACTACAATAAGTGGTACCAGGCACTCCAGCTCCAAGGGTCCAGCTTGGCTCGGAGGAGGAAAAACTGTGGATGTAACGGCTTTAGAAGACTCCGAGACCTGATGGGTTGGAGCTGAGAACAATTTGGCTAGCACCGGCGACTTCAAGAGCCTGCGCACCACCCACTCCACATCATCATCAGATAGGCTCTTAGTGGACCTGGAGGATAGAGGAGAATGAGACCTCTCCAAAATGGGAGATCTCAGAGTAGGGGAGACTGGTGGAATGTCAGTGGACTGGCTCCAAGATGCAGTATCTTGCGGCTCTGCAAACCATGGGGCCGAAGAACCAGGCTTGTCAATGATGATAACCTTTGATGTTTCCAAGAGCTGTGGAGCCGAGTAGATAGGTGTTTTAGAAATTTTAGACAATTTTTTTGGAAGGTATGTCCCTCTTTAAAGAAGAAGAGGATGAAGAAGAAGAAGCACTTTGTACAGCTTCCTCAAAGGTTGGCTTCAAGTGTCCTTTGAGAATCAGTTTGTTTCTCCTCTCCTGTAATACTCTAGCACTAAAGGAGTGACAGAAAAGTACAATCCTCCTGTAAATGAATACCCCTAAACAGTATACGCAAATGACATGTCAGTAATGGAATTTTTTGTGTACATTTCTGACATTTTTAAAGCCCGAAGGCTTATGCTCTCTCTCTCTCTCTCTAGAGTCTTTAGACATGATAGAAGACAGTTCCCAAAAACAAATCAAGACTTTTCAACAGTGATATAGAACACACACTAACTAAACAACACTGCACGTCTAAGTAAAGAGAAATTTGCACTCTAATAAACACTACACATCTAAGTAAAATAACTAGAGAAACTTTAACAAGAGTAGCACTTACGGCCTCTAACTTAAATGGAGCTAGATACCAGGAATAACACACACTAACTACTAAAACTCCCAGCCCTCTAACTAAAACGGGTGATTAGCTTTCTAACTTAAATGAGCTAAATATCAACTACTGCTAAATATCAATTACAGAAAAAGGGGAAATAAACAAACACCACTACGATAACTACAGGACACAACACAGCCTGTGAAAAAACAATGGCCAAAAAGCAGCTACCAACAGCACAAGGAGATAAGATTAGCTATATGCTTAATCTAACTATTTAAACATGCTAGGAAACACTATAAATGCAAAACTACTAGAAAATTTTAGGTAATAAAGTGAAAAAGACAAAAACTTAGCCACAGCCAAGAAGAGCACATCCAACCTCGTAAAGCGGCAAATGAGATCTGGAGAGTTGGACCATTGCATCATGGGATACCTACCTGCCACAAGCCAAGTTTGAGACTTCCAGTTGTGTATTCAGCAGAGTGAGAGCCGAGGATCATTCTCCAAGGTGCAATATCTGGGCTAGACTAGATAGAAATTGTATTTCATAGGAACATGTGCCCTTAACTGAAAGCTTTGACACACATCCAATACTATTTAAGATCATGCACCAATTCAAATTAAGGTAAATATGCAGGACGGTAAAGTAAAAATGAGACACTGTCACTTTCCCACCTAACTGTTAAAAAGACAGGAATTTAATGAATGAGTACTGGAAACTATTCAAGAGTTAAAAGGGAAGATAGCAATTTATTTAGACATTATAGCCAGTGAGTGGAATAAAATGAAACTGGAGTTTAAAAATCAGATAGAAATAAAAAAGAAAGTGATGTGGTTTAGTAGTACTAGAAATTATTTAGAGGGGGCAAACAAAGGTTTTAAGTATTGAAGAATACGGGGAATCTCACAGAACAAAAAGGGTGCAACTGCAACATTTTCAACAAAAATTAGGGGACTATTTGGATAACATGCATGAGTTTAGAAAGACTGTTGTTAAGCAACTATTTTTTGATAGTAACTCCAGAGTACAAAAACTTTTAGCACAACAACTTACGTGACAGAAAGTAGAAAGGGTTCTTGCAAAACTTAGGGTACCTGTAACAAGGAAAAAATACTAGAGCGCCTACACAGCTATTTTGCAAATTTTATGAAAATTTGTATAAAGCAAAGAAATATGGAAGCAAACGCGGAGCACTAATGGAAATATTTATGGAAGAATTAATTATGCCAAGTTTAGAGGTATAAAAGGCTCAACAATTAATAGTTAAGACAGGAGAAGATGAGATACAAATGCTGATATATAATCTATCTGCAGGAAAGTCCACAGCAACAGATGGTATTCCTGGGGAACTTTGTAATTTTGAAGGAAAGTAATTAATAAAATCTGGATGACTTTGTTTAAAAGTATTTTAAAATGTGAAGAAGCACCAGCATCTTGGAAGAAAGCTGTGGTGGCTGTAATACTTAAAGATAGTAAAGACCCATCAGACCCAACTTCATTTAGACCCATTTCAATTTTAAACCATGTCTACAGTAGCTAAAAGAATGGCAAAGGTGTTACCAAGATTGACACATATGGATCAATGTGGTGTTACAGAGGGAAGGCAAACATGGGACAATATTAATAGAACAAAGATGATCCAGAGAGAAGCAAAATAAAAAAAATACTGTTGTTGGTGGGTCTTGATGCAGAGAAAGCTGGGATTTTTTTTAAGTAGGGCAGTGAAAACACTTACATTCCCTGATACAATAAAGTAAATTAGGAGGTCATATGAAGGACCTGAGGCAAGAATTGAAGATGAAGGGTTACTCTCTGATAAGTTGTTTCTTAATAAAGGAACCAGGCAGGGATGTCCTCTTTCACCTTTACTTGCTTTACATTTATTGACACTGCCAAAGAAAATAAGGGACTCAAAGTCAAGAATATAATTGGTGTGGTAATCAAGGAAAATTTTTCTCTATTTGCAGATATTATTTTGTACCTGATAAATACAGAAAATGATATCTTAGTGTTGTGAAACATTTTGAGTGAGTTTCAGGTCTTTTCAGGATATACAATTAATGAAGATAAAGCAATGGCTATAGCCATAAATTATGTACCCACACATGAACTGATTCAGCAACACTTACATTTATGGGGACACTATAAGATGAATTATTTAGAAGTTGGATTAAAAAAGGCTTCTGGTACGGCAGATAAGGATATGTGGGAAGAGACTAAAAAGATAACATAAATCAGAGAAACTGGAAACTGTTATGTATAGAGATATTAACATTCAATAAGTGAAAATGGTTTTAGTCCCTTCAGGTTTATATACAGGTCAGGCATATTTTTATCAATTACAGGAAAAGTTGTGGATGATAAAGAGTTGAAAGAATTTATATGGGAAGGGAAGAGGGCAAGAGTTAAGTGGATAAGTTGATCCTTCCAACAGAGGGAGGTGGGTTCAGGATTATCTGATTTAAAGGGATATTTTACAGCTACACAATTAAGTCTTAAATACATAACACAAGCAGAAGGTCATAAGTCATAGTGTAAAGAGATGATGATGAAGCAGGGCAGAAATTCAAGAAATAAGGACAGAGTGGAATTTTGGAATCAGATCCTTAAGGAGAATAACAGTCATACAAAATACTATATTCATAAAGTAGTAGTAAGCACTCTAAGAACTAATACAACATGAGAAAGTAGATTTTGCTGATAAACATTGACTGCTAGTAGCAGTACAAAGAATAGGCAATAGGGGCTTGGAATTTACAGGACAAAACTGACTGAGGTACTGGGAGCAAAAAAGTTGACAGTGAAAGGTAAAACAGGATGAGGCCAAGAAGACATCTGGACTGCAGGCTAGAGACTGCCTCCCCTACTAGGAACTGACAGAGTACAAAGAGAAAGGGATAGGGTAATCCTAAGTGAAAGACCTAATGCCAGTAGGGTTACCACCTGTCCCACTTTGCGAGGGACAATCCCTCTTTGGGCAGTTGTGTCCTGACAAAAAACATTAAAAATGGCAAATGTCCTGAGATTGTAGGAACCGCGGTGGTGGTGCTGCGGTAGCGCTGTCGCCTCACAGTAAGACGCTGTCCAGTTCAATTCTCAGCTAGAGCATCTTCTGCGTGGAGACATGTGTGAATGGGCGTACCTCCGTTGAAGGTTGTGCGTCAGGGCTGGTAACTCGGCACGTAAAAATCAACTACCAATCATTAGCGGACCGGAGTTCCGCTGTGGCGACCCCTAACCGGGAAAAGCAAAAAGACACAAAAAGGAAGTTATGTCCTTACCATAACGTTCCATGTGGAGTGTTCATCTCGCCTTTCTTCTTACACACGGGTTCGGAGCCGATCCTCGGCTCCGAGTCGGCCGAATTGCAAAGCTCTGAATCTCAGAGAAGCTCGAGACCAGCCCATATCCCATAATCCTCCCTGCCATTACTCAGATCTAGTTTGCAAACAAACCAGACCAAAGGATCCAACACCTGCGGTGCTAGAAGTAAAAACACTCTTCAGCCATTCAGAGACACTCTCTCACCATAGCAATAACTAATGGTCTAAGCATATATCCCATGACACACGGGACCATATACCCCGGAAGGGGTCAAGACACGTCGATCAGACTCTAATCCTACCAGTTCTTCCAAACACGTGGGGGGGGGGATGTAAGAACAAAGGCGAGATGAACACTCCACATGGAATGTTATGGTAAGGACATAACTTCTTTATGTAAGAGTGTTCAATCTCGCCGTTTGTTCTTACACACGGGTAGCGTCCCTAGCTCCGTAACCCCAAGTGACTCATGGAAGAACGTTCCTAAGCACAGTGGAACCAAATGATGTCCTATCCTTGGAGACCTTGTCCACTCTATAATGAGTGATGAAAGTATGTGGTTTAGACCACGTGGCTGCTGCACAAATAGCGCCCAAAGGCAAACAAGCCGCATGAGCTAAGGAAGTGGAAACGGATCTGGTAGAATGGGCCTTAGGTTTGGTGGGTAAGGATTGCTTTGATTTAGAGTATACAAATGTTATACAGTCAGCAAGCCATTTAGATAGTGTACGTTTAGTAATTGCCATGCCCTTTTTATTGTCTGCAAATGCGACGAAGAGCTGATCCGTTTTCCTGTAAGCTTTGGTCCTATCTAAATAAAATCTTAATTGCCTGTGAACATCCAACTTGTGCAACATATACTCCAGTTTGTTAGTATGGTTTTTGAAAAAGGTAGGGAGTTCTATAGACTGGTTAATATTCGTAACTGAGCATACTTTTGGAAGGAAAGATGGATTTGTACGCAAAGAGACCCTGTCTGGATGGAACATCAAGTAAGGTGGTTTGACCGATGATGCCTGCAGCTCTGAGACTCTACGAGCTGAGGTCACGGCGACGAGAAACAGCGTCTTCCACGATAAGAACTTTAAGAGACATGACGAAGCAGGTTCAAAAGGTGGCAACATGAGTTGCGACAGCAGCAAATTCAGGCTCCATGGAAAGAAAGGTTTTCTGACAGGTGGTCTAAAATGGAAGGTTCCTTTCATAAAGGCCTTATAAAGTCTGTGAGACATAATGGGAGAACCTTCCTCACCAATATGGAAGTTTGATATGGCCGCCAACTGTACTCTTAGCGTGGAAGTAGAAGCTCCTTAGTGAAAAAGGATGGATAAGAATTCTAAAATTTTATGTAGAGGAGCTACCAAGGGGTCTAAGTTTTGACTAGATGCCCAATATACAAAGCGTTTCCACTTACTCGTATAGAGCTTAGTAGTGGAAGCTTTATGAGAAGCAACCAGGATGTGTTGAACTGCCGGAGGGAGTAGATGAGACCTGGCTAGGCAGGGGAAGCGGAGCAGCCAAGCTGCTAGTTTGAGGGACTGTAGAGAAGGGTGAGGAACTCCCGACGAATGTGTCAGTAGATCTGGTACTGGGTCCAGAATCCATGGTTCCTCTATTTGATGGGCTTGAAGAAAGGTGAACCATATTTGACGAGGCCAGAATGGGGCTATGAGTATGATAGTCCTTTCCAGGTTCCTGGCTTTCTGTAGAAATCTGGGAATCAATGGAGTCGGTGGGAATGCATATAGGAGACCCAGGGGCCAATCGTGTATCAGTGCATCCCTGGGGACATCCCCCGGAGGGGGCAGAAGGGCAAAGTAGCTTCTGCATTTTGCATTCAAAGGGGAAGCAAACAGATCGCAGCAAGGCTGGCCCCATTTGCGGAAGATCTTTTCCGCTGTCTGTGAATTGAGGGACCACTCGTGAGGCAACAGGATGGTTCTACTCAACCTGTCCGCAATGACGCTGGATGACCCCGGGATGTGCGTTGCTATCAGAAAGCGACCCGTGGACTCTGTCCATTGCCAAATTCTCATGGCCTCTCTGCTAACGGGTAAGACCTGGTTCCCCCTTGTTTGTTTATGTACCAGACTACAGACATGTTGTCTGTCTGAACTGCTACTGTTCATAGAGGTAAGAGGGCTTGGAAGTGTTGCAACGCCAGGAACACCGCCCTCAACTCCAGAACGTTTATATGTAGAGTGTACTCCATGCTGGACCATTCTCCTTGGACCGTTCTTCCCTGAAAAAGGCCCCCCCCCACCCTATCAGGGAAGCGTCCGTGGTTATTGTGGCTGTTGGACTGGGTACAACGAATGGACAACCCACAGTGAGGTTCTGATCGCGCGCCCACCATGAGAGGTCCCGTCTGCAAGATTCTGTTATCCTGATCTCGTGCGCTAGGGGTAGGTGTTGGAACGACCACTGCGCGAAGAGCAGCCATTGTAGAATCCTCATGAGTAACCTTCCCATAGGGACTGCAATTAGTGCGGCTGCCATCAGTCCCAACACTTTTAACACCAGTTTGGCTGGGGCTTTCTTGCTGACCAGAAGAAGAAGGACCTGCTGTTTGAGTGTTGAAGCTCTTAGTGGGGGGAGTTTCAGTAGTGTCGATCGTGTATTTAGGTCTGCTCCGATGAAGGAAATACACTGTGAGGGCGATAAACAAGACTTTTCAAAGTTTATGGATATCCCTAAGTGGGAACAAAGGCCGATTGTGTAGTCTCTGGCTTGCAATAGGCGATGCTCGATGGTGGCGGTGAGGAGCCAATCATCCAGATAGGGAAACACTTGGAATCCTTGTCGTCTCAAGTGAGCCGCAACTACTGCCATGCATTTGGTGAATACCCTGGGGGCTGAGGTGAGTCCAAAGGGCAGAGCTCGAAACTGAAAGTGACTGGCTCCCAGCCGGAAGCGCAGGTGATCTCTGGACGGTCTGGCCATTTTGATGTGGTAGTACCCGTCTTTGAGATCTATAGAGCACATCCAATCGTCCTTCTGTAAGAATGGAAGGATCGATTGAAGCGTGACCATCCGGAACGTTTCCTTCTTCACGAAGTTGTTGAGATGGCTGAGATCCAAGATTGGTCTCCAGTCCCCTGTCTTTTTTGGAACTAAAAAGAACCTTGAATAAGTTCCGAATTCTCTTTGGTCCGCCGGGACTGGTTGGATGACTCAGTTTTCGAGCAGCTTTGAAATTTCTACAGCTGCTAGCTTTCGCAGACGGGGTGGCACGTCTGGAAACTTTCTTTGTAGAGGTGGTGTTGAAATTAAGGGGATTTTGTACCCTCTGGTTATAATGATTTTTACCCAAGAATCTGAAGTAATGTTTAGCCAGGCCAGTGGGTATAAAGCTAAGCGACCCCTGACTGCCTCCAGAGCAGGACAGCCGGGCCTCCCTTCAGGAGTGCTGGAAAGGCTTCCCAGGGACGGAATCCCTGTCGCCTTGGTTATGCGGACCCCCTCTGCCGCCGGGGCGGCATCTTCCATTTCTACCCCCTCCTCTGCCTCTGGAGGGAGTATCACTCTGTGTGGTCTGGAAAGATCCCGGAACCACATTTTTCCACCTCGTTGCCCTTTGGGGTACGGTCTAGTAGGAGCGGAAAAACGGACCCTGACAGCAGACAGGGTCTTTCCCTCTTCCTCGCACCGAGTGAGAGTCTCCTTAACCTTGGGCCCGAAAAGTGTGGCACCATCAAAAGGGGCATTGGCAAAGGAAGACTTGAAGGCTTCCGCAAAGGAGCACAGCCACATCCATGATTGTCTTCAAAGAGCAATCGCTGTAGCTGCAGCTCTACTCGATCCCTCAGCTGCATACGAAATGAGCCTCATGGATGAGTTTACTATGGAGGTGAGGGTGTTAAGTTGTGCTGTTACCTTTTCTGAAACAGCAGCATCTGTGTTACCCTGGAGGGCATCTGTCAGCTCCTTGATGAGATCCCTCTGCAAACATGTGAAATGGGTCAGGTAGTTTAGCGAACGCATGGAAAAAGTCGCTGAACTAAAAATGCGCTTCCCATATCTGTCCATAGTCCTAGAATCCTTATTAGGAGGATGAACAGATGAGGAAGACTCAGACATCTCCTTTTTCGTGGCTGCCGCCACCACCATAGCGTCGACAGAGACTCCCTTGGTGAGATAAGATTTATCTTGGGGGGCAGTGATGAACTTGTTTGGTTTCCTAGGGACTGGTTCCACTGTGTCAGGTGTCTCCCACGCCCTTCGAGCAATCAAATCCATTAATTCATCGAAGGGCAGAGTCACCCAGGAGGTAGAAGGTTGAGCCCCAAAAGCCTTCAGCAGCACCGACTCGTCCTCAGTCGGGGCTAGGGACTGAAAATCACCCCTCTGTTTCAAGATCTCCAGGATGTCTGCAAATGACACATCCTCTGAGGGTGATTTGGGGGACCCCTCTGCCTCATCCAAGTCGGTGTCAGACGTTAGAGATTCCTGTGGGGAATCTATGTGCCTCCTCTTGCACAACCATTTCCTTGGGACCTCATCAGAGGGGGCCTTCCGGTGAGGCCTCCAAGGAACAAGGGGAACCCTCTGGGGATGGCTGAGGCAATTGGGCTCTACGCTTGGGAAGGATCGTGGGAGCAGAAACAGAAAGTGGCCCTTTTGGGGAAGGAGAAGATTTCCCTGATGATGTGGTTGTCTGTGCAGACAATACCTTCCTCATAAGGTCAAAGGCCCGAACCCCTGGCCGAGGACAGAGCCGAGCCAGTCTGTGCCGAGACCCCGAGAGGGAGGGTCGGTACCGACAGGTTGGTACGACTCTCAGTCCCGGAACCGAGCAAAGACCGTTGGCTCCTCGACTCCCCTAACGGTTCCGAAGGAGTCTAAGTCAATGGTGTCGATCGTGCAATGGACGGTTTCGGCACCAAGGGCTCCACTATCATCTTTCTCCCGGCTCCGAGATCTGGATGGGTCTCGAAGGAGGACCCGTTGGAGATATGGGGAGACCTTCTAGTTTCGACACCAACTGGGAGGAAACTGCAATTAACTTGGAAAGGGCCGTGTTTTCCATGAGTTTCTGCACGACATGATCCACATCTGTCTCAGACAAGGGTCTGGAAGAATGGGTCGAAGGAGCCGAAGATGGCACCGACCGAAGAATGGATGGTGGTACGTCTGATGAAGCGGCTTGGACCGTGAAAGCGCTTACGTGTTTCTGTTTTTTGTATTAAATTTTACTATTCAGCAACGCCTTGGCTAACATTATTGGATTTATCTACAAATAGTGACTTGACACGATATTCCAATAATCTGTTTTGGAAAGTTGTTTGCTGCCACTAAGGGATTGTGCTTACAATATTTTCTGGGCGTTTGTGTTTGAATTTCATATATATATATATATATATATATATATATATATATATATATATATATAGCACACACACACAGCACTTCTATAATAATCTAAGAATTATAAGGTAATATCAGGAAAAAAATCAGTATCTTATCTGAAAATAGTAAGTAAAACTCAATTCTTTATCTGGTCCGAGCTCTCCTCGATCCGATCTGTTGCAGCGGCAAACTAGATCTGAGTAATGGCAGGGAGGATTATGGGATATGGGCTGGTCTCGAGCTTCTCTGAGATTCAGAGCTTTGCAATTCGGCCGACTCGGAGCCGAGGATCGGCTCCGAACCCGTGTGTAAGAACAAACGGCGAGATTGAACACTCTTACATCAAATTGTTTCCTATATTTTATGTAATAGTTGCACAGAACAGTTATTCTGTATCTAAAATACCTAAATGTTATAAGAAATAGAATAAGTAACTAAAATGCTACAAGAATAAGCTTTTATTCAGGCAAAAAAGTTAAGTTCTATCCTTTGTACTGTGTCGGCCTGTAAAATCTGATGTTTGTATCGAAAATGTCCCACTGTGGCCATTTGAAAAGGTGGGAACCCTAAATGCCAGTTCTAAAAAACCAGCATTCAAAATATTGCACATTAACTATAAAAATCAATCAGAGGAGGTTTGAAAAGATTGGGAAGAGAGATTGGATAAGTAATTTATCAGGAAACAATGGGAGGACATGTGTATGGCTCCCAGGTATGCAACAATGTCCAGAAAGTTTAGGACTTCTGCTTGGAAGTTCTTGCATAGGTATTTTATACCTCAAGAAGACTTCAAGGAATTTTGCCTCAGGTTGATGACAACTGTTGGATGTGTGATGGGGAAGGAAGAGGTAACTGGAAACATATGTTTTGGGTGTGTAATGTGATTGCAGATTTTAAAAATTCCCTACAGAGTACTCTGTCAGATATATTGAGCGAACAAACGGATGTCACTAACAAAATGATTCTTTTGAGCTGGTACAAAGGATTTGAATTTTCTAGACATAGAAAGGCCTTGTTAAACTTAATTCTGGTGGCTGCCAAAAAAAAAAGCAGTAGAAAATGGAAATCAAAATCTAAACCAGCTGCATTTGAAGTACTAAATATTGTAACTGAAATAAAAGAACTGAAAGTGGGATCTTTAGAAAAGGGAAGGAACAAATTACATTGAAATAAATGGAAAATGTGGGAACAATACATCCAGAATAATGTTTGAGAGGAGGAGTGAAGTTTAAGGGAAGGCAGGAATTCAGGAATTTATGCAATGATGGACTGATAATAGTCACATTCTCCCCAGATGCCATGTCTTCTGCAATGCTGGTGCTAAAGTTGTGGTAAAATACTACTGTGTACAACAGTATCCATGGGAGATTATTTGCTTTGTAAATAATTATTTTTTTCTTCTCTCATAAGAGTATAAGTAGGAGGCAACGATTCTGTAATGTTGAAAGCTCATTAGGCTACATAACAGGAAAGACTTGTGGTTTCCTGCAACGCTACCTGCAAAAGCTACTGGGAAATCTCTGTAACCCCTCAATTAACCTAAAATACTCTTGTACAAGTTCGTTATAGTCCAAAGACTGTGAAACCATCCTGTGAAGTGGAAGGTACCAGTGCTGGTATTAACTTCCTAGAGATTCATTTCTGGTACTTCCAAAATGGCACACACTGAATGCTTTGAATGATAATGCAGTTCTTGCACCTGTTCTGTCATCTTACAAGGCTGTTTCTCTGAAGCACACATTGTATAGGCTATTTTGTTTTATACAATGCTTAGGCCAAAGTATATTAGTCTTCTTATACAACTTAATGATGGACTTTTCAATTTGTCATGGAAAATGTCAACGATGAATCTTCAAATGAAATTAAACATGACTTTTCTTCAATTTTTTAAGATGCTGCTTCCTTTTATGCCTACAAGATGTAAGCTCTTAAATCTTGTTCTAATAAAGGAAGACTTTTGTCCGATGCAATCAGAAACAGTAGCCAGGAAACTGTTTGTGAGGGGAATCAAATTTGATTTCTTGCAGTTTACTGCTGCATTCAAGGAATGGAAGAGTCCTACTGTCGGCCTCAGATGCTGCTGCAAAATGTTCCAGCATCTGAGCATAAGGAGACAGTTGTACAGATGAAAGAAAAATGATCTGTTGACCCCTAAGCTCTGAAAATACTGGAGCTAGACTCATTTTGTAAATATTCTTGAAGCTGTGTTTATGGAACAGGGAAAGTACAAATGTACTACTTGCAGTCTCATTTTTTTCATGTGAGACAGTCTTACCGGAAACTGAAAGAGAGGCAATACATCATTTTCTATGAGAGGCATTATAGTCTTTAAGGTTACCATTTTGAATAACTCTCTTATAATGAATTAATTTAGATGTGAACATTTTTGTATGGATTTCTAATAATCAGATCAAGAATAGCCTGGAATAGAAACAAGTTCCTGTTTTTGAGGCCAGAAACCGCCATACTGTCTTTTTGCTTTATTAGTCAATGTTATTGGTATTCAAGCACATAGATTCTGGGGGACTGATGGCAAATTAATGTACTCCTGCAATTCTGTAGACCTTTTTAGATATTGTGAAGAACACATCCGTATGATGAAACGTTCTTACAGGTCATCGTGTATAACTGAAAATGCTTCTCAAAACTATCTATACGTATTCAATATATAGCATTTCTATTTTCTGTTGGAGCTTTTCTCCTCGGGCCGGCATTTGTCGCCCAGTCACACAAACCCAGTCAACAAATATAAAATAAAGTAATTAATTAAATAAAGATCTTTTCCCCTACCAATACTCTCTCTTTTCTAATTTTCAGGAATCCAATTCTAAAATAATCCTCATTTTTAGAAAGTTTCTGTAAACTGTGAAGTTCCTTTTCATTAACATGAGACAGAACTATTAAATGTACCAGATTTTAGCTCATATTTCTGGTCTGTTCTTCACAAAAGTTGTGGTTTTCTGGCAAAACTATATAATGGCAAACATTTGAGATTCAGACTTCATATCTTTCAAAAAACACATGCTAATGAAAACTCTGATATTTGAGCAACACGTAAGTTCTGTAAGAGAAATATTTAAAATCTATCCTGGATTTAGGGCCATTTGGATTATAATATTGATTATGGTCACATTATTTTTGGCTTTGTCCTTGATTCTTGCATGGAAAAGTTGAGAGTCATGGGAAAGAGCCTTTGGCTCTTTCAGCTCAGTAGCTTAAGCTCACAGGTATCAGTGGTGTAATTCTGGCCACAGTTAAAACAATTGCCAAGAACAGTCGTCTTTAAAGGCAAATTATTTACCACATGCATACTTATTGATATATTCAGAAGGCCCTGACATGATACAGTATCTTCCTTGAAGAAATCTGACAATAAAAAGCTACCAGAATCAAATTACAAACAACTGATGTAGATCTGAAGACAAAATACTTGTGAATCAATTCAAGTCAAGGATGTAACAATTTCTCTAAAATGAACTGAGGAAGAAGTATGCCAATGTTACCCATATGGGAAGCAGATTTATATAAATGTCATTGCAGGTTTGCATATGACAAATGTATCCAAAGGAAGAGAGTACAGATATAAGAAATGGCCACAGCAATGCAGCTTTGGTGGTTATTTTAACCCACGTCTCTACATAAAACATAGTGTGATCAGCATCTGTACTAATTTTCCACAGCAAACACTTATCCTTGAATTATAAAAATAATTTGTGCACCCCCCCGCAATCCAGCTGGCTAACAAACTTTGAAGGTTTTGTAAAAGTAACCTGCCATCTCAGCTGGTCTTTCTCAGTAACAAAAATGTAAAAAAATATAAGTAAGATCTACTAAACAGTGCACATCTTACACAGAAAGTTTTGGCAACTCTAGGCACTAACGAAAAATGTAGTGCTACAGCAAGGTACAAGGTAATGCACAACAGTGATGAGCTTCAGCTGTATTATGAACCTGTAACAGCAAAGATGGTGGTGACTGGGATCGCACAGTGTGCTGTATTAAAAAGAAAAAAAGGCAGAAAATGTCACAGTTTAAGTGTTTTTTCCTGGCAGCTGGACAGTCATGGTGCTGGTCCTACAATGCAGAGGATGAGAACGATAACAGAAATGTTTGACTGCTTTCTTTTTGTGGTCCGAATGAATGGCATTCCGAATGCCATAGCTCTGGACCGGTGATTATACAATGAATCACTTCTCCAGTTATAACTTCACCCACTCTTGTAACTCATGTTCCTTAGTCACAGCCTATTCCTTTCAGTTTGTTCACATAATATTCTCAGCTTCATGGTTTTGTATTTATTAGCAAGACACTTCTGTGAGTGATGCCCCTTTCTGCTGTTCCCTAGGTAACAGAGCAATTTAAGACTTCAAAGTAATTCATGGTGGGACAGGGCCTCCCTTCTTTCTTACAGTACTTCTCCTACGCAGACAGCACACGTCATTTATTCTTAAAAGCTTAGCCTTTTAGCTATATTGTAAAAATCAACAAAACTAGGACTTACAGGGGTCAGGAGAGGGGAAGGACCATTTAAATCTCGAGATTATACCGTTGCCTTGAGTTTGACACAGTTATAAAACAATTCCTATGTGGGAATCCCCCAACAAATAACAAAATACACACAGATTGTGTTGTAAAGTAAAAAGAGCTATTAACAGGAAAACATTTCTTCATTTATTTACAGACAATTTTCTTCTGGTTATATACAGCTTACTTTTATACTCCATCATTTCTGGTGAAGACAGCTAGGCAAACAAAGCATTACATTTATCCACAATATATGGGGTAGGTCATCCATTACTGCTCTGAGACATAAGATTTCCTGCATTATGGAAAAAGGGATTTGAGCATTGTCAGGAAAAACAGTATGAGATATAATGAAGTAAACTATACAACAGTTCCTAAAATTACTTGTAGAATCTGTGTGGAGGCATGCGTGAATGGGCGTGCCTTAGTTGAAGGTTGTGCGTCAGGGCTGGTAACTCAGCACGTAAAAATCCATTACCAAACACTAGCGGACCGGAGTTCCGCTGTGGCGACCCCTAACCGGGATAAGCCGAAAGACACAACACAACAACTTGTAGAGCTGAATGAGCTGTGGGTTCTCATTTTCCCTCAATTATTCTTGCCCTGCACTTACACTACCTACCAACTCTGGCACTTTCAATTACCCATCGGTACTCCACAGCATTGGTCCCACTCAATTCTGGAGTCCTGGAGAAGACTAATTAATGAATGCCTCACACTAGTCACCCCTTTGGAAGACACAGACCTTGTGAAAGACAACAGCTTAATTGCTTTCTTCCTTGACTCTTGCAGTACTTTCTATCTCAGTTACATCATTGTTGTTGACTGAGCAGATTAAACTCCAGTCCAGACACAGTCTCGTGACTAAGCTTGAATAATCATCTCTGACAATTCAGAAGCAATGCTTCCATTAATCTCCTGCACAGCCTCCCTACAGGTGTGTAGTTTCATCTCCCTAACAATCATAGTAGTTATGCCTGACTTTATAATATATTGACCACTTAAGGGTAATGCCAATGTAGATGTCAGTTCTGTAACCTATTGTGTGTAAAACAATCCTAGGACTTGACACATCACTATGCTTATTAAACAACTCACTAGGCCAATGCAACCACTACTGTCTGTCACACTGACCTACTGAGCTAACTTAGTAAGGCATAAAATTATTAGGCAGAACCAATTCTGTAACCTGGGTGAAGGCTACAATGGTGCTGGTGCAATACTAAGTAAATACACTCTCACCATACATACAGGAGAGCCCATTAAATAATACCACATGAATGCCAGTGCATTTGTTTAAAACATGCCATTCTGGACCGGTGTAGTTTAGGTGTTTAACACACTTCCCAGCCAATTAAATATTATACTTGTAGACTACCAAGTAACCTACCAATTAAATATTATACTTGTAGACTACCAAGTAACCTACTTTTACAAAGTTCAGCTTAATATCTGATGGTGGCATTCTAACCAGAAAAGTGTCTCCCATTTAATACAGTGTAGTCACTCATTCTAATAAACTGCATCAAGGCAGTATCCTACTGAACTAAGAAATGAACTACTATTGCCCGACTTAAAATCATCCAAACCTGGTAACACCATCAGATAAGCCTATCAACCACACGCTCTTGCATGTCATCTACCAACTTGACATATCTCTGTGCTAAATCAAATTATGTGCAAAAGTATTCTGCCTGCCACCATGTCAATGGTCAAACCTAGAAATCAATCCCAGTGGGTCAGTCTATTAAATGCATCATATCAAAACACTGGCACACCCAGTAAGGTATCTGGACCTAAGCTACTTTGGAATGTTATCACACAATAAGGTCTGTTCAGTAAACATTTACATCATGAGGATACTTGGTAACTTATCCTGCTAGGGTAGCTCGGTAGGTCAGTGTCACTTATCCCCCCAGCATACTTCTTCCTAATTCCTTCTCTCTGAACTTATTCAAATTACTTATTAGATAACGGATGAACACACTTTTGCCTGGGATGTGTTATCTAGTCATCTCTGTTCCAAAGTGTGTACTCAGTGTGTTTAATGTTTTACTTATGAACTGCAACTTGTGAATACTGTAACTACTGACAATGTTCTTTTTTCATCTTGGTATCTCTGCCCAAATATTTGCACTCTGTATGTATACTGTATGAACTGAAGTTGTGAATTGTTTTTTTTTTTAGTTAATATGTTCTTTGGTTTTAGGTTTTGTAATAACTTTGTTATATAACTGTTACCATATTATGTCTGTGTAACTTTTCTCCCTGGGACTGTGCTGACAATAGATAAAGGAAGAATGAGAGGTAACAGATGATGTATTGATAACATTCTGAACTTTGGAATTTTTACAAACTGATTTAGAAAAGAAAGATATAAAAATGCGGTGTTTAGTCTATAATTATAAATAAAAGATAAGCTCCAGATTCCCAGTAGAGAGTGAGCCCGAAACACAGAGCCCCAGGACGCTCCTAAATCAGAAGGCTGTAATTGTCAGACCGACGTAGACTGCCATATATACAAACCAATTTACAATATGTTCTTCGCCTTCCATTGCTGCACAAAGACCTATTTCAAAACAACCAAAACCAAAGACCCAAAAACTGCCAATATATAAAGTAGTAGAAGCTGACAACATGCCTTGATAAAGCTGTGGCAAAACCAGCTCTGAAAAGATGCAGCATAGGGAAGTGATACTCTCAATAGAAAACACAGATGGAACTGAGAGATTGATTGTAGCAGCCATGCCTTCCACAACTGCAGTCCTAGAGAAACCAGCTGTGTAAAATGTCTTCGAAGGTGATATGGCCTGTTCCCAAGATCCTGAACTGCCCAAAGAAAGTGCAGAATAAAACCCAATCTAGTCTTAGAGAGCCGACAACATGCCTTAGCCTAGAGAAAGGCTTGCCCAGTGACTCACTAGAGTAGTTGAGAAGGTGTTAATGCCTGAGAAACCAAAAACTGCCTGATTGAGGCTGTTTCTCCAGAAAATCTCAGTTGCCACCCCTAGAATGTCCAAAATGCAAATGCAAACAAGTGTGGATGCAAAAGAAATGAAAGCTTTAATCTCTATTATGGTTTGAATAACAAAATGCTTGCCCAAAAGTAATCAAAAAGACTGAAGTTTATTTTGAGTATGCTCAAATAAAAACGAACTCAAAGAATAGAAACACCTAATGCCTGAGAACATCTAAAATTTTGAGACCAGGAAACGATAGAAACCAGGATCTGGCAAACGAGGCAAAATCTTTTATTTAGAGGATCTGCAAAAGGGAGTAACAATAGTACAATGAAATTGACTAATCACTAGGAACCAGAAAAGGAAGGATTAGCACAAACGATACCTTCTGCCAAGAAACTGCTGGAACAGTCTCCGGTAAAGGGCCTGCACCAGACGTGAAAAGCAGTCTTCAGCCTTGCATAAGTAGCAGTCTTCCATGAAGCATTTTCAATTTAGCAAAGAGTAGGATTCAAAAAGGTATTGAAGATCCCTTTTCCCACACAGAGCCTTATCTCAAGCAGGAGCTGGGAATCTTCACAATCATTCTTCTTTGAAATTGCCCTCTAAGATACTGCTTGAACAAAGGGATGCGAAAACATAGGTACAAAACAATCCACACCAGCTAATACTTGAAAAAGCTTCAATCTTGAAATTAGAGAAGGACAAACCTTGTCACCATTTTGAATCTACTGTTAGTAAGAGTCTTTGCAAACTTAACTCTGAAATGAATCTTCTTGTTTCACCACAGAGAAATCTTGGAATCTCAAGGAACAGGCCATGCCAGACTGTGAAGCAGATGAGAGTACTCACACATAATGTTTGTTACCTCACTTGTCTGGATAGTTTAGACAGAGGGAATGTGCCAGTAGAGGTGATGAGACCTTCTTTACAAGACATTGAAGAGATGACCAACAGTCTGAGCATGGCTGGCTTGAATCAGAGAAACCCCCTATGGGTACTCTTTTACTGAAGGCCGGAAGTGGGAGAAACACATGAGGGTAATCTCTGCGTCAAAATCAGAAGTGCTTTTTCTGCCTGACCATACAGTACCTTGAAGATGTGTATGGCAGTTTTTGGTGACATGAAGGTGAGCGAACTGTGGAGAAGCTGTGTCCCCCCATGACACTGTGTGACACTGTAGTTCTAGAAATACTTTGGCAGTCCAGTTTTTTAGCAGAGCTTTTCCAGCTATTGCTGTAAGTAACAGTGACAGTGCTCAGATCTCGTGTCTACATGAAGATAGTTGGAAGAGTGTCTTGCAAACATGAGTCTCAAGGACCCATAAAATCAGATGGCAGAAACCAAGAAGTGTTCTTATGTGTTGTTGTGTGCCATTGATAAACATATGAAAGTCAACATGTTCCTGCATAGCTACACAGAATGTGTTCTCTTGCAGGCCATTGCAACATGGACAATGTAAGCGTCTGTTAGTTTGACCCTTCATGCCTGGAAGGTCTACCTGTAGTCTGGACTTACCAACACTTTGTATGGTATTGAGATTCCCTTGATGTATTCCCTGTGCAATTGGTTATCCACTTGACTAAATCATTTTGTTCTGGCCGTGCTGCTCCCAGTCAAGGTGTCTGTCCCATTGTAGCTTCCGGAATGAGCTAAAAATTTCCACAGAGAGTCCCAGTGCAGGGTGAATTTCCTGATGCCACCACAAAATTCTTGCAGTCCATATTTGCTTGAATCACAGTGTCCCTAAGCAAATGCTGGTGTTGGATCCATTTATTATGAGATTAAAGATGCCATGAACCAGTTTGTTTGAAGCACCACAAAGAGAGAATGCATTGAACCCTAATGTTTGAAGGACTGTCTTTTGCAGTCATGTGACTCTGATCTACATTCAGTAAAGGTTAAAACACCATCCTCTTTTGTCTGTCCGGGGTCTAAAGGGCCGTCTGCTGCTGAGTCTCAGTCTTACCTACAGATCTTACATGTCTTATCACAGAACTAGACTGTAATTATTCTTGAATTCTTGAACCTTGAATTCTTATACTAGCTATAAACAGGTCGATGTGAATCAGAATTGAAGCTTCTTAAGCCAGAAGGCAGTCCAAGAAACTGGAAGTAATTCCATGATAGCTTCTCCTTAGCTTGACAACACTCCACTGAGTTAATGAAGCCAAAGGGCAATGCAGAGAGCCAATACTGACGCAGCACGATACTTTGCCCAACAGCCCGAAAACCGCAGCAGATACTTTAATCAACTTATTGCTAGCCTGAGATGAAGGTAAGCCCTTGAGTCTCGTCAACATGTCATCATTGGGAATGTCAAAAACGTGTTGAGGAGTTGTAACGAAAACATCTTCTTCCGTGTTCCCCTGTCAACGTGGCAAGGAAGGAGGTACAGATAAATTCTTAATGTTCTTCTTTTTCCCTCTCTCTGAGGCAGGAGAAATATGCCTTCTTCTGTAAAAGGCTGTGCTTGTGTAATTCTGCTATCTGTAAGAACTGGAGGCATTGTGGAACGCTTTCTTAGGGGCATTGTAAGGAAACTTTCTTTGAAATAAACAATTGGAAACCCAATTCCAATCGTGATGAAATGAATCCAATAAAGCTTTGTTCTGAGTAATTAACTCAATTCAAAAAAGAAATCTCTTTGAATTGCTGGAGCTGAATCTGCTGGGTCTGGAACAGCTGAAACAGGCTGCCTCATTGGCCACAGAAGTCTGAGCCTGTGAACTCCTGTTCCCTGCCTAAAGGGACTTTGAGCCCTGCCCCTAACCCTAGACCTACCCCTAGACTTCACCACGCTAGACTGAGGAATGTCACCCTTAATTATCCCAAGCATAGCATACTTAGCTTGCTGTGCCCATTAAAATCTTTAACAGTTTGCATTAACAGCTAAAAAAACCATTTTCTTTAAAACGAAAAATCCATTTGTCAGAAACAACAACACATCAGACTGTAAAGGATCAATCAAAATCCACATTCTAACATAAGAAAGCTAAATTCTGCAGCTACCCTAAGTGCCTCTAAGCAACAGAGAACCAAAACCAGGCATGCCGAAGAGAGCTACCCTGGTAGCAAAACACATGAACCAAATCCAGCAACTCTTACAACCAAATCGTCAACCCCAAATCCAGCCCACTTGTTTCACACATGAACTAAAATAGCAACTGATTACACTCAACACCTTCTAGAATTTAAAAGCCCTTGACATGACATTGTGAAAAACAACATGTAGCTCCCCACCCTAGTGAAACTGACACCTTTTTTCTTTCCCACCTATCTCTCTACCCTTACACTTTCTTTTCCAGGCCTGGAAAGCCCTCGACAGGATACAGTGACAGACCCCCTGGAAATAGTTTTTGTACCTACTTAGGCCCTTCTTATAATAATTATTATGAGTCACAGGACTTTGAGGCAAAGACCATGAGATACGGGCAGCAGGGGGAGCAGAAATCAAAGGTTCAGGAAGCTTCAAGAAACAGGTTCAGGCCAGCTTCCTGGAAGACATATTCCCAAACCTTAAACACAGCCTAAAAAATCCCAACTCCAGTGCCCCCTCTCGAGTAATTCCTTCCTCTTTTCCAAAGTCCTCCTAATGGACCTTCCTCAGGTTAAATGAGAAATCCTCATGAAAAAGTTAGGAGAAAGGAGATCCCAGACATGGAGAGGAGGTATCATCCACAGAAGCCACAGAAGCTGATACAAATGTTCAAAACTCTCTGCAAACTTTCCACAGAGGACTTCTCCTCCCTCAAACTCCAGGTCCACTTCCTCAGCCTCAGCATAGAACCTTCTAACCCAATCAATCAAAATTCATCTTCTAGCAATCATAGTAAATGCCACAGGTCTTAAGCATAGACTTCTTGAGCACAGCCCCTGACTGAAGTAGGCCCAGGAAGGCCTGGCAAGAAGAGGAGCCAACCTCGAATAGAGGATTTACAACAGGAAGAGAGAGAGGGAAGAACTCACCCAAGAGAACCTCCAGTCACCTGAGAAGCCCTCCTGAGCAGGCTGGTCCCCTCCTGTAACATCTGGTAAAACCTCTGTTTGAACCTCCCCATGGAAACTTCGCCTCCACCTCCGCTCCACTGGAAAAGGTTCCTCAACCTGCGGTTCCTCAACCCTAGGCCTTCACCTTTTTATCCTCAGCTCCGGAGATTGGAGCATGGGGAGCGAGCATCATATCGCATTTATTTTATAAACTGCAACGCCCTAACCACTAACCCTCCACAGCCCAATCTCCTACAATAAAGCAACTATAGTACAAGCAACAAGGCAAACAACAAGGTGCTTTGCTCAGGCCCTAGGTATACACAACATATGTTTCCCCACAAGATGATCAGTTCCCACACAAGACATAGTTATTCACTTTTTCTGACATCCAATAAAATACAAAGGCAAAAACCAAAAAATGTTCTCAACGCCAACTTTAGCCAACTCTGTTTCACTGAAATAACCAGGTTTCGTATTTCAGTCAGCCAACCTGCACTCGCAAAACCGTCGCATCGACCATGCGGCAAAAAGACTGAGGATATGACTGCCGTCAGTAAGCAAACGCCTGACGCATTGACGCCACGACGCTCGTCGCGGACGGACGCGAGCTACATATACTCTCTCTGTCTCGGGCCGACTGGGACGACGACTATACCCAATAGTCAGGACTGCAGCAATGGAAGACGAAGAACATCTGGTCTCCATTTCTGGTACTGGAAACATTCTTGAATTAAAAACTTTTGGTTTCTGAGGAGGGACAGTTTTTATCACCCCTAAGTTAGGAGATATTCAATGACAGGAGGGAAGAAAGAAGCCCCTTGTCTGGCGGATCAGGATAAATCCTCTACAAAGGAGGGAGAGATTCCCACTGCCATCTGTATCCCTGATGAATCATTATCAGAACCCAAATGTCTAAGACTATCTGTTGCAAAGAGAAAAATGGGGA
Source organism: Protopterus annectens (assembly GCF_019279795.1). NCBI lineage: Eukaryota > Metazoa > Chordata > Ceratodontiformes > Protopteridae > Protopterus > Protopterus annectens. Next base: position 386,806,906 of record NC_056743.1, on the reverse strand, counting down.
TCTAGATTTTAGAGAAGAATTAAAGGCTTGCCAGGATATAACTCACCATGTAGCTGATCTACTCCAGAATGCACATTGCTATAAGTCAAGACATAGTCCATTGCTATCCCTTCATAGCCTTTTGCCACAGGGGTTAAGACCAAGTTCCTTTGTTGCTTGTTGATACAACATGCCACTGACAAATTGTGTGTATTGAAAGAAATCATAGCTTGTGGAAGGAAGCCTTGAAAGGTCTGCAATGCTAGCAGGACCACTCTTATCCCCAGGATATTGATATGAAGATGAGACTTTTGCTGGGTCCATATATCTTGAACCATTCTCCCATGAAAATGCAACCCCCAAGAGAGGAGGCATCTGTGGTCACTGTGGCTCTCAGCAGTGGAAGAGTGAAGGGTCTTCCTGCTGGAAGACTGACTCCACAAGTCTAAATTTTGTCTGCAGACAGAGGACAGTTGTTCAGCTTTGTTCACTGCATCTACTACTAGGAAACTCACTATGTTCAAGGTCCAGTGCAGCAACTTCATACAGAATCTCACAAGGTATTAACTGGATAAAGGCCACCAATAAACTTAAAAATGAAGAGAGAGTCGTTAGAAGCACAACTTTTGGGAATGTAGCCTTCAGTGTCAGACGTCTTTCCTATAGAAGTTTGACAATCTTTAATTTCATCTTAAGATTGCACCCTGTGAAAATCAGTCTTTGTGATAGCTCCAACTGTGACTTTGCCATATTCACAGCGATGCAAAAGGACAGACAAAAGCAAAGCAAATAATATTTGGCTGACATGAGAGAGACTCTTGTTGTCGTGGCTAGGAGCCAATCATTCAGATATGGCAATATGAAAATCTCTTTAAATCTGAGGTAGGTTGTAATAACTGACGCTCACTTAGTGAGCATGCAGAGGGGATGGTGAGAGCAAACAGCAGTGCTCAAAAGTGATAGTGACTGGCTCCAAGCAAGAAGCTGTGATACCTTCTGGACAATTTAGCAACTTTAACGTGCAGATAAGGTGTCTTGAATGTCAACAGATCACATCCAATCCCCCTTCTGCAAATATGGATGAATGGCTTGTACCGTGACCATCTGGAATTTTGTCTTTTTTGCATAGCTGTTTAGGTCACAATCTAAAATGGGCCTAAAGTCCTTTGATTCTGTGGGAGATCAAAAAAAAAAAAAACTGGAGTACACCATAAATGCTTTCTGGTCTGGTAGGATCTCTCCTGGATGGCTCTTTTTAAAGGAGATGAGATCCAGCCTTTACGGCTGACCTCTGCTGTTGAGAGTGGTACATTTAGGGGGAGCAGAGTTAAACATTTTCAGTATCTCAAGAAGGGAGTCATGTAGCTTATGGTTCATATATTCATCACTCATCTGTTCTCTATGATTGCCACCCATAAGTCGATGTGAAAAGTCAAACCCCTCCAAAAGTGGAGCAGTTGGGCAGGTTTTCAGGGATGCATAGGTTGCTTTCTGAAGGAAGGGCTGCAAAATCCCTAATTATGCCAACCTCTCTCCCTTCCGGCAGCATCTATTAAAGGGGCATCTCTGCCATAGCTGCCTCCTATCCAAAATGGATTAAAGGAAAAATGTTGACATTTTAAATCAGAGTGTTTTTGGAACCGTTCTGGTTCCTAAAAAAAATTTCTGAGGGGTTTCCAAATGCAATAGATAGTGTTTTCCATTCATGTATATTTTTTAGCAAGTTCTCCAACTTTGAGTTCAACAAGATGGACCCATAGGGGGTATTAGTAAAGGATACCTTAAAGTTGTCTACGAAGTCATATAAGTGGAGTCGGGGAGGGTGTGTCACAGCTACTTCTGTGTCCACTGATCTAACTACTCTGAAAACATTATGCAGCAGCCTGATGGAGAAATTAGATGTCAATACAGTAAAGTCACTTATGACATGATCTGCTTATGAATGTCAGAAGTGGCCTTTTTTTTTTTTTTTGAGAGACAGAATCCACTGTTTGCTCTGCTAGGTCTCTTTGTCATCTAGTCATGCAAGCAAAGTGTTTCAACACTCTCAGGGCAAAGGTGCCTGAAGCATAACCACCTGCTTCGCTCATGTGATTCATCATCCTGGACTATTTGTTAAAAGGATGAATCTCAGAACTATCATAAGAGAGTTTCTTCTTCATGGCGACAGCCATAATAATGGAGACTCCCAGAAGGCCTCTGCTCCAGCAGGGTCTGGCTCAACAAAATTCTGTTAGGTTTCCTTGGGATACACTCTGCTATGACATGTTCTCATCAGGCCTTTTCCATGCCCAATCTATCATGTGATCAATGGGAGGGACCACCCAGCATGAGGAGGGGCAGATCTAAATGCCTCAAACAGAGCCTCATTATCCAGAGGTGTGTGCGTGTGTGGGGGGCCCAAATACCGCTCTGTCTTATTAAATTCAAATGACTCGCCAAACCGGGTGTCCTCAGGAAAGACCTATGGGAAACTTCTTTTTCAAATGTGCTTTTTGGGCTGAAACTCATCCAAAGCTCTGGAAGATTAACAGTGTCCACGCTGCTGGGAAGTAATGAGGAACATAGATCTGCTCTGTCCTTGGGGGGGATCGATACTAAAGGCTCTAGGCCACATACGGAGTTGTTCTGAGGGGGGGAGCCAAAGTTGATGCAGCATCTCCTGACTACACTGATGGACGGTCAATAATGCTCTTGAAAAAGGTGAATGCTGAAGATGCCCATATCAGTACAGTCTATGACCCAGTGGAAATAGAGGTCAACAGTTCTAAACATGCTGCCATCAATGGTCTAGATGGCTCCATCAAAACCTTGAATACAATACAGCCCAATAACGGGCAAGGGTACCAAACATATCAGCACTGAGGAGTGCACAAATGACTCTGGGTAGAGAGTGGGGTCTGCATCAAGACACACTTGACACACACAATGAATATAAACTGAGTGCATCGGTTTGTAAGGAACTGGCACCATGGGTTCTGATCCAGCAGGTGCCAAAACAGGACACATCAGAATGGTCATTGGGTCCGGCACCAAAATGTGTTGGGGTAGGAGTGTCTTGCATCAGAGTCAAAGGACTAACCCAATCCCGATCAGAATTAAAGTATGAATTCTGAAAAGACTTTGTAGACCTGAGGGAAGAAGTGAAAGGAGGATAGGATCCAAGATACTAAGAAAGGTCCTGCTCCGAAGAACAGCTACTGTCCATTCTTTAAAAGGAACAATCAGAAATAACTATTATCTCTCGGCGAGGACAAAGCAGATGGTCCTGCAATAATCAGAGCCAGAGCTTCCTGCGAGTAAATCCCCACTACCTTGCTAGAGACAGGGGAAAAGGATTCTAGAGCCCTATTTTCAATTATTGTTTTGTCCTCCTTTTCTCTCCCTCTTGTTCTCCTTGTCTTTGCTGTTGGGGAGAAAGATTTTCAAATCTTGTTTTTGTGCTCCTGTAAGCAGCTTGGGCCAAAGGTCACATAGGAAAGATCTGGATGACCTGGCCCCAGACATACCACATATGGCTCATGGGTAACCTGAGGTGGAATTTTGTGGCCACAAAGGGCACAGTTCTTTTTTTAATACCTTTACTAACTCATTACTTAAGACATAAGGAGACATGCATGGACAGAAAAGGAAACAAGCCACATTAATATTTTTCCATTTACATATATTAAACATTACATATGTTTTCTTTCTGAATATTGTGGTTAGGTCACAGGCAAATAGTTGCTTCTGAATAAAGTCAAATTTGACTTCTGTATAAAAGCTGAAAGACACCACACTCAACTATTAGAAGTAAGAAAATAAAACAAAATGGCCCATGTACAAAAAATGCTTCAGAGCTATACAAAGCATTGGTATTATTTATTAATTTACTTATGTTTGCCCTTGTCTGGCAGCTGCAGTCTCTCCACAGGTGCATGGTGTTGTGACACAGTTGTGAGATCACTGCAGCTGCTAAGGAAGGATGAATAGAAGTAAATTAATAAATAATACTAATGCTGTGTATAGCAAGGAAGCATTGTTTGTTCGTTGGCTGTTTTGCTTTATTTAATTTTCTTACTCGGGAATAGTTGAGTATAGCATCTTTCAGCTTCTATATGGAAGCCGCATTCATCTTTCTTCAGAAGCGACTATTGTAGCTAGTGCCACTGTGTGTTACAGGCATTTTGCCTGGGATCTAACCACAGTATTATTTTTCTTTCTTTATAACAACTATCATTCAGTCCAACATTAAATAAACTGCTCTATTCCTGCCTTCCTTTAACCCTCACTTCTCTTCATTGATCATTACTAATGCAAGGATTGCTCCCACAAATTCCATTTATTTCTATGTAATGTGCCCCTTCTATTTTCTAAAGGCCCCCCTTCCAGTCCTTTTTCTCTCTTTTGCAATATTCAATACTTCAAATACAGTTGTTATAGATTTTAATTTTCTAGTAATTGCTTTTTTGGTAGCCAACTGAATTAATCTTAATAAGGCCTTATTATATCCTATACCTGTAAGGCCATTTACATTCCAAGATAATATAGCTACAGTAGCCATGATGATAAAAAGCTAGTGCTTCCACCTATTATACATTACAGTTTTCTTGAATTTATATTTCCAAATTTTGTTTTACATATATACACTAATATCTGGCAGGACAATCTTCTATACAGTTGTTTCTTCTCATCTCCTTTTTAACCTATGCTACATTTTTCAAGGCTTTTTGCTTTACAAACTGGAAATGGCAAGATCAAATATGGCCTAAATATGAAAATGGTTAGTTCTGAGGACAAAATATTATGAAAGCAAACCTGGTTTGAAATAACACAGAAAAAAAAATAAATTAATTTTCAGGACACACCCACCCCCTGTTAAACTTTAAACACATACACAAAACTATGTATATTTTCAGCAAAAGAAGTTTAACCCCCCCCCCCCAAGATAGGAACAATTGCTCCAAATTGACAGCTGCACCCACAAGCATTACTAAATCCCAGAGGGCACATTTCTTGAATTCTGATTTTGTCCATTATACTACCTAAACCCAAAAATTAATAAAATATAACAGTCACAGAAAAAAAAACTAAGTATAAAAACTTAAAAGCTGACAATCTAAGACTAGGTCTGACCCATTCGGCCAGCCAAAGCGAGGGAAGCAATGAAAAGGTAATATAAAAATAATGAAAAGGTAATATAAAATGTACATTGCTACGATCGAGAGGAGAGTGCTTCTAATCACTTGGGAGGTATACTAGATCTGAGAAATACAGGTGCATTATGAGAGTAGGGAAGGGGCTTGAGCATTTTAGAATGGCTGCAGTAGATGAACTGGATCTGTCTGACAAAAAATATCTCACAAGTCGATGTGCATGGACAGAATAATGTAAGATAAAATGTTTCTCTGAAGAATCTGTTGGTCATAACCCAGGATGTTTTGTCTGGATTGATAACCAAGTGTAACATATAATTTATTAAGAGTGACTGATGCCAAAGTGTAACATATAATTTCTTAGGAGTGGGTGGTTGACAAAATTAATGGCTTTTGTTAGGTCTACGAATACTTCCCCTGTGAGACCACATTTGTCCATACTACGTAATTTGTCATCAGTTAGTATATAATGGCAGGTGTAATACTTTGATCTGTCCAAAAACTATACTGTTTTACTACCAAAAGAGTGCACTGTTTCACATGTTGAGAGAATTAGATGTAGAGTTTTTTTTTCTGTTATCTTCCCTAATGTGGGTAATATAACAATTGGGTCAAAAAGGGACATTTTGTAGGAATTGGGATAAGTACAGATTTAACAAAAGCTGCCTTTCGGATATTACACATTATGATTTTACCAATACAGAGGTTGTTAAAGTGCTTGACAGATTCTATAAATTCTTTGCAACAGAAGACAAGTCAGGGTAGCAGATTATCAGACCCTGTGGGGGCATCAGTACGTATTTCGTCAAGTTACAGGAAGTATGTCTTTAAACAGTTTTTTTGTTTGTTCTTAATTTGAAGTAGAACAGTGTGGTATAAGGGGGAGGAACTGAAGGATAGTGAGGAGACAGATTAATCTGACAAGATCTGAGGGAGAATGCTAAACTCCTCTAGAAAGTCTGAATCAGTGAAGTAGCCAACTTTGCTAAAAATTGTGTCAGAAGGTATGTTTCTACAAGGCAGCTTGTAACCTATAAAGATGTTCATTTCTTTCGAAAACTGTATGGGCTAACCTAGTACTGACTGCTGTTTTGACTGAAGTAATGGTCTTTATTTCTGCACAGAGCACGTTCAGACAGGCTGCACAGCATTGTGAACTTACTCCAAGTATGGGAATTGAAGCTTTGTTTCCTATTGTATCAGGACTGAACTCTGAGTTTGAGGATGTCTAACTTATTTTGTAAGCTACTAAATTATGAGTTTGTACAGTCATGAAGTTATGGGAAAGAATGTTTTTTGTGAAACTCTAGGAAAGCTGATGATGGGTAGTGATGGCGTGGAGCAGTATTACATGAGGTGGGAATATTGTGTACATTCTAAAGACATAACTGGGTCAGGACTCTGCAGAGAGAAGTGGCAAAATGGACAGGACTATTTTCTGGACAAATTAGTGGGTCAAAAATGGTCTGAAAAGGGTGAAACAAATTTAGTGTTAGGAAGGGTAACAAGACTTGAAAAAAACAGGACAATGGTGCTACTGATATTTACTGGACAAATGAAAAACATTTTATTGGAAATTAGAGGATGAGGAAGAGAAAGGAAAGATTGGAAATGACAAAATGAGCAAGGAAGCAGAAATATAAGGTGGAGGTTTGGATCAAAATCTCAGAAGTTGGTAAAAGAATTTAAAGAAAGTTATACATATCTATGCAGGTACAGAACTACGGAGATTAATGGAGGAGGAAGGAAACTTTAGTGTAGTTCAGGAATCTGTCAGAACATTGAAAAGAAATGGTAAAAGAATGAATAAGTGTAGTAAAGGAATGGGATCCAAAAGAAAAAAAGATTATGGGTTAGAGGAAAAGTCAAGACATGTTAGGGTGAGAAAAATGGAGAGGCATGGTTGAGGGAGATACAATAAAAAGGAGAGAGAAAAAATATTAGAGGAGGTAATAAGGAGAGATATGGAAGTTTCTTGTTTTTTTCTGTAACATTGTTAAGAGGCATTAAGTATATTGTACCTTGGTGGGAATGTGTATATTTACTGTTTTTCTGAAGTAGAAAAGTGAAAAGAATATAATAAAATTGGTTGTAGCAATGAAAAAGATGCTTTCTTTACATTCTTCTAATTACTTCACCCACCATTCAAATGTCATCTGTTCACACACTGAACCTTACACTGAACAATATCCTCCTGAGCATGTTATTTCTCATGAACTTATGAGTTGGCCACATCTAATCACATGGCATGATAGCTGAAATAATAGGGTTTTTTAAAGGATGTTTCATAGAGCTGCCATAGATTCAAATAACCAATGCATATATGGTATGAGAGTGCTACATACAATCACAGTAAAGTTCCCACGAAAACAGTGGAGTGGGGGCTTGCCTTGTTAAAGCAGATGAAAAACACACTTCTGCCTTAATCTTCCTCTTTAAGCAAGCATATTCAGTGTATTGAACTGAGCTTCACAATATATGCCCCGATGTATCTGAATTGTTGTATCTTCTTAGGTGTGTATGTCCTTTCACAGATGAGCATTTCCAGGTAAAAGGTCACAAGAGAACTCTACAGAGGTGGCAGCACAGCTATCTTTGATTCTGACAAAGCTCCACCAGGCAATACATACTGCCATCACTATTCTACTTCATAGTATCATAGAAAAGCCAAGGCAAATTAATCTTCCAATCATGTACCCTCAGACAGTATCCCTTTTCTTGAAGAGGACTATGCCAGTAAAGCCTGGGGTGAATTTAGGAGGGAGCATGTTAAATGTTTTTGCCTAAAGCACTTTTGGTGATAATGAAGAATTTATTTATTTTATTTATTTATTTTACATTTGTTAACCGGGCTAGTCTGGCTGGATACATGTCCATTTTCAGCAGAGGCCCGAGGAGAAAAGCTCCATTAACATACTAGTTATTTACAATAAAAAGAACAAACAATCAAATAACAAATATCAAAACAAAGACCAAAACAAGCAAATTATATAAACATAATAGCAAATAAAGGAACAACTGTTATGTAGTTTAGTGAAATGCTGAGGGATTATAACAGGAAAATAAAAACTGAGAGGCAACCTTCTTTTGAATGATTGCTAGAGTAAGACTGCTAGTAAATGCAGAAGATTGGTAATAGACTGACATATGGAGAGTCAAATATGAATTACACTATTTACAATTTAGAATAGAATAAGTTGTGCCAGGACACTAGTATAAGGAAGGGGATAAACATAGAAGAGATCTGTAGAAAGGTAGGAAAAGAACAGATGACAAGATGAAGTGATATAGCATGTAGATGGAGGAAGTAGGAAGAGTAAGGAAAAAAGAGAAAAATTCATTTGTTTGAGCTTGGAGAAGGAAAATTTCAGTTTGAGGTGAGCGAAAGTGTCCCCGCTTATGGGAGGGGAGTACTTGCAAAAACCAATTACTTTACTTCAAGTTTCACTGAAAGTGCTTTTGGCAAAACATTTTTGTATTTTTTAAAAAATAAACTTCTTTATTAAATTATCACTTATGATATAGGCAATCATACATTTATATAAATGAAAACAAATAATATTGACAATCTTAATTGCAAGTATTTTAAATAACAAACCATAATGATATAATTGCAGTTGCAATCATTATACATCACGTATCTACTCAGTCATTGTTAAACAATACACAGCTCCAAAGACTGAATTAGGGATACAGACAATAGGCAAGAGGGGGCTGGTAATTTATTGGAGAAAACTGGAAAAGGAATCAAGGTACTGGGAACAAATAACTAGAGAGGGAAAGGTAACAGAATGGGAAAATGCAAAGAACTTATTTGGACTGCAGGTTAGAGATTGCCTTCACTATCAAGGATTGATATCACAGTACAGGCAAAGAGAAAGCAACAGGGGGTCCTAAATGAAAGACCAGCACTGGTAGAGTTTTTAGTAGAATCTAGAAGAGAAATTACCATTAAGAAAGGAATAATTAATAGAGCATAAAAAATATTGCATGATAACTATAAGAATCAATCAGAGAAGGTTAGAAAGGATCGGGAAGACAGATTGTATAAACAATTCACAAAGAAACAATGGGGGATATATGTACATCTCCCAAATATTCAACAAAGTCTAGAAGATTTAGGATCTTTACTTGGAAGTGCTTACACAGGTATTTTTACACCAGAAGTACACTCCAAAGAATTTTTGCTCAGGTAGACAGCATATGTTGGAGGTGTGATGGGGAAGAAAGAGGTAACTGGGAACATATTTTCTGGGAGTGTAATGAGTTGGCAGACTTTAAAGATTCCCTGCAGACTGCTCTGTCAGAGATGCTGGATGACCAAATTAGTGTAACTAAGGAAATTATGCTTTTTTTTTTTAGCTATGATACAGAATCGGAAATGCCTATATATGGTAAGGCCTTGCTGAGTCTAATTATGATGGCTGCCAAAAAAGCAATTACTAGAAAATTGAAATTAAAGTCTAAACCAACTTTACTAGAGGTAATGAAGCTAGTACGAGAGAGATAAAACAACTGGAACCGTAATCTTTGGAAAAGGGTAGGAGCAAATTACAAAGGAAAAAAATTAAAGTATGGGATCAATACATGCAGAGGAAGAATGAGGTTTAAAAGAAGGCAGGAATTACATGAGCTATGTTCTTGTTCTATATCCCACTTAAGTCTTGCTTGTCATCTTTTCCTCCCAGATAAAATCCTTCAGCTCTTTAACTGCTATCAACAACTTTTCCGGTTGATAAAATATGCCTGACCTGTGTAGAGGATTAAAGGGACTAAACATTTTAACTGCTTGTATCTTACTATCCATATCCATATAAAAAGAAGTTATGTACCTACCATAACGTTCCATGTTAGATGTCTTCTTCTCACCTTCTTTCTTGCTGGTTGGTTCGGAGCCGATCCTCGGCTCCGACTCGGCCATCTTCAAAAGCTCGAGAGCTGCTTACTGGCTCGAGGCCCCCCTATATTCCATGATGCCTGGCGCTAGATACCCAGATCCCGTTTGGTAAGTCTAACTACAGACATAATAATAAAGGAATCCTATCCTAGAATGCATAAATCCTACTGGAGAGGCTACTAGTCAGAAAGGAATAGCCAGAGAAGACTCAGCCAGTGAAAAATCAAGAAGAACTCTTCTCGGTCCACTAGGATAGGGGGATGGAGGGTGGGACGCAAGAAAGAAGGCAAGAAGAAGACAACTAACGTGGAACGTTATGGTAGGTACATAACTTCTTTATATTAAGTTGTCTATCTCACCTTCATTCTTGCTGGTTGGGACAGCGTCCCTAGCACCTAAAATCCTGGGTGGCTCATCGGAAAAGACTCTTCAGAACAGTGGAACCAAAATCAGCTCTGCTCCTGGAAACCAAATCCAACTTGTAATGCAAAATGAAAATATGTGGGTTGGCCGATGTAGCCGCAGCACAAATAGATTCCATGGGCAACCCAGCCTGAAAGGCCACCAAAGTAGCTAAAGCTCTGGTGGAGTGACCTTTATGTTTAACTGGCAATTCTTTATTCTGGAGTTGATATATGAATGTGATGATAGAAGTCAACCACCTGGATAAGGTTACCTTGGAGACCTTGTTTACCTACTGCATAAGACAAGAAAAGTTGATCTGATTTTCTAATGTCCTTGGTTCTATGCAAATAAAAGCGTAGCTGCCTGTGAACATCTAACTGATGCAACTTATATTCCGCCCTGTTGGAGTGGTTAGGGAAAAACACAGGAAGGTCTATGGACTGGTTCAAGTTACTCTCTGAGGAGACCTTAGGAAGGAAGGACGGATTAGTCCTAAGAGCAACCCTGTCATTGTGGAACACGTGGTATGGGGGATGGATAGAAAGAGCTTGTAGTTCAGAAACTCTTTTGGCTGAAGTAATAGCTACCAGAAAAAGGGTTTTCCAGGATAAAAACTTCAATGAACAAGAAGCTGCAGGTTCGAAAGGGGGCAAAATTAGAGAAGCTAAAATCAAATTTAGATCCCACGGTGGTGGGGGATCTCTCACTGGGGGCCTGAGCAGAGTGGTTCCTTTGAGAAAGGCTTTACACAGCTTATGAGACATGATATTGTTTTCCGACAGGCCAATGTGAAAATTTGAAATTGCAGTTAACTGAACTCTAATTGTAACGGAAGCGGACCCAGCATGGAAGAGTTCTACAAGAAATTCCAAAATGTAGTGTATAGGGGCTGAAAAGGGGTCTATACTTTTGGCCTCTGCCCAGGAAGACAAATGTTTCCACTTACTAGCGTAAGTTTTTCTGGTCGTAGACTTGTGTGATGACAAAATGATTTCGCGCACAGAGGGGGAGATATCTGGAAGCCTGGCTAAAGTTGGAAGTGGAGCAACCAAGCCGTGAGCTAGACAAAGTATAGGGATTTGTGCAGCCCACCCGATTGATGAATCAGGAGGTCTAGAACTAGGTCCAGAGTCCAAGGCTGCTCGAGAAGATAGCAATGCAGGAACGGGAACCATATTTGTCGAGGCCAGTAGGGAGCAATGAGGATCATTTTGCAACCCAATTCTGTAGCTTTCTGAATTAGCTTCGGGATTAGGGGAAAAGGAGGGCATGCATAAAGAAGTCCCTGAGGCCAATCGTGGACTAGAGCGTCTCTGGGGGAATGCCTGGGAAGTGGAAGGAGAGAGAAGAAATTGCTGCATTTGCTGTTGAAGGGGGTTGCAAAAAGGTCGCAGCAAGGTTGGCCCCATTTGCGGAAGATTTGGTCTGCAACTACCTGGTTCAGAGACCACTCGTGAGGCATGAGAATTGCTCTGCTCAGTCTGTCTGCTATGACGTTGGACCTCCCAGGGTTGTGCGTTGCAATCAGAAACCGTTGGGAAGAGATCGCCCACTGCCAGAGTCTGAGTGCTTCTCGACATAGCGGGTAGGACCTGGTTCCGCCCTGCTTGTTGATGTACCACACTACAGACATACTGTCCATTTGAATTGCAATGGTCCCAGTAGGAAGAGAGTCCTGAAGAGCCTGCAACGCTAAGAGCACGGCCCTCATCTCCAAGACATTTATGCGCAGATGGTACTCATGAGGTTGCCAGGTGCCTTGGACTGTTCTGCCCTGATAATGCCCCCCCCACCCGATCAGGGAGGCTTCCGTGGTCACCGTAGCAACTGGAGGGGGAGAACAAATGGTCTGCCGTGAAGCACTGATGTGGAGACCATCCACAAAGCAAGGTGCGTCTTACATGCTTGTGTGATCATAATCATGCAAGACATGGGAAGTTGCTGGAAGGACCATTGGGTGAAAAGAAGCCACTGGAGAATCCTCATGTGAAAACGAGCTAGCAGGACAAGTACGATCGCTTCTTTTGCATGCTAATAAAACCTTCACATGCTGATGAATCACTAACACCCTGTCTGGTGGGAGGCTCGCTAACACGTCTCTGGTATTTAAATTTGCGCCTATAAAGGTGATAGATTAACAGGGCGACAATGCAGATTTTTCGAAATTTATTGTGATACCTAGCCTGGAGCAAGTGTCGATAGTGCAGTCTCTGGCTTGCAGAAGGTGATGTCTGGTGGTAGCAGTGAGGAGCCAGTCGTCGAGATATGGAAACACCTGGAATCCTTGCCGTCTCAGGTGAGTGGTAACTACTGCCATACATTTGGTAAACACCCTGGGAGCTGTGGTGAGACCAAAGGGCAGAGCTCTGAACTGATAATGGCTGGCTCCCAGCTGGAAGCGAAGGAATCTTCTGGAGCAGCTGTCCATTTTGATGTGGTAGCATGCATCCTGAAGATCTATAGAGCACATCCAATTGTCCTGACCCAGGAAGGGCAAAATGGACTGTAGCGTGACCATCCGGAACTTCGTTCTTTCTACAGACCTGTTCAGTCTGCTGAGATCCAGAATGGGTCTCCAGTCCCCTTTCTTTTTTGGTACCAAAAGGAACATTGTGTAAGTTCCGGATCCTTGCTGGTCTGCTGGGACTTGCTGGTTGGCCCTTTTTCTTAGCGGTTTTGAGACATCTTGAACTGCTTGGTCCCTTAGATTGGGTGGAACGTCTGGAAGGGACCTGTTTGACCTTAAGGGGGTGCGAACAAAGGGAATTCTGTAGCCTCCGGATATGACGGACTGTACCCATTTGTCTTGAGTTATGTCTTGCCAGGCTCTTGGGTACAGCGATCATCTTCCCCCGACTGCCTCCAGAGGTGGGCCGCCAGGCAACCCTTAGGGATGCTGGAAGGACTTCTCAGAGAAAGATTCTCTGCTGCCCTGATTTTGCGGACCCCCACTGCCATGAGGGCGGCATCTGTTATTGTTCCCTCCTCTGCCCCTGGATAGGAACTCACCACGTGTGTCCGGCAAGGCTCCCTGGGATTTCCGGAACCACATCTTTCCACTCTTCTGACCCTTAGGATATGGTCTGGAAGGAGTGGAAAAACGGACTCCTATGGCAGAGAAAGTCTTGCCTTCCTGCTCACACCTGGTAAGGGTATCTTTCACCTGTGATCCGAAGAGAGAGGAACCATCGAAAGGGGTGTTGGTGAAAGACGCTTTGAAAGGTTCCACAAAGTTACATAGCCGCATCCAAGCGTGCCTCCTTAGGGCAACGCCTGTGCCTGCGGCTCTACTCGCACCATCGGCTGCATACAAAATGAGCCTCATGGAGGAGTTTACCACAGAATTAAGAATCGCCAGCTGGGAGGCTGCCTCAGCCTGGGCCCCCTCAGCTGATGGATCTTGGAGGGCATCTCCAAGCTCTTTCAAGCAATCCCTCTGAAGACGGGTAAAATGGCACAGGTAATTCAAGGACTGCATGGAAAAGGTCGCTAAAAGAACATCCGCTTCCCATATCTGTCCATCGTCCTGGACTCCTTGTTAGGGGATGGACAGATGAAGTTTCAGCCAACTCCTTCTTTGTGACCACCGCTACCACCATGGCATCAATGGGGACACCTTTGGTCAAGAACTGTTTGTCCTGTGGTGCAGTAATAAATTTGGCAGGTCTTCTAGGGGTCGGTTCCACTGTGCCTGGAGCCGTCCACGCCTTCCGAGCCACCACAGACATCAGTGGGTCGAAAGGCGGAAACACCCAGGAGGTGGAGGTTCGGGATCCAAACGCATCCAGGAATACCGACTCATCCTCGGAAGGGCTTAGGGTAGTCCAGTTCCCCCTCTGCCTAAGCATCTCAAGGATGTCTGAGAAGGAGACATCTTCAGAGGGGGATCTTGGGGACCCTTCCGACTCCTCTAAGTCGGTATCTGATGTGACAGACTCTGGGGAGTCAACATGCTTCCTCTTGCATTTCCTCTTGCGAGGTGGCTCCTCTGAATGATCAGGGGAGGCCTCGGAAGAGGAGGATACACCCAAAGAGGTGTCCTGGAGCGCTGGATCCCCACACTTGGGGTCTGGAAAAGGGGCAGAGGCTGACGCAGGCACCCTAGGGGGAGGAGCCGATGGGGTCGATCGTGGGACTGACTCAGGGGCCAGTACACTCCTCATCACCTCGAAGGCATCCCCACCGGGCGCAGAGAGGACTCCGGTTCCGAAGAAACCAGAACCCCTCCCCGCACCGAGGGGGACGGCTCCGAGGCAGATGTGGGAGCCGAGCTTACCTGAGCCGAAGCCCCGAGGGGGAGAGCGGCGTCGGACAAGGGTCTGATGCCACTCGCCCCCTCGGAGCCGACGAGGGAGTCTCGGCACCCAGATCCCTCCAAGGAAGGTACCATGGAAGGGATTGGAGCCGACGACGGAACCGAAGGAGAGGGTATCGGAGCCGATGGTTCCACAACTCAAACCTCAACGAACTCTGGCTCCGAGCTCATAGGATGAGTCGGAGGAGGAATATCTACAGCTGTGGATGGAGCCGACACCTGATGAGGGGGCTGGACAACATTTTGGCTAGGGCCTGCGATTTTAACAGCCTACTGACCACTCTTTCCAAGTCATTGTCTGAAAGTCTAGAGGACCGAGAAGAGTGGGATGAGTGATAACTACGCTCCGATTGGAGCAGAAGTGACTTCGGAGCCGAACGTATCGACTCCAGAGAAGGAGACCTGGATCTTTTTCGACTCTCAGACGGCTCCGAAGAATGTGTCAGAGCCAACTGGGAGGGAGGAACATCAGTTCCAGCCGGAACCGAGATGGATTGTACGGCTTCACCCAACGACGGCTCCGAACTGGGAGCCGAAGGTTTAGGTGGCCTGGAAGATTTCATGGGCTGAGCCTTCGCCGGTGAATCTTGGGGTTTAAGCAAACCCCTCAGGATCAATTTGTTTTTGCGCTCCTGCAGGACTCTTGGACTGAAAGCATGGCAGATCGAGCAAGAGTCCTGCAGGTGCACGGCGCCCAGACAATAAACACAAGAAGTGTGACCATCTGTCAGAGACATCTTGTGACAGTACGAGTCACACTTCTTGAATCCGGACAGTTTAGGATCCTTGGACATCCAGGAGGAAAACCAAGGACAAGAAAACACACACAGAAAGGTTAAAGTAACTAACCACTAAAAACTACACAGTACAGCTACCACAACCAAACTACAAGCACTACTACAAACAAAAAACTATAGTTAACTATCACTAAACACTAACAGTGATAATAAAGGAATTTTTTTTTTTTTTTTTAAGAAGGAGATGGAGAGAAAAGGTTATCCTCTAACTTAAACGGAAAACCTTTCTGAGGTAAGGAAAGCGGGAGAAAGGGGGGGAGGGGAAACTCTCCAACTTAAACGAGTTTCTTGGGAAAGTAATCGGGATCAAGAGAAAACTAGCTACAATACAACAGTCTAATCTAACGACTAATTCAACACTAAACTAGCAGTTTTGACAAGAAAAATACAATAATAAAGTTTTATACGACCTGAGCCAGTAGAACAACCTCGAAGCAGACGCGGCAAACGAGATCTGGGTATCTAGCACCAGGCATCATGGGATATAGGAGGGCCTCAAGCCAGTAAGTAGCTCTCGAGCTTTTGAAGATGGCCGTGTCGGAGCCGAGGATCAGCTCCGAACCAACCAGCAAGAATGAAGGCGAGATAGACAACTTAACATCAGTCCTTCCAATTTCTCAGTTTTTGTATTACCTTTTGTTTACTCTCCTCCCACATATCCTTAGCTGCCACACTGGAATAATTTTTAATCCGTACTCCTAAATATGTAATTTTATCATGTCCCCATAAATATGGATATTGCTGAACTAATTCATGTGTGGGTACATAATTTACTGCTATTGCCTTGGTTTTAGCTTCATTAATTTTGTATCATGAAAAGATATGAAACTGTCTCAAAATGTTCCACAACACTGTATTGTCCTTTTCTGGTTTTATCAGGTATAAAATAATATCATCTGCAAATAGAGAGAGAGCTTTTCTTGACTACCATACCAATTATATCCTTGAAATTCTGAGTCCCTTATTTTCTTTGCCAGTGGTTCTAAATGTAATGCAAATAACAAAGGCGAAACAGGACAGTCCTGCGTGGTTCCTCTGGTCAGGCAGAAACTATCAGAGGGGTACCAACTCACTTAAATTTTTGCCTGTGATACCTCACATATTGTCTTAATCAACCTTATAATTTTATCAGGGAATGTAAATGCTTCCACTGCCCTGCTCATAAAATCCCAGCTTACGCTGCCAAATGCTTTCTCTGCATCAAGACCCAACAGCAGCAGTGGTATTTTCTTACATTCTGCTTCTCTCTTGATCAGCAGTGTTCTGTTACTGTTGTCAAATGTTTGTCTCCCCTCCACAAAACCACACTGATCCACATCTATCAATTTTGGCAAGCATCACTTTTGCCATTCTTTTAGCCACTATAGACAAACACTTTATAATCATGATTTAGGATTGCAGTGGGCCTGTATAAAGCCAGATCTGATGGATCTTTTCCCTCATTAGGTATTAGAGCTACCACCACTTTCTTTCAGGATGTTGGAACTTCTCTTAAAATACTGTTAAACAAAACCTTCCAGACCTTTATCAGTTTGTTTCCTCCTAGCTTCCAAACTTCTATAGGAATACCATCTATTCATGGGGACTTTCCTGCAAATTGGTTATACATCACCATTTTTATCTCATCTCCTCCTATCCTGTTAGCAACTGAGCCCCATCTACCTATAACCTTGACATATTTAATTCTTCCATAAAACTTTCCATTTGTAAATTTTCTTGATTTCCACTATTTCTCTGCTTTATACAGACTTTTATAGAATTTCTGAAATATTTTAATACTTCTAAATGATCTCTTATCTTCCCTGTTATAGACTCCCTAAGCTTGGCAACAGCCCTACTTTCTGTTCACTGAGTTGTTGTGCTAAAATTTGTTATGCTTCAGAGTTATCATCAAACAAAAACTGCTTAACTGCTATCTTTCTAAACTCATGCATATTATCAAGGTAATCCCTTATTTTCTGTTTAGCATTCTGCAGTACTCTGTTCTTATTCTACAAGATTCCCCCTATTCCGCAAAACTTTAACATGCCAGTCCCTCTAAATAATTTTTACTTCTTAACCATATTTCCCTTTCTTTTATTTTCATCCTATTTTTAAACTCCACTTTAATTTTATCCCACTCCCTAAATATATTTTCAGAAAAAAATTTTATATTCTCTAATAAACCCTGAATAATTACCACTACCCATTTCTTAAGTTATTCCCTTTTCATCAGACAGGTGGAAAAGCACCAGTGTCTCATTTTTATTTTATTACCCTGTGCTTTTATTTTAATTATTGGTGTGTGATCTGAAATAGTTACTGGGTGCGTACCAAGACCTTCAATTAAATGCACATGGTTCTGTAAAATGTAAACTCTGCCTAGCCTAGCCCAGTTTTGCATCTTGGGGAATAATATGTAAATTCACTCTGAACTCCTAGTCCTGAATTCACATCCTCCATGCCAAATATTTTCATAAGTATCTGTCTGCCTGGGATGACATGATCGACAGACCACAATGCTTTGCCAGATATGGCCTGCACCTGTCGCCCTTGGGATTCTGGGTACTGGCTAAGGCTCATGCCACCCTTATAGTGTCTTTTTAGGCAAGGTTCAAATGACAAATTCGTCATCGTAACGGGTACAAGCAAGCAAAATCTGAGGGTAATGCTACTCAATGCTAAAAGTCTAAACCTCAAAATGCACTCACTCGAGGCACTCCTTAAAATGAAGAACTTCGATATCTGTGCGGTGACATAGACCTGGTTCAAGGCTCCAGAGAGCACCCCTGCATTACCAGGCTATAATTCATACCACACCTTTCGGCCACCTAACCTGGACTGAAACACTAAAGGCAGAGGCGTGTCCATATTCATTAAGGATATCCACAGCTCCAGGCTCGTTGCTCAGCATAATCCGAGATTATCCAAGTGTAACTAACTCTGGGCAAGACCGCAATCCGAATTGTAGCTTGCTACAGATCCTTCACCATGCCCCAGGATTCCCACTCCTCATTTCCAGATACACTGGAAAATATTAGGGTACAACCTAACACCCAAATAATGGGTGATTTCAACTACCCCACCATTAACTGGGAAAACTGCTCATGTACCAACTCTTTTCCTCAACGTTTTCTGGAATTTATAAATTTCAAATCCTTGGATTAACTTATCCACACCCCCACCAGGGGCAGCAATATCCTAGAAGTGGTCATTACCAACATGGGCCACCGGTGTTCCACACCAGAGGTGTCAATTCCTCTTGGTCAGATCCGACCACAAGCTAATCAATCTAGACATCCACATCCCACCCCCACCCACCATTAGGGAACCACCGTAAAAAATTTCTCCAATGCCAGCTTCACGCTACTTAAGAAAGAAGTAGCAAACTTCAAGACACACATGCAGACGGACAATACAGGTATGACTGCTGAATCCTACACAAATGCACTTTATAAGCACTTACACAAGTGCTTGGATCGTGCTATCCCTAACAGAACCAAGATGCTATCCTCCAAAAAAAAAAAAGAAGTCAATCTGGTGGTCCCCTGCCATAAACAAACTCTACAACAGAAGAAAGAAACTGCTCCAAAAAAAGAGTAAAATCCCATGATTGGAGGAACTCCCTGGTCAGCCTCAGTAAGAAGCTTCGATCCATCATAAAATCCTCCAAAGCTAGCTATGAAAACAAAATTGCCACTGTTTCTAAAGAAAACCGCAAAGCATTCTATAGCTATGTCAAGAATCTCAATGGCAACACTCAGATCTGCACTGAGTTGCAGCACAATGGCACTAAATATACAGAACCAACTGATATTGCCAACATCCTGGCAGATAGGTTCAGTGCTAACTTTACCCCCCCCTCACCCCCTTAAGGGCCCATCTCTATACCGGAAGAATGCAAAGTTCCTGTAATCATGGCTGCACAGGTAAAAAAAACACTCTCTCCAAAGGCAAGAACAACAGCATCCATGGGACCTGACAACATCCCAGGCTGCATTCTACATGAACTACAGAACGAACTGGCACCCCACCTCAGTACCATGTTCAATCATAGCCTCACCTCAGGCTTTGTGCCCACTGAATGGAGCACAGCGACAGTTATCCCACTCCACAAAGGGGGATCCACCACGGAATTTGGGAACTACCGCTTCATTAGCCTGACGAGCCTGGTCTGCAAGGCCATGGAACGTATCATCATGGAACTTGCAAACAAAGACATTGGTAATCTCCAAACTCTGGACACCACCCAGTTCGAGTTTGAAAAAAGCAGATCATGTCTCCTAAACCTGATAGGTGAGGGTAATGTGGTTCACACAGCCTATCTAGATCTCGCCAAGGCTTTTGACACCATCCCCCCACTCTAGAATTATATATAAACTCACTAAACTAGGTATAAATCCTTATGTCACAAGATGGGTTGCCAACTGGCTAAGTAACAGAACCCACACTGTTAAAGTAGCAGACTCCAAATCAGACTTCAGACCAGTGACAAGTGGAGTACCACAGAGTCCTGGGTCCTCTCCTGTTTGGTATCTACTTCTCTGAAGTACAGGCTAACACAGAAGGTCTTTGGCTAATGAAGTCTGCAGATGACTGCAAACTTGGAGCCATAACTGAAACTCCTAACGATGTGGATATCCTACAAAAGGGCCTCACTGAGACAAATGCCTGGTGTTAAAGCCATGGCCTCAAGCTCAATACCAAAAAGTGCATTTTCATCCCTTTTGGTAAAATCTCTGTACCTACGAATTACCACATAGGCGGTAGTCTACTTAACACCAAAAGTGTAATAAGAGACCTTGGGACACAGGTAGACAGCAGTCTCCTTTGATAATCACATTGCCATAATATTCAGGAAATTCTTCTATGTGGCACACCTCATCACAAAAGGTTTCGCATCCAGGAAAAAAGAGGTAATTGCTCCCCTGTACTCATCACTCATTAGACCCATTATAGAGTACAATGCCCCTTTTGGTATGTACCTCACAAGACATCTACAACAACTGGAAAAGCAGCAGAAATACCTCACAAAGAGGATTACCGGCATCAAAGAGATGCCCTACGCAGTCCATCTCAAAAAACTCCAGCTTTATTTCGTCTCATATTGCCTACTCAGAGGCAATCCCTGCCTAAGACACAAAGCTATGTCAAACCCAGAGCTGTTGTACATGCTCCACATAAAGAAATCCCAATCCCTCCAAGCTATACGCTCTAGGGACCTAAACTTTGTCACCAGAATAAACAGAAAATGCTGGAAGGATAGATTCCTGTCCCAGAGATTTTCCATACTCTGGAACAAACTACCTATCTATATCAAACAAAGCTCCTCATTAGCACTCTTCTAGAAAAATCTTGATGATTGGATGGGAAATAGAAAATTCACCCGGGGATCACTTCTGTGGCTCTGCTCAACAGGGGCACAGGAAAATAATTTTCTTGGGTGGCGAAAGCCAGGGTACCCTTTTGGCTAGACTTATATAAGCCCTAGGGTCAATAGCTTAGCACCTATGAACCTATAAATTTCTTCAAAAAAAAAATCTACCCTCCTTTGTTATACTTTCCCTTTTGGTCCCTCTGAACACATCTTCACTGTTGCAAATCAAATTCCAGTCCCTTCCTACAAGTAATATTCCTTGCAGTCAGCAGATTTCTCCCAGACTTTTCTTACGCTCCATTACAGCAGTTTTATGTGGAATACATAAATACATGCCAGTGTAATCCTCTTCCCTTCCCAATAACCCCTTAGTACTACAAATCTACCATTATCTTTATCTTCTTCTATCACTACTGGAGCTACGCTTGCAATTAATATAAGTATTCCTCTTTTCCTTTGTCCAAGGTATTCCACTGAATAACTGTCTTGAAAACCTTTCTTTATCAAATTTATATGTTCAATTCTTTCAAAAGTGTGTCTCTTGTAGCCTAGGTATTTGCACTCTACATTTTTAAATACAGTTCACTGCTCTTTCTTTTTTGTATTCATCTGTGAGACCACTGTGGCATTTAATTACATTACAGAAAGCATTATTGTATTAAAAAGTAATTATTCCCAACTTTTATCTATAATGGCTTTTTGTTAAATGTCTAGTTCCAGCTTTTATGTTACATGCACACACTGTTTGGCATATTGATCTTTTATAGTTGTTTCTTGCCATAGCCATATGAGTCCATGTCCCATCCTACAAAACTTTTGGTTTTATTGAAAGCCCTCAAAAAACACCCCCCAATACCTCCCTAAAACTTATTAGCTTAATAATAACACACAACACTATGGACATCTTCAAATATTGAAGTTATACCCTCCTAATAGGTGCAAATGTTCCAAACTGACAGCCACACTCACAAACTTGAGTTATCCTAAAAGGAAGGTTATCCATGCTAAGACCCATGGTGCAGCCTGTGCTTCAACTAAGTGCTGTCTGGTTCTGTCTTATCTTTATAGCTCTCCCAGCTGATTTAACACTTGAATGCGTTCAGAGTACATTGTCTCCTGGAGACATGAGGACCAGATATAGAATTGCTACTATGTCTACATTTATTTGCTAGAAAAAATACACACTTTCATAGTTTTCGTGTTTGGAGAAAGTGATACTGATCTATCAAAATTATTACATTAGTGAACAACCATCAAATCATCCAGGCCCCTTTTGAAGAATGATAGTGTATTACATTTTTTAACTTTCCGGGGGGGGGGCGCTGTTCCAGAGGTTGGGGAGGCACTGTATGATGACCCTGGCTTTGGTATTTGTGGGACTATTTGATTTGTGTACATACACGTGACCCAAGAACACAGAGTGTCTAACAGCATGGAAGGCAAGGGTACCTTAGGGTTTTAAGCCAGTGATTATCATAATTAGGAACATCTGTTCTTTTCTAGTTGTTTGATGCATCTAATGAGGTATATCCAAAAGGGGGCACTGTGCTCAGTAAAGGACATACTCAATGCTAAAAGTAATGGGACAATGACCTCCTTAGCTCTGGATGATACTCCCATAGCAATCAGATGCTCTAAGTATTAGAACTTTCTGACTAGAAATGTTTTTTTTTTCCTCCCTCTCTCTCTCTCTCTCTCTCTACTCTCAATGGAGTAAATCAGAAGCAATTCTTAGCTAGATTACTAAAAAGCACAGACAGTATGCAGCTATCACAGTAAAAACACTTATCACAGATCTTTCAGGGCTTGATATGTAGGCAAATCCAGCAGAATTACATCACCTGCTGGACAGAGGCACAGGAAACTATTCTAAGGGGGCGGCGAAAGCCAACACATTCTGGCTAGGCTTATAAATGCCTTTGGGCAGATAGCCTAGTACCTACCTATGAAACCATCAGCATCTCATAAGCTCAGCTTATAGTAAATAAGCTTCTACGAGTGAAATACCAAACTGCAACATAATTCACATAAAATGCACCATTATGTGCTTTCTGAGAATTTTTACATGCATGGATTCTGTGTGATATAATCTGATCTACTTCTGCAAGATACCACTGACAAACTAAATGTAGGTCATTTACCTTCTGTACCTACTAACTTATGCATGGCTGACGGCACAGTGGAAAGACTGGATTAGGTGAACTTGTTTTTTGTTTCCATATTGTTATAATGACATACTTAAACATATGTTAAATGTCCTGTTAGAAGGTAAAATAAGGCTATTTTAACAGCAAAGCATAATAATTATTTTAAAGCATGTGAATTCCATCCCAAAAATGATAGGTAACATCAGTTTAAAGTGTTTACTTAGTCCTACTGAAGCAGAATCTGCCAGAACTCACTACCACCAATTAGATCATGAAAATCCAGCTACACAAACAATAGACACATAAACCTGGCAAATTTAATACACTTTTTCAAGTGCTTTAACAGTGTAATGCAATCATACCATGTGCAGGGAGCTATGCGTACAGAGTTGTATGTGCGGGATTATGTCTCACTGTGCATTACAACTAATTCTTCCTGACTCTCATGTCATACTTTAAATACTCCATAAGTATTTCCCTTTCTATACTGTGGTGGTGCTGCGGTAGCGTTGTCGCCTCACAGTTAGACGTTGCCCGTTCGATTCTCAGAATGTCTTCTGTGTAGCGACATGTGTGAATGGGCGTTCCTTCGTTGAAGGTTGTGCGTTAGGCCCGGCAAGCCAGCATGTAAAAATCTACTGCCAATCATTAGCGGACCGGAGTTCCGCTGTGGCGACCCCTAACCGGGAAAAGCCGAAAAACACAAACAAACAAACGAACATTAAGTATTTCCCTTTCTACAAGGTATTCCAGCCTCAGAGTTGCAATAATTATGCATTGTAGCTGTGAGGAGTGCAGTGGGCTTACTCCACTACAGAAAGGAAACCTTTATAACTGCTGCAGAAAGCAGTCTGAATTTTGTGCTGGACTCCGTTATATACCACATCCTAATCATCACCAGCACTACATTTCAGAATAGTGCAGTTTCACCAGACCAGCAGCTGTTGTGTTCTGCTACAGTGAAGTCAGTTTTAAAAATCATGATGCAAGCTTGTAATGCTCTATTACACTAGTGCAAAAGGTGGACTCTTGTCTTCACTACTCGTTTTAATAAGATGAAAACATATTTCAGAGGCAGTACAGTCTTTATTAGGTTGGATTCCTGTTAAAAATAATCACAAATTATTAACAGCTTAACAGACATATAAACTTTAAACCCCAATCTGTACTTCAAAATCAGAATATTAAGCACTCACAGAATGATGTTCAGTAACCTACAGAAGATAAGCGAGGATGTAGTCTTTGTAAATCCTTTATATACAATACAAGCCAAGTAACAGTTCAGCAATACTAGTAGTCTTATTTGGGGCACCAACCAAATACAGACAGTAAACTGAAATTCACACAGTGAATTTCTTCTATGATTAAGCGCTAAGAATGTACTACTAGTTTGGTTACGAGACTTGTGAAGAAGCAAAGTCTGCTGTCTGACATGTTGGAGACTAAGAAGCCCTGAAGAATCTGTATGGGATATGAGCCACTTCCTTAAGAATTAACAATTAGTTTACATCAAAAAGAATTATTTTGGATCAGAAAACAACACCACATAATAAAAGGGGCTGATAAAAAATCAGTGCTTGATGAAGAACACAAATACCTGGCAGGAAAATATAGTGTTACATAATACATTTAAAAATGTGAATTTATGTGATAAAATATGGTCTATCTAGCAAAATGGCTGGTTCTGAGGAAAACATATGATGATTACAAACCTGGTCTGAAATGACACAGAAATAAAATATTAAAAACAGAATGGGCAGAAAAATATGCCAGTCAATTATTTTCATAAGAAGGAAAGCGTGTGAATACAAACAAAATTCTGATGAGGCTTCAAATAAATGTGGGCAACAATGAAATGCTATGTTGGTTTAATTATAGAAAACAGTGGGACACAGAGGTAATACGGTATTTTTTATTGGTTCAGCATGCAATTTGCAATACAGATGCTAAATGAACCCATCAGCATCAGAAAATGGACTTAGTTCTTGTCAAAGGTCTCAAATAGTCTGAAAAGCTTAAACTGCTATACTGTACAAATTATTTTGAGCCAATGAAATGTATCTCATCACCTCTACCATTAGAGTAATTAGGCTGAGTGAGTAGTGAAACAGAAATAAAGACTACAGTGTATTTATTTATTTATTGATATTTGTTGACCAGGAAAGTCCGATTTTCATTGGAGGCCTGGGAAGAAAGGCTCCACTACTAAAAGATATACATTAGTTAAGGCATTAAACGATTTTAACAAAATTAATTGATTAAATTGACAGTGTTATATTATACATATAAATATGTCAACAATCGATGGAGTTGCTATATACATATAATACATATACTAGGCATAAGGTATCAACATTATCATATGATTTAACAAGGTGCGTACAAAAGAAGTTTTGAATTGATGGTGCAGATAGAAGCAGTTGAAATGTAAAGGTTTGAGAGGAGGGAGGTAGAACAGCAGTAAATAGGAAAAGAACATTAAGAGGATATTAAGGCATAAAGGCGTTAAAGGTAATAGAAGGCAAAATATAAAAAGGAAAAGTGGTGTGGAAAAAAGTTATATTAGTACAGTGGCTGAAGAGTGAAGACAGAAATGGAGGAAGTATATTATTTAGTGATGAGGCTGCTGAGTGGATAGAGAGCAAGAAAAATACGGGGAATCGAAAGAAAAAAGAAACATGATAATTTATGGTGGTCTATAGTTCTGAGCACAGGAACAGATATGATTGCTGAGGAAGTATTTCCTTAGAGATAGTCTGAATGCTTTTAACAAGTCTAGGAGTGTGATATCTGAGAGAAGGGCATTCCATTTCCTAGCAGCAGCATAAGAGTAAAGGTTCTGACCGGCTCTTATGTTAGGTTTAATAGTGGTTAAAAGTTGTTAATTAGTGGATCGCTGATTACGGGATGGGGAATATGGTTATAGAATATGCTGTAGAGGGCAGGACAGCTATCTGGTCTGTAAGTTATTTTATTAGCTAGAGTTAGTTGTGTGGAGTCAAGGTAGTATTGGAATTCAAGCCAGTTTAATTCTTTAAGGGCTTGAAAGTGGTGTGATCGGTAAGGTAGGCCATTTGCAAATTTGTTATGGTAGCATGATTGGAGTTCATTTTTAAGTGACTGGTGGAAGTTGGTGAAAATGGGGCCCCATATAAGAGGGATGGGAGCAGGAGGGCATTATAAAGTCTCTTTTTGGTGGACTTATCCATGTAATGTTTGTGTCTATAGAGTCTGCCAAGTCTGACGTGTTTTTTTTTATTGTACTAAGTATGTGTTCTTCAAAGGTAAGTTTGCTGTCTACAGTGATGCCTAATAGTTTGGCATGTGTTACTATTTCAATTTTTGTGTTGTTTTGTGAGTATATGTTGAAATCTTGTAAGACTGGTTTAGTTGAGAATAGCGATAGCTTAGATTTTTTTTAGAATTAAGTAGCAGTTGTGCTGCATTTAACCAGATTTCTATGGATGTAAAAACATTTTGTGTCATACTTATTGGGTTTTGGAGATTATTGGAAAGGAGATGATGGTAAAGGCATCTACCTATTGGCCGAGTGTACTTTGAAGGGAGACAGTATGCAGATTGTTTATGAAAATATTAAAAAGGAAAGGCCCTAGAATTGACCCTTGAGGAACTCCTGTTTTATTAACCAGATATTTAGATGGGCTACCTTGCCGTCTGACACACTGCTGTCTATCAGCCAAGTAGTTAGAGAACTATTTGAGGGTGGATTGAGAGCATCCTACTATTAATGGTTGCTGAATTAACTTGGGATGTGTGACACTGTGCCAAAAAACGTCTTATATAGGTCTAGCAGAATCACTGATGTTAGCAGGCCAAAGTCCAAGGCTTTGTTCAGTGTCTGTGAATGAGAGGAAAGCAGTGGTGGTACTGTGTGCCGGACAAAGAAAAAAAATGTTGAGTCGACGTAAGTAGGTTGTTTTCAGTGAGATATTTTATTAGTTGACTGTGAATACATTTCTCCAATAGTTTGGATAGAGGGGAGAGGATAGAGATGGGCTGATATAGTTGGTTAGGTCATTTGTTTTGCCACCTTTGTGTAATGGAGTTATAATGGATTTTTTCCAGAGTTTGAGAATATTGGATTCTATGATGAGGATACTGACAGGGTTGGCTATTGCATCAGTGGCAAGTTTGAGATATTCTGAGTGAAGGATGTCAGTGGATAGGGAGCAAGGTTTTAGTTTTTTTTAAAAGAAGATGCACTAGTGAGGTGGGTATTCATGTAGAGAGAAAGAAGAGTATGTAGGTTTGTTTATTGAGGTTACTATAGGAGGGGAGTCGTTTGCATAGAGATTTGCCTGAGATACATCTATATGGTGTACATTATCTGTGAGGTTGGAGAGGGTATTAGGTGGAGAGCAATTTATGAGGTTTAGAATACTGTTGATAAATTAGGAGTTAAACATTTGAGCTATTTCGTGTGGTTCTTTGTCTTGGGCTGGTGATGGGTTTTCAGAGGTTCCAGGATTAAGGAATGATGAGTGAAGAGATGGATGTCCAAAATTTGTCAGGTTGTTTGCTTGGCTGGATAATTTTTGACAGAGTAAATTTTTTTTTTTTTTTTATCTGTGATTACCACTTTTTGTTTTTTTTTTTTTTTTGCTGTGTTCCGCAGCTGTTTATATTTGAGTTTGTTGGCTTTATTTTTGGGCCATTCTTTCCAGGCTTTTGTATGCCAAAACAGCTCAATGAAGAAGGAACAAGTCAGGGTAGGATAACTGTGCAAACGGTGGCTAGGTACTCGGGTGTCATTTTCAAAAATACTTCCACTGCTCAGGAAGAACAGAGCAACATAAATGTCAGTCAAAAGTAGAGATAAAAGAACAATGGACAGCACTAATAAGACAGAGGAGTGCTTAGCAAAAGAGAAAATTCACAGAAGGCACATTACATGAGCATAAAGGCAGATTACTATTAAAATATTATTTGGAAAGATACATTAAGACTTTGCACATTTAAACTAAGCAGAAGACCATAGAGAAAGAAGCTGAAAAGCCATTATGAATACATTATGAACAAGGTGGAAGAACATACGAACAGAATGTGTAAAAAAAAAAAAAATCACGTACTTAAATGAGAAAAATATCCAAGTAATTACGGGTGCAGCTGAATGTAAGGTAAATATATATATATACTGTAAGGAAATGAGGGTGATTTCATGTTGTGTTAGCAATGGGATCATACAGACTAAGCAAAATGATAGTCTGGGACATGAAAGGGAAAAAATAATTTTAAAAAGAGGAGGAGAGGTAGACACATCGCTCTCAACTTTTACCTCCAGAATTAAAGACAAAGCAAAAATTAAGGTAAAAAGTCACAAATTAGAGACAGTTTTAATAAAATACTGGTTCTATTAAATTAGAACATCTTCAAAATAAAATCCCAGGTTTAAGAGATACACATAAATCTGAGGCAAATTTATGAATGTTCATAAAAAATGGGGCAGTTGAGAGCAGTGGCGGATCCAGGATTTTGCGAAGGGGGGGGGGGTGCAGTCTGGAAAGTTGACAAGTGAGGTGGGGAGGCAGGAAAACAAAACACTGGGGAAGGGGGATGTGGAAGGATCACCTTAAGATGTTGTATCAGCATATGTGAAAACACAGCAACATACAGTCATTTACAAAACATTGGGGGTGGATTGAGCACAACGGTTAAGGTTTTCACCTCTGACACAAAGTATTGGGTTTGATTCTAATCTCAGCTTATTAGCTAGACTTATAATTACCCTTCATGGCAGTTAGCCTAATATTCTCGCATGATCCAGTGAACCTGGTGTGGCTGTATTAGTGGAGGTACATAACTCCTATCCAGCACACAGCATATTAGCAGACATTACCAGTTGTTTCAAGACGTACCTGGAGGATGTTTGGTTGCCCATATGAAATCATAGTTCTTTTCTATGGCATACCTGACATAAGCATTATGATAACATAGCAAAGAATCCCAGTGAAGGTGATATCACTCCAAGACCCATAGCAAATTAAGTAATTTAAGTAAAATAGAAGTTATGTTCTTACCATAACGTTCCATGTTAGTTGTCTTCTTCTCGCCTTCTTCTTGCTGGATGGGTTCGGAGCCGACCTAACCCTCTAAAAGCTCGAGAGTTGGTTCCACAGGCTCCCTATATCCCACAATGCTAGGCGAGAGTTACCTCAGATCTCGTTTGTAAGCTAACCCAGCTTATATCAATAACAGTATAACTGTAAATAGAATCCACCTCTAACAGCAGGAAGAAAAGGGTGACCTACATCCTGAAATAAGAAATATGCACAATAGCATATGACTAAGAAAGAGGTGGTGAAAGAGAGGTCACGATCACAACTCCTCTAGGTCTGTCCAGGCCAGGGGAAGGAAAGAAGAAGAAGACAACTAACATGGAGCGTTATGGTAAGAACATAACTTCTATATGTCTATCTCGCCTTCATTCTTGCTGGATGGGACCGTCCCTAGCACCTTGTCCTGGGTGGCCTAGCGGAACAGACTCCTGAGAACAGTGGAACCAAAATTAGCTCTATGCCTAGAAGCTAAATCCAACTTATAATGGGAAATAAAAGTGTGAGGAGTAGCCCAAGTAGCCGCTGCACAAATGGTGTCAATAGGCAGTCTGTCTTGGAAGGCTAAAGAAGTAGCCAAAGCTCTGGTGGAATGGGCTTTAGGTTTATTAGGCAGTTTTGGTGTCTAATCTCATAAACAAGGGTAATCAGAGACGTTAGCCATCTGGATAATGATACCTTTGAAACTGGAAGTCCTTTTCTGCTTTCTGCATAGGAGACAAACAGCTGATCAGATTTTCTGAATTGTTTCCTGTCCAAGTAGTACCTTAATTGTGATGAACATCCAGGCAGTGTAATTTTTGTTCAGACCTATTTGAATACTCTGGGAAAAAGACAGGGAGGTCAATGCTTTGGTTTAGATTTGATGTTGAAACCACCTTAGGCAAAAAGGACGGGTTAGTTGGAAACTCTGTCCTTATGGAACAAAAGATAAGGAGAACGACAACTGAGTGCTTGAAGTTCTGAAACTCTTCTAGCTGATGTGATAGCCACCAGAAAGAGAGTATTCCATGATAATAATTTCAAGGAACATGAAGCTGCAGGTTCGAAAGGGGAAAGAATCAAAGAAGCAAGAACTAAATTTAGGTCCCAAGGAGAAGGAGGATTTCTTATAGGAGGTCTGAGAAGAAAAACTCCTTTCAAAAAGGCTTGCAAAGTTTGTGGGACATTAGGGCAGATTCAGAAATGCCCACATGAAAATTAGAAATAGCTGCCAATTGAACCTTAAGAGTAGATGGAGATGAACCTGCATGGAAGAGTTCAGCTAGAAAATCAAGGACTAGTTGGATGGAAGCGGTGAAAGGATCTATGTCCTTTCCTTGTGCCCAATATGAGAAGCGTTTCCACTTACTCAAATAAATCTTCGAGTGGAAGATTTATGGGAAGCTATCAATATATCTCTAACCGAGTGAGATAATTGAGGAAGCCTGGCTACGGTTGGAACTGGAGAAACCAAGCAGTGAGGTTCAGAGAGGAGAGCGATGAAACTGACCCGACTGGTGGATCAAAAGATCTGGAACTAGGTCCAGACTCCACGGTCGCTCAAGAGAAAGCGATGTAGAAAGAACCACACTTGTCGAGGCCAGTAAGGAGCAATGAGGATCAATGAGGCCTTCTGAGCGATAGCTTTCTGTATTACTTGAGAGATCAGAGGGAAAGGAGGAAATGCATACAGAAGTCCCGGGGCCAAACTTGGACTGGCGTCTCTGCTGGGTTGGCCTGGTAAAGGGAATAGAGTGAAGTATTCTCTGCACTTGCTGTTTTGGGGAGTAGCAAAAAGGTCGCAGCAAGGCTGACCCCACTTGAGAAATATCTCTCTCACTACAGAGTCTTTCAGAGACCACTCGTGAGGCATGAGTATAGCTCTGCTCAACTTGTCCGCAATGTGATTGGACTTCCCGGGGATGTGCGTTGCTATCAGAAATCGCCCATTGCCACAGTCTGAGTGCTTCTCGACACAGGGGGTATGATCTGGTTCCGCCTTGTTTGTTGATGTACCACACTACAGACATATTGTCTGTCTGGATTGTCGTTCCCAAGGGAAGAGAGTCTTGAAGGGCTTACGCTAAAAGCACTGCTCTCATCTCAGAACATTTATGTGCAAGTGGCATTCGTTTGGTTGCCATGTGCCTGGACTGTCCTGCCTGATAATGCCCCCCACCCGATCAGGGAGGCATCCGTTGTCAGAGTAGCAACCGGAGGAGGTGGAACAAATGGTCTTCCGACAGGAGCTGGGAAGACATCCACCACATGAGATGCTTTTGCATGCTTGCGTGATCATAATGGTGTGAGACATTGGAAGTTCCTGGTATGACCATTGAGAAAAAGCATCCACTGAAGGATCCGCATGTGGTATCTGGCCAATGGGAGGAGAGGTATGGCTGCCATGATTCCCAACACCTTTAGAACTAACCTGGCTTTGGCTCTGTTGTTGTTGAGAAGAAGTGACACCAATTTGTGAATGTCTGATATCCTTTGGTTAGTTAGCGTTGCAGACATGTTTATAGTATCTAAATTTGCGCCTATGTAGGTAATAGTACGACAAGGCGACAAAACAGACTTTCGCAATTTATTGAAATACCCAGTTTTTGCCACACGCGAAACGTATAATCTCTGGCCATCACAAGGAGATGCTTGGTGGGAGCTGTGAGAAGCCAGTCGTCCAAATATGCCAACACCTGGAATCCTTGTCGTCTCAGGTGAGAAGCTACCACTGCCATGCATTTGGTAAACACCCAGTGGTGAGACCAAAGGGCAGGGCCCTGAATTGAAAATGACTGGTTCCCAGCCTGAAGCGGAGGAATCTTCTGGGCGTCTGTTCATTTTATATGATGAATGCATCCTGAAGGTCTATAGAGCATATCCAGTTTCCTTTTCCCAATAGGGGAAGAATGGATTGCAGCGTGACCATCAAATCTTGTTTTCTTGACTGATCTGTTCAAGATACTGAGATCCAAAATTGGTCTCCAGTCCCCTGTTTTCTTTGGAACTAAAAGAACCTTGAGTAGATTCGGATCCTTGTTGGTCTGCTGACACTGGCTGAATTGCTCTTTTGCAAGCAGTTTTGAAATTTCCAAAGCTGCTATATCCTGGAACATCTGGAAGGGATTTTTGACTGATTTGGAAAGCGAAGAAAGGGGATAGAATAGCCTTCGGAAATGATGGACTGTACCCATTTGTCTTGAGTCAGGGATAGCCAGGCTTCTGGGTACAGTGACAATCTTCCCGACTGCCTCGAAGATGGGCAGTCGGGCAACAAGGGATGCTGAAAGGCTTGTCAGGAAGGCTTCCCGATTGCCCTGGTTCGGACCCCTGCCCCTAGGCGTCTACCATTGTTATTCCCACCTCTGCCTCTGGTAGGAAAGCGACTCTGTCCAGGCGAAGTCCCTTGAGATTGTTTGCAGAACCACATCTTTCCACCCTTCTGGCCTTTGGGGTAAGGCCTAGAAGGAGCGGCAGAAAGGGTCTTGCCATCAGTCTCGCACCTAGTCAGGGTTTCTTTCACTTGAGGACCAAAGAGATGATCCATCAAAGGGGAGTTCGTGAAAGGCGTCTTGAAAGGTTCCGCAAAGTTGCATAGCCTACCCCTGTTCCTGCTCTGCTCGCTCCATCGGCCGCATAAGAGAGGAGGCACATGGAGGAGTTGGAAATGGAATTAGGACAGCCAGCTGCGTGTTCATTTTCTCTTGGAAACCCGCGGCTGTAGGGTCCTTCAACATTTCACTCGCTTCCTTGATCAAGTCCCTTTGAAGGCGAGTGAAATGGCACAGGTAATTCAGCGACGCATGGTAAATGTCGCTGAGGAGAACATCCACTTCCGTACCTATCCATGGACCTAGATTCCTTGTTAGGTGGATGGACAGGCACTGAAGGATCAGCCAGTTCCTTCTTTGTGGCGGCAGCTACCACCATAGCATCCACAGAAACTCCTTTTGATAAAATTTGCTTGTCTGATGGAGCTGTGATGAATTTGGAGGGTCTCCTGGGAGTGGGGTCCACTGAATCAGGAGCCGTCCATGCCTTCTTAGCAACCACCTGCATGAGGGGTCGAAGGGGGACACCCAGGAGGTGGAAGGTCGAGCCAAGCGAGCCTCAAGATACACAGATCTCCGAAGGGTTGAGGGCTGGCCAATTTCCCCTCTGTTTAAGGATCTCCAGAATGTCTGCAAATGAGACATCTTCAGAAGGGGGGGAACCCTCAGAATCATCCAGATCTGTGTCGGCGTGATAGACTCAGGTGAGTCAATGTGCTTCCTCTTGCACTTCCTCTTCGAGGGCTCTTCTGCCAAATCAGGAGAGGCCTCGGAAGAGGATGAAATCCCAAAGGGGCTCCTGAGGAGCTGGCTCTCTGCGGTCCGGGATGAGGGAGTGAGTCGACTTACCCTGAGGCAGCATAGAGGGAGGGCCGACTGTGGAGTAGAGCCAGGCTCTAACACTCCGCATGACCTCGAATGCACCCCTGTCAGGCAGAGCCAGAGGTCCCGCTCCGAGGAGCTAAGGACCCCCTCGGCACCGACAGTGATGGCTCCACCGAGAGGGACAAGGTCGATGCCACTCACCGAGGTCCCCGAGATTCCTCATTGTCACCGGCTCCGAAGTGACCACAGTCTCGGTTCCGACCGACCCGGCTCGAACTCAAAAGAGTGAAGGAGGAAAGAGTTGATGGACGGGGCAGGCACCGACTGATGAGTCGGGCTTTGAAGCAGCTGGGCTAGTGCCTCGGACTTAAGTAGTCGACTCACCACCCTCTGAAGGACATGATCGGAAAGCCTCGATGACCTAGAGGAATGAGACCTTTGGCTCCGTTCAGACAGCAGGGAGATCCTGGAGCCGAATGAAGCCAAGAGAAGGTGACCTAGACCTCTTTCTGGTTGTGAAACTGTGGACTGAGTCTTATCGGCTCCAGCGAGGCGATAAAGGCAATTGAACAACCTGAGGTCTCGGCTCAGAGGGCTTCCCTGTTGAAACTGACAGGGAATCCTCTGGTTTTAACAAGCCTCTCAGAATCAACTTGTTTTTCTCTCCTGCAGGACCCTGGGGCTGAAGCCATGGCACACAGCACAGGAGTCCTGCAGAGTGTGAGCGTCTGTCAGAGACATTTTCTGACATCACACTTCTTGAATCAAGACCTTTGCTTCCTTTGACATTTTCCTAACTGACAGGTGTACACTAACACACACCCAAACACACAGTTATACCCTGTCAGAAAAATATTAATACTAAAAATAATAACAATTAAGCACAAAAAGTTAAAGTAACTACACAAACACACCTATGGGAGGCCAAAGGCCAAGGGAAGAACCAACGGTTCTTTAAAAAATAGGGGGATAAAGATCTATATCCTACACTAATTTAGGAAGAATTAAAGTTAAAAAAAGAGTAACTTTTTGTATAAAAAGCTAACACTCACCAGGAACCGGTAGAAGCAACCAACCTCGAAGCTGTAGCGGCAAGCGAGATGGGAGGTAACTCTCGCCTAGCATTGTGGGATATAAGGGGAGCCTCGAGCCGGTGGAACCAACTCTCGAGCTTTTAGAGTGGCCGAGTCAGAGCCGAGGTCGGCTCCGAACCCATCCAGCAAGAATGAAGGCGAGATAGACAACTTAACATTAATGATTTATGTGAAACCAGCAAAGTTAATTTATGTAAATAATTTTATGGTGAAGTTCAGTTAAAAAACATTGCAAGTTAAGGAAATACACGTTTTATGAAAAAAGTCCTAAAAAATCAGTTAAATTATATGTAATGTATAAAACCAAATTTAAGTACTGTAGCATTTCCCAAAGTACAGTAACACAAAATCTACTTTAATGTCTGACCAGCCTAATATGCAAAGCCATGGAAAGCCTTATTAGGAAACAGAAACCCTCCGAACACTGTTTCCGTTTCAGTTTGGATTTGTTAAGGAAATCTAATGGACTTTTTGCAAAGGTCACCAATGCAATATAGGAAGGCAAATTGCATACCCAGGCATTGTAGAACAGCTAAATAAACTCTGAATAAACTATGGTCACTTACTGGGCTCACAGATGAGATGCAAGAAAACAAAATTGGCAAAGTTACCTCCAGAAAGAGATGAGCTACTGGTGGAGTCCCCAGGGTTCTGTGCTGGCGCCTCTCCTGTTTAACATCTACTTTTGGATGACTAGGTTTGCACATGACTACAAGTTAGGAGCAGTCACGGTTTGTCCCAAACAACTGGTGCCACAATCATGGACCAAAATGAAATGCCAGTAAATGCATTGTATTGTATCCCTGAAGTCATCACCTTAGAGAACAACTATGATGACAATAAGACCTTAAGAATAGACTCTTGTTTGGGATTTGAACTTATCTGGACAGTGACCTAAATTTTGACCAGTATGTCTACTTATTGCTTCTATATTGAACAGCAGGAAATGGGTTATGTCTAGAACCAACCAAATACAGACAGTAAACTTCACACAGTGAATTTCTTCTAATAAAAGGGCTAATAAAAATCAGTGCTTGATGAAGAACATGATGAGCTTCAAATAAATGTGGGCAACAATGAAATGCTATGTTGGTTTAATTATAGAAAACAGTGGGACAAGACGGTATTTTTATTGGTTCAGCATATTTGCAATACAGATGCTAAATGAACCCATCAGCATCAGAAAATGGACTTAGTTCTAGGCATAAGGCGTTAAAGGTAATAGAAGGCAAAATATAAAAAAAAAAAGGTGTGGAAAAAAGTTATATTAGTTTTAAGCTTGAAAGTGGTGTGAAACCGACAGGTAGGCCATTTTATATAGGTCTAGCAGAATCACTGATGTTAGTTTGAGAATATTGGATTCTATGATGAGGATACTGACAGGGTTGGCTATTGCATCAGTGGCAAGTTTGAGATATTGAAGGATGTCAGTGGATGGTTTTAGTTTTTAAAAGAAGATGCACTAGTGAGGTGGGTATTCGAGATTTGCCTGAGATACATCTATATGGTGTACATTATCTGTGAGGTTGTGGAGAGCATTTATGAGGTTTAGAATACTGTTGATAAATTAGGAGTTAAACATTGTTCTTTGTCTTGGGCTGGTGATGGGTTTTCAGAGGTTCCAGGATTAAGGAATGATGAGTGAAGAGATGGATGTCCAAAATTTGTCAGGTTGTTTGCTTGGCTGGATAATTTTTGACAGAGTAAATTTTTTTTTTTTTTTTATCTGTGATTACCACTTTTTGTTTTTTTTTTTGCTGTGTTCCAGCTGTTTATATTTGAGTTTGTTGGCTTTATTTTGGGCCATTCTTTCCAGGCTTTTGTATGCCAAAACAGCTCAATGAAGAAGGAACAAGTCAGGGTAGGATAACTGTGCAAACGGTGGCTAGGTACTCGGGTGTCATTTTCAAAATACTTCCACTGCTCAGGAAGAACAGAGCAACATAAATGTCAGTCAAAGTAGAGATAAAAGAACAATGGACAGCACTAATAAGACAGAGGAGTGCTTAGCAAGAAAATTCACAGAAGGCACATTACATGAGCATAAAGGCAGATTACTATTAAAATATTATTTGGAAAGATACATTAAGACTTTGCACATTTAAACTAAGCAGAAGACCATAGAGAAAGAAGCTGAAAAGCCATTATGAATACATTATGAACAAGGTGGAAGAACATCTGAACAGAATGTGTAAAAAAACAGCTGAATGTAAGGTAAATATATATATATACTGTAAGGAAATGAGTGATTTCATGTTGTGTTAGCAATGGGATCATACAGACTAAGCAAAATGATAGTCTGGGACATGAATAATTTTAAAAAGAGGAGGAGAGGTAGACACTCTCTCAACTTTTACCTCCAGAATTAAAGACAAAGCAAAAATTAAGGTAAAAGTCACAAATTAGAGACAGTTTTAATAAAATACTGGTTCTATTAAATTAGAACATCTTCAAAATAAAATCCCAGGTTTAAGAGATACACATAAATCTGAGGCAAATTTATGAATGTTCATAAAAATGGGGCAGTTGAGGTGAGGTGGGGAGGCAGGAAAACAAAACACTGGGATCAGCATATGTGAAAACACAGCAACATACAGTCATTTACAAAACATTGGGGGTGGATTGAGCACAACGGTTAAGGTTTTCTGACACAAAGTATTGGGTTTGATTCTAATCTCAGCTTATTAGCTAGACTTATAATTACCCTTCATGGCAGTTAGCCTAATATTCTCGCATGATCCAGTGAACCTGGTGTGGCTGTATTAGTGGAGGTACATAACTCCTATCCAGCACACAGCATATTAGCAGACATTACCAGTTGTTTCAAGGCGTACCTGGAGGATGTTTGATATGAAATCATAGTTCTTTTCTATGGCATACCTGACATAAGCATTATGATAACATAGCAAAGAATCCCAGTGAAGGTGATATCACTCCAAGACCCATAGCAAATTAAGTAATTTAAGTAAAATAGAAGTTATGTTCTTACCATAACGTTCCATGTTAGTTGTCTTCTTGATGATGGGTTCGGGTCGGCGGCTCCCCGACTCACTCCTAAAAGCTCGAGAGTTGGTTCCACACAATGCTAGGCGAGTTACCTTCAGATCTCGTTTGTAAGCCAAACCCAGCTTATATCAATAACAGTATAACTGTAAATAGAATCCACCTCTAACAGCAGGAAGAAAAGGGTGACCTACATCCTGAAATAAATATGCACAATAGCATATGACTAAGAAAGAGGTGGTAGAAAGAGAGGTCACGATCACAACTCCTCTAGGTCTGTCCAGGCCAGGGGAAGGAGGGTGGGAGAAGAAGGCGAGAAGAAGACAACTAACATGGAACGTTATGGTAAGAACATAACTTCATTCTTGCTGGATGTAGCACCTTGTCCTGGGTGGCACAGACTCCTGAGAACAGTGGAACCAAAATTAGCTCTATGCCTAGAAGCTAAATCCAACTTATAATGGGAAATAAAAGTGGTGAGAGTAGCAAGTAGCCGCTGCACAAATGGTGTCAATAGGCAGTCTGTCTTGGAAGGCTAAAGAAGTAGCCAAAGCTCTGGTGGAATGGGCTTTAGGTTTATTAGGCAGTTTTGGTGTCTAATCTCATAAACAAGGGTAATCAGAGACGTTAGCCATCTGGATAATGATACCTTTGAAACTGGAAGTCCTTTTCTGCTTTCTGCATAGGAGACAAACAGCTGATCAGATTTTCTGAATTGTTTCGTCCTGTCCAAGTAGTACCTTAATTGACGATGAACATCCAGGCAGTGTAATTTTGTTCAGACCTATTTGAATACTCTGGGAAAAAGACAGGAGGTCAATGCTTTGGTTTAGATTTGATGTTGAAACCACCTTAGGCAAACTCTGTCCTTATGGAACAAAAGATAAGGAGAACGACAACTGAGTGCTTGAAGTTCTGAAACTCTTCTAGCTGATGTGATACCAGAAAGAGTATTCCATGATAATAATTTCAAGGAACATGAAGCTGCAGGTTCGAAAGGGGAAAGAATCAAAGAAGCAAGAACTAAATTTAGGTCCCAAGGAGAAGGAGGATTTCTTATAGGAGGTCTGAGAAGAAAAACTCCTTTCAAAAAGGCTTTGCAAAGTTTGTGGGACATTAGGGCAGATTCAGAAATGCCCACATGAAAATTAGAAATAGCTGCCAATTGAACCTTAAGAGTAGATGGAGATGAACCTGCATGGAAGAGTTCAGCTAGAAAATCAAGGACTAGTTGGATGGAATGGTGAAAGGATCTATGTCCTTTCCTTGTGCCCAATATGAGAAGCGTTTCCACTTACTCAAATAAATCTTAGTGGAAGATTTATGGGAAGCTATCAATATATCTCTAACCGAGTGAGATAATTGAGGAAGCCTGGCCACGGGTTGGAACTGGAGAAACCAAGCAGTGAGGTTCAGAGAGGGGAGGGCGATGAAACTGACCCGACTGGTGGATCAAAAGATCTGGAACTAGGTCCAGACCGGTCGCATGTAGAACCACACTTGTCGAGGCCAGTAAGGAGGCATGAGGATCAATGAGCGCTTCTGAGCGATAGCTTTCTGTATTACTTGAGAGATCAGAGGGAAAGGAGGAAATGCATACAGAAGTCCCCGGGCCAAACTTGGACTAGAGCGTCTCTGCTGGGTTGGCCTGGTAAAGGAATAGAGTGAAGTATTCTCTGCACTTGCTGTTTTGGGGAGTAGCAAAAGGTCGCAGCAAGGCTGACCCCACTTGAAATATCTCTCTCACTACAGAGTCTTTCAGAGACCACTCGTGAGGCATGAGTATAGCTCTGCTCAACTTGTCCGCAATGTGATTGGACTTCCGGGATGTCGCGTTGCTATCAGAAAACGCTGAGAAGAAATCGCCCATTGCCACAGTCTGAGTGCTTCTCGACACAGGGGTATGATCTGGTTCCGCCTTGTTTGTTGATGTACCACACTACAGACATATTGTCTGTCTGGATTGCAATCGTTCCCAAGGGAAGAGAGTCTTGAAGGGCTGCTAAAAGCACTGCTCTCATCTCCAGAACATTTATGTGCAAGTGGCATTCGTTTGGTTGCCATGTGCCCTGGACTGTCCTGCCCTGATAATGCCCCCACCCGATCAGGGAGGCATCCGTTGTCAGAGTAGCAACCGGAGGAGGTGGAACAAATGGTCTTCCCGACAGGAGCTGGGGGGGAAGACATCCACCACATGAGATGCTTTTGCATGCTTGTGATCATAATGGTGTGAGACATTGGAAGTTCCTGGTATGACCATTGAGAAAAAGCATCCACTGAAGGATCATGTGGTATCTGGCCAATGGGAGGAGAGGTATGGCGCTGCCATGATTCCCAACACCTTTAGAACTAACCTGGCTTTGGCTCTGTTGTTGTTGAGAAGAAGTGACACCAATTTGTGAATGTCTGATATCCTTTGGTTCGTTAGCGTTGCAGACATGTTTATAGTATCTAAATTTGCCTATGTAGGTAATAGTACGACAAGGCGACAAAACAGACTTTCGCAATTTATTGAAATACCCAGTTTTGACAAACGAAAAGTATAATCTCTGGCCATCAGAAGGAGATGCTTGGTGGGAGCTGTGAGAAGCCAGTCGTCCAAATATGGAAACACCTGGAATCCTTGTCGTCTCAGGTGAGAAGCTACCACTGCCATGCATTTGGTAAACACCGGGGCAGTGGTGAGACCAAAGGGCAGGGCCCTGAATTGAAAATGACTGGTTCCCAGCCTGAAGCGGAGGAATCTTCTGGTCTGTTCATTTTATATGATAGTACGCATCCTGAAGGTCTATAGAGCATATCCAGTTTCCTTTTCCCAATAGGGGAAGAATGGATTAATCTTGTTTTCTTGACTGATCTGTTCAAGATACTGAGATCCAAAATTGGTCTCCAGTCCCTGTTTTCTTTGGAACTAAAAAGAACCTTGAGTAGATTCGGATCCTTGTTGGTCTGCTGACACTGGCTGAATTGCTCTTTTGCAAGCAGTTTTGAAATTTCCAAAGCTGCTATATCCCTTTGAGCGGGTGGAACATCTGGAAGGGATTTTTGACTGATTTGGAAACGAAAGGGGATAGAATAGCCTTCGGAAATGATGGACTGTACCCATTTGTCTTGAGTCAGGGATAGCCAGGCTTCTGGGTACAGTGACAATCTTCGACTGCCTCGAAGATGGGCAGTCGGGCAACACCTCAGGGATGCTGAAAAGGCTTGTCAGGAAGGCTTCCCGATTGCCCTGGTTCTGCGGACCCCTGCCCACCATTGTTATTCCCACCTCTGCCTCTGGTAGGAAAAGCGACTCTGTCGTGAAGTCCCTTGAGATTGTTTGCAGAACCACATCTTTCCACCCTTCTGGCCTTTGGGGTAAGGCCTAGAAGGAGTCGAAAACGGACTCCGGCAGAAAGGGTCTTGCCATCAGTCTCGCACCTAGTCAGGGTTTCTTTCACTTGAGGACCAAAAGAGATGATCCATCAAAAGGGGAGTTCGTGAAAGACGTCTTGAAAGGTTCAAAGTTGCATAGCATCCAGGCGTGCACGTAAGGCTACCCTGTTCCTGGCATAAGAGGAGGCACATGGAGGAGTTGGAAATGGAATTAAGGACAGCCAGCTGCGTGTTCATTTTCTCTTGGAAACCGCTGTAGGGTCCTTCAACATTTCACTCCATTCCTTCACCAAGTCCCTTTCAACACGAGTGAAATGGCACACGTAATTCAGCGCATGGTAAATGTCGCTGAGGAGAACATCCACTTCCGTACCTATCCATGGACCTAGATTCCTTTTTACGTGGATGGAAAGGCACTCAAGGATCAGCCAGTTGCTTCTTTGTGGCTGCAGCTACCACCATAGCATCCACAGAAACTCCTTTTGATAAAAATTGCTTGTCTGATGGAGCTGTGATGAATTTGGAGGGTCTCCTGGGAGTGGGGTCCACTGAATCAGGAGCCGTCCATGCCTTCTTAGCAACCACCTGCATGAGGGGGGGGGGACACCCAGGAGGTGGACGCCTCAAGATACACAGATTCGCTCTCCCAAGGGTTGAGGGCTGGCCAATTTCCCCTCTGTTTAAGGATCTCCAGAATGTCTGCAAATGAGACATCTTCAGAAGGGGAACGGGGAACCCTCAGAATCATCCAGATCTGTGTCCGACGTGATAGACTCAGGTGAGTCAATGTGCTTCCTCTTGCACTTCCTCTTCAGGGGCTCTTCTGCCAAATCAGGAGAGGCCTCGAAATCCCAAAGGGGCTCCTGAGGAGCTGGCTCTCTGCGGTCCGGGATGAGGGAGTGAGTTACCCTGAGGCAGCATAGAGGGAGGGCTGAGCCGACTGTGGAGTAGAGCCAGGCTCTAACACACTCCATGACCTCGCATGCCCCTGTCAGGCAGAGCCAGAGGTCCCAGCTCGAGCTAAGGACCCCTCGGCACCGACAGTGATGGCTCCGAGGCCGATGTCGGAGCCGAACTCGCACCGAGAGGGAGAGGGTCGGACAGGGTCGATGCCACTCACCCTCGAGGGAGGTCGGCGCCGAGATTCCTCCAGACAATTGTCTCGGCCGAAGTGACCACAGTCTCGGTTCCGACCGACCCGGCTCCGAACTCAAAAGAGTCAAGGAGGAAAGAGTTGATGGACGGGGCAGGCACCGACTGATGAGTCGGGCTTTGAAGCATCTGGGCTAGTGCCTCGGACTTAAGTAGTCGACTCACCACCCTCTGAAGGTCATGATCGGAAAGCCTCGATGACCTAGAGGAATGAGCTCCGTTCAGACAGCAGGGGAGATCCTGGAGCCGAATGAAAGAGAAGGTGACCTAGACCTCTTTCTGGTTGTCGGCTCCGAAGATCTTGTCGAACACGACACGGGTACCTCGATAACCTCGGCTCAGGCCGAGCGAGGAAACCACAGAAACTGTGGACTGAGTCTTATCGGCTCCAGCCGAGCCGATAAA
The DNA here is from genome assembly GCF_019279795.1 of Protopterus annectens. Classification (NCBI taxonomy): domain Eukaryota; kingdom Metazoa; phylum Chordata; order Ceratodontiformes; family Protopteridae; genus Protopterus; species Protopterus annectens. The sequence continues at coordinate 386,764,411 of NC_056743.1, read as the reverse complement.
GGCAAAGGTTGAACAACCTGAGGTCTCGGCTCAGAAGCGGAGCCGAAGACCTCGATGTAGAGGGCTTCCCTGTTGAAACTGACAGGGAATCCTCTGGTTTTAACAAGCCTCTCAGAATCAACTTGTTTTCTCTCCTGCAGGACCCTGGGGCTGAAGCCATGGCACACAGCACAGGAGTCCTGCAGGTGCAAAGACAATTGACGCAAAGTGTGGCGTCTGTCAGAGACATTTTCTGACAGCTTATCACACTTCTTGAATCAGACCTTTGCTTCCTTTGACATTTTCCTAACTGACAGGTGTACACTAACACACACCCAAACACACAGTTATACCCTGTCAGAAAAAATATTAATACTAAAAATAATAACAATTAAGCACAAAAAAGTTAAAGTAACTACACAAACACACCCTATGGGAGGGAAGGCCAAAGGAAGAACCAACGGTTCTTTTTTTAAAAGCAGAGGGAAAAAATAGGGTCGGGGATAAAGATCTATATCCTACACTAATTTAGGAAGAATTAAAGTTAAAAGGGGAAAAAAAGAGTAACTTTTTGTATAAAAAGCTAACACTCACCAGGAACCGGTAGAAGCAACCAACCTCGAATCTGTAGCGGCAAACGAGATGGGAGGTAACTCTCGCCTAGCATTGTGGGATATAAGGGGAGCCTCGAGCCGGTGGAACCAACTCTCGAGCTTTTAGAGTGGCCGAGTCAGAGCTCGAACCCATCCAGCAAGAATGAAGGCGAGATAGACAACTTAACATTAATGATTTATGTGAAACCAGCAAAGTTAATTTATGTAAATAATTTTATGTGTGCAAGTGAAGTTCAGTTAAAAAACATTGCAAGTTAAGGAAATACACGTTTTATGAAAAAAGTCCTAAAAAATCAGTTAAATTATATGTAATGTATAAAACCAAATTTAAGTACTGTAGCATTTCCCAAAGTACAGTAACACAAAATCTACTTTAATGTCTGACCAGCCTAATATGCAAAGCCATGGAAAGCCTTATTAGGAAACAGAAACCCTCCGAACACTGTTTCCGTTTCAGTTTGGATTTGTTAAGGGCAGGTCACGCTTACCAAATCTAATGGACTTTTTTGCAAAGGTCACCAATGCAATATAGGAAGGCAAAATGGTACACATTGCATACCTCGACCTAGCTAAAGCTTTTGACACAATCCCCCACTCAGGCATTGTAGAACAGCTAAATAAACTCTGAATAAACTATGGTCACTTACTGGATTGCCACATGGCTCACAGATGAGATGCAAGAAAACAAAATTGGCAAAGTTACCTCCAGAAAGAGATGAGCTACTGGTGGAGTCCCCAGGGTTCTGTGCTGGCGCCTCTCCTGTTTAACATCTACTTTTCTGAAGTAAAAGCCAATACCCAAAGGGCTCTGGATGACTAGGTTTGCACATGACTACAAGTTAGGAGCAGTCACTGAACCCAATTACACAGCCATCCTACTAGACGGTTTGTCCCAAACAACTGGTGCCACAATCATGGACCAAAATGAAATGCCAGTAAATGCATTATTGTATCCTTTGGAAGTCATCTACCTCAGAGAACAACTATGATGACAATAAGACCTTAAGAATAGACTCTTGTTTGGGATTTCGGAACTTATCTGGACAGTGACCTAAATTTTGACCAGTATGTCTACTTATGTAAGAAAGTGCTTCTATATTGAACAGCTTAAGGAAATGGGTTATGTCTAGATCTAGGATGTCACTGCCCCCCTTTACTCAGCACTTATTAGGCCAGTCATTGAGCATAATGTCCCCCTTTGGCCTGTATCTGTCCACACACATGCAACTGGAATGCCCACAAAGAAGCCTTACTAAAAGGATACTAGAACTAAACAATATGTCCTACACAGACTGACAAAGTCTGCCATTTGCTTTATTTTACTGACTGCCTCCCATAGCTCTCAACCCCTCATCTCCAAAATGTAGAACATAATGTGACAATATGGAGCAAGAGGCGAACATTTACAAACAACTTCATCTAGGATGCTCATAGCATGATAAGTATGAGAAAACAGTTATTTTATTTAACAGTTTTCCTGTTTAACATGATTCAGTATTGTACACCATGGCAACAGCTAACACTCAAACTCACAAACTGAAGAACATTCCTCATAATGAGATACAGTTGAGAGCTATGCTGCCTTTCCATCCCCAGACGGCCACTTCTAGCCATCAGCTGTGATAACCAAACAGACTGCTTCTACACATATATAAAATTGTTGGTTTGAACAGACTTCTAGCCATCAGCTGTGATAACCAAACAGACTCTTTCTACACATATATAAAATTGTTGGTTTGAACAGCTGCAACATTAAAATACTTCTTGGAAAGCCACTGAATTTAATGTGTTGTCAAATGTAAATCAGCCCCCTCTCTACAGTTTGAGCTGGCATCAGACTGACCATATGTACACTATTAACCAACACGGCCTTTAGAATCCTAAATGTGGAAAAAATGTTCGCTTAAACAGTAAAAATGCATGCTAACACATATCCCAACATCTTTCTAAGTTTAAAAAAGTGATATTTAAAATCTTTCCCAATTTCTGGGCCTTTGTTCTCCCATTTTAGATGTTGCATACACAGAAATATTTCAAGTGTGGGCAATAATGCCCTTCTAGCCAGCCAATATACCAAAACAGTTGTTCCCATAATAAGTTCCAGACTGTTAAATATCTAAACTAGTACTTGCTTTAAATGTAATTTGGTAATCTCTTCCATGCATCAGTTCCTCTCTTAGAGAAGCAATTAGTACATTTCTCATTCCTATAGAATCTTCTACATAGGTTGTCTGATGTTTCGCTACTACTTTTTGATAAACCCAAATATTCCCAGAGGTAGTCTCTAAATGCCCTATATACCTGAATAAGATCACCTCTTAAATATCCGAGACCCTGTTCAGATATTTTAGTCTTTTACAGTAACTTAAATTTTCACTTCCATTGATGCTCATGGTATATTTCCACTGGGATCTTTACAGTTCACTCATGATTTTCTTATATGGTTTCCATATAGTTATTCCATTCTCAAGTTTGGGTCTAATGTAACTAAAAAAACAATGACTGCATTTCCAATTTCCTAGCCTTTCTAAACATTTTTATACTATTGTTCTATAGCTATCACTAACCAGCTGGTTGATATGATTAGAAAAAACAAACCTGGAATGACCCATTTACCATACCATATATACCCTAGTCCTAAAATGTATCTACACTTTCAATCACTGCGTGCTGTATTAAAATATTGACCATTCAGTTATGTCTCCCAATCACCAATATTATAAGCTTAGTTTTTGATGTAATTATCAGCATTGCTGTGCCCAAAAATTCACTTTAGTGAAGTTCTTCTGCAGACATGCATGCTCCATATGTAACTGTCTTAACTATTTTCAAGTCACCTGCAATATATAGACTAGAGAACGCACAACCACACCCATTTACTTAACACTTGCACAAAAAAATGTTTACTTAATACTTACACAGATACACTCAAAATTTGCCACTTACCTCACTTTTTTTTTTTTTGCAGCAGTAAAAAAATGACATATCTTACAGCTGTCCTCTCTCTGTACTGTAGAGTGGTGATTCTGGATTAACTTAATCCCAGTTGGGGCACAGGCTAACTTTTGTGGGCTGGCTGCTTTGCTGTAAGGGAATGGAGCAGAAAGAAGCGTGCAGAAAAATGAACATATGTGCGGCTCATCGTCATAAGTCCTGTCTGGTCTTAGAAAAAAAAAAAAAACAAACAAGCTGTTCTGAAGTTTTTGGCTGTGCACCTTACCCTACGGTACACGCAACCAAATTTCAGGAGACTGTCATGTACAGTGCTGCAGACACTTGATCAGAGAATGCAAAAGCATAGTCGATTTAGTATACACCGTACTAAAATGCAACAGAGAAATCCACGCAAACCGCAGGACCACAAAGAATAGAAGTTGCTCGGCTCTTTACTCAGACCGTCTTCTGCGAACTCCAAAAGTTAGAATTAGGCAGGCAGCACCAATGACAAGAGATTGACTACAGATGTATTTAACAGAAATTAAGCAGCTCGCCAAATACAGCTGCAGCCAATCACAATTACATCATCTGGATGGATTAGTCCAGTCATCTCCCAACCCCCCACCTTTCTCAAAAAAGCAAAGTGATAACTGTCTTGGCTGGCTGTGAGCACAAAAAGTTTATCGTTCGCTAGATGAAGACTTTTGGGACATTTTTAAAGATTTTTTTAACCCCTGGTTTGTCAGTGTGTACACTACGATTTATGTAGCATATGCTTTCTGATGTCCTAGCCAAGCTATACCCATGGAGTTTAAAAAGGGGGAGGCGCATGCCCCTGCGCCAAAGCCTAAATCCGCCACTGGAGAGTTATATGTGGAAGTATATATCAAGAGGAATAATGAAATGTTGCAACTGAAAATAGTGATGGTTATACAATGCATGTTAAAAATGGGGAAAATCTTCAAGGGTCATGTCATTAGCAGTAAAGTAAGAGGTTGGTAAGGGAATCCACAATGGGATTTGATACAGAATGTACATCACCTAATGTCAGTTTGGAGAACTAACTACAAATTAAAGATATATGAAAGAGTATTAACAAAGTGTTATTATAATGGGGGATTTCCACTTGCATATAGCAAACTAAAGCATACCCAAGCCAAGAGTGAAGAAAGAGATCATCAATTTAAGGTCACAGGTAAGTGAGTGTATTTTTTTTTTTTTGTTTGTTTTTGGAGGAGGAGGGTGTTACACTACGTGCCAGTGAGAACACAGGAATGAGCAGATTGTTAGATACTATGCTTTGCAATACATACTGAAGAAGAAAAAAAGAGCAGAAGTAAAGGTCTGATTAGGCAACAGTGACCACTCAGCAACAGAGTTTTATATTATGACCAGAGGGATGAACAATGATACCGAAACTTTGATAAAGGATTATAAGTGTGCATGTTAAATAGAACAACCAATGCATACCTCTCAATCTCTTAGTGCAAGAAATCTGGACAAAGCCCAACAAAATGGGGGGACAAAGGCCCAAAAATAGGGACAGATTTTAAATACTGCTCTTACAAACTTAGAAAGTTGTAGACTAACAAGGTTTGTTTTAACATGCATTTTTCTGAAGGATTTGAAGTCTGAAACTCAAACGTATGTCATTATTTAGTGACATCAACCCACAGATCACCCCACTGAATTGATAGAAAGCTACAAAGTTTATGGGGAACAAACCAAATACAAGAGCCAAAAATCTGGACATTCTAAATCTGGACAGTTGAGAGGTATGAATCAATATGATTGCATAAAAAGACTAGTAATCCCTCTGGTCATAAGTGGTTGAAAATATCTGGGAACTCATTAAAAACTGCATACGAAAAAGGATGAAAGATGACGCAAACTGCTGCTAAAAGGTACTCTGGGAAGAACAATAAGAGGAGAAATGGAAAGGAATGCAAGACGACTATGCAAAAATTAGAAAATCTGCAACTTAAAAAGAACTTACTGCTATAAAAAAAATTTTTATCCATGTATGGGAAAAAGAAAGATGAAATCAGAACTTGATTAACAAAGGAAGAGAAATATAGAAATACTATGAACAGAAACACAAGGGGTTGACTGTGGTGAATGGTAATGGGAAGAAGAAAGGTTGGAGAGTAGAGAATGAAAAGACCTGTTAACGGTTGTAAGATAAAGCTTATAACTCAATCGAAGGACACTAGTGACGTGAAGGCCAAGTATTTGGTATATGAAAGTGCCAGGGAGTATAGGACAAAACTATATTACAGATGTCACAATGCAGTCTGGAGTATTCAGAAAATATTCATTATGGAAATGTAACTATACATTGAAATTTCAGAAATGTTTAAATTATCTCTGCAAAAGTCCAGTACAACTTCTTTTCTAATGTAACTTTTTTGGAATGCGAAGCAATCATGGAAGAAAAATCTTTCCAACAACAAATGTCCCTGCTGCCCCTTAATGCTTCCATGTGCATTAAGTATAATAGTCTAAAATGTTATGCTGAACATTTCCTCTTTAGCTCTGCACATTTAGAAACAAACATTACATGCATCTACTGTAACTTACAATGTTCCTGGTTTTCTTGTTGTAAAATCAGAACTGGGTTATGCAGTAATGATAGCCATACCTCTCAAATGTCCAGAATTTCAAAGAATGTCCAGATTTTTGCCTTAAATTTTTAATCTGGCACATCACTGAGGATTACTAAATATTGGCAGGCATTTGAGTTTCATACTTCATATCCTTCAGAAAATAAATGATAATGCAAAACCTTTTACTCTAGCAACTTTCTAAGTTTATAATCTGTTCATGATTTTTGGGCCTTTGTCCCACCATTTTTGGCTTTGTCCAGAATTCTTGCTCTAAGAGGTAGACAGGTATGATAACTGCTGACTTATTACATTGATCAAAACTACAAAACAACCCAACATATCTACAGTTATACTACACAAACTGCTCACCTTAACAAAGCTGTACTCAGCAGCAATGTGCATCTGCAAATTATATCATTTAACACCACCACCACACATTTCAAGAGGGACAGCTTCAGCACTAATGCTAAAGTCCCTCTCACTGATATACTCACTGATATGTCTTTCACAATCCAGTGTCTCCAAAAGCGATAAATTGGTTTAGCCTTACTTGGACAATCAGGATCCACCATGATTAAGACATACATTTTATTCTAGAAGATAGAAAACAATGACAAATTTATTTCACAAACATTAACTCAATCTGTAATGGCAAAATACAACTATTATTCAGTATATCCGCCTTTATAGTGTACAACATTACCATCACTATTTTTTCAGAGCTATGTCTGAGTGTGGGTACAGTCCTGTCTGGAATGGGTGCAGGGAAAGTCCCAGATTAATATCTGTAAATGCTTGTGACCAGAACTTCTGGGTATGGGATCAGAGGAACTCCTAAGGGCTAGTACAGCTCTCTGCCAAGGAATGCTAAGAAAATAGTCAAGCAGGACTACACTCCACTGAGAAACATTACCTATCATCAGCCAGGTTTCCCCTGGCAAAAAAATGTCCCAGGCATCAACGACATCACAGGCAAGCCAGCTGTACTGCAGTAGTCTTTTTTGCCTTGCTAAATCTTTACTGGTGGCATTAAACAAATGAGTGGTTTTGCAGATTGTTACTGCTTACCACCTGTAATCAACACAAGCTGCGTAATGTAGTTGAACAGAACTGAAAAACTGTCTAAATAAAAGTAAGCAACAATGCAAGAATTAATAATTAAACCACTCCATTACTTAAGACTATTAGCTCAAAACACATTCATGAGGTATCATTTAGTACCAATGCTTGTTATGGTTCTATAAAATAGTTAGAACCATAAAAACAAGAAACAGAAGCATTAATCAGAGAAACACATTTAGTCAGAAGTGACAGCATCCAAACTACTAACAACAGTAAGAACAAACTCACTTTGGTTTTCCTTATACTTAAGGTCATTATAACATTAATATTTGGCATGCTATGAGATATTGTACTCATAATTGCTGCTGTTTTGTCTTAAGGGCAGCAAACAGTGAGAAGCAAGCAGTAATGGCCTCCATGTATGGGTGTTATGGTGAAACTAACATCCCCCGGATGTTGTGGGGACCAATGTCACAGATGGAGGGACTCTGAACACCTAGAAGGGCATTATTCCCCATTAACACATACCCTGGAGGGCATGGGCTATTTGTTAAATTGCTTTGTATTTGTTTTGTTACTATTTTTTTATATATTTTGTTGTAAAATAGTTCCACTGCCTAATGTTACTGTCATACTGTAGTATATGTAATTGTTGCTGGAGGAAGCATTTTACATCAAAATATAAGTTATGTAACTATCTAACATGCACACACACACACACACACACACACACACACACACACACACATAGTGCTCATATCAGACACTTAGCTTAAAAGACTACATATTAATAAAACAAATCTAGGGAAAGGCATTCATGACATTCTCAAAAGTAAATCTTTTTTTTACTCCAATAATTTTATTGTTTTCAAATATAATAATAATATTGATAATTACATTTTCTAGATGAAAGATTTACAACAAACTATATACAATATATAAAACTGGCCTAAAAAACAACTTTGGAAGGAGTTGAGTTACACAAAGTCAGAGAAAATCATGCTCTCTTCTCTTCTTAGTCAGGTGTGACTGTATCTGAATTAAGAGTATCAATAAGGAAGAGAACTTTCTCCCAAGGATCCATTTATTAGGCGATATTCTCAATTCTTTAACTTCCATTTCCATCAGCGCAGTTTCCTTCAATAGAGTTAGAAAATCATCAATATTCGGTTCAGAAGTGGATTTCCACTATAATGTGATGCATTTCCTTGCTACGGTTAGTATGGTCCAAAGAAGATAATGGTCCTTTTTATTCATTACAAAACTTTCACTAATATTTAGGAGAACTAATGACTTTGTTAGAACAAATGAATCTGTATAAATGGCTTGTAAAAATTTACTAATGCCTTCCCAATATTTCTTAATGCATGTACAATCATAAAAAATATGTGACCAATTAGCTTTACATTTTAATGAACATCTCCACCATATAATATTTTTAGAAGAATTAAATTTAGCTATCCTATTGGGAGTATAAAAAGCTTTATGCAGAAATTTCCAAGTGAAAATCTTCCATATTTGCAAGTTAGAAGTTAATTTAATACAGTGAAGAAGTTTAGTTTTGTTTTCAACTGATAAATTTATCGAGTGTTCCTTAATGACGAAATTCCAGTAATTCTGATTGGGAACAACTTTATAATTTATTAAAATTTTATATAATCTTGATGTTAAATTTGTCCAATTGATATTATATAATATTTCATGAATGTAAATATAAGCTTAGGCATAGATTTAAAGGAGGAATTATCAATTTTTCTGCATAGATCTTGTGCATAAGATTGTATATTGTTAACAACTAACCAGTCTGAGCTTGATAAATCATATATACTTATTAACTGTTGAGTATCCAAAACCTTGAAGTTCTCTATACAGTGGTGCCATGTAAAAATTTGATTACCAGAGTACTATATGAGTTTTATTAAAGAAATTTTTAGTAGAAGTGAAGAGCAATAATAATTCCAGCCATAACTTTATATCAGTATTGTTATTAATAACATTTCTAAATAAATTGTAAATGTAATTTAAGTTGGTAGGTTTAAGTGTATTGTACTGTAAATTAACACAAGGTATATGCCAAAATGTATTATTTTGTTCATTTAGAAATCAGTTTTTAGATAATTTATTTTTGTTTAGAAAGATAATATAATGTAGAGATTTCCATGCTGAAGAAAATTATGAGTCTATTCAATTTACAATTATTTTAAAAATGGAAGCTTTAATGTAGGTCTCTAAATCTGGAAAATGTATTCCTCCTAATTCCCAAGGTCTTATATTATTTAGGAAGGCTATTTGTATGTTGGCAGCAATGAGCATTATTTTAGAGCTAAACTGACTATGTATATTAATGCCTTTGATTTTTGGATCATACCGTATTATAAAAGAAAAGAGTACTATGGCTACAGCAAATAAAATAGGGGACATGGGACAGCCCGGTTTTGTATCTTTGGTGATTTCATAGGTTCATAGGTTTATACTAGGCTATCTGCCCTAAGGCATTTATAAGCCTAGCCCAAAGTTTTGTGGCTTACGCCACCCCTTATATGAAAAAATACTGTACCCATTAGTTTGTTGTGCCTCTGTCCAGCAGTGACACAGAGATGATTCCCGGGGTAAACCTATGATCTCCCATCCACAGGTCAAGATTTCTCTTGAACACAGCCAGCGAGGTGCTCTGCCACACATGGACCGGGATTTTATTCCACAGCATAGGGAGTCTCTGAGTGATAAATCTATCCCTCCAGCACGTCCTATTTATATCCATGCTAAGGTTTAAGTCGCTTGCTCTAGTGGTTTTGGTGGATTTGGATTTTTTGAGGTGGAGCATGTCCCATTAATTCTGGGTTGGACATGGCCTTGTATGTCAGGCACATGTCACCTCTGAGCAGACGGTATGCGAATGAATAGAGCTGGAGTTTCTTCAATCTGGCAGCATATGACAGATTTTGGAGTCCCTTTATCCTTTTGGTGAGGAACTTTTGGGGTCTCTCCAATTGCTGCAAATGTCGGGTGAGATACATCCCGAATGGGGCATTGTACTCGATCATTGGTCTGATAAGTGAAGAGTACAGGGGAACAATGACCTCACTAGATCTGGATGTGAATCCCTTCATGATCAGGTGGGCAATGTAGAAGGTCTTTCTAACCACTTTAGCAACGTGAGTGTCAAAAGAAAGGCCACTGTCAACCTGGGTCCCCAGGTCCCTGATAATCTCTTCTGTGCTTAGTGGATTGCCACCTATATGGTAGCTTGGGGTTACCTTGTTTTTCCCGAAGGGTATGACTATACATTTTTGGCGTTTAACTTCAGGCCATGGCTCTGGCACCAGCTATCTGTTTCTGTGAGTCCCTTCTGAAGGATATCCGTGTCCGCTGCACTTTCCACTATGGCGCCCAGTTTGCAGTCGTCTGCAAACTTTGTCAGCCAAAGTCCTCCCATGTTGGCCTGTACTTCTGAGAAGTAGATGCCGAACAATAGGGGGCCAAGGACCGAGCCCTGTGGGACACCACTTGTGACCGGCTTGGAGTCTGACACAGCGCCAGCAACTCTAACCCTGTGGGTTCTGTCCTTAAGCCAGTTTGCAACCCATCTTGTGACATATGGGTTTACATTTAAGCTGGTAAGTTTTTCTACAATACCCGAGTGGGGTACTGTGTCGAAAGCCTTTGCAAGGTCAAGGTAGGCTGTATGGACTGCCTTTCCCTCAACAATGGCCTTGGTGACTGTTTTGAAGAAGTCGACCAAGTTCAAAAGGCATGATCTGCCCTTGACGAAGCCAAACTGGGTCGGGTCCAATGTCTGCAAGTCCCCTATATCTTTGTTTATGAGCTCCATTATGATCCTCTCCATAGCTTTGCAGACTAGACTTGTTAAGCTTATGGGGCGGTAATTACCAGGGTCTGTAGAGGCACCGCCTTTGTGGAGTGGGACCACAGTTGCCGTACACCACTCCTTGGGCACGTATCCTGTGGTAAGGCTGAGATTAGATTAAACAGCTGCCTTATGTGCGGGTTTAATTCCTCATTTAGCTCGTGTAGCACACAGCCGTGGACACCATCCGGTCCCATTGATGCTGTGTTTTTAGCTTTAGAGAGAGCAGCTTTCACCTGCGCATTTGAGATGTCTGGGAGGCTACACTCCGCTGGGATAGTTTTCTCTCCTTTAGGGGGGGAGAGGGGGGTGAAGTTTGCACTGAACCTGTCTGCCAGTATGTTGGCAATGTCTGTGGGTTCAGTGATTTTTGTATCATTTTAGACTAATTTTGAGCATATCTGGGAGTTTCCACCCAGGTTCCTAACATAGCTGAAAAAGGCCTTATGATTGTCCTTTGAATCCATGGCAATTTTTCTCTCAAAATTGGCCTTAGTTGATTTTATGAGTGCTCGTATTTTTTTTACTAATAATGATCAGGGGTGACTTCCCTTATATGGATTTTGTTCTATCATGTAATAGCTTTCTCCTCTTATTGTAAAGTTTGTTAATGGCTGGGGTCCACCAGACTGGACATTTGCCCTTTGTGGAAAGAGTCTTGGTTTTATTTGGGATTGCCTGATCCATGCAGTCCTGGAGGTGTTCATAAAAGGCATTTGTAAGGGCTTCCGCAGCTTGGGTTGTGGTTTCCACTGGCTCAAGGGCCTTGAAGGATACCACACCAGTCTTGAGTAGTGTGAAGTTTGCTTTAGAGAAGTTCTTCACTGTGGTCTTTTTTTGTTTGGGGTGGGGCGGGATGTGGATTTCCAGTGAGATTAGTTTATGATCAGATCTCACCAATGAGGGATATACTTCGGTGTGGAGCATTTTGTCCCCATGTTTGTGATAATGAGATCTAGTATATTTTCCTCTCGTGGGAACAGTGACTAGCTGTTCCATGGCATTTGAATTTATGAACTCCAGGAACCGTTGGGCTAGAAAGTTAGGGTTTGAGTAATGTTCCCAGTCTATATTCGGGTAGTTGAAGTCACCCAATATGATGGTGTTTGGAGATACATTTATACCCTCCAATGTCTTCAGGAAGGCTGTGTGGGGCTCCTGAGTTTGAGAGGGTGGCCTGTAGCATGCTACAATTTGTAGAGCAGTTTTGCCTATGGTTAGTTGCACCTGGATGGTTTCCGAAGCTTTGTGTGTTGCAACCAACCTGGAGGTGTGGGTATCCTTTATGAATATGGATACATCCCCTCCTTTTGTGGTGTGGTCCGGGTTTTGGGGCGGGCATGATATGAGGTAAAACCTAATAGTGCCGGGGTGCTCTCAGGAGCCTTGAACCAGGTTTCAGTTACAGCACAGACATCGATGTTCTCCATACTGAGAAGGGCCTCGAGTGCATGCATTTTGAGATTTAGACTTCTGGCATTGAACAGCATTACCCTCAGTTTCTTCCCATTTTTGTTTTCTAGGGTGGTAGGTTTAGAATTTGAGCCTTGCCTAAAAAAGGCACTATGGGGGTGGCAACAGCCTTAGCTAATATCCGGAATCCCAGGAGTGACAGGTGCAAGCCATCCCTTGCGAAGCAGCGTGGCTTGTCAAGCATGTCATCCCAGGCAGACAGACACTGGATCCCCTTTGAATGACACCAGACATTAAGCCAATTGTTAAAGCTGATCATCTTGTCTCTATATTGTGGCATCATTCTTGGTGAAGGAAGGATACTGCTCAGGGTCAGGGTCATACCTGCCTGGGCTACATAATCAGAGAGCTCCTCTATGTCTCTCTTCATGTAGTCCAGGAGGTGTCTCAGGTCGTTCACACCAGCATGGACAATGACTGTGTCATATTTGTACTTGCCGTGGAGTGACCCGAGTGCTTGTGTTATGTGGCGGATTCTAGCGCCCGATAGGCAGCTTACTGTGACCCTCTCCTTGTTCAGCCTGGTGAGTGGGACGTCAGTGTGTCTGACTATGGAGTCACCTATGACAAGTATGTTTGGTGTTGTATTTGGCCTTAAGGGCTGTGACTGCTTTGCACACTGATTTTGTGGTTTATGTGTTGCTTGTGGGGTGTCTTGAGGTAGCAGTTGTTTGGGTGTCTGCTTTGGAGGCCTCTGCTGTTTAGGTAAATTGCCTCAGAGTATGTCTTTGTGTGTTTATGTGTTTGATTCAGTGGTGTGGTAGCATTATGTGAGGCTGGTTTTGTGGTGTGTGTAGTTGCCTTCTCCTCCTGTCTGGTCTTGTCAGTCCTGAGTTGAGAGAGCTCAGCCTCCAGTTTGGCTAAACAGCTGCATCTCTCGCAAGTATTTGTGTTATGTGGGAGGAGGAGAGGGTTGTCTGTGTACATGAGGCAGTTATAACATTGCATCAAGATTCCCAGATTCACCAGCTGGACCGGAGAGGAGATTGACAACTGACCTTTGGACATGCTAGAATAATATTGGGAATTCCTTAATAATTGAAAACAAGGGCCAGTGGGGAGTGAGGGTGTAGTGCTTTTAATTTTTAGTGCTGACTTATATAATTGCTTTAGTGAGCAAGTGCCAGGTAACTTGAGTGCAAAATTTCAATGGCTTCTGAGGTGACAGGACCCAATATTACATAAGCAAGATTATTTTTGTAAATATTTTTTATTAAAGTAATAAATTGTAAGGGAAAATCATAAATTTCTAGAACTTTAAAAAGAAAATCCCAGTTTAGTGACTCAAAGGCTTTTTCAATATCTAGAGCAATTATATAAGGGCTTCTTGATCATCTCTATTTAAAACATCAATTGTAGTTGCTATTCTTTGGATGTTGTCATGGGCATGTCTATTATAAATAAATCCAGTTTGATCTTCACTAATGATGTGCACCAATTATTTTTTAATTCTATTAACCAAGATGGATATGAAGATTTTATAATCATTGTTGAGTAATGAGATTAGTCTATATGAACTACATTGTTTAGGGTCTTTATTTTCCTTTATAATAGGAGTAATTAGTGAATATCTCCATGAAGGTGGCTACACTTTGTGAGCATATTTCATTTAGGATTTTATGTAACACTGATATTGCTGAAGTTGGGAATAATTTATATAATTCAATTTATATAATTCAATATTAATTCCATCAATACCAAGTGCTTTATTGTTTTTACTCTCTCTGACTTTTTAAGTTATTTCTTTACGAGAAATTTGTTTTTGAATATCTATTTTTAGCTTATCAGGTATATTCTTTAATTTAGAAGAGAACAAGTCCAATTCTGAAGTATTGTGATATGTGTTATTTCTATAATGTACTGCATAGTGATGTTTAAAAACATTAAGAATTTCGCTTATGTCAGAAACTTTTTTATTTTTCCCTTCATGAATATTTGTGATATTTTCAGTGGATTGTCTTTTTATTCTCATTACTAGATTATGCATATATTTTCGTGAAGCAGAATATGAATTAAGTTTTAATTTTTCAAGAGCCAAATTAGTTTTGTGATCTACAATTTCATTGTATTTTTTTATTTAATTCCCCGATTTCCTTTTTTTTGGTGTCTAGATCTTTTAACTTGATAGTATTGATTTCTATTATCTGTTTTTGAATATTAACTAACTCAGACTCCCATTCTTTTGTTTTATTAAACCATGTGATAGCTTTGCCATATAAATATGCCTTTAGAGAATCCCATAAAATAACTATATTTATGTCATCAGTGATATTAGTATCCAAGAAATATTGTATTTCAGTGTCTAATCAGGGTTTAAATAGTTTTAATTGTGTGATATAAGCTGGGATTCTTTTTGTAAAAGTTAATCTCTTGAAATCTATCTGAAATTTGAGAATGAGTGAATTATGATCTGAAAGGGGGCAAGGAATTATAGAAAATTTGATTATTTTCATTCTTAAGTCTTGTGATATAAAGATTTTATCAATTCTTGTTTGGGTGTTAAATCTATGGTCAATATGGGAATACCATAGTGAATTATCCTCTGAGTCTAAATGTATCAGATTTAAATTATCGGTCCTTAAGAGCTTTCCCAATAGAAGTAAGACAAAGAGGCCTTTTATTAGTGTCTCAGAATTATCTAATATACAACTGAAGTCTCTTCCTATTATCAAATTGCCCTTATATACTTTGTTAATAAGATCCATGTGTTTTTTTGACTGTTCCTATCCCTATTCCTGGAAACCAATATAAGTTTACTAGTGTTCAGATTCTGTTTTTAAATGTTACTATCACAATTGCTAAAAGTCTGTCATTATTTTCATAGTTATAAATGATTTTTGAGGGTTAGTGATATTTTTCCTCCACAGAATTAAGAGTCCCCTGATTTTCTTTTTATAAGAAGAATGAAAGAATTTTAGATATCCATTTGGATTCCACATGGAATTTTCATTTGTTTTAAAATGAGATTCTTGGAGAAAAACTACTTGCGCTTTATTAAATTTTAAGTATCTTAGTAAATTTGATCTTTTCCTCGGGTTATTCAGACCATTAATGTTTAGAGAATGCAAGGTTAAATCCATCAAATTTGTCAGTATTTGAAGCATGTTCAAGTTTCTTTTATTGCTCAAATTCTGTGCAACTGCTTTATAAATTATAAGCATTAGGGTTAAGCTAAGTTTCCCTTCTAGAAGACAAACTGGATTTAAGGCAAGGCCAATAAAAAGGAAATAATAGAAGAAAAAAGGAGATAAAATCAAGTAAACGAATAATCAAAAATTCAAAGGATCCCTCTGACAAACATGAAGTGAAAGACACTGCTAATCTGAAAAAACAAGTATGTTCTAGCAGATTAACCCTTATTTCTAACAGTAGATGCAAAGAAATGATTTCAGAGCTCCATATTAAGAGTTCAAGTAAGATAATAATTTATATTAAAGTCAAATATTGGATAAACTAACCTTAATTGTTATAGTGTGGAAATCTAATTAGTATTGTTAAAAGATAAAAGTGATAGAATATATATATATATATATGGTTTAGCACTTGGGCTTTCAGTATTTTATTTTTACAAGAAGAGGGTGGGTCTGCACTTGTGGGAGGAGAGGCTGGACTTGGGCTTCCCCAGTTATTTTACATTAAGAAGGTTCGTGGACCAAATACAAACACAACAACATACATATCACTCATGATGTCAGACACACTGGCGTCCCTCCTCACCAGGCTGAAAGGAGAGGTACAGTAAAAGCTGCTATCGAGCTAGAGAATCCCCACATACACACAAGCACTGGGTCCTCCACAGCAAGTACAAATCTTTCTTAGCGGGGTTCTTGTTCATAAAAATTCAAAATGCCATGGAACACTAGTCACTGTTCCCACGAGAGGAGAAAATATATATATATATATATATATATATATATATATATATATATATTTCAAACTTAAGACAGACTGGATGGTTTCAAGCTAAATCATACCCTTATGTATATCTTTAATTTTAACTTGAATATGCATCTTGAGTACAAAACCCCCCCCACAACACTAAAATAAAATAGCTAGTGTGCGTCAACCAACTAGCTTATATGTTTTTAGTAATAACAAAGCAACAAGGAATTCTTGGTTCAAGATAAGAAAGGCTGTTAATACAAGTTCAAACCAATGGGTAAAAGTGTAATGTAATGACCCAACTTATTCATTAAGCACTTTCCAAGTGTTCACTTCTAATAACATCTAAAGACATAAAGAGATTAACTTAAAATTACAAGATTTTAACTTGTAACATTTTGTTGAAAGATATTTTGAATAGAAATCCACTGCAAATAATACTAAACTATAAGTAGTCATAAACATTGACATCATTTATATTTACATTAGCATCAAATTTTTAGGTTACAACTAGCATCCACAATGTGGGTGCCAACAATAAAAAATGCATTCATATATCCTATTACTTTGGGTAAATAGTGTATGATTACAGCTATCTTCCAAATGAAAAAACAAAAGTGACAGATACAATTGAATTTGTATATCATTGTTTGGATGTACATTACGATAGGTAAATAAAGGATGAACATATGTTTGGAAGTCTAGGATTGAACCCATTATGAGACAGGTGCTGTGCATCACTTTAAGTATCCTTACTTCTTATTCCTTTTCTCTTTTTCTCTCCTTCCCTATTTTAATTTTCCTTTCCCCCCTCTTCCTTCCTTTAAACAGCAGCAAAGGAGGTGCATGAGTGAATGTACATATCCCATAATTTCCAATGGAAGAGCTTCATGCATGCTTTTACCTTAAGTTCACATTAGTACATTAGAAGGGAAACTGAGTTTGCTTGTGCTGCATCTAAAATATCTATAATAAAATTATTTATTTTACATTTGTTTACCGGGATAGTCTGACTGGATACATGTCCATTTTTAGCGGAGGTCCAGGGAGAAAAGCTCCAAATAGACAAACTTACATAGATTACACAAGAAGTTAGATAACATTAGAAAATATAAAACAAAGTGATTATGTACAACGGTTTAGTAGTGTTCCCTAGCAGGGACTCACAATTCTCATGGACAGACACAATTAAAAGCAAGAGACGAGATATAGAAATATATGCATAATAGTTAAAATAAAACAGTGTACATATTTGAAGAAGTTCTCTCAGTCACTAAGTAAATGTGCCAACACCACTTAATACACTATAAACCTAGTGGCTTATTAAATGTATATTTGAGACTTTACATGAAGTATAATAAAATAGCTCTACTTAAAGTTTATACAATTGAAAATGAAATGGTTGGTCTGTATGCGTAACTGGCTTGTGTTGTTGAAAGACTAGCTGCTGTGTCTCTTTAAAGACTAAGAAACTTATCTCTTCTCCCTTTCTTCTTTTTTTTTTTCTAGTGAAAAAAAGGGAAGGTCTTCAGATAGAAAGATATGTAGGTGTGTATTTCTTCTATGGTGAGTAATTACTAATATGTTTGGTTACCCCCAACAGAAACCTTTGCGGTTATTATTTTCGATACTAATAAAGTTTCCTATAAAAAATGTAAGATTGTCTGTTCACCAATGGGGTCAGCGGTCTCAGTGTTCGCTATTCAATCACTCAGCCAAAAGTGATCAGCAGACACTAGACAAAGAAAGTGAAGGGAAACCTGAAGGGATTAATAGGACAATAATAATATTATCACAGGAGAAGTGGGTATGTACGTGAAAAGTGTTTCCGAGATTGCTGAACTGCATCCAGACAACATGACTTGTAGTGATAATTTAAATAGGCACAAGTGCTTGTTAGCGAGTAAATGGAATTTATGAGTGTAACCCTCACAATGACAGCACCACACATGTGAAAAAAACTATGTTCATGAAATTTATTAAACGCCAACAAATACACAGCAAGCAACAGGAAAGAAGACATGACCATTTCTATGGCAACGAAATATAAACAGAGCCAACCAACTGTACAATACGGTGAGTGACAAGACATTTTACTTAAAATCACTGGGAAGGGTATAAATAAACTGTTATACATAGTGTGCAATAAGCATATATACAGTTTAGACTTGCTATGATGTGTATTGCACTAGCTACAGTGTCTCATAAAATGCGACTCAGCCCTACTAGATAACAGATCTGTAATACTTACTTTGAAGTAGAGTTAAAACTGTATCTGCGTGGTACAAAGATTAAAACAAGCACACGAGTACTCGCAGATAAAGAAAAATAGTAAACTGTCACTTAGAATGTTGAAACGGAAATGAAAAGGATATGCTTATTTTATTTAAAATAAAAAAAAAACTATTAAATATTTAAAGCTATAACCTGTCAAAGAAATGTTTATTTAAAGCAAACCCTTATATGGGAAAGACCCATTTTCTCCTATCGCTACAAAAAAAAAAAGAGAATATGCTTACTTTATCAGTATATTACATTATTAGATGCAAGAAAAGTAAGGTAATGTAGTGTCATGTGTACTTGCAAGGAACTGAATATTAGAGAAAAAGAAAAAAAAAACAACAGGGATATCTGCTACACAAACTAGTTGAATAAAATTTCAAGTTGTAAAAGCAAAACTTCTTATGATGCCATGGATAGTTGATAGTAACATTAATATAATACAAAGAAGTTTGTGAAAATAAAATAAAATGTGCATACTTTTTGTTTGTATGAGTATGAAGAACTCATACCTTAGTTAATACTATGAGAGATTTGGTGGTTTCTATATTCTTTACATCAGTTTTTAGTTTCTTCTTCCTCACATCAGACAAGGTATTTTTCCCAGATGATCCTTTTAAGGTAGAAAAAGCTGACCAATCCATTTCTTCAGGAATTGTGATTATATTATTGTTTTTGATGAATGAAGAAGCTTCCTCGAAGTTGTTGAATGTTCTCATGTCATTGAGTAAAAAATTCAGATTTTTGCCGGATAAACAAGTTGTGCTTTCATTTTATTTTGTTCAAGGAGTTTCACAAGTGGCCAAGTCTTTTTCCTAAGTTCCAATACTCTTAAGGCGTAGTCATTGTCAAATCTTATCTGGTTTTGTTTGTATGTTAAGGGACTTTTCCTCCAGGCTGAT
Source organism: Protopterus annectens (assembly GCF_019279795.1). NCBI lineage: Eukaryota > Metazoa > Chordata > Ceratodontiformes > Protopteridae > Protopterus > Protopterus annectens. Next base: position 386,744,808 of record NC_056743.1, on the reverse strand, counting down.
TTAAGTACAAGTTCTTTATCCAAATAAAATGCAACTACAATAGATCTTTGGTGAACCATTAGGTGAGGAAGATCTAGGTTTTCCTGTGGCTCTCTGTGCTCTCTCCATCCCATTAGAAAAACCTTCTTTTAAGTCAAGTATTTCAGGCAGCCAAGAATTTAAAAATAATATATCCTTGCCTTCACTTTTCTCAGGGAGACCAAATATTATTTTATTATTTCTCCTTTCCCTGTTTTCCAGGTCATCAATTTTGTTGATTAACCAGTTGTTTTGTTGTAAAAGAAAATCACACTGACTCTCTTCTTTCAGTCTCCCATCAATGTCATTTAGAGAAGTTTCAATATCCATTATTCTAGTTTGTTGTTGCTGCAATATTTCCTTAAGAACATCAGTTTGTTTTTGGCAGTTTTCCTTGAGGTTTTCTAAACTGTCTGTGAATCTGTCCATTTACAAAGACAGCTCATGAAGAGTAACTGACATCAACTGAATTTCCTTTTTCAGTGTAGTTTCAGAATGGAAATTTTTGAGTTGTCCATTTCCACACAGATAAAGTGATCTCCAGGTTATTTTGACAAGAACATTTCAATGGATTTCCTTCAAATTTGGTATTTCTGTAGTTTAGAGGTTCCTAAATAAGATTATTCTATTTTTGTTTATAAAGAATGATTAATTTCCTGTATTCTGGTAGTAATTTGTGGAGTTCTAAAAAGATGCTGCCATCTAGGCTATGCCCCCCCCCCCAAAAGTAAATCTGTTGAGACCAGTTTAACTATTTTATAACCATTTTGCTAATGACTGACATGTTTTACAAGAAAAGCATAACACTGAGAAAAAGAGTAGTCTAGTGCTGCAAACTATGTGTATATCTACTGAACAAACAATCAAATTGGCAAAGCTGCCCACCTACAATAATGATATTGTGTGGATCAATTGTTCAGTAAGTTTAATAGCTGGAAGACAAAGGACAGCAAGCAACCACATGGTGAAACTGTCAGAGAAGTTGGTAAAAAAAGATCAGAAAAATAGAGTAGCAACAAATCTTAATTACAATGGTTATATTTTAACACCTTTTTTTTTTTTCTTTTTGAGGGTGGGAAGTGAAAGTAATCAAGATGGGGTAGATGTGACATTCCCAATGTACTTCACCTTCAAAAAGATGACCAGATATAAAATCAATATGTCGTCTGACTGAGCCATTCGTAACAATGGTGTTTACAAGATCCAGAGTGATTTTTTTAATTGTATGCTAACTTTTAAACAGCAGAAACATGTTTAAACACCATAAAAAATAATGACCTTTTTTCTCTCCAAATACACTGTTGTGAATCAGTGGACCTTTTTTCTCTCTCTAAACAGGCATTACATTAACATTCTGCTGGAGAATGCCTATATACTTTACCCATTCTCTAAAAGGAGTATATATCACTGTAGAGGACTCTGAAGCAAATACCCTACTTCATGTCACTAATGTTCAGAAAAGTACTCAGGAGAGGAGAAGAGGAGGAAGAAAGTTAACCAAGTAAAACAATTTTTTCTTCTTAATGGTACTATTTTAATAGGGCATGATTTCCTTTCCGCGCTATAAAGTAAAGTTTTCTCCATTGTCTTTTTTAAGTGCAATGGGTATACTATTCTAAATAGGTGCTCCTGTTTTTTCTTTACTCCCTTCTCCTTTTCTCGTTGTTCCAGTTTTAAGAAATGTAGGCACGAAAATGTAAAAAAGAAAGAAAAATCTGGTTAAAAAATCATGACAAAAGAAAAACTAGTGGGCTTTTTCACATTCTTGCATAGGGGAATGAATGGGTTAGGGTCCTTAACTTAATCTAGTTACAAGTTATAAGATAAAGCAAGTAAATGAAAAAAATATATTGAATATTAAACAACTTTTTTCTAGTAAAGCAATGTATGCTTGGCAGTTTTTATCTGGTTCTCGTGTCTCTAGGAGACCATCTGATAAACAGAAATGACTTGGAGAAAATGTTTTCTGAAAGCATTTGTGTGTTTCCCAGATGAGAGAGCTATGAAGATAAGACAAAGCCAGACAGCAGTTAGTACAAGCCCATGCTTTACCATGCATCTTAGCATAGATAACATTTCTTTTAGGTTATCTCAACTCTGTAACTGTGCACGTCAGTTTGGAATATGTCTTCCTATTAGGAAGGCAAAACTTTAATATTTGAAGAAATTCAAGGATATAATTGGTATGGTAGTCAAGAAAAGCTGGCTCTATTTGCAGATATTATACCTGACAAAACCAGAAAAGGATATTACAGTGTTGTGGAACATTTTGCGACTGATTCAAATGTTTCTGGGATGCAAAATTAATGAAGCTAAAACAAAGGCAATAGCAGTAAATTATGTACCCACATATGAATTCATTCAGCAATTTCCATATTAATGGGGACATGATAAAGTTAAGTATTTAGGAGTATGGATTAAAATGATTCTGGTGTGGCAGCTAAGGATCTGTGGGAAGAGACTAAACAAAAGATAATAGATTCTGGTGTGGCAGCTAAAGATCTGTGGGAAGAGACTAAACAAAAGATAATACAAAAAACGAGAAAATGGAAGCTCTGTTATATGGATATGGGCAGTAAGATACAAACAGTTAAATGTTTTTAGTCCCTTTAGTCTTATGCACAGGTCAGGCATATATTTATCAACCAGAGGAGAAGTTGTGGATAGCAATTAAAGAGCTGAAGGATTTTATCTGGGAGGGAAAGACAGCAAGAGTAAAATGGGATAAGCTGATTCTTCTAATAGAACAAGGCGGAATGGGATTACCTGATTTGAAGTGGCATTTCACAGCAACACAGTTAAGGTTCCTATACACAGCACATACAGAAAACTATAATTCAAAGTGGAAAGGGATGATGATGAAATGAGGGGAAGCTCAAGAAACAGGGAGAGACTGGGATTTTGAATGCAAACTTTTAAGGAGAATAACAATATTAATACAATTACTATGTCATTCATACTCTAACAATTTCAATTCTGTATGGTACTGCATTAAGTGAACTGTGTGTTTATACCACAGCAATGGGAATTTCTCCTACTGCTGCTTTAACAAAATAATTTGTGGACTTGAAAGTTTATTTCATAAATTAACTACAGGTATTTTCCCTCTATTTGCCTTTCTAAATTCTTAGTATTCCCATATCGTGACTCCAAATCTCACTTTTCTCATCCTTTTTTCTTTACAGATAGCTCTACTTCAATAAAAGCAAACAAACCTTTTCCGTATAAAGAAAACACTGAACTACAATCTAAACGTAACCCCAGCAACATAAAAGCAGTCGCTCACAGTGGAATACAGTATGGTTAGTAAGTGACTTCCAGACCCTATAACAATGTATGTTGCCTACCTGAACTAAATTGTTATGATATATGCCTATTATACCTGTCCTAAAGCCTCCAAGTACATCACCAAAACAAGTTGCCACCCACATGCCTTTCTGGCATTATTTAATTTAATTTCATAGGTTCATAGGTTCATACTAGGCTATCTGCCCGAGGGCATTTACAAGCCTAGCCCATAGTTTTGTGGCTTACGCCACCCCTTTAGTATGGGGAACTATACCCATTATTTTGCTGTGCCTCTGTCGAGCAGTGACACTGAGGTAATCCCTGGGGTATATCTGCGATCTCCCATCCATTGGTCAAGATTTCTCTTGAACAAGGCCAGCGAGGTGCTCTGCCTCACATATACCGGGATTTTATTCCACAGCATAGGGAGTCTTTGGGTGATGAATCTATCCCTCCAGCACGTCCTATTAATAGCTGTGTCGAGGTTTAAGTCTCCGCCCTTGTGGCTCTGGCGGATCTAGATTTTTGAGGTGAAGCATATTCATCAAATCTGGGTTTGACATGGCCTTGTATGTTAGGCAAAGGTCACCTCTGAGCAAGCGGTGCGACTGAATAGAGCTGGAGTTCTTTCAGTCGGGCAGCATAGGACAGATGTTTGAGACCCTTTATCCTTTTGGTGAGGAACTTTTGTGGCCTCTCCAGCTGCTGCAAGTGTTGGGTCAGATACATTCGAATGGGGCATTGTACTCAATCATTGGTCTGATGAGTGATGAGTATAGGGAGACTATGACCTCCCTTGATCTAGATGAGAATCCCTTCATGATAAGGAGGGCAATGTAGAAGGTCTTCCTAACTACTTTAGCTACATGGGTGTCGAATGACAGACTACTATCAACCTGGGTCCCCAGGTCCCTGATAACTTCTTCTGTGCTCAGTGGATTGCCACCTATTTGGTAGCTAGGGGTAACCTTGTTTTTCCCAAAGGGTATGACTATGCATTTTTTGGCATTTAACTTTAGGCCATGGCTCTGGCACCAGTTAACCGTTTCTGTGAGACCCTTCTGAAGGATATCTGTGTCAGATGTGTTTTCTACTATGGCCCAGTTTGCAGTCATCTGCAAACTTTGTCAGCCATAACCCTCCTGTGTTTGCTTGTACTTGGAAAAGTAGATGCCAAACAAGAGTGGGCCCAGGACTGAGCCCTGTGGTACACCACTTGTGACAGGCTTTGAGTCTGACATGGCGCCAGCAACTCTGACCCTGTGGGTTCTGTCACTCAGCCAGTTTGCAACCCATCTTGTGATGTATGGGTTAACATTTAAGCTGGTGAGTTTTTCAATGATACCCGAGTGTGGTATTGTATCGAAGGCCTTAGCCAGATCGAGGTAGGCTGTATGGACTGCCTTTCCCTCATCAATGGCTTTGGTGACTGTTTCGAAAAAGTCAACCAAGTTTAGAAGGCATGATCTGCCTTTGACAAAGCCAAACTGGGATGGATCCAAAGTCTGCAAATTCCCTATGTCTTTATTTATGAGGTCCATTATGATCCTCTCCATGGCTTTGCAGATAAGGCTTGTCAAGCTAATGGGCGGTAATTTCCAGGGTCGGTGGAGGCACCGCCTTTGTGAAGTGGGACCACAGTTGCAGTCGCCACTCCTGGAGTGCGTATCCAGAGGTAAGACTATGATTAAACAGCTGTCCTAGCTGTGGGTTTAATTCCTCGTTGAGTTCGTGGAGCACACAGCCGGGGACACCATCAGGTCCCATGGATGCTGTGTTTTCTGCTTTGGAGAGAGCAGTTCTCACTTGGGCGTTGGAGATGTTTGGGGAGCTGCAATCGCTTGGTATAGATATCTCTCCTTTTGGGGGGGGAGAAGTTTGCACTGAACCTGTCAGCCAGTATGTTGGCAATGTCTGTAGGATCAGTAATCTTCACATCATTTTGAACTAGTTCTGAGCATATCTGGGAGTTTCCTCCCAGGTTTCTAACATAGCTAAAGAAGGCCTTATGATTGTCTTTTGAGTCTTTAGCTATTTTTCTCTCAAAATTTGCTTTGGATGATTTTATGAGAGCTCTTAGTTTTTACTTATAGTGATCAAGGGTGTCTTACCTTTTAAGGATTTTGCTCTATCTTGTAGTAGCTTCCTCCTTTTGTTGTAGAGTTTGTTTATGGCTGGGGTCCACCAGACTGGGCGCTTGCCTTTGGTACAAAGAGTCTTTGTTTTGCTTGGGATTGCCTTATCCATGCAGTCCTGCAGGTGCTGGTAGAAGGCATTTGTAAGTGATTCAGCGGCTTGAGTACTGTTTTCCGCCTCGGGGGCCTTAAAGGCGACCACACTAGTCTTTAGAAGTGTGAAGTCGGCGTTCGAGAAGTTCTTTACTGTGCTGTTCTTTATTTCAGGTGGGGGTGGGATGAGGACCTCCAGCGAGATTAGTTGTGATCTGATCTCACCAGTGAGGGGTATACTTCCGGTGTTGAACATTGTGCTCCCATGTTCGTGATGATGAGATCAAGTATGTTTTCTCCTCTTGTGGGGATGGTGACTAGTTGTTCCATGGCATTTGAGTTTATGAATTCCAGGAACTTTTGGGCTAGGGTGTTTGGGCTTGAGTAGTGTTCCCAGTCTATATTAGGGTAATTGAAGTCACCTAGTATGATGGTGTTTGGTGATACATTTATCCCCTCTAGTGTTTTCAGGAAGGCCATGTGAGGTTCCTGAGTTTGTGAGGGTGACCTGTAACATGCTACAATTTGCAGAGCAGTCTTGCCTATGGTTAATTGCACCTGGATGGTCTCCGATGCATCGTGCGTTGCCACCAGTCTTGAGGTGTGGGTGTCCTTGATGAATATGGATACCCCCCCTCCTTTCTTGGTATTGTCTGGATTTTGGGGCGGGCATGATAAGAGGTAAAACCTGATAGTGCTGGGGTGCTCTCAGGAGCCTTGAACCAGGTTTCTGTCACTGCACAGACATCGATGTTCTCCATACTGAGAAGGGCCTCGAGTGCGTGCATTTTGAGATTTAGACTTCTGGCATTGAGCAGCATTACCCTTAGTTTTTTTCTGCTCACATCCATGCCCAGCACCCCCCCCCCAAAATAATAAATAAATGATTCCCTTTCTAGCATTGACTTTATCTTCGCAGTCAACCAGTCCTTACAAGTGAACTACACCCTGAGCCTTCATAAGTGTTTCTTTTAAATAAAATATTTGTTTGGAAATTGTGCGTTTTAACATATATTACCATAGACGCAACTAACTAAAGCTACTACAATTTTAGCAAATACTTAAAATTAGAACCTTCCTTCCTTTAAAAATGTCCAAAACAAACATATACTCAGTGTTATTTACTTAGAACATTCCACAAAAATAAGTAACTTTCCTGTTCTAAAAGAAATTGAAACATACAGTTACTAATAGTTTTTTATTCCCCTGTGCTATTGCAGCCTTGGGAACTCAATCCGCTCTTCTCCCCTACCATTTCCCACCCACCTCTACTATTCCTACATTTATACCCATGTACATTCCACCCACAGTCCATAGCAACTAATCAAACACGACCACATTAAAGTACCTCCCTTTACATAATTCAACAAATCACAAACTACCTCTCTCATAATTTAAAAATACACCAATTATCCTAAAGGATCAGCTATCAGGATTTTACCAAACACAGAAACACATGCATACTTCAAACACTACTACCCAATTCCATTTCTGGTAAACGTTTTCCTTTCGTATCACTTACTCATTTCCCCCAACATGAGACTTTTTTCCTGTCCAACCTCACTGGTAATATTCCTTAGCTTCGCTACAACCCTTTTCTACCAAAATGCCTCGCATAGCTATTCATCACCAAATTAGCAGCAGACAACCTCCCAAGTGAATACCTACAAATCGCAGCTGATGCTCTGGCCTACCCAGTATCCATCTTGATTAACCAATCTCTGTCAGAAAGTTATGTTCCCACACTCTGGAAAGTATCACATATAAGTCCCCTCCACAGAACTAACCAATTACTGCCCCATAGCTATTCTCTCTCCACTCTCCAAAATACTAGAGAGATGCATACACTCTCAGGTCTCAGACTACCTCCTTACTAACAACCTCCTTTCCAATACTCAGCATGGTTTCGAACCAAACCATAGCACCACCACTGCCTTACTCTCCTTTACTAACACTGTCCTTCAGCATAAAAACAATGGCTCTCTCTCCTCTGCTACTTTCCTAGACCTATCTAAAGCATTTGACATGGTCCCACACAAACAACTTATCTCTGTCCTCAACAACCTCTCCTTCTCACAATCAGTCACTAACTGGTTTCAGAGCTACCTGTATGACCGCCAACAATCCATTGTATGGCAGAATGACATAACTCCCCAACTACCTGTCTCCATAGGGGTTCCCCAAGGATCCATCCTTGGACCCCTACTCTTCTCTGTTTTCACAAATAATCTAGCCTCTGCTACCACACATGGAACACTCATACAATACGCAGATGACTCGACCATCATTTGCTCAGCCCAGTCCCTACCCAAACTGCAAAAAGTCACACAGGAAGCCTTTTCCTCCGTTGAAACTTGGTTATCCATTGCCCACTTAATACCCAACCCAAACAAAACTAAACTACTCATCTTCCAACCCACCAAACATACTCAAAACAACTCTCACTTTAACATCACAGCAAAAGACCAAGGCTGAAATATTGCTTGAAACCACCACGAGGAAAAAAGTTTTTAGTCTTTTATTAGTAAAAACAAAAACGAGCGCTTTCACGCAATAAAATGCGCTTCATCAGGTTACAAATTTTACAAAGATTGTAGCTGCCTTTATAGTGAAGACATATTGTCAATCATTCAATCAATTAAGAAACAAATCAGTGCATTGTTGAGATGATACATCAAAGTAGCGCTGATATATTTGCGTTCAATAAAAAAGCTTAAATATACTATTTTAAAAAACTTCCAAATACAAATGACCCTTCATAATTTAAGACTTATATAAACGTATAATAGTCAATATCATGTTTTATGTCTGTAATTAGTGCAAATAAACCACTACAAATGGTTCTTAAGGAAGTCATGCCCATATTTGGGAAGTGAACAATTCAGGATACTTGTTATTGCACGCCACATTTTAAGTTCAACAAAGCAAAGCAAAATACATGCTTTTCGTTTATTGCATCAGTCATGGAGCTTGAAATACTATGCGCCATTGCGACATTTTAAAGCATAATGTATTAAAATCTCATTAAATAATCTTTCACCAAAAATGTATATCAAATAGTATTTGATTATACTACAACTGAGATAAAAGCCTAAGCTAAAAGGCTAAGGGACTGACAAACAGTTAAACTAAAAACTGTGATAATTAATGAGTGCATAAAGACACAAAAGCTATTTTTCATTAACTCTATCAAGCCCTATGGCTGAAGAGATCATTAACTTTCTAAGAACAGCCCAAAAAATTCATTCATTTGAATATAATTGATGTTCTATAACAAATATCTACTTTAGAGATGTTATTAAAATATATTATTTATATGATGAAAATACATCAAATGACGCAAATTCTATATATAAAAGCTCCAGAATAATAACTATTGCAAGGCTAAAAATGACAAAGTTAGTCTTATCAATATTTTAGGGCTGTGTATACCTGCATATATATATATAAAAGATAATAATGTGTGCTATATCTGCAAACAGCACAAGCAAAATATTATATTTTAAGGAAGTCCTTATTCCATGATCTACTAATAAAATGATTTTCAATTTTAAAGCATAAGGGCATCCTATCCAAAATTTTTTCTAATAACAATCGCAGGGTCGTAGAATTCCATTTAATAATATAATATTTTTAATATTTTTTATATCATGTATTAAAGATTCATAAAAACATAATTCCACTAAAAATTGTGTTAGAAGAATCAAGAGAAATCAAATGTGTTTCGACTAATAAAAGCCGAGGCTAAATAAAAGCCAAGGCTAGATAACTAAAAACTAAGATGGCTGTACAAAAATACAAGCATTAGAAGGTGCTCGAAAGTACATATCACCATTCTACTAGCATGTATGCTCAAAAAAACAACAACCTTAAGACAACGAAAAAAGTTATAATTGACTCTTTAAATAGCAGAATGTGTAAAAGTGCTATTGGGTATATTATGTGGTAAATATTAATATGGACATGATATGTCAATATTATTAGACAACAGATATGAATATTCATAAGATATGTATTAAAACCAACAAATGGAAATTGGAAGACGAAAAAATTCACCATAATATAGAAATCCTACTAATAGACTGGATATAATAAAACATGCAACTTGCTCACCAGAAAAATATAATGCAATAATATAGTGGGTCATGTAAGACCTAACAGGGCAGGCCGGATATTAACCATAGTATTTAAGCCAGGTGGTAGATGGGCTTTCAATCTTAAAATCCATCTTAGTTCAAATGTTTCCAGAGTATTCATGTGGTCTCCTTCTCTTCTATTAGGATCTATTATTTGCAGAATCTGAAACACAAAACTGTGTTGAGGGTGAGTGCTGCAATGCATAGCCAATGCATTGGTGGAACTATTTCTTCTTATGTCATAAATATGGTTATATATCCGGTCTCTAAATCTTCGTGATGTCATACCCACATAATAACTATTGCAATGATTGCAAGTAGCTAAATAAACAACATTTCTGGTGTTGCAAGTTGCATAAAATGTAGGTTTTAGACTAAACTCAACATCTGGAATATTAAAGTCTCCCTTCCTATTTATATATCCACAAAGTGAGCATTTTCCACAAGGAAAGGTACCTGTTTTTATTTGAGCCCTGATGTCAATGGGTGCAATATCTAGTTTTTCCTTGCATAACAACCTTTTTAAATTCATACAATTATTGTATCTAAAGGCCGGTTTTTCCCCAAGTAGTCCTGAGAGTGTTGAATCTGATAGCAAAATTTTCCAGTTCCCTTTCACTATATTGGTTAAGTATTGCACGTCACTCGTGTATTTAATATCATATTCTATATTATGAAACATTTTCTTTTTACTCTGTGATTTAAATTACACTATCTGGGGTATTGAATTATCAAGTAAGGATTCTATCACATTATCCATCAGCTTTATGGGATATCCCCTATCCATAAAATATTTCTTCTGGGAGTTAATTAATTGTAGTGCATCTGATCCATCACTACAGATCCTTAGTATCCTGTTCATCTGATTCTTCACAATGTTTTGAAAAATATGACGTGGATGTAGACTGTCATAGTGGAGAACTCCATTCCTCCAGCAGGATTTTCTGTAAAGTGTAGTTACTAATTCATTGTTAATTCCTTTCTTAATAGTAATGTCTAAGAAATTAATACTTAATTTGGAATATTCATAAGTAAATTTAAAGAAAGATGTGGTAGTGTTCATGAAATTAATAAAGTCGTTCAAGGTGACAACATCCCCAGCCCACAGTAATAGAATGTCATCTACGAATCGTCTGTATAAGACTACGTTGTCAAACCTAGAATCATTAAAAATGTGTTCTTTTTCCCATTTGTAGACAACAAGGTTGGCATATGCATTAGCACAGGGGGTGCCCATAGCCACCCCCCATGTTTGTGCATATACCATGTTGTCATACAAAAAGATGTTATTATTTAGGACCAGGTCCAACATGCAACAGATATTCATAGTCTCGATGTTATCTATTTTTAATTCTGTCATATGTGCTCTTATTGCATCTATACCATAATCATTGGGGATATTGGTGAAGAGACTCTCTATATCTAACGTAACTAATAAGGTATCTACTTTTATCTTATTTTTTACCACATCTAATTTAAGGTCATCTAATAATTTGTAAGAGTCATGTAGTATAGTGGGTATTTTCTTCACAAGCACTCCCAGTTTAGTTTGTATGTATAAAGATGCATTTTGTGTTACCCAATGGTCACCTGATACAATGGGACGCAGTGGGGGTGGGTATTTATCCTTGTGTAGCTTGGGCAAACCTTTGATTATGGGTATCAGAGGAAAATCTATCATAAGGAAATCATAAAGAGATTTATCTATGGATCTTGTCATCAACAGATCGTAAAAGGTGTCGTAAACATACTGCACTATTGATTTTACATCCGATTTTTCTATTTTCTTATAAGCACTGTCATTGTTCAGCATGTCACAGCAAAAGACAGTACCACTATATATCCAACTGAACACACCAAATTGCTAGGAGTGGAAATAGGCAAACTAAAATTTGACATTCACATATCCATGACCAAAAAAAAAAGTCCACAAAAAACTAGGAGCGTTATACAGAAATAAGCATCTTCTCACCAAAGCAGCAAAGATTTCAATAGCAAATTCCCACCTTATCTCCACTCTACTTTATGCCTCTCCAATATATACCAACCTAAGGCAATGCGATCTAAACAAGCTAGAGACCTGCTACAACAAAATTGCCAAATTCGCCACGGGGCATCCTACCGTAGTCACCACTGTCTCTCACTTGCTGAACTGGGCTGGCTTGAACTCCATCACCTCCTTCAATGGTATCAACTCTCACTCGCCCACAAACTAGTAAACCATCCACTAAATGTCCCATCCCTCCAGAATCTACTCCAACCCCATCGCACCACCAGACCACTAAGATCCAGCAACAAAAATCACTTGCAGATCACTAAAGCCAATAACTCTGCTGGTGAAGCACTATTCTCTTGCACCATAGCCAAATTATGGAACTCCCTCCCACCCACAATTACCTCCATACCATCATGCACCGACTTCAAAACTTTACTAAAAGCGCACCTAAAAACATGCTGGCTATGCCCTTGCAACTCCCACTCTAATATCACCCACCCCATCCAACCACTACCTTTCTTTCCACTCCACTAACTACCTTGATTATAGCAAGCTCAGATGCTGATAAGCCTAGTACTTATACAGCAAGAACTTCTTATTTTAACATTTGTCAAGGTCTGTTATGTACTTCACAGATAAAGATTGTAGCTGTCTACTGATGTACTATGATTTTCATCTGTAAATATGTTGTAATTGCTATGAAAATTGTTAATCGCTATGTAATCCAATGTAACTACTGTCTGTTTATTTTAACTGTGGAGCTTTTCTCCCCGGGCCTCCGCTGAAAATGGACCTACGTCCAGTCGGACACTCCCGGTCAACAAATATAAATAAAATAAATCTTACAAACAAAACTACTACTCTAATATCTCTCTCCTCAGTTATTCCACTATATCCTCTCATATATCTCTAGCCCATGGACAGCACCTACTATATCATTCAGGAGGATGGTGGTGTAATGGTTAAGGTGTTTGCCTTACAAATGCAAAGTACAGGGTTTGAATCTCACAAGGGATAATTGGCTAGGCTTAAAATGGCTCACAAGGGCAGTTAGTCTAGTACTAACCTATGAACCTATTCAAACCCCATTTTAAACCCCTAACTCCAACCCCTAGCACAAAATATGACTCACTGTACACTTATCTAATCTTCATCCAATTACAGAGTGGAGACATACACCCAAACCAAGGGCCAAACACAAATGCAAGCAAAAATAAAATGACACTAAAAACCTAAATTCCATTACATTGAACATAAGGAGTATATGCAACAAGATAGCATTTCTGCATGCCTGGATAGAACAAAAAACAGATATACTATCACTAACATAAACCTGGCTACACCCCAACATAAAAGGTACAGAAAGTACACTTCCCAACTATGCCATTTATGGAACATATAGACCAAAAAAAGACAGGTGGAGGTATAGCCCTTCTATATCCTCACATACTCAACATTACATCCTACTCAAACAGTATACCACCTTTTCCAATACCAAGATCCTAATACCTCCCTGAACCTCAATGATTCAAAGAGAATCTGTATCATTGCGATTTATATTCCACCTAGAAACAACATACTTGTTCTGGAAGATGCATTATCCAGGATTTCACAAAACGTCAAACAAGTAACAGTCATCCTATGTGACATGAATATCGATTGGCACTCTATCAACTGACTCTCCCACCAACAGCATTAATCTATTTGCCTTTGCACAACTAATCTCAGCCCAACACAACTTAATAAAGATTTAATTTGCTATTCTATTTTGGACTGGATTTTAAAATTTCACTCAACAAACTTATCATCAGCTGCACTCCCCATCTCACATAGTGATCATCTTCCCATTTATTCCATCACAGCCAGTACCCACCATCCAAAAACACACTCACAGAAATCTGTTAGAAGCACAACTGAATTCAGTCAACACATGTTTAATGATATTCTCCAGAGAATAAACTGGACACCCCTAAAACTACTACCTCTCAGTGATGCAGTCCAATTTTTCAGTTCTACATTCCGGAAAATACTTGATACTCTAACCCTTGTACAGACAAAGAGTAAAAAAAATACAACCCCATGGATAATCAAAGACTATATTAACCTGATGAAACAGAGAGACCTAGGCCTTGAACACATGGAAACAAAATAAAACTGAACAAAATCTTCTCTTTTTCAAAACACTTCACAACAGTGTAACTAAATTAGTTGACAAAAGAGCACCCCTCTTCACTGAATGACCCCCATCTCTAATAGCAGAAGAATTTAACACACTTCATAAAATCCATAGCCGACCTACTGACTACTAACACTAACAGGAGCCCCCCCACTTACCCACCATCTCTACCATCAATAACTCTTCACCATCTAAATCAAACCACACCAATAATAAAACACATAGCCAATGCAATTGTAACCAGACCCCTTTCTCCTTTCAGCCTATACCCACTTCAAATCACACCAATAATGACGCAAATATATATACAACCACAGTTTCATTCCAGCAGTGTGGAGAACTGCCATTGTCATCCCTTGCACAAAGGTGGTGCCTACTACCAACCCTGGAAACTATCGCTCCATTAGCTTGACAAGTCTGATCTGTAAAGCCATGGAGTGTATTATTATTCTGGATTGCATAAACAAGGACATGGGTAAACTCCAAGCACTTTACCTCACCCAGTTCAGATTCGTCAAGGGCAGATCTTGCCTTTTGAACCTGGTTGACTGCTTTGCAACTGTCACCAAGGCCCTGGATGAGGGAAAGTCAGTACATACAGATTACCTTGACTTGGCCAAGACCTTTGACACAATGCCCCACTTGGGCATCATCGAAAAGCTAGCACAACTTGACAAATCCCTCTCTCATCAAGTGGGTGGCCAATTGACTCTCCGACAGGACCCTCAAAGTCATGATAGACACCTCCACCTCCGATAGTACACCTGTCACTAGTGGAGTTCCCCAGGGATCTGTCCTGGGGCCCCTACTGTTTGTCATCTATTTCTCAGAGGTCTAGGCAAAGACAAAAGGCCTGTGGCTGACCAAGTTTGTGGATGACTAAGTTGGGTGCTGTCACTGACACCCCAAATGATGCTAACATACTGCAAGAGGGTCTCACAGCAATTAATGACTGGTGCCAAAGTCACGGCCTCAAGTTACATGCAAAAAAATGCATCATCATACCATTCGGAAAAAACACGACCCCTACTGATTGCCACATCAACGGCAAACCCCTAAGCACACAACCTGTGGTGAAAGACCTGGGCACTCAGGATGATAACCTCACATTCGACCATCATATACTGGCAGTGATCAGAAAAGCCTTTTACTTGGTTCATCTCATAAGTAAAGGGATTGCATCCAGAAAAAAGGAAGTTATAACCTCTCTACACTCCTCCCTCATTAGACCAATAATGGAGTATAACACCCCATTTGGGATGTACCTCTCTAAACATCTGCACCAACTGGAAAAAACACTGAAATACCTCAGAAAGAGAATCCATGGCCTCCAACACCTGTCCTATGCTGACCATCTCAAATCACTACCACTCTACTCAGTATCATATAGATTGCTCAGGTGTGATCTGTGTCTTGCCTACAAGGCAATCTCGGACCCTGCCCTACTAGAGATGCTCCATATATTTAAGTCTAACTCCTCATGCACTACCCGCTCAAAAGGCCTGAATCTGAGACTTCAACATAACCTGCTGGAGAGACAGGTCTGTCTCCCAGAGGCTGCCCTGTCTCTGGAATAAACTTCCCATACACGTCAAACAGAGCACCTCGCTGACTCTCTTCAAGTGCAACCTTGATGAGTGAATGGGAAACCACAAATTTGTCCCAGGGGTTCCACCTGTGTCCCTCACTGACAGGGGTGACAGGTGCTGACTGAGGTTTCTTTTTGGGAATAAACTCTTGGCTAGGCTTGGAAGGGCTCCAGGACCATTAGCCTAGTAAACTCCTAAGATAACCATTGCAAATGTAACCAAACTTGTTTCTGTTTTCAGTCTATAATCACTTCAACAATAAAAAAATTACTGCTCAAATTAAAACCCTGCTCCACATCTACAGATAATCTCACACCACAATACCTAAAACTCACCTCCAGCTCTATCGCTTATCCAATCAGCATCCTCATAAATAGATCTCTTCCTGATTCAATGGTCCCTATGGTATGGAAATTATCACATACAACTCCAATTCATAAAGGAGGAAACTCCACCAAAATAACAAACTTTCGCCTAATATCCATATTATCTTCTATGTCCAAAATCCTAGAAAGGTGTATCCACCAACAGTTAATGAAATACCTACTGAGGAACAACTTGCTTACTCAAACTCAGCACAGCTTCTGGCCTAGACCTAGCACACTTGCTGCTCTACTATCCTTTACAGACAATGTAAAAAGGGCCAGAGATGAAGCATACCTCATATCCTCAGTGTTCCTGGACCACTTGAAAAGCCTTTGACACAGTCTTGCACTCCTTGCTCCTTGATACCCTATCTAAACTAGGTTGCTCCCCTACTACTGTACAGTAATTCCAAAGCTATCTAAAAGATCAGAGGCAAACCGTTAAATGGTCAAAGCAATTTCCCCCTTTCTCCCCAACCATACAGAGTCCCCCAAGACTCCATCCTAGGTCCCCTACTGTTTAATATATTCACTAACAATTTAAATGCCTCCTCTTCCCCTGAAACGCTGATTCAGTATTCAGACAATTCCGCCATTATCTACATCTCTCGCACTCTCCCAGAACTACTCTCAATAATACTCAAAAATTATTTACTGCCATTGAATCATGGATCACAAATGCCCGACTTTTCCTAACCCCCCCCCCAAAAAAAAGTATGGTCTTTCACCCCAAAAATACCACCCTCAGCTCCGACCAATTCAATATCCACTCAGTCAACAGCACTACCACTGAAAGAGTTCAACAAACAAAATTACTTGGTGTAATTATCAATAAACTCACCTTCGACCATCATATCCAGCAAAACATAAAGAAAACCCTCAAAAAACTTTGGACTTCTCTATAGAAATAGGCAATTCCTTACCACAATAACCAAGACTACCCCTAGCAAAAGCTTTCCTTCTTCCCTCCCTATTCTGCAGTTCTTGTATACTCACCAACCTACAAAACTCAACCAAAAGAAAAATTGAACAATTTTATACTAAAAAAAAAAATTGTAAAATTAGCCACAAACTCCAAATACCATATACACCACTGTAAACCACTACAGGAAATAAATTGGCTTGAACTCTCCAACCAATATATATCCAACTATCCACTATATACAAGTTAATTTACGAACCCACTGCTTGCTCTGGATAGGCTTGTCAAACACTATTTTATAGATATATATATATATATATATATATATATATATATATATATATATATATATATATATATATATATATATATATATATATATCCAAGCAGGGCACTGGGATCAAAAGACAAAAACCTACTAGAAATGTCCAAACCTTCAAAACTACCAGGTCAGTATTTTTATTCTTACTCTGTTTCTAAACTGTGGAATTCTCTCCCATCAGCCACCAGATCAACCCCCTAGCTTGCCCCTCTCTAAAAAAGCACCTAAATAAGTCATGGCTCTGCACATGATAAACTCCAGGTTAAACCCCCTCTACTTCTGCCCACCTTCCCTTTTCTCTACAGTTTCTCTTGCCTCCCCCTATATACCTACAGAGCCCAACACGATTCATCCTCCCCAAAACCAAACCTTACTCCACATTCCTCCTTTCTGGCTCACTAAATATCTCTAAATTTATAATTTTGCTAAACTACTATATTTCTCCCCTTCTCTATTCAAAGCTCTTTCAAGTGTAAACCTTTTCTCATGACAAAATGAGGCGAAGTACATTAACTTTCAGCAACATACTTTTAATACACTGCAATGCTACTGAACTGAAGTAAATTCTAAGCAAAACTATAAGCAACTGGCCATTTTTCTCAACACTAATCCTTTGTAATATAATGTGTAAAGACTTATCTAACAAATACGTTCTACAAAATTGTAATTTACCTGTGTATGAACCTAAATGCATTGTGCAAAGTCTAACATTTTTGGTTGTAATTATCGCAATTTTATCTTGTTTATGTACCTAAACTTCTAAATGTGGGGCATTTCTCTCCTGGCCTTAGCTGAAAGCAGGTTATGTAACCCAGTCAAACTATTCCAGTTAACAAATGTCAAATAAATAAATACAGAATATTACATTCATAAAGTAGCAGAAATTATTCTATGAACTAAGTCAGCACGGGAATGGAGAAAGGAGAAGATTCTGCCAAAAGGGATGACTGCAATTAGGGATACAGACAATAGGCAACAGGGGGTTGGAATTTATTGGAGAAAACTGGCAAAGGAACCAAGGAATTGGGAGCAAACAACTAGAGAAGGAAAGGCAATAGAATGGGAAGATGCCAAGAATTTATTTGGACTGCAAGCTAGAGATTGCCTTCCCTAGCAAATACTGACATCAGAGTAAAGGCAGACAGAAATAAATGGAGGGATGGGGTCCTAAACAAAGGACCAGCACTGGTACAGTTTTATTAGAATCTAGAACAGAAGCTGCCTTTAAAAAAGGAATAATTAGTAGAGCATATAAAATAATGCATGATTACTATAAACATCAATCAGAGGAGGTTAGAAAGGATTGGGAAAAGGGAATGGATAAGCAAATCATGAAGAAACAATGGGAGGATATATGTAGGACTCCCAAATATGCAACAAAGTGTAGAAGATTTAGGATCTTTGCTTGGAAGTGTTTACATAGGTATTTTAATACCCCAAGTAGACTCCAAAGAAATTTTCCACAGGTGGACAGCCAATATTGGAGAGGTATGATGGGGAAGAAAGAGGTACCTAACATATTTTCTGGGAGTAGAATGAGTTGGCAGACTGCTCTGCCAGAGATACTGGGTTAGCAAACTAGTCTAAGGAAATTTTTTTTTTTTTTTTTTTTGAGCTATGATACAGAATCAGAATTGGCTAGACATAGTAAGCCCTTGCTGAGTCTAATTATGGTGGCTGCCAAAAAAGCAACTACTAGAAAATAGAAGTCAAAGTATAAACCAACTTTACTGGAAGTAGTGAATATAGTAACCGAGATAAAACAACTGGAATTGAGATCTTTAGAAAAGCTAGGAGTAAATTACATAGAAAAATTGGGAATTATGGGAACAATACATGCAGAGGAGGAATGAGGTTTTAAATAAGGCAGGATTTGAATGAGCTATGTAATGTCTGACTGACAATTACTGGATAGAGTATACGTGATGGATAATGTTTGAAGTATCAAGATGGTCTGTAAAGTATAATGTTTGCAACAGTACAGATTGCCTACGGCATATGTGATAATTTAATAAAGATGTTTCTTGTTTAAAAAAAGGAGTATATATCACGTCATCAACCATAAGTATGTATTAATGATATTATATGTTGTTTAAAGTTCATAGGTTCATAGGTTCATACTAGGCTATCTGCCCAAGGGCATTTACAAGCCTAGCCCATAGTTATGTGGCTTTCGCCACCCCTTTAGTTTGAATAAAAACTATGCCTATCATTTTTCTGTGCCTCTGTCAAGCAGTGACACTGAAGTAATCCCTGGGGTATATCTGCGATCTCCCATCCATTGGTCAAGATTCCTCTTGAACAAGGCCAGCGAGGTGCTCTGCCTCACATGTACCAGGATTTTGTTCCACAGCATAGGGAGTCTCTGGGTGATGAATCTGTCCCTCCAGCACGTTCTATTTATAACCGTGTCAAGGTTTAAGTCTCCCGCCCTTGTGGTTCGGACGGATCTACATTTTTTGACGTGAAGCATATTCATCAAATCTGGGTTTGACATGGCCTTATATGTCAGGCACAGGCCACCTCTGAGCAAGCGATATGAGACTGAATAAAGCTGGAGTTCTTTCAGTCGGGCAGCATAAGACATATTTTTGAGACCCTTTATCCTTTTGGTGAGGAACTTTTGGGGCCTTTCAAGCTGCATCAGGTGTCTGGTCAGATACATTCTGAACGGGGCATTGTACTCAATCATAGGTCTAATGAGTGATGAGTACAGGGGATGATGACCTCCCTTGATCTAGATGTGAATCCCTTCATGATCAGGTGGGCGATATAGAAGGTTTTCCTAACTACTTTAGCAACATGAGTGTCAAGCGAAGACTACTGTCAACTTGGGTCCCCAGATCCCTGATGACTTTTTCTGTGCTCAGTGGATTGTCACCTATATGGTAGCTAGGGTAACCTTGTTTTTCCCGTAGGGTATGACTACGCATTTTTGGCGTTTAACTTCAGGCCATGGCTCTGGCACCAGTTATCCATTTCTGTGAGGCCCTTCTGGAGGATATCTGTGTCAGATGTGTTTTCGACTATGGCCCAGTTTGCAGTCATCTGCAAACTTTGTCAGCCATAACCCTCCTGTGTTTGCTTGTACTTCAGAAAAGTAGATGCCGAACAAGAGTGGACCCAGGACTGAGCCCTGTGGGACACCACTTGTGACAGGCTTTGAGTCTGACATGGCTCCAGCAACTCTGACCCTGTGGGTTCTGTCGCTAGCCAGTTTGCAACCCATCTTGTGATGTATGGGTTTACATTCAAGCTGATGAGTTTTTCGATGATACCTGAGTGGGGTATTGTGTGAAGGCCTTTGCCAGGTCGAGGTAGGCTGTATGGACTGCCTTTCCCTCATCAATGGCCTTGGTGACTGTCTCGAAAAAGTCAACCAAGTTTAAGAGGCAGGATCTGCCTTTGACAAAGCCAAACTGGGATGGATCCAAAGTCTGCAAGTTCCCTATGTCTTTATTTATGAGTTCCATTATGATCCTCTCCATGGCTTTGCAGATAAGGCTTGTCAAGCTAATGGGGTGGTAATTTCCAGGGTCTGTGGAGGCACCGCCCTTATGAAGTGGGACCACAGTCGCCGTGCGCCACTCCTTGGGTGCGTATCCTGAGGTGAGGCTAAGATTAAACAGCTGTCCTAACTGTGGGTTTAATTCCTCGTTGAGTTCATGAAGCACACAGCCGGGGACACCATCCGGTCCCATGGATGCTGTGTTTTTGCCTTAGTGAGGGCAGTTCTCACCTGGGCGTTGGAGATGTTTGGGGGCTACAATCCTCTGGAATAGATATCTCTCCTTTTGGGGGGGGAGAAGTTTGCACTGAACCTGTCAGCCAGTATGTTAGCAATGTGTGTAGGTTCAGTAATTTTCACATCATTTTGAACTAATTCTGAGCATATCTGGGAGTTTCCTCCTAGGTTTCTAACATAGCTAAAGAAGGCCTTATGATTGTCTTTAGAGTCCTTGGCAATTTTTCTCTCAAAATTTGCCTTTGATGATTTTATGAGAGCTCTTAGTTTTTACTTATAATGATCAAAGGTGTCTTACCTTTCAAGGATTTTGCTCTATCTTGTAGTAGCTTCCTCCTTTTGTTGTAGAGCTTGTTTATGGCTGGGGTCCACCAGACTGGACGCTTGCCTTTGGTACAGAGAGTCTTAGTTTTGTTTGGGATTGCCTGATCCATGCAGTCCTGTAGGTGCTGGTAGAAGGCATTTGTAAGTGATTCAGCGGTTTGAGTAATGTTTACCACTGGCTCAGGGGCCTTAAAGGAGACCACACTAGTTTTAGAAGTGTGAAATCGGCTTTTGAGAAGTTTTTCACTGTGGTCTTTTTGTTTCAGGTGGGGCGGGATGAGGACCTCCAGCGAGATTAGTTTATGATCTGATCTCACCAGTGAGGGGTATACTTCGGTGTTGAACATTTTGATCCCATGTTCGTGATGATGAGATCAAGTATGTTTTCACCTCTTGTGGGGATGGTGACTAGTTGTTCCATGGCATTTGAGTTTATGAACTCCAGGAATCTTTGGGTTAGAGTATTCGGGCTTGAGTAGTGTTCCCAGTCTATATTAGGGTAGTTGAAGTCACCTAGTATGATGGTGTTTGGAGATACATTTATCCCCTCCAATGTTTTCAGGAAGGCCATGTGAGGTTCCTGAGTTTGAGAGGGTGGCCTGTAACATGCTACAAATTGCAGAGCAGTCTTGCCTATGGTTAATTGCACCTGGATGGTCTCCGATGCATCGTGCATTGCCACCAACCTTGAGGTGTGGGTGTCCTTTATGAATATGGACACCCCCCCTCCTTTCTTGGTGTTGTCCGGATTTTGGGTCCGGAACGTATGATATGAGGTGAAACCTGTTAGTGCTGGGGTGCTCTCAGGAGCCTTGAACCAGGTTTCTGTCACAGCACAGACATCGATGTTCTCCATTTTGAGAAGGGCCTCGAGTGCGTGCATCTTGAGATTGAGACTTCTGGCATTGAGCAGCATTACCCTTAGTTTTTTTCCTTTTTGGTGTTCTAGGGTGGTAGGTTTAGAATTTGAGCCTTGCCTAAAAAGGCACTATGGGGGTGGCAAGAGCCTTTGCCAATATCCGGAAGCCCAGGGGTGACAGGTGCAAGCCGTCCCTTGCGAAGCAGCGTGGCTTGTCCAGCATGTCATCCCAGGCAGACAGACATTGGATCCCCTTTGAATGACACCAGAATTTAAGCCAATTATTAAAGCTGATCATCTTATCACTGTATTGTGGCATCATTCTAGGTGAAGGTAGGATACTGCTCAAGGTCAGGATCATACCTGCCTGGGCTTCATAATCAGAGAGCTCCTCGACGTCCCTTTTCATGTAGTCCAAGGAGGTACGTCTCAGGTCGTTGACACCAGCGTGGACAATGACTGAGTCATACTTATACCTGCTGTTGAGAGACCTGAGTGCTTGCGTTATGTGGCGGATTCTAGCGCCCGACAGGCAGCTTACTGTGACCTTCTCCTTACTCAGTCTGGTGAGCGGGATGTCAGTGTGTCTGACTATGGAATCACCAATGACAAGTGTGTCTGGCATTTTGTTTGGCCTTAAGGGCTGTGACTGTTTGACACTCTGACTGTGTGGTCTATGTGTTGCATGTGTTGGGTCATGAGGTGGTAGTTGTTTGGGTGTCTGCTTTGGTGGCCTCTGCTGTTTTGGTAAATTTTTGATCAGAGCCTCCGAGTATGTCTTTGTGTGAGTATGTGTATGATTTGAAGTTGTGATGGTACCATGTGTGACTGGGTATGTATTGTGTGTGGTTGCCTTCTCCTCCTGTCTGGTCTTGCCAGTCCTATGTTGAGAGAGCTCAGCCTCCAGTTTGGCCGTATAGTTGCATCTCTCGCATGTATTTGTGTTTTGTGGGAGAAGGAGAGGATTGTCTGTGTACATGAGGCAATTGTAACATTGCCTCAATATTCCCAGGTTCACCAGTTGAGCTGGAGAGGACACTAGCAACTGATCCCTCGACATACTAGAAGTAGTAGATAAAGAACTTTCAAAGGACTCCGCGATAAGTGGGTTTTAGGCTGGTGGGGTACTATCTATAATAAGAGTGCTTTATCAAGGTGCAAGTACTGTAGGAGTAAGTGCTAGGCTTTACAGATAGAGAATAGTCTACTTGGGAATCAAGTAGAGATGAACTTTTCAGTTATAGGATATGCTGGTTAGATCAGCAGTACAGTTTAGCGTGTTTTATAGCAGGGGGCTGAAGGGAGCTAGGAATTGGCCCAAAACAACCAATGGACTACTAGTTTCTGGCTGAAACTTCACCAAATCGGACAAAAAGGCTGCTCAGTGCTTCCCACTCCCACTGGTAAGCAAAGAAACTTCCCTCCTTCCTAATAAGGCAATGGATCAGTAACAGGAACTAAAAACAAAGCCCAGGGATCAGCAACTCTGAAACTGGACTACTCTAGTTCAGTAAGGTGGGAAAACAAGAGATTTTTTTGTTTTATTACAGAGATAAGGAAAAAAACAGACAGTAAATGCTATAAGTTTAGCGTGTTTTTTCAGACTGGTAAAAGAAACTTCCCTCCTCCTTCTAATAAGGCAATGGATCAGTAACAGGAACTAAAACAAAGCCCAGGGATCAGCAACTCTGAAACTGGACTACTCTAAGAGATTTTTAAAAACAGACAGTAAATGCTATAAATGCTTTTAAGTGGCTAGCACACTTGAGTGTGTTAGCCTACAGGTAAAATTAAGCAACAAATAACTTTTTAAGAGTGCAAAACAGTTAATCAACACAAAAACAGTTTAAATAGAATGCAGAGCTGTATAAACAGGCTAAGATGCAGTTGCTAAGCAGTAAATATTCAAAAAGCCAGAAAAAATACTTAAATCAGTTATAGCAAATACAGTTATAACAAATGCTCTGAAATATACTGTATATTTCCAATATGTTTGAGAAGGACAGTCAGAACACAAGAAGGTTCAGGCGAAAAAGAAAAAAAAAAGTTTTGTTTTACTTTTTGAAAAGGTAAAAAGGAGGAACAGAAGGCCTTATCAAATGTTCTCTCTGTATTAAGAAGAATGAGCTAATGACACTAGACTGGGAGGTGTGTCACAGTAGGGGCGGGCAACTGCAAAGCCACCAAGTATAAGAGCAAGACACCAACAGGGAGGGAGGGTGGCAAGACACCAACAGGGAGGGAGGGTGGGACAAAATAGCCTAAGACAACAAGCTATGAAAGTTTTTAAACAGATAAAGATTTCTGAAGATTCTGAATAGACAAAGTGCTTTATATATATTAAATTATAAAAACAGTAATCTGTTAAAATAATCAAAAGATACTTATATTTTGTAGCTCAGTTGCGGTCAAACAACTTCTCCAGCCTGCACCAAAGACCAGAACAACAACTTTTTTTTTTTTACAAGAACACAAAAGAACCAGCCCCACTAGCCAAGAGATAATTACACAGAGTAAATGTTTCAGTTTATACAATAGCCTAAGACAACAAGCTATGAAAGTTTTTAAACAGATAAAGATTTCTGAAGATTCTGAACAGACAAAGTGCTTTATATATATTAAATTATAAAAACAGTAATCTGTTAAAATAATCAAAAGATGCTTATATTTTGTAGCTCAGTTGCGGTCAAACAACTTCTCCAGCCTGCACCAAAGACCAGAACAACAACTTTTTTTTTTTTTTTTATACAAGAACACAAAAGAACCAGCCCCCACTAGCCAAGAGATAATTACACAGAGTAAATGTTTCAGTTTATACAATAGCCTAAGACAACAAGCACTACAGATTCTGAAAGTTTTTAAACAGATAAAGATTTCTGAAGATTCTGAATAGACAAAGTGCTTTATATATATTAAATTATAAAA
This sequence comes from Protopterus annectens, assembly GCF_019279795.1. Lineage (NCBI taxonomy): Eukaryota > Metazoa > Chordata > Ceratodontiformes > Protopteridae > Protopterus > Protopterus annectens. The sequence continues at coordinate 386,719,915 of NC_056743.1, read as the reverse complement.
ACAGTAATCTGTTAAAATAATCAAAAGATACTTATATTTTGTAGCTCAGTTGCGGTCAAACAACTTCTCCAGCCTGCACCAAAGACCAGAACTTGGACTGGGTTTTTTATGTTCTGTGCATTATTACATTCATCCATGTTGCTATGTGTATCCTGTGAGTAGTTGCTACTTTTTATACTGATGAGACTGTGAAGTAAACTAAACTGGCTTTAAGTTTTAAACAAAATGCATATAAACACAGAAATGTTACCCATTGGTGAGGAAAATAGAATATATATATATTTTAAAGAAATATCAGACTAAGTGGCACCAATGATATTTGTTTTTCTCATATATGTGCTAGTAAGCTGATGACTGGACAATTCCAATACCGAATTAGAGTACTAGAACAGTATAAAAGGGAATTTTGAAGATGGTATTATTTTGTTTTAGTTCTAATGAGATTTCAGCACAAAACCAAAATACAACTAGAATGAAAACCCCACCCCCTCACACCCTACAGATAAATGGGTCTATATTAGAATATCGAAGTTTTAAAACTTTGAATGTTTTAATATGGACTCCTTTTCAGCGAACACTGAAAATAGTGAAGCTGCAGAATACCGAATTTCTTCCTAGGGAAGGAATTCAGTTGGCCGTTTCTGTGGCTTCGTTATTTTCAGCACTGCGGTGGAAAGTTACGGGTCGGGATCAGGTAAGTGCACGATTGTGTGGACGTGAGGGTTAGGGCATAGGTTAGGGTGCGGGTCACGTAAGTGTGCGATTGTGTGGATGTGAGGGTTAGGGAGGGGGTAGGTGAGTTAGGGCACGGGTGAGGTGAATGTGCGAAAGTGATAGGCCTTAGGGTTAAGGTGTGTGTGTGTGTGTGTGTGTGTGTGTGTGTGTGTGTGTGTGTGTGTGTGTGTGTGTGTGAACAGCGAATGTTTTCCCTGGGAAAAAAATTGCTGTTCTGCATGTTTCATATTGTCAGCATTCGCTGAATAGGGGTCGATATTAGAACATTCGAAGTTTTAAAACTTCGATGTTCTAATATAGACCCCAGATAAACATCCGCATTACCGCAGCATTTGGACTATAACTATACAATGCCATCTAAGCAAGCTCTTGGGGGCAATACTATAAAATGAAGATAATGAAACCGCTGTTTTTCATTCAAAAACCCATCTTCACCATCATGTATCATTCTTACAGCAAAGTACAGTTGTGTAAAATCTTACCATAAAGGTAGATGTCCTTCTCTTCACTGTTGCAGTACTCCTTACAATAGGGATCTCGTGGCAAAGGTGGCCCTATATCTGGCCAGTATACCAAAGTCTTTAGGTGGCTTAAGGTACATCTTATGTTACACATATGCTCCTCACGTACAGTGCAGGGCATAAAGATGAAGTCCGGACATACCATACTCAGAACTGAGAGCCCCATCAGGAATGCCAGTCCAAGGAGTACAGAGGTAACAAGTACATCCAGAAGAGAAATGAACCAGGGGGAGGAGGGAGTGAATACTGCAACAGTGAAGAGAATGACATCTACTGTTATGGTAAGATCTTACACCACTGTACTATGTCCTTCCATTTCACTGCTGCAGTATTCCTTATACTAGGGAGAGTGCAAAAGCTCAGCAAAAAGAACGGGAGGAGGAAGGACCAACAGATCTCTCTAGGAACCCATGAAGAACGATCCTAGAAAAGCCAACTCTAGCTCTGGATATCACATTCAAGTTATAGTGCTTGGTAAACATATGCACAAAGTCTCAAGAATACAGTTAACATCAAAACCCTTGAAAAAAGCACCATAAGAAGCCACATCCCTAGTAGTACGAGCCTTAACAGAAGAAGAAAGGTTCTTGCCATGGAATTCATAACAAAAAGAAACGGTCTTAGGAATCCAAGAAGAAATAATTTGCTTGGAAATGGCCAAACCCAAGGATCTAGGATGAAAGGAAACAAAGAACTGACCAGATTTATGAAAAGTCTTAGTTTTATGCAAATAAAGTCCGAGTTGTCTATGTGCAGCATCTTCTCAGTAGCAGATTAAAGAGAAAGGGAAAAAGTAGGCAGATGAATAGACTGATTAAGAGACATTAACCACTTTGGGCATAAAAGGAGGGAGGATTAGCATGAAGGGACACCCTGTCTTTATGGAACACTAGAGAAGAAGGACAAGCCATAAGGGCTTGAAGCTCAGACACCCATCTGGCAGAAGTAACAGCTAACAAAAGTACAATCTTCCAAGAACAATACTGTAAGGAAGTTAAAAATGCAAGCTCAAAAATAAACGTGGGTCAATTTTTCCAAAACAAAATTAAGAACACAGGGAGGAGGAACAGGCTTTCTGAGAGGCCTAATATGGAGGATGTCTTAAAGAAACTGTTTAGCCTCAAATCTAGAAGCTAAAGGAGGTGATAAAGGCAGATAGGCAGAAATAGCTGATAAGTGGGCTTTAACAGAAAAATAAATCAACCCAGCATTGAGCAGTTCGCACAGATAAGATAGAACAAAAGAATAATCCACAGAAACTGGATCCAGGTTATGAGAAAGACACCAAACAGAAAACCTCTTCCAGTTGGATAAGTAGGATTTCCTAGATGTGGGCTTCTTGGCTTCCTGCAGGACCCTACGCATGTTCTCAGAAATAAAGGTGTCTGTATGGAATCAAAATCATATTATCCACAATGTCAACTGAAGAGTAAACAGGTGGGGATGGATGAGAAATCCCTTGTCTTATGTGAGTAGGTCCACCCTGTGAGGTAATTTGTGATGACTGCCCTTGGCTAAATGCAGAATAAGAGGGAACCAATACTGTCTGGGACAAAAGGGAGTCACCAGCAAATTTTGGGAGAATCCTGTTGTATTTTTGAAAAGGATTTTTGGGATTGAGGGGAAGGGGAGGAAAGTCATAAAGAAACATCCCTTTCTAGGAAAAAAGAGGGCATCCACCTTCCAGATCAGAGGAGCTGGAACTCTGGCACAAAAAAACAGGAAGATGTCTGTTCAGAGGGGAGGCAAATAGATCTACTTGAGGAGTACCCCACGGGTGGACAAAGTCCAGAAACACATCTCCGTGAAGCATCCACCCAATGGATTGTCTTATTGTGTTATGGACCTGCTCAGAGGGTCTGCCACAATGTATTGACCTGAGGGAATGTAAACTGCCTGAAGTGTCACATAATACTGGATAGCTAGTAGCTAATTCTCATACTAGAAGTGCCCATTGGCACAGATCATCAGACCTTGTCCCCCTTGCTCGCTGACATATCACATCACTGTGGTAGTGTCTGGAAACTCCTTGAGAGGCCCTTGAGGGAATAGAGGATGAAAAGCTTTAAGAGCCAGAAGAAGAGCTCTCAACTCTTTGACATTGATGTGGTCTTTCCTTTGTTGAGATGGCCAAGGACCTTGCACCTTTAGAGAGCCAAAGGATGCTCACTATTCCATGTCTGAAGCATCTGTGAACAGCTCCTGGGAGGAAGATGGGGTTGAAATGGGAGCACTGGATTGACAGCCAATTGCTGAATCCACCACTGAAATTCCAGCTTGAGACATGGAAGAACAGGAACTATGAAAATCAAGGGAATGAGAATGCTGAAGCCAAACTGATTTTAGAACCCACTGAAGTTTTCTCACATGACGTTTGACAAAAGGGAGCATAGGAATGGTGGATGCCATATGACCTAGAGCTCTCAGAAACTCCCCGACTTTGAGGCCACAGGAATAAGGGATTGAAAGAAGAAAATGAGAATTAATGCCTTGAGAGGAGACAGGGATGCCAGCACTGGAACAGTCTGGATCCTGCACTCCAGAAGCACATGATCCTGAGAAGGGGTTAAAAAGGACTTTTGGAAATTTATAGTGATCCCCAGGCTTTACAATAGAGAAATGGCAAAGTGAAGATGCTGCAGTAGAAGCTCTGGAGAGGAGACCTGAAAAAGGAAATCATCCAGGTAAGGGAAGACCTACATTCTCCTTAGCCCTCAAAAAGTAACCACAGGAGCAAGGCATTTGGTGAATACCCTTGGGGCAGTAGAAAGGCTGAAGGGCAAAGCATAGAACTGAAAATGCCAGGAAGCAACAAAGAAACATAAAAAAACTTCCTAAATGGGGGATAAAAAGGTATGTGAAGATAAGCATCCTTGAGATCCTGAGGAAGCAGCAGAGAGAACAAAGCCTGAAGGGACAACATCTGAAAGGAAGGGACTATCAGAAAGGTATTCAGGTGAGAGGGATCCAGAATGGGCCTTCAAGTGCCTTCATTTCTGGGAACCAAGAACATTCTGGAGTAAAACCCCTTCCACGTTTGGGAAACTGGAACTAACTGAACAGTCCCCAGAAACAAAAGATACTGCGGCACCCCTGGAAAAAAAAATTGTTCCTGAGGGAGCTGAGGAATGCCCATGGAAGGGGAGAGAGATTTCCAGACTGTATAATAACCTAGGCGGACAGTGGACAGAACCCAGGAATCCTGAGTAATCTTTAGCCAAACCGGAAGAGACAGGAAAAGGAAACGAGAAAGAATGTGGCTGAGAAAAACAGGATAGTAAGACAGCACCTGGTTTGTCAGTAGAAGGAGATTTCTGTGTCATAGGAGTCCGGGTAGCTTTAACAGGAGGAGCCCTTTTTCCACCCTTTTTAATCTTGGGAGGACGACAAGACCATCTATGAACAAAGGCTAGATTATTAGGGTAATTCCTTTGAAACGCAGGCACAGGAGAGACAAAAAATATGTTTCAGTTCCTGTAAAGCCTTGCCCTTATCCTGAAGAGACTTAAATTATCAGCAACTGCACCAATTAAGTGTTCGTTATACAGACGAGCTTCCATCAATTTAGCCCTAATACCATCAGGCAAAGGTTGAAACCAAAGCCAGGAATATCTCATCACAGAATCAAAATCAACAGTTCAAGAAGCATCTGCTGCATCATAACTGCACTTTAAAGACTGACAAGCTACCTGAGAAGAAGTCTCTCAGAAAGAGAGAGCAGAGGTCTGACCCTCAGAATCAGGAAGGTCAGAAATTACCTGACAGGCCTGAATAAGCAGAGCCAAAATATTTCCTGACATATGGGTCTGAAAACTGGCAACCCTAAAAGCAAGGGTAGCTTAAGTATAAACCTTCTTACCTAGCATTTCCATAGTTCTGCTGTCTTTATCAGAAGGAAGTAACTTTCTTGAAGGCAGTAAATGAGATGGTTTGTCAGATGTCACAAACACCACAGAGGGGACAACAGGAGGACATTTACAGAGAAATTTGCAATCAAGCACCCTGTGAAACCTATCATGCTTTTGGGGGGCAGGGTGCTAGGGCTTTGTTGAAGTGTATTAACCACCCCCCCCCCCAGGCTGTTTCGTGCAGGAATGGGTGTGGGCCTATGTGACTGACAAACCAGAAGCTGGTGATGTGATATGCTAATGGGGCATGATTGACCTGGCATGAAATTTACTGGTGACATCATGCATACATGCTTCATGATTAGCGTATTTCAGGGATAAATGAAAAGGTAATAGCATAACAACCTTTGATAAGTCATGTTTTGCTTTTAACGTGGGTTTTGACATATACACTTGCAGCTTTTCTCTGAACAATCTCAAGTCCAGTTGCATCTTTACCAAGGTGTTATATTCAGAACTTTACACTGTGAACAATTTCTCTTAATTGCTTGCAACGGTCTTGTTTATTTCCATTTGTTTTAACAAGATACTCAGCTTCTTTTTCTTAAGAGGCCTGTGTTGGCAACAGAATCTCCACATTTTATTTTAAATGAGGTGAAAAAAAAAGAATAAATAAGCCTGAAGTTGAAAAAAGTGTTTTCATTAGGAGCCTCATGATAGTAACCCAGTCAACAAAGAACAAACAGTTATAAGTAATCTGTTTTTTTTTTTTAAACTTACAAGTAATGAGATGTATAGTAGGAGAATTTGGGCTGCGAATACTACATATTTTGTATATGTCAAATTTTAAGTTATGATCAGTGGCAACTACAGTCAGTTTTGTGCTACATAGTTTTTCAACTGAAGCATTATTATAAGAAGCTACCTTTTAAATACTTCTGTTTTTTACAAAGTGTCACAGCTGAAGAGAATCAGTTTTGTTTTAATGGCATTATATACGAGCTGCAATTCTGTTAGCTGTCTTTTTGTTGCACTGAATGGTTGTTCTATTGTTTGGATTTTCTTGTAACGTGTTCTCTACTCTATATTTGGGCTTAGTGTACATTTTGTGCAAACTTGCCATAAAGGTAAACGTATAAATGATTACTGCTGCAACTAATTGTGGCTATATGGGCTAGATCCAGCACAGAGTATAACATTTAACAGCTACACAATTTCCAAAGTTAAAAGGCAGTTTATGCATCTAGTAGCTAAAAAATGAACTGTTTTACTAGGGTGCTGTAACTGCTTAAATCCGTTAACTTTATGGATTTACTCTGATTACTTCATTATTTAATTAAAGTTGTTGAAGTTTCATGGTCTCAACACAATGAATTCTCATGCGAACCACAAACTGAAAACATATTTATTCATGAGTGTTCAGTGACGTCGCTGTGATCCCGGGTGTTAGGCAAGGTTTGGGCAAGGCTTGCAACTGCACATCCAGGGGGTTAAAACACTTCAACAAAGCCTGGGCTGGGAGTCTGAAGCCTGAGACGCAGTAAAAAAGGCATCCAACAATGCAGCCAAAACAGGAGGAATAGCAGATCATCTAGAAGAGTCCCTTTGTAGAAGCTTGAAATACCTTTTCTGAACTTCAGAAACCTGGGCAAAAATCCCACTTTAAAAACTCCATCATTCTGGAAATTGTATCCCCAAAGGTAATCTCTTCAAAAGGAGTGTCAGGACTACTGGACTCTTCTTCCTCAGAACCAGTCTAAGGGAGAAGGAATCTCAGAAGAATAAGCAAAGGGTTACTCATCTGAATCCTCCTCCTCAGAGGAATCCTGCTCCCTAGGCATTTTGAGGGAAGTAGAGGACCAAGGTAAAGCAGGAACAAACTCTTTGGGGAGGCTTTAAAGCCATAAGGGTATTAAACAACCTCTGACTGAAATGCTGACATTCACTCTCAGGGTCCTTAGGAGCAGGAGAAAAATGCTTTGTTTTTTTGCTTCTTTTTCAATGGAACATCGGCCTAAAAAAATTTAAGAGGCTCAGACCCCAGACGGCATTCTACAATGCTAGTCAGTGCTTCCTCCCTAACCAAAATTTGAGGAACACCCCTAGGCCCTTTGGTAATAATCAGCCATGGTTCCCTGAATATCTGAAGTGGATGTTTGCAAGGCCTCCTGGGATGTGCATGAGGTCGGATCCATGCCAGCCTCTGAAGAGGTTGTAGCAGACGAAGCCAGGCGATCCTCCGGCCTTTCATTAACCTTGGGTGGACGTCTGGCTGAGATGATGGAATAGAAGAATCGGACCTAGATTCCTTGGAATGACTCTTGCAGCAGGAAGTTCCTTCCTTGGTGTCTTTTGCTTAAACCTTAAGACACTGGTTCTCCAAAGTACAGAGCCAAAGAGGAACGCTCACAAGAGAGTCTTTGGGATACAAGCCTGACAAATGGAACAGGATGTATGGCTGTGAGCAGCACTGAGACAAAATAAACACTGCTCACGACAATCTTTACAGGGAATCTGTCTCCCACACTGGCATTTATCCTTTCTGGATGACATGCACCCCCACAAGCAACAAAACAATAGGAAAAAAAGATAACAGCAAAAACCCCAATGGAGCACTTATCTGAAAACAGCTTGTTGAACCAGCAAACAAAGTGGGGATTCAAACCAATGATCAAAAGATGGCATTCAGACTGGCAGCAAAGAAATTCTGAGGACGGTACGTCCAGATGGCACCTTCATGCCCTACACTGTACACGAGAAGTATACACGTGACATACAGAGTGGCGCACCTTAAACAACCTAAAGGCTTTGGTATACTGGCCAGACATTGAGCCACCCTTGGCAGAGGATTCCTATTATAAGGAATACTGCAACAGTGAAATGGAAGGGCATCTAATTGAACTGAATTATTTAGTGTCAAAAACATTTTTTTTCAAATATATTTTTATTGAATTTTTCAAACTTTTCAAACATACAAAGGAAAAACTGTAAGTCACTGTGGGAAGCAGTAAAGTATAGGTATATATGTAACAGTTAGTGCAAAAACTATGCATTTAGAACACAGTAGTTATTTTACAGGGAAGCTTACATCTTAGAGATCAATATAAGCAGTAAAGACCCCCAATAACCTATTACAGTCAAAGTCTAGGGATACAAATGGTAAGTGGCTTAGAAGGAAGAATATATGACTGTCTTAAGAAGAAAGAAAAGTGGTAAGGAGGGTATAACCATGAAAAACTATTTACACCATGTACTTGTATTTATACCATATTTACAACATATTTACACCATGGATGCCAGAGGATAACAAAATGATATAACAAAATATTTTGTAAAATCAAAAGTTACCGTGTAATGGTAACAATGTCTAATGGTTATAGGGCCAGAAATGATACTGATGGAGGTTTTTCTGGAATGTAGTGTTAGAGACCCACATTTTGGAAGATTATTTAGTTTGGATTAGGTCAAAAAGTCTACACCAGTAATTCTGAAAATATTCTTTTTTCTTTTGTTATTATTGCATAACTTATGTGCAGATATATATTTGATTGCCATTGATGTAAAGTTTTCCCAAGCTATTGTTGAGGGATTGACCCAGTTCTTGGCTATAAAATATTTGAGAAGGGCACAGGCTGTAACACAGATGTGGCGATGGATACCCTTAAGAGATTTAGGAATAATATTTAAAATCATAGTTTGCCAAGAGAATATGTTTTTTTCGTATCCCATTTTTTCCAACTGAGTTCTGAGAGAACACCAAAGTTTGTAAATATTCTTACAGCTCCAAAAGATGTGATGTATATGTACGTGTGGGAGGGAACAGAACGGACAGGTTAGGTTTTTATTGTATCCGAATTTCAGTAAGACTGCTGGGGTATAGTAGGAATTGTTGTTTATCATAAGCAGAGTGTAAATTAGGTTTTTGAAGGGGGTTAAATTCAGGGTATTATTGATTGCTTCGCACTTAGACTCCATAGAAATTTCTCCTTGTATACCGTCTCACTATTTGGAAAATAGAAGTGAATGATTATACTTCATGCTTGACACAAGTTTATAGGTATTCAAAATAATTTTGTTTCGTAGGGAAAGTGATTTAATGATAGATTGTGATACTATAATGTCTTGCTCCTTCACTCTATAGTTAGAAAATTTTTGTTTTATAAGTGAGCTAATTTGCCTTAAGATAGGATCATATTTGTTAGGAGCACCAAATAAAGCTTTGACCTCGGCAACATTTTTAGAGTTATAGAAGTGCCAAACTATGGCTTTCCTAACAATAGGGAAGTTTGTTAGATCAATCATTTTATTATTGATTTTTAAGTTAGGGTTTAGGTGAATAGGTTGGAGAATGGGAATAGTATTGTGTAAATTTAAGGAGGTCATCAGAGTTTGAAAGATGTGAATTTTGTTCTTTAGTGTAGGCAAGACCTTGAACTTGTAGTCACCATCAGGTGCAAGAAAAGGGACAGCATATGGATTGAGTTTTAACAAATATATATATAGCTGCACCAGATTTTGATCCAGGTTGGGTACCAAGTTTCAGCAGAGGGGTCATAGCAGGCTATTTGAATTAGACGGCTAGCATTAATGATGTTGTAATATAAATTAAAATCCGGGAGACTTAAACCGCCTTTGTTCTTTGGGATAATTAGATTCCTGTATGATATTCTAGTTGATTTAGGGAACCATAAAAACTTTGAGATTGTGGTTTCCATTTTTCGGAAAAAAATTTTGGAACGTTTAAAATGGAGTTAAGAAGAAAAAGGATTCTAGGCAAAATATTCATTTTAATGATGGCAGATTTTGATAGCAAAGAAAGATTGATGTTTTTCCATCTAGTTAGATCATTATTTATCTGACCCCAGACTCTATATAGGTTTGCTTTTATTAGCTCTTGGTGAGGGTGTGTGAAATTTATTCCTAGGTATTTAATTGTATATTTTTGAGGAATGTCAGACAGGGGGAAGTAATATTCTAAATGGTTTGCAGGGTTTAATGGAAAAATAGATGATTTAGCAGGGTTTAATTTATAATTAGCAGCCTCAGCAAAAAGATTAACAGAATTTCGAATTTTATGAAGATCGGTGTTGGGAAGCTCAAAATAGATGTTTAGGTCATCTGCAAATGCAGAATAATTTATATCAGTGTTGAAGACTTTTGGGATATGGTGATAAGTCTTTTGTTTAACGCAGAGAAGGAAAGGTTCCAGATATAAATTAAAAAGATAAGGTGAAAGTGGGCAACCCTGCCTAGTGCCATTGGTAATTTTAATAGGGTGTGATAACGTTTTATTTATATACAGGGAAGTAGAGGCATTGTTATAAAGCATCTTAATAGTGTTGATAATCACATCAGGAAAGTTAAAGAATTTCATGGTTAGGTAAAGGAAGTTTAGATCAACTTTATCAAAGGCTTTGGTAGCATCAAGGGTGAGTGCATAACGCGGGTGGTTATCGCTTTTTAGAAACAACATTAATGTGTTTAAGGTAAGAGTATTGTCACACAGCTGCCTCTGTTTCATAAATCCCAACTGTTCAGGAGAAATGACTGTAGCTATAACCTTCTGAATTCTACTAGCAAAAATGGTAGATAAGATTTTGATGTCAACGTTAATAAGGGCAATGGGCCTATAGCAGAGAGGGTTGGACTTGTCAGAGTTTGGTTTTGGGATGAATATTGTTTTCGAATTGTTCATATACTTATCAGTAATCCCTTTCGAGATGATATAATTATACATAGCAAGGAGAGTTTTAGAAAGGTGACGACTAAAGGTTTTATACAATTCTCCTGTAAAGCCATCAGGACCTGGCGCCTTATTTGGTTTAAGCTTTTTAATAGCTAGCATTATTTCATTCAGTGTTATGGGGCTGTTTAGAAGGGTGTTTTGTGCGAAGGATAATTTTGGAACAGATAGCTCATTTAGGAATTTTTTGTGCATTTCATTTGGGGTCTGGTTTTGGGGATTATAGATTTCAGTGAAGATATTTACAAAAGAGTTAACAATATCTTCATTACTGTACAAGTTTTTCCCTTTGTATTTTATTTCATTAATATAGTTTGGTCCCTCTTTGATGTTTATGAGTCCAGCTAGTGTTCTAGAGGGGGTTTGGGCCCATTCCAAATATCTGTGAAGGAGTTTGAGTTCTACCAAGGATTGATTTTGTAAGTGAAATGAGTAAAAAAATTTTTTGTATCACATGTAATTTCTTTTCCAGTTCAGGAGAAAAATCCTTTTGTAGTTGTGCATCAGTCGTCTTTTGCTCATTGTTGAGGTTATTGATGTACAATTTCTTTTTTTTTTTTTTATAATAAGATGATTTTTGTATGAGTATTCCCCCGATGACCGCTTTGGCTGTAGCCCATTGGATATCTAAGGGGATGGTGGATAAACAAGATTCTGCATCAAAGTGTTTCAGATAATCATTAATTTCCTGCAAAACATCATCTTTTTTAAGAATGTTACTGTTTAGTGACCAAGTGGGACTACTACCATTGTGATTCAGGTGGTGAGAGGGATTAATACAAAGTGAGACATTCGAGTGGTTGGATATACATTTAGCCTCAAGGGCAAAGTTTGTACTTTTGTTTGAAAAGATATCAGAGACCAAAAAATAATCAATTCTGGACCAGACTTTATGCGAAGCCGAATAAAACGTGAACTTATTTAGCTCTCTGTCATGGTCAAATATTAAAAAAGGGTTAACTAAGTTGAAGCTCTTTATCAAATCCTGAATAGATGCAGTTACTTGCGAGGGCTGTTTCCTGTTTTTATTTGAACTATCATTCAAGGGGTCCATGAGTGCATTCCAGTCACCACCAATAATGAAAAGATGATTAAGAAACTGAAGTAGTAGATTATGTATTTCATAGAAGAATAAGTGCTGGTTTGTACAAGGGCTATATAGGTTTAAGAAAAGTAAAGGGGATTTTACCTGAGGGTATGAGCAGGAAAATAAACACCATCTACCATTCGGGTCAAATTTAGTTTTTAGCACTTCACCAGGAAAGGATTTTTTAATTATTACAGTGCCTTTTGATGCAAGACTATTCCCTGCTGATATCCCAAGTTTAATCCAATTTCTTTTTTTAATATTATCCCATTGAACATTTGTCATATGGGTCTCCTGTAAAAAGACAATGTTGGATTTATCCTGAAAAATCAGGTGCATAACTAGTTTCTTTTTATTGATTTCTTGAAGCCCATTTACATTCTAGGAGTTCACACTAATCATCATAATTAGATTCAAAACGTAGATATATGCTAGGATATACTAAGAAAAAAGCCCTACCAGGGACGATGCAATTAATAAACACATTTTTTATATATGAGAGAAAGTGTAATGTGGTAGCAAATCGTATTCTGGCATCCATGCTCCTTACCATAAACCCCATGCCTACCCACCTGTCTCCCTGAGTCATTTTTGAAAAAGTTTTAGATAGATACAAGTGATCTGTTTTTAAATATTTTCCCTTATGAAGAATAATACAAGAACAGAGCAGGGAGATATATAAACTAACATCAATAGTCCAAGCGCCAACAAACATTGGACAACTACACCATCATGCCACTCCCAAAAATGTTAAGGAATATTGAAAAACATATGTACATAGAATGGACAGTTAAAGGCAAAGTAACATTTGAGTTAGGAGTTAAAGGAGATAAAACAATACCACCATAAAAACATAATACATACAGCATTTGTGTCAAAAACATGTCTGCATTATCCCAAATATGCAGACTCTTGTTCTAACCCATTATTCTTTAACAGGTGGTCTAGGCTTCTTGATCTTTTTAGACATAATCACCATCATTGTTACTGCCATTCAGTTTCCAACATCCACTGTTCAAGTACACTGACATCAGGTTTGAATAAAATGCTAGCAAAAAGAACACACATCAGTGCAGAAAGGTGCTGTACAATTGTTTATGGGAAATAAAATAAGAAGTTATGTACTTACCATAACGTTCCATGTTTGTTGTCCATCTCGCCTACATTCTTGCAGGTTGAGTTCGGAGATGATCTCGGCTCTGACTCAGCTGACTACTAAAGCTAGACAGCTTCCATTGGCTCGAGGCTAACCCCTATCCCATGATGCTCTAGGCCACATCCCCAGATCTGGTTTGCAAGCGAGATTTAGACCAACCCAATCAGTATACCAGAAAAAAATTAAATATATATATATACACACACACACACACACACACACACACACACACACACACACACACACACACACACACACATACATACAGATGTTTGGCAGGAAACCAAAAGGAAAAACAGACTCCAAATCATCATAACTATGTACATAAGTAAAGAGTTGTCCACCAGTTCCTCCAGCAACACAGGATGGGGGCAGGAGGGAGGGACGCAAGAATGTAGGTGAGATGGACAACAAACATAGAACGTTATGGTAAGTAAATAACTTCTTAATGTTATGTAGTCCTATCTCGCCGTAATTCTTGCAAGTTGGGACAGCATCCCTAGCACCTTTATCCCCAGGTGGCTCAGGAAAAAATACTCTTTAATACAGCGGATCCAAAGGAAGACCTGTTCCGGGAGGCCACATCCACTTTGTAATCAGTGATGAAGGTATGAGGTCTCACCCATGTGGCAGCTGCACAAATAGAATCAACAGGAAGTCTGGCCTGAAAACCAGAGGACGTTGAGACTGATCTTGTGGAATGTCCTCTTATCTTCTCTGGTAGTTGTTTATTATTATTACTGTAAGAGAAGGCAATGCAATCAGTAAGCCACTTTGACAAAGTTACTTTGGAAACTGGCAATCCTTTCTTTTTATTAGAAAAGGACACAAAAATCTGGTCAGATTTCCTGAGGTCCTATGAAGGTAAAAACGTAATTGCCTATGTACATTCATCTGATGCAGTTTAGATTCTGCCTTGTTGCTGTAGTTCGGAAAAAATACCGGCAATTCAATGGATTGGTTTATATTATTCTCTGAACAGACTTTTTGGAGAAATGAGGGATTCGTTCTCAAGGATACCCTATCCTTGTGAAAAATGATATAAGGGGTACGAACAGAAAGAGCTTGTAGTTCTGGTAATCTCCTGGCAGAGGTTATGGCTACTAAAGAGAGTCTTCCATGACAAATCACAAGATGATGCGGCTCAAAGGGTGGTAAAATCAACAAGGTTAGAATGAGATGCAGATCCCAAGGAACTGGGGATTCTCTGATCGGGGGTCTGAAAAGAAAGGTACCTTTGAGGAAAGCTTTACACAGACTATGAGACATAATAGGAACTCCCATTTCTCCAGTAGGGAAATTTGAAATGGCTGCCAACTAAACTCCGATACAAGCTGCTGCAGCTCCTTCATCAAAAAGTTTAGAAAGAAATTCTAGGATTGCAGAAATAGCAGCTGTAAAATGTTCTGTGTTCTGACCCACAGCCCAGCATGAAAATTTCTTCCACTTACTGGACGGTTTGTGAGATGAGATGAGAATATGACTCATTGCAGGGGTAAGGGAGTAACACCTGGCTAAGCATGGAATTGGAGCAGCCATGCTGTCAACTTGAGGGTTCGGATAGATGGATGGAACTCCCCCAAACAGTGGGTCAAGAGGTCTCGAATTGGATCCAGAATCCAAGATTCCTCCAGCAGATGGGTCTGAAGAAAGGGGAACCAAACTTGCCGAGGCCAGTAAGGAGCAATGAGGATCATAGTGCTTTTCGACGAGCTGGCTTTCTGCAGTACTTTGGGAATTAGGGGAAAGGCATAGAGCAATCCCAGGGGCCAATCGTGAACCAGTGCATCCCTGGGTGACTTCCCTAGAGGGGAAATGAGGGCAAAGTAGTTGCTGAATTTGGCATTCACGGACCTGGTGAAAAGGTTGCAGCAAGGCTGACCCCATTTCTGGAAGATTTTTTCCACAATCTCTGTCTTCAGGGACCACTCGTGAGACAACAGAATACCTCTGCTGAGTTTGTCCGCTATCATGTTGGATTTCCCCGGAATGTGCATTGCTATCAGAAAACAGTGAGAAGCGATAGCCCATTGCCAAACTCCTTGTGTCTCCCGACATAGTGGGTAAGATTTGGTTCGTCCCTGCTTGTTTATATACCACACTACTGACATACTGTCTGTCTGAATTGTAACCATTCCCGTGGGTAGAGTCTCCTGAAATGCCTGCAACTCATAAAGCACCACTGTCATCTCCAGGACATTGATGTGCAAGTGGCTTTCGTGTTCTTGCCATAGGCCTTGGACTGTCATCCCCAGATAATGCCCCCCCCCCCCCGATCTGGGAAGCGTCCATGGTCAGTACTGCATTCGGTTAGGGAAAGACAAAAGGCGGTCCTGATACAACTGGTCTGTCTGGAGTCACCAAAGGTGATCCTTTTTGCAAGATTCCGTGATGATAATCTGATGTGAAAGACGAAGATCTTGCATTGACCACTGAGCAAATAGTAACCACTGCAGGACCCTCATGTGTAACCGTGCTAGGGAAACTAGAACAATAGCTGCTGCCATTGTACCCAGAACTTGCAGCACGTATCTGGCCTGAACTTTCTTCTTTGATATCAAAAGTTTGACTTGCTGATGAAGGGACTGTATTCTGTCTGGGGTAAGCTTTGCAGTCATATTTCTTGAATCCAGTTCTGCACCTAAGAAGGTAATATGCTGAGATGGCGACAAGGCAGATTTTTAAAAATTTACTGTGATGCCTAGTCTGTCGCAAAGTGACATTGTTTCATCTCTTGCCCGTACTAGTAGATGCTTGGTGGTGGCACAGAGGAGCCAGTCATCTAGGTATGGAAACACCTGGAATCCCTGATGTCTGAAGTGAGCTGTGACCACTGGCATGCATTTGAACACACTGGGGGGGTGTAGTGAGACCAAGGAGCAGGGCTTGAAATTGGTAATGACTGGCTCCCAGCTGAAAGTGTAAACGTCTCCTGGATCGCCTGTCCATCTTTATATGGTAATACGCATCCTGGAGATCTATTTAGTACATCCAATCATCTTTCCCGATAAATGGGAATATTGACTGCAAAGTGACCATCCGGAACTTTGATTTCTTCACTGCTTTGTTTAGCTTTCTGAGATCTAGAACGGATCTCCAGTCCCCTGTTTTTTTGGTACTAAAAAGAGTAAGTTCCAGACCCAATTTGGTCTGCGGGGGCCTTTTAGATGACTCTTTCTAGCAACGAGAGAATCTCTTGTGTTGCTTAGTCCTTTTGACTGGGTGGGATGTCTGGTAAGGAACGGTTTACAGGTGGGGGAATGGAAAACGGTATGCAATAGCCTCTGGATATAATTGTTTGTACCTATTTGTCTTGGGAAATTTCCTGCCAGGTGCGTGGGTACAGTGTCAATCGACCCCCGACTGCCTCCAGAGAAGAGCAGGTGGGCCTCCCTTCAGGAGTCCTGGAAGGGCCTGTCAGAGAACGTACCTCTGTTGCCCTGATTCGGTGGACCGCCTCTGCTGCAAGGTCGGCGTGTTCCATTATAACTTCCCCCTCTGCCCCTGGGGGAAGACTCACTATGTACATCCGAAAAACCTTTTGGAGA
Source organism: Protopterus annectens (assembly GCF_019279795.1). Taxonomy (NCBI): domain Eukaryota; kingdom Metazoa; phylum Chordata; order Ceratodontiformes; family Protopteridae; genus Protopterus; species Protopterus annectens. The sequence continues at coordinate 386,703,277 of NC_056743.1, read as the reverse complement.
CATGCGGAACCACATCTTTCTGCCCTTTTGACCTTTGGGATAAGGTCTAGATGGGCCAGAAAAATGGACTCCAACAGCAGACAAGGTTTTTCCGCCCTGCTCGCACCTGGTCAAAGTATCTTTCACCTTTCGTCCAAAAATGGATGAACCATCAAATGGGGCATTGGTGAAGGAAGATTTGAAAGGTTCGGCAAAATTGCAAAGGTGCATTGAGGAATGTCTCCTCAGGGAAATTCCTGTTGCAGCTGTTCTGCTCACTCCATCAGTTGCATATGAAATCAGTTGCATGGAGGTGTTTACGATGGAATTGAGGGGAGAGAGCTGAGAGGATACTTTGTCCATGGACCCCAAAGCTACGGTACCCTGAAGAGTATCTCCAAGTTCTTTGAGGAGATCCCTTTGAAGTCTCGTAAAATGGGTAAGGTAATTCAGTGACCGGAGGGTGAAGGCCACTGAAGAAAAGGCATGCTTTCCATATCTGTCCATAGTCCTGGATTCTTTGTTAGAAGGGTGAACAAAGGAGGAGGTCTCGGATAGCTCCTTCTTGGTGGCCGCTGCCAACACCATCGCATCTACAGGGACACCCTTAGTCAAAAATTTCTTCTCTGAGGGAACACTGATAAATCTGTCAGGCCTCCTCGGAACAGGCTCCATTGTATCAGACGATGTCTAGGCCTTATGAGATATGAAGCCTAACAGTTGGTCAAAAGGGGGAGTCACCCAGGAGGTGAAAGGGTGAGACCCAAAAGCATCCAGGTACAACGATTCATCCTCTGAAGGATTGGTCGGCTTCCAGCCACCCCTCTCTGTTTCAGGATTTCAAGGATGTCCGCAAAGGAGACATCCTCAGAGTGGGACCGTGGGGACCCTTTCAACTCATCTAAATCGGTATCAGAAGTGACAGACTCAGGGGAGTCTATGTGCTTCCTCTTGCACAGTATCTTCCAAGGGACTTCTTCAGAGGGGTACTCCAGAGAAGTTTCAGAAGAGACAATGCCACCAGCAGGGGCTTCCTGAGGTTCTGGGTCTCTACGCTTGGGAAGGGGTGGTGGTGATGAGACAGACACTGGGACCTGGGAGGGACGAGATGTTGGTTTTGAGAGCGGGGCTGTCTGAGAAGACAGCACTCTCTCCATCAGTTCAAAGGCCTCCCTGCCCCACTCCGATGAGACCATCCGCTCCGAAGAGACAGAAGGCTGACTCCAAGGCAGAGCAGGTAACTCCAAAACTGAGGTAGGAGCAAAGCTCAACCTAGCCGAGGCACCAAGGGGTAGAGTCGGGTCGGACGACTGTCCGAGCTGGCTCCCCTCCCCGCACCCAACTGGTAAGCGTCAGCTCCTAGACTCCTTGACATTGGAAGGAGCTGAGGACATCAGAGCTGTAGTCGGAACTAAAGATTCCAAAGGTGGTCTCGGCGCCAATGGTTCCGCTACTATCAGATCCTAACTCCCTGGCTCCAAAGACTCCAGAGTGATCGGAGGAGGAATCGATGAAGTAGGCTTTGTATGGGATGGCTCCGATTCCTTTGGGTCTGGAGATGACATTTTTTCCAGGGCTCATGTTCGAAGCAGTCTCTTCACCACCCGCTCCACATCTTCATCAGATAAACTCCTGGAAGAATGGGTGGACAAAGAAGGGGATCTCCTTCTCTCCAGAATAGGAGAGCTCAACGTTGGGGATATCAGCGCCAATAAAGGAGACCGACTCCTTGATACTTCTGTCAGCTCCATGGACACTTTTTCCGTCGAAGTAGTTCCGGGTCTATCGTAATCGAGAGCCCTCAGTTCTGACACCACCATCTTTTTAGGAGGCTTCAATACTGGAGCTGTTGTAGTTGGTTGTTTGGTTGACTTTGACTGGGTTGAAGAAAGGGAGGATGATCTGGAGCTCTAAGAGCTGTCTAAAGCTTCCTGAAAAGGCCCTTTCAACAAACCTCTTGCCAATAATTTATTTCTATGCTCATGGAGCACCCTACTACTGAAGCCGTGACATATGGTGCAGGGGTCCTGTAAGTGGATGGCACCGAGGCCATAAAAACAGCTCATGTGCCCATCTGAGAGAGACATCTTCTGTGTGCATTTATTGTACTTTTTGAACCTTGACCGCTTATGCTCCTTGGGTTCCCTTTCTCTATCCTTTTCTTTGGACATTATGCAATAAGAAAAAACAAGGCCAACACTATAGAAAAAAAAAATTTAAACTAAACATAAAACTACCTAAGGGAAACTAACTCTAATCCTTATTATTTATTTTTTGCCAACAACAAGCAGAAAAAAGGAAAGGAAAGGAAAAATAAGAATCCTCTAACTTAAATGGATTCTGTTACAAAGACAGGACAAGGAAACACAGGGGAAGCAGCCCTCTAACTTAAACGGGCCGAGAGAGCCCTCTAAGTTAAACGGAACCTCTCACCGGGTTTTGGAAGGGGTTTAACTACTAACTACCAATACCTAACGCAGACAACAAGACAAACCAACTCTCTAGAGATAAAAAGAGTAGAAAAAAAGTATTTTAGATAGATTAAACCAACAGAGAACTTTTAGTTATGTACTTACCATAACTTTAGATGTTTGGGATCCATCTCGCCTACATTCTGTACTGATGGGCTCGGAGCCGATCCCTCGGCTCCGACTTGGCACGCTATGCTATAGAGCGAAGCCTCTTACTGGCTGAGCTATTCTCTATCCCAGGATGCACCACCACTAATCCCCCAGATCTTGTTTGTCCGCATTCATGCACACATACATAACTTGTTTATATAACATTGCCAGATGTTTCAAGATGAAACAATAGAATTCGGACCGTCCGATCTCTTCTGATCTCCAAGGCAGGGGGAAGGAGGGTGGGTATTAGGAATGTAGGCGAGATGGATCCCAAACATCTAAAGTTATGGTAAGTACATAACTAAAAGATGTTATGTGATCCTATCTCGCCTACATTCTGTACTGATGGGACAGCGTCCCTAGCACCTAATTCCTGGGTGGCTCACTGGAAAACACTCCTGAGCACTGTGGAACCAAATGAAGCTCGCCCCCGAGATGCCACATCCAATTTGTAGTGGGAAATGAAAGTGTGCTGGGAAGACCACGTAGCCGCGGCACAAATGTCACTAATGGCAAGCTTAGAATGGAATGCTATTGAAGTAGCCATAGCTCTTGTAGAGTGAGCTTTGACAGGGGTCGTAAGCTCTTTATTAGAAGAGGAATAAGCTTGACTAATACAGTCCCTGATCCATTTGGCAATAGTGACCTTTGTGACGGCTTTGCCCAATTTATTATCCGAAAAGGATACAAACAATTGATCTGTTTTCCTTATTTGTTTGGTCCTATCTAAATAAAAATGCAATTGCCTGTGGACATCTAATGTGTGGAATATGTATTCCGCTTTGTTTGAGTACTTTGGAAAGAAAACTGGAAGTTCTAATGACTTTTGTAGACAAAAACTGGAACAAACCTTAGGGATAAAGGATGGATTTGGCCTGAGAGATACTCTATCTTTGTGAAAAACCAGGTACGGAGGTTTTACAGACAAAGCTTGAAGCTCTGAAACCCGTCTGGCTGAAGTAATCGCAACCAGAAAGGCAGTTTTCCACGATAGAAATTTCAAATCACATGTTGTTGCCGGTTCGAAGGGGGGGGAGTTAAGGCGCGTAACACCACATCGAGATCCCATGGGGGAGCAGGATGAGAAATCGGAGGTCGTAAAAGCGCAGCACCTTTCATGAAGGTCTTACACAATCTGTTGCTCATTAAAGGTGGGTTTATAGATTCGTGAAAATTGGAAATAGCTGCCAATTGAACAGGGAAAATGTTGGACTTACTAAATGATTCAGACAAATACACTAGGGTATCCATCAACGAAGTGAATTTAGCATACAGAAGGATTCACTGTTTACTATATGACATGTTAATGCAAGGTTCCATAGATCAAAACACTTACAAATTTTTGGTTGTGGACAACCAAAAATTCCATTTTCATGATACCCCCAAAGTCAAAAAAAAAATGCTGTGACCCGCTAAGACCAATTGTGTCAGCGAAGGATCAAATTACAGCCCCTAGCCAAGTTTGTTGATCACAAGATCAAACATGTCACCTGCTTTGGAACCATGGGTGATTGATTTGTTTATGATTTAGGCCTTTCTTGGTTTGAACAATATTATAATGGCCTTTGGGAAGAAACTTTTCTTCTCAATTCTCCTTTGATGAACAATGCTCCCTTTATACTAGGTATCTAGATGATTCAACAACACCTCCACATTTTTGAAATTTACTAGTAACTTTGACAAACAGACATTAAAATATCTTGATGTTCACATAGAGAAAAAGAGGAACCTGTCATCAAGAATTTTCAGGAAAGAAACCTTCTCCAACTCTTATTAGTTGCCATCCCCCACCAGAAAAAAGGGGTGTTGAAAGGGCAATTGGTTAGGTGACAGAATGACCTCTGATAACAAAGTTTTTCTCAAGAAACTGAACTGTTAAAGAATCTTTTACCCCAGAGGGTACCCTCTAGAGATGTTCAACAAGGTGTTGGAGGAAGTCAATACAAAAGAGCAGACACTTTTGCCCTATTTTAGGAAGGAAGAAATACTGACCCACAATTTAGGTTCAGCGGGCAATTTAGCTGAAAAGGGACAGGATTAATAACTACCTTACAATCAGCTTTTGTCAGGAACATATTTTCTAGAGAATGGGATAGCTTTTCAAAATTTTCAGATCTTGAATCTATCTTTGATAAAGAACTAACCCATGTATATCGAGAGAGGAAAAGTATCAAGAATTACCTTGAAGCAGGGATGAAAACAACAAGTGTAATAACCAAGAAAATGATCTGTGGGGAAAGTATGGTTTTAGAAGCAAGGAAAATGACCATACATTTAAATTCATTTGCTAACTGTGACACCAAAGGCATCATATATTTAGCTGTTTGCAAAAATGTCCCTCTTTGCTGGAAAGAAAGAGAGAGAGAAAGCTCAGACAGAGAATATCTGAGCACTTATATGATGTCAGGGTGAAGAAAGAAAAAGTGCATTGATTAAACAAAAAATAAAATGCAACACCACTCATTTTTTTTTTTGTATTGGAGTGGTTCCACTAATCCAGGTGGTGGAATGTGGAGACACTCATTGAGTATATAAAATTGTATTGGCAGCTCTTTTGGATGCAAACCGTAATTTTGGGCTCAATGATATGGTATCATGGCCAGTTTTGAAGATGAGAGAGCTGCAAGCTTTAACTCAAAGAAATTTTTTCAGTTTTGGTTTTATTCTTATGGTATTTTATATTGATTGCAAAAAAACAAGTGTTTTTTGGATTCTCAAGGTCTCAGTGTATGGCTTATAATTCATTCAATGGCCACAAGATGGTGCTTTGTTGTTATTTCAGATCCAAAATCCCAAATCAAGCACAACACAGAAACATTTTAAAAGTTTTATTTAAATGTATTTAAATGTATTAAAGGTTTAAATTCTTAGACAAATTATAAGTTGAGATTATATGTTTTAGAGAATTGGACTTATTTATTTAGTTTTACATAGTTTTTATGAATTAATCATTCAATTAAATGAACCTTAATTGAATGTGTTAAAGGATTGGACAACAGACCTACGACTAAATTCAAACAGCATATAAAAGCATTTCAGTTTTAAAATGGATGTATAACTGATGAAGTTGGCTAAAACGGTGTATGTGGATACGTTATTTTGTTTTGCTTGTCTTTATTTGATCCAGTCTTTGTTGTGGAGTGGTTCAAAGTGCTTATTAAAAGCAATTTTACCTTGGAGCTTCGATTTATTTGTGCCTGGTGGAGTTCTCATCACACTTTTCCTTGATGGTAGAGACTGAGGAACCTTGATTGAATAGGGAAGTTAGAAATTTCAGGACTTCCGATACAGGAATAGTGATGGGATCCAGACCTCGGAGTTGAGCCCAAATAGCAAATCTCTTCCATTTGCTAGTATACAACTTCTTAGTGGCAGACTTGTGGGCCGAAGATAAGATATATATGACTTCCAGGTTTAAGGTATGATTCCTGACTATGGTCGGAAGAGGAGGAGCCAAGCTGTCAATTTCAAGGTGTGGAGGGACTGGTGGAGTAGTCCCGACTGATGAACTAATAGGTCTGGGATCTGATCCAGGAACCATGGACCGTCCACTGCATATTTCCGAAGATAGGGGAACCATACCTGACGAGGCCAGTAAGGAGCAACTAAAATCATTTTGCTCCCCAAGTGAGATGCCTTTTGGATCACTCTGGGAAGGAGGGGAACTGGGGGAAAGGTGTATAGCAAGCCGGTGGGCCAAGGATGGGCTAGTGCGTCCATGGGGCTCTCCCCCGGGGCCGGGGTGAGGGAGACGAACTTTTTGCACTTCGCATTCAGCGGGGTTGCGAAGAGATCGCAACAAGGAATTCCCCATTTGCTGAAAATCTGAGTTGCAACCGTATTGTTCAGAGACCACTCGTGTGGAGAGAGGATCGTTCTGCTCAGTCTGTCGGCTATGACATTGGACCTGCCAGGGATATGAGTCGCCACTAGAAATCGTTTGGTCGACACTGCCCATTCCCAAACTCTCATGGCCTCTCTGCAAAGGGGGTAGGATCTGGTCCCTCCCTGCTTGTTCAGGTACCAGACTACTGACATGTTGTCGGAGTGAACGGCAATTATGCCCTGAGGGAGGTAATCGTGAAGGGCTTGTAGGGACAGAAACACCGCCCTCATTTCTAAGATGTTGATATGAAGAAGGCTCTCTTCCGAATGCCATTTGCCTTGGACTGACCTGCCCAGGGAATGCACCCCCCACCCCACCTGGGAGGCGTCCGTAGTCAAAGTGGCCACAGGAGGAGGTGGAACAAAGGGTCGTCCCTGATCCAGATTGGAGGGCACCAGCCACCAGCGAAGGTCCCGTTTGCAGGTTTCCGTGATCCATATGAGGTGACTGAGAGGGAGATCTTGAAAGGACCACTGTGTTGAAAGAAGCCACTAGAGAATTCTCATGTGCAACCTTGCTAGGGAAACTAGAAGAACCGTGGCGGACATAGATCCCAATAGCTGCAGGACCATTCTGGCTGGGGCTTTGGATCTGGGAAGTAAGGCTCGAACTTGAGCCTGTATGGTTTGTATCCTTTCTGTAGGAAGATAGACCCGCATTCGGTTTGAGTCTATCTCTACCCCGATGAATCTTATGCGTTGAGATGGCAGCAACACAGACTTTGGCCAATTGAAGGTGATTCCAAGGGAAGTGCCCAGTGATATTGTGGCTTGTAGGCTCTGCAATAGTAGATGCTTGGAGGTGGCAGTTAGGAGCCAGTCGTCTAGATACGGAAACACCTGGAATCTTAGACTTCTCAGGTGAGCAGTCACGACCGCCAAACATTTGGTGAACACCCTGGGGGCTGTGGTGAGACCAAAGCGAAGCACGCGGAACTGAAAATGACTGTCTCCTAGGCTGAAGCGCAGATGTCTCCTGGACGCCTGATGTACCATGATATGGTAATAAGCGTCCTTGAGATCTATGGAGCACATCCAAACACCTTTCTCCAGCAGTGGGAGAATGGATTGTAGGGTGACCATTCGGAACTTGGACTTTTTGACTGAACGATTTAGAATGCTGAGATCCAAAATGGGCCTCAAGTCCCCGGTCTTTTTTGGCACCAAAAAGAATCTTGAGTAAGTCCCTAATCCGATCTGGTCTGCGGGGACCGGTTGGATGACTCCTTTTTGAAGCAGCTTTGAGACTTCTAAGGCTGCAATTTCCCGTTGACTGGGTGGCGGGTCCGGGATTTTCTTGGACTGAGGTGGGGAGTGAGAAAAAGGAATGGCGTAAAATCCAGCGATAATTCGAAGCACCCATCGGTCCGGAGTGATACCTTCCCAGGCTTTCAGGTGCCTCAAGAAACGACCCCCGACTGGCTCCGGAGCTGCACAGTCGGGCAATTCCTCAGGGACTGTGAAAGGCTGAAGAGCCACGAAAGGACTCGTGGTCTCCAGTGTTGCGGGGGCCTCTGCCGCCTCTGGGGTGGCGTCTTCCAGAAGAATTTCCCCCTCCTCTGCCTCTGGAAGGGGGATCGTCCTGCTGTGAGGGATAAGACTTCCGAGATCTACGGAACCACATTTTCCCTCCTCTTTTAGCCTTGGGGTAAGGCCGAAAGGGAGTGGAAAATCGTGCCCCTACGGCAGTCAAAGTCTTACCTTCCTGCTCGCAGCGGGTCAATGTGTCCTTTACCTTGGATCCAAACAAAGAGGACCCATCAAAGGGGGCGTCGGCAAAGGAAGACTTGAAGGCTTCTGCAAAATGACACAGGCGGAGCCAGGCTTGCCTCCGTAGAGCAATACCTGTACCCGCCACTCTACTCGCCCCTTCTGCCGCATAAGAAAGGAGCCTCATGGACGAGTTTGATATGGATGACAGCGTAGCCAACTGAGAGCCAACCGTCTGGGCCAGCTGCTCAGGTAGGTTACCCAAGAGGGTATCTGAAAGCTCCTTGATCAGATCCCTCTGAAACCTGGTGAAGTGCGTTAAATAGTTCAGGGATCTTAAAGTAAAGGCCGCTGAACTAAGGGTGCGCTTACCGTACCGATCCATGCTCCTAGACACCTTATTAGGAGGATGGACGGACGTCGAAGCCTCTGCTACATCTTGCTGGGTAGCAGATGCCACCACCAAGGCATCTACAGCCACACCTTTCGTCAAAAACTCCTTTTCTGGGGGTGCTGACAGGAACTTATTTGGGCGAGCAGGCACCGGTTCCACAGAGTCTGGGTGTTCCCACGCCCTTCGACAGATCAAATCTAGGAGCTCGAAGGGCGGAGACACCCAGGAGGCGGAGGGCTGAGCCCCGAAGGCCTTAAGGAACACCGACTCGTCAGCAGAAGGGGGTTTGGATTGCCAGCCGCCTCGTTGTTTGAGGGCTTCCAGGATGTCTGCAAAGGAGACATCATCAGAGGATGAATTAGGGGACCCCTCTGCATCATCAAGATCAGAGTCTGACGTGAGAGACTCATTGGGGGAGTCAACGTGCTTCCTCTTGCACGATCTTTTCCTTGGGGGTTCCTCCGAAGAAGCTTCAGAGGGACCTCCAGGAGGGGGGGGAACCCCCAGTGGGGGTAACCTCAGGCCTCGGGGCTCCGCTGTCTAAGGACAGGGGGACTGCCAAAGACCCAATCTCCGTATGCAGGGAGGGTGCTGGAGAGACCGTGGAGGTAGCCAAAGAAGATTTGGCTAACGCACTCCTCATGGCCCTGAAGGCCGGACCACCAGAATCCTGGGAAGGTCCCACTTCCGTGGCCACAACAGTACACGGTACCCCCGCAGCCGACGCACCAAGAGGAAGGCTTGGGACCGAAAACATCAGTCCCGAAGCGTCCCCCCCGGGGCCGACAGAGGAGGTCCGCGTACCGAACTCCGACTCGAGAGCCGGGGTTGGAGTAAGGGTCGGGCCCGACCCTAAAACCTCCATCAGTTCCACCAGCACCGGCTCCAACGGTGCCGAGGCTGTTGGAGGAGGAACCATAACTACAGGATGGACCATCGGCTCCGAAGCCGAATGGGCTGGAGCCAAAACTAACTTTTGGAACACAGGAGACTGGAAAAGTCTTAGGAGCACCCTGTCGATGTCCGAATCAGACATCTTGGAGGATCTAGATGACACCGATCGGGTCCGAACCAACTTCTCCATCGGCTCCAAAGGACTGGGGGACCGGCTCTGAATGGACTCAACCAAGATCGGTTCCGAGGGAGATCCCAAAACAATTTCCCTCGGTGCCGAGGAGGGCTTCGCCGCCGAGGAGGGCTTCGGCGCTGAAGGGGAAGAGTCTGAGCCGGCAACCCTCATCGGCTCCAAAATCAGTGGAGCCGATGAAGGTGACCCGCCTCTCGATGCCCCAGTCCTCGGCTCCGAAACCAAAGGAGCCGAGACTGGAGGCATCGAGGCAGACCGTTCTGCCCTCGGCTCCAAAGTCCGTGGAGCCAATGGAGAAGCATGCCTAGGTTTCTTAGCAGTCGGTTCCGACGGACTGGTTGGAGCCGACACTTTCTTCTTCTTAGTAGGAGAGGAAGAGGAAGATAAGGCCCCCTCAAAGGAGGGTTTAATCAGCCCTTTCAATATTAATTTATTCTTCCTCTCTTGGAGGACTCTAGAAGAAAAGGCGTGACACATGCTACAGGACTCCTGTAGGTGCTTGGTGCCTAAACAATATACGCACGAGGAGTGGTCATCGGTTATAGACATTTTATAACCACACCTCGTACACTTTTTGAACCCTGAGGGTCTATGTTCTTTTGACATCTTAACTGACTACCAAAAAACACTACAACAAGATAAAGTAGCACTATCTGCTCAGAATGAGATTTTAAACACAATACAAAAATTTTAAACCAACTATTTTTTTTTTTTTTTTTAAAACGACACAATACAATATCAAAAAGAAAAATACAGAAAGGAGGGCCAAGACCCTCTAATTTAAACAGGTACTTGACCTCCTAGAAAAAATAATATACACTAGCTGAAGAATAGGGGAAGGCCCCTCTAACTTAAACGGGAAACCTTTCCCTTAATCAAAAACACAATTTTTCACAACAAAATTCTTCAAAACACACTCGTACAACAATAGCTGTTAAAACAGTTTTTTGGGTAAGAATAAGCAAATTCCTGACAGGAACTTTGAAAGAAAACAGTACTTAGCTCAGCCAAGTTTGAGACCACGTCCTAGCTTGTAAGCGGCAAACGAGATCTGGGGGAATTAGTGGTGGTGCATCCTGGGATAGAGAATAGCTCAGCAAATAAGAGGCTTCGCTCTATAGCATAGCGTGCCGAGTCGGAGCCGAGGGATCGGCTCCGAGCCCATCAGTACAGAATGTAGGCGAGATAGGATCACATAACATCTATACTTAGCCAACGAGCCAGAAGGAACACTTCTCGATCGCTTGAGCGGCAAACAAGATCTGGGGGTGCGGCCTAGAGTATCATGGGATAGGAGTTGACCTCGAGCCACTGGAAGCTCTCTAGCATTAGTATTCGGCTGAGTCAGAGCAGAGTTAGGCTCTGAACCCAACCTGCAAGAATTACGGTGAGATATGACAACATAACATCTAAAGTTTATACATGCTGTTATAAACACTGCTGGTCAGGGAGAAGGATATGATGGTACTTCTCTTGCTTAAGTAGCCACTGGATCTAGCAGCATGAGTACATTTAGGAGAAAAACAGTGAAAGAAATATGAATTACATATGAATACTCTGTTTGCAAGTTCTTTTGAAAAATGTAACTGATCTATTTATTTCTCATAGCTTATACCACAGTATAATATGCTGTAAAAAGGGCATACAATATTAAGAATTTTATCAGCTTCCTACACAAAATCTTCTAAATTTTGCACTACTACATAACTAGTACAGTCTCAGCCTCTTAAGTAAAAACCTATAAAGTTTTATGCAGATAACAACACCCTTTCGGGGCAGGCAGAAACACTAACTGCTGTCTGGACCCTAAGTGATAGCATTCTGATTAACATGGACAAAAGGTAAGTGGATAGGGTTATCTCTAGCAGCATAGAGGAATAAAGTGCTTATTACAGCACAGAGGGCCATAGTTTGATGCGTGATGAGGAGCTTTGATGCCTGATGGAGCTTGCCAAGGAGGATGGGAGTAAATGGCTGCTGCAAGTTCACCCTTCTTGGGGAGGCAAAAGGTAGCCCTGGTTTGCAACTTGGGTAACAAGTACCAAGAGTACTAGGTATTGCACCAGCAAACCATGAGCCTTCTCAGCACATGATGCTACTATGCATTTGCACGTTGCCAAGATAGTAAGTTAATAACACCCTTACAGCAAGGTTGCAGTCATGTAGCTTGGAAGAGTCACTGCTAGGAAGGAGGTGCCTCACAAGGGGAGTGAAGGCAGCTGCACAAGACCAGCAAGCTTGGTCCACTTTGTACCACCCAGACCTTGTTGGTGGGGGAATAAACAAGATGACTTGGTTACCTGGGCAGGAATGAATAGACCCAAAGGGCTTTTCCCTAGCCTGGGGATGCCAGGCTCTTACTCCCATGGAAAGAATGGACTGACTGAATGCAGGTGGAGGAAAGTACAGTGGTGTAAGTAAACTTGTCATAACAGTAGATATTCAAATGATCACTGCTGCAGTAGTCTAAGCAATACGGGGTTATATCCTGCATAGGATAGAGTAGCCAGACAGCTTTCAATTTTAGGACACCCTCCACATGGCCAAACCATTAGTCAGCTGTTTGCATGACAAGCCCATTCAAAGCTTTCATGCCAACCGGGAAAAGGAGGCTAAGTCCTGAAAGGAGATTCCAAGGAAAAGAAAAATAAATGCATGCCCACTCTCTGGCATTAAAAACACACACCAAAAACTAAGGGGGAACAGGGTGAGAGCACTCACTGCGGCAGTGATTACTCAAACATCTCCTGTTATGGTAAGTTAGTTACACAACTTTAATATGCTCATCATATTGTTTGCTGCTGCAGTAGCCCAAGCTACATGGGGTAGATTGCCATAGTTTAGGATACTGAGAGGAGAAAGGTGAAGGGTCCAGCAAAGTGTGCCTAGGTATGGAAAAGGAATCTCGTTTATAGTGTTTTGTAAAATTGTTCACAGAGGACCAACTTCCTGATTTTAGAATACTTCTAGAGTCCACCCTTATCCAGAAAATCCACAGATGAAGCAAAGACCCTGGTACAGTGAGCTTTGAACTGCCTGGAACAATTCTGATGAGGTAGGAATAACAAAAGTATGCACAAAACAGCCATTTAGAATGTCTGCTTTGACACAGGTTGCCCTTTCTTCTTACCTGCACAATAAATGAACAACTGATTGGAAGGTCTGAAAGATTTGGCTTTGTCAAGATAGAACCCAAGTTGTCCGTGGACATCCAAGCTATGAAGTACCTTTTCTCTCTCATTATTAGGTTCTGGACAGAAAACAGGGACCACTTTAGGCATAAAAGAAGGATTAGTTCTCAAAGATGCCCTTTCTTTGTTAAAGGCAAGTAGTTGTTGACGCACACAGACATTCCTCTTGCAGAGGTCAAAGCAACTAGCAAAATTATTTTCCAGTTTAAGAACCTCAAGTCAGCCAGATAATTCAAATGGAATAAGTGCTAGATTCTATAATACAAAGTTAAAATTCTGAACAAGAGTCAAAGATTTTCTTTGAGGCTTCTTATTGTAGCACCCCTTTCAAAAACATTTTCACATTTGAATGCAAGTTGAGAGGGTGATCCCTGGACAGACGTGCGGAAATGGCAGACAAATTAACTTTGATAGGATAGTAACTCACACAAATACTGTAAAATCAGGGAAACACTAGCCCTGAATGGATGCTTGCTGTTTTGTTAGCACCAAATAGAAAACCTTTTCTCCTGATGGATATATGATGTTCTACTAACAGGCTTTCTTACCTCCACTAGTACCTGCTGTACATCCTCAATAAATGGGTGCCTAGAAGGCATTAAGGCCTTACCCATCCAGGCAGTCAACTGTAGTTGTTTGGTGTTGGGATGTATCAAACACCCCTGTCCTTGTGTGAGTAAATCCAATCTGCGAGGAAATGTGTGGTAATTGCCTCTGCCTAATTCCAAATGAAGGGAGAACCACTGTTGCCTAGAACAGAAGGGAATCACCACAATGGTATTTTGGGAATCCTTCTAAATCTTTTAGAAGTACTCTGGATATTAGAGGAAAGGACAAACAAGCATAAAGGAAAATACAGTTGCACAAGTCCTTCCAATCACCAGGCAGTACAGGGACTGCCTTACAGATCTACAGACAAGGACCCTTTCGGTTTTCTAGGGTCCAGCAGGAAGGAAAATAGAAACAAAAGTTTTATCAATGCCTACCATAGCTCTCAACCTCTTAGAGCAAGACATAAGGACAAAGCCATAAATAAAAGTGGGACAAAGGCTCAAAAATAGGGACTTTTTTTTTAAATATTGCTCTTACAAAGTTAGAAAGTTCATAACAGGTTTTGCATTAGCATGAATCTTCTAAAGGGTAGGAAGTCTGAAACTCAAATGTCATTATTTTCTAACTTCAGTCTTTAATGATTTACCACTAATTTGTCAGAAAACCACAATTTTATGAAAAATGGGCCAAAAATAGGAGGCAAAAATCTGGACATTCTGCGACAATCTGTACAGCTGAGAGGTATGACGCCTACTGTTCCGATACCAAAAAACATACACTCACACCCACAAACAGTGGGGCAGTGTTCAATGGCAACCCAACTATGTACATCCACAAAAGGGGGATGGTGGGTGGCTACTCACAATAAGGAATTGTTTTCTGTGAACATCTACTGCTACAATAAAGTAGGACTTGCACAATAGTACTATTTTCAACAAACACTGCCTTACTGGCATTCAGGTAGATTCTCAAAGCTTATCCAGCCTGGCAGAAGGAAGGATATAGGTCCAAGAGCCCCTGCAGAATGGTCCTTGAGAAGCCTGCTCTGGATAAAGAAAATGCATCAGCTTGTACTGCTTCATAAAGGTATGGACAGAGGATCAAGTTGCTGTCTGCAAAATATTTAGTCCACTCCTTTTCAATGCACCACTGAAACGGAAAAGGCCCTGGTGGAATACACCTTTACCTTGCCATGATGGGTGTAACAAAAAAATAACAGATGACAATCAATGTGCACTAGTTTGTTTAGAGACAGATTGACTCTTCTTTGCTACTGTTTAGGAATTAAAAAGGCTTTTAAGCCCTCCTGAAAGGTTTCAATCTGTCACAATAGTACCCGAGTTGCTGCTGTACATCCAACGTATGAAGTATCCTCTCTCCTTTATTCTCAGGTTCCTGGAAGAACACAGGGAGGTTAACAGACTGATCAAGAGTGAATTCACAGACCACGTTTGGCATGAAAGAAGTATCAGTGTGTAACACGACCCTATCCCTGTGGAAAATAAGGTAAGGTTGCCCCCCACCATGACAGCTTACAGTTCAGAGACCCATCTTGCAGATATCAGAAAACTAAGCAAACAGTTTTCCATATGAAGCTCTTCAAGATCAGCCTAAGTGCAGGTTTGGTGGGTGATAAGGTCATTTTTTTCAGGATATAGTTGAAATCCAATGAAGGGGGACTCGTATGCCATACCCCTTTCATGAACAGCTTTACCAAAAGAGAAGAAAGAGGAGGATCCATTGGCAAACAAGTAGAAATGGCTGCTAAATGCATCTCAATGGATGCATACAAAAAGCCATCCTGAAATAGCTCACACAAATATTTCAAGACTAGAGGGATGTCAACTTAAAAGAACAGTCTGTTCTCATAAAGACACCACTTAGAAAACTTCATTCATTTGTAAACATAATTTGCTACTAGCTCCGGACTCTTGTGGAACAAGTACCGAAAAAGAGTCAGTCATCAAGGCTGTCACTTGTAGTTTCTCCAAACTGTGGTGCATCAGTTGTCTCTGTAATTTTGTGAGCAAATCCAAAATGCCCTTGGACACTATCATTATAAGGGAGAACCAAAATTGCCTGGGCCAACAGGGGGCCCCCCACACGGATCTTCACAATTTATTTCAGAATCTTCAGAAGTGCCCTGTGAATCAGTGGAAACATATACAGGAACACTCCCATCAAAAAGAATGAGAATGAGTCTGTCCTCCAAGCAAGACTGTGAGGATGCCTGGATCAGTATTTCTCCAGCTGTCTGTTTTGAATTGAGGTGAACAGATCTATTTGAGGCATTCTTCACATCTGAACTATATCCTTAAACACCACTGCCAGGTTTCCCCTGGATCTACTTAGTCTGCCACAGTGTTTGGCTCTGACGGGATGTATGAAGTCGGAAGAGTCAGAGAATGCTGTAAAGCCAGCTGCATGGCCATCACTGCCAACCGACGCAGAAGATATGACCTTGTACCCCCTCATTTGTTTGTACCACATCACTATTGTGTTGTCTGTAACCACAAAGAGAGGAACCGGAGTCGGTTCCCTATCAGAAGACCAAAGACACATTCTTTCGAATGCGTCTTTGTCAAACTCAAAAGGCGGAAACAGCAAAAGATCGAAGCTGCTTTTAAGCAAATTCTTTCCCTGGGAAAAAATTTGTTGGCCGCTTCGTTACTCTGCCATTTTCGGCACTGTAGTGCGGTCTCGGAGTTGGTATATTTAAGTAGGGGGGTGTGGGGCGGGCGAAGCCCCCCACTTAATGTCATGTTTAAAGTGTTTATTTTATTTTATTTTGTTGGAACAGCAATTTTTTTCCCTAGGGAAAAAAAACTGCTGTTATGACAGTTCGAAATTGTAAGCTTTAGCTTACATAGGGTCGATTAATCACCGTTCGCTTTTTTAAGCGTTCAGTGATCTAATATAGACCCCCCCCCCCCCCGAGTCCATAGGTGGTGAAGGACTTCCAAGGTGTGGATCACCACCAACATTTCTTTGATACGGATGTGCTTCTGTGCATTGCTGGATCACAAAATGGCTTTCCCTTGCACTCTTATTGGCAAAACTCACTAAGTGAAATCAGAAGAATCTATCTGGACAAAATGCACTAGAACAGGTGGTAAGAAGGAAAGTCCTGGAATGATTCTCAGCTGTGCTCCTCACCATTGTAACTTTCATCTAATGAAGGGCAGCACTGGCAGGACAGTAGACCCAAAAGAGGTCCTGTCAACTTTGTAATGAGTAATAAAGGTATGAGGTCTTGACCAAGTGGCTGCTGCACAAATGTTATCTATACGAAGTCTGGCAGAAAAGGCCGAGGATGTAGACACTGCTCTGGTAGAATGAGCCTTAATTTTTTGTTGTAAGGGCATATTAGCAGCTGAATAAGCAAATGTGATGCAATCGGATAACCACTTAGAGTTGTTTTGGCCACTGGCATACCTTTTTTGGAATATGAAAAGGAAACAAAAAGCTGTTCAGATTTCCTAAAGTCTTTTGTTCTGTCCAATTAAAATCTGAGCTATGAACATCAAGTTTGTGCAGCATATGAACATCAAGTTTGTGCAGCATATATTCTAAGTTGTTGGAGTGATTGGGGAAGAATACTGGCAAATCAATAATTTGATTAAGGATAGCCTCAGTACAGACTTTAGGCATTACCTGTAGCAAATCAATAAGCAAGGGTAAAGTGCCTCAGAACAGCACAAAAATCAAAATCCAAATGTAGAAACTCCCTGTGGCACAACACAACAATGAGAAGCTGACCTTTTATTAAAATAACAAAAAATGAAAATAAAACAAAATGAAAAGAAACGTTTCAATGCAATAAGTGCTTTCACATTTCAAGAGAATGCTTCATCAGACTGTTCAAAACCTAATAGACAACTGCATTTAAAAACTTCATTCAATTAATTATTCAACCAATCAGGTGTACTATCTAATTATGAATAATATCAATTTATGTAAATCCAGCCATAAGCCTGATGTTAAAAATCACAGAAATAAATGAAGACATTTTATAAAAACTGTTTGAAAATATAAATGCTATATAAAAATATATACTATTTAAACATATATTTTAAAAAAATGTGTATTATGAAGCCTGCAAAACATATAAAGTGTCAATAAACTAATTCCTATGAGCCTACATCAGAGTCAAGGTGAAACTATCATGAGGTATGGAAGACGTATTAATCTAAGGCTATGTAACAAATCAGATCTAAATGAGACCATGGAACATATCTAGAACTACACTTTGAAAAGGTATCTAAAAGATATATACAAGTACATATATATATATATATATATATATATATATATATATATATATATATATATATATATAAAATGTATAAAATATCAAAAAGTATAGTAAAATGTGTTTCATGGAAACATCAATGCTTGAAGCCCCTTCCACTAAGAAATGATTTCAACGAAACTCTGTCATTTAAACCAGAGGCTCTGTCTGCCTGTAGCCTCATAATCCATCTGGTTTCTCTTTGTTCAGTGTAATTCTTGTAATCACCTAACCTGGTATCTTTATCTATCAATTCTATGGCCATGAACTTAAAATTATGTGCCGTACCTTTGTCTATAACGGTTTTAGCCAAAGCATTATCATCTTCCCTATTGATGGCATAAATATGTTCTCTTACACGTTCTCCAAGGGTTCTATTGGTCATACCTACATAAAATATGTGCACACTGTGCATACAGCTAAATAGACTAGATCACGTGTTCGACAGTCTGCATAGAACTCAAATTTATATAGTTTTCCTGTATCTGGATGAATGAACTTATTATTATTCAACACATAACAGCAATGATTGCAAGTCCTACATGCGTAGGTCCCTTTCCTATCTGATTTTACCTGCTGTTTCTCTTTCCTCTCATAGCATAATAGACGTTTCAATGATTTAGTGTTTTTATATGTGAAATTAGGGGAATCACCTACTAATTGATGTAACTTCTCATCTATAGTTAAGATGTTCCAATTCTTCATAAAAATCTCCTTAATTTTCCTATTATTATTGGTAAATGATATCACAGGCCTATTTGATGCGATTAAATTCTCTGCTTCCTCATTTAAGCGGCAACCATCCTTACCACCATATATATATGGTTTCCACGTTGAACTCCTCCTTGCTATACTTTCCTGAAATGCACTTACCATTTCATCCGATTTATAACCCCTATCTTGGAATTCATCATGTAGAACCTCAACTGTTTTTTGAAACTCAGCGTCTTGACTAGTGAGTCTGGATGCCCTTATAACTTGACCTTTCACAATACTCCTATAAACATGTGTAGGATGCATACTGGTGCGGTGTAATATAGAGTTTTTCCTGCAATCTTTTCTAAATAGCTGCATCTGTAAAGAGCCTCCCCCTCTCTTATTAACAAAACATCCAAAAACTCTTATCTTCTCTGCTGACCATTTTCCATCAAAAGACAGAAAACTGGTGGTGCTGTTGACGCTGAGTTTCAAAAAACAGTTGAGGTTCTACATGATGAATTCCAAGATAGGGGTTATAAATTGACAGAGTTTCATTGAAACCATTTTAGTGAAAGGGGCTTCAAGCATTGATGTTTCTATGACAGACATTTTACTATACTTTTCTGCTATTTTTATACATTTTATATATATATATATATATATACTTGTATATATCTTTTAGATACCTTTTCAAAGTGTAGTTCTAGATATGTTCCATGGTCTTATTTAGATCTGATTTGTTACACAGCCTTAGATTAATATGTCTTCCATACCTCATGATAGTTTCACTTTGACTCTAATGTAGGCTCATAGGAATTAGTTTATTGACACTTTATATGTTTTGTAGGCTTCATAATACACATTTTTTTAAATATATGTTTAAATAGCATATATTTTATATAGCATTTATATTTTTAAACAGTTTTTATAAAATGTCTGTTCATTTATTTCTGTGATTTTAGCATCAGGCTTATGGCTGGATTTACATAAATTAATATTTATTCATAATTAGATAGTACATCTGATTGGTTGAATAATTAATTGAATGAAGTTTTTAAATGCAGTTGTCTATTAGGTTTTGAACAGTCTGATGAAGCATTCTCTTGAAATGTGAAAGCGCTTACTGCATTGAAACATTTCTTTTCATTTTGATTTAGTTTCATTTTTTTGTTATTTTAATAAAAGATCAGCTTCTCATTGTCGTGCTGTGCCTCAGGGAGTTTCTACATTTGGAAAAGGAGGGATTAGTTTGTAGTGAGACTCTGTCAGCATGGAAAATCAAATAAGGAGGTTTAATGAACAAGGCTTGAAGCTCTGACACACTGCGGGCAGAAGTAATAGCTACTAGAAAGATAGTCTTCCATGACAAATATTTCAAATCACATGAGGAAGCTGGTTCGAATGGAGGGAGAATAATGCGAGAAAGCGTAAAATTTAGATTTCATGGGGTATACGGAGATTTCACAGGTGATCTGAGATGAAAGGTCTCATTGAGAAAGGCTTTGGATAGCTTGTGTGACATTATGTCCAATCCTTCAAATCCAAGGTGAAAATTAGAGACAGCAGCAAGTTGAACACAAACTGTTGCTGCTGCAGCTCCTTTGTTAAAAATCATGTTCAAGAACTTTAGTATAGAGGCCACAGGGGCTAGGTAGGGATCAATGTTGTTTTGAGAGGCCCATATAGAAATTTTTTTTTCCATTTGCTAAGGTATAGCTTCCTCGTAGAGGATTTATGAGAGGATATTAGAATTAGCTTTGTCTCATTAGAAAGGCTATGGAACCTGGCTATGATGAGAATTGGAGAAGCCAAGCTGTCAGCTTTAGGGACTGAAGAGAGGGATGAAGTTCCCCCGACGAGTGTGTCAGAAGATCTGGAACTGTGTCCAGAATCCAGGGGTCCTCCAACTGATGAAGTCGAAGGAAGGGAAACCAAATCTGATGAGGCCAATGAGGGGCTATAAGAATGATGGTCCTTCCCAGTGCTTTTGCTTTCTGTAGTATTTTGGGTATCAACGGGATGAGTGGGAATGCATACAGGAGACCCGGAGGCCAATCGTTTACGAGTGCGTCCCTTGGAGCTTCTCCCAGAGGGGTAATCAGTGCAAAGAAGCTTCTACATTTTGTGTTCATGTGCTGTCAAAAAGGTCGCAGCAAGACTGTGGAATATCCTGTCCACTATTTCTTTCTTGAGGGACAACTCATGAGGCAACAGAATTGCTCTGCTCAGCTTATCTGCTATCATGATGGATTTCCCTGGGATGTGCATTGCTAACAGAAAATGCTGAGTGGATATAGCCCACTGCCATACTCTTAGGGCCTCACGACAAAGGGGGTAGGACCTGGTTCCTCCATGTTTAAGTACCAGACCACTGACATGTCTGACTGAATTGCAATTGTACCCAGTGGAAGAGTGTCCTGAAAGTACTGCAACGCTAAAAGTACTGCTGTCATCTCTAGGAAATTGATATGCAGATTTCTCTCTTGATTGGTCCATGTGCCTTGGGCTGTTCTCCCCTGAAAATGCCCCCCACCCTATCAGGGAAGCATCCGTGGTCACTGTGGCCGCTGGTGGGGGTAGAACAAAGGGACGACCTATTGTGACATGGAGAGAGGTCAACCACCACTGAAGATCTTTTTTGCATTTGTTCATGATCATTATGAGATGAGACATTGGAAGTTCTTGTAAGACCACTGAGTGAACAACAGCCATTGCAGAATCCGCATATGCAAGCGACCTAACGGTATGGATAAAATTGCAGCTGCCATCATGCCTAACAATTTTAGTATTTCTGACGCTGGAGCCTTGTTTTTGGATATAATATTGCGGACCTGCTGACGGAGTAGTAAGGCTCTTTCTGCTGGAAGTCTCAGAGTGGTGGTGGTGTCCAGTATGTTGCGATGGCGACAAGGCAGATTTTCCTGAGTTTATTGTAATGCCTAGCTGACTGCAGAGTGAAAGAGTGGTGTCCCTGGCTTGTATGAGGTGATGCCTGGTGGTGGCGGTAAGGAGCCAGTTGTCTAGGTATGGAAACACCTGGAATCCTAAAGGCCTCAGGTGAGCCGTGACCACTGCCATGCATTTGCTGAACACTATGGAGGCCGTAGTGAGACCAAAAGGCAGGGCTCAAAACTGGTAATGATTGGCTCCCAGGTGGAATGCAGATGATCCCTGGATGGTCTGGCCATTTTTATGTGGTAGTACGCATCCTGAAGATCTATCAAGCACATCCAATTGTCCTTCCCTAAAAAGGGAAGTATCAACTGAAGCGTGACTATCCGGAACTTCTCTTTCTTGACAGATCTGTTTAGTCTACTGAGGTCAAGTATAGGTCTCCAGTCCCCCATCTTTTTTGGAACTAAAAAGAATCCTTGAGTAAGTTCTGGATTTTATCTGGTCTGCTGGGACTGGTTGGATGACTCTTTTTGTTAGCAACGACCGGACCTCTATTGTTGCCTGTTCCCTGTAACTGGGCGGAACGTCCTGGATATTTTTTGTCAGTGGAGAGGGTGTGGCGAAAGGAATGAAATATCCTCTGGAAATGTTACTTTGTACCCAGTTGTCATTTATTAATTTGAGCCAGGCATCTAGATACAAAGATAACTGACCCTTGACAGTTTCCAGAGTAGGATAGTCGCTTCCCAAAAACTGATCTGCATCTTCCAATGTTTGCCCCTGGAGGGTGTTCTGAAAGGCTCCTTGGGCTTTGTGGAACCACATCTTTCCTCCCCTTTGACCCTTGGGATAGGGGTGGAAAAATGGACTCTGACAGCAGACAGAGTCTTTCCTTCCTGCTCACACCTGGTAAAAGTTTCCTTAACTTTGGGCCCAAACATCAAAAGGGGTATTTACAAAGGATGACTTAAAGGATCCAGGCGTGTCTCCTAAGAGCAATTCCTGTACCCGCTGCCCTGATCATTCCATCAGCTGCACATGAAATGAGGCGCATAGACGAGTTCACTATGGAGTTGAGGGGATCAAGCTGGGAGGCAACATTATCTGAAGCTCCTGCAGCTACTGTACCCTGAAGAGTATGTCCCAGTTCTTTAAGGAGATCTCTTTGCAGTCTAGTAATGAACTGTAAGTGGGCTTCCCATATCTATCCATGATCCTAGAATCTCTGTTAGGAGGTTAGATAGAAGAGGAAGTTTCTGAAATTTACCACCATGGCATCAACTGGCACACCCTTTGTAAGAAAAGATTTGTCTTGGGAGACAGAAATACATTTATTAGAGACCAGCTGCATAAGCTCATTGAAGGGCAGAGACACCCTAGAGGTGGAGGGCTGAGACATTTCTAATATCTCAGCAAATTAGATATCTTCAGAGGGTTCTGATTCATCCAAGTCAGTATTGGATGTCAAGGACTACTTTCTCTTCCTGGAAACCTCATCAGTGGGGCTTCTGGTGAGGTCTCGGAAGAGCAGGGGCTTCCTGAGGCTCTGGGTCTCTATGCTTGGCAAGGATATGTGAAGCAGAAACAGACACAGGCGCTTAGCCAGACCTGAAGTCGAAGATGTCTTAGTCATGACTTTGAAGGCACCTCACAGTGGGCTCTGAGCCAGAGGTAGGAGCCGAGCTCATCCAAACCGAAGCCCTGAGAGGTAGAGCTGGAACCAACAAGTCGGTCCGACTATCCTCCCCGGACCCGACTAGAGAGTGTCAGCTCCTAGATTCCTCAATCGGCACCGAGGACATCAGGTATAGCTCGGAGGAGGTCTTTGGCTCCAAAGCCATTTGGTCTTTAAGGGCAGGTCGGTGCCTGTAAATCCACATCCAAATTGGAAAGGCTAATCGAAGACCAAGATGAGTGGATAGAAGGAAGTACAGACTGCAGAAGTGCAGACTTCAGCACTTTGGATACCGGTTCCAAAACCAGGGACCGGCTCTGAAAGGACAAGACGGTTGGCTCCGAGGTCTGTGGAACCGACAAAGACTTTTTTGATTTCTTTACCTCAGAAGTAGAAGACTTTGAGGATTTACTGGACCCATCTTAGTCGCTCAAAGCTTCTTGGAATGAAGGTTTAAGTAAACCTCTGTCGATCTTTCTCCTGGAGAACCCTAGAAGAGAAAGAATGACAGATGGAGCAGCTTTCCTGGAGATGCAATGCTCCCAAACAATAAACACATTTCACATGACTGTCAGCGACAGACATTTTCTGCCCACATTTGGGGGATTTCTTAAACCCTGACTTAGGGTGTTTGTCTTGGTCAGCCAAGTAACACACACAATATCAAAACTGGACACACCCAAACAAGAAATATCAATAAGCCCTTTAAAAAGTATGGGCTAAAACAGTAAACAACACACACACACTCTCGAAGCTATTTATCTAAACTCTATCAAAGCTTTGACAGAAAGTCACTATTCAAAACTCTAAATAGTAATATATTAAAGCTGTGACAGAAAGTCAGTAATCAAAGTTCTAACAATAAATATACCAAACTGTGACAGAAAGGTCACTATGCTAAACACACAATTCAAATTCTAAAGGTTAAATACCAAAACTTGTGAGAGAAAGGTCACTATTCTAAGCAGACAATACTATCTAAGAACTATTAAAGATAACAAAGCCTAAATAAAAAGAGGCCAAAAGAGCTAATTATTAAGAGAGAAAAGAGGCACACTAAGAGAAGGAAAACCACATAAGCTATTCTAAGTATTTAAAGGTAAATATTAAAGAATTTTTATCAATATTATAAAATATTTGAAGAAAAAAAGTTTTCACTGGCCCAAGCTAGTGAGAACCTCTGATCTATTGCAGTGGCAAACTAAATTGGTGTAACTCTAGGTGCATCAATGGATAGGGACTTGGCCTCAAGCTATCTGAAGACCTCGAGCTTTATAGTAGGCTGACTCAGAGCTGAGGATCGGCTCCGAACCCATCTGTAAGAATGAACGGCGAGATAGAACAACTTCACATCATCTGCTTCTGAATCTGTTCATCCTCAGAGAAAACTGACTGGTCAGACTATGACATTTCTAAAAGGTGAAAACACAGCTGAACACTGCTGCCCTGTAATGTGGTGGGTCTTCTGTCTCTGTTTGTGCATTCACTGCACTAGTGGGAGAATCCCATATGGAGATGCATCAGCACTGACAACAAATTCTGTAACCCTGACTTCCCCTGCACCTAAAGAGTTTAGTTCAACCATACTTGAACCAGGCAATGGTACATTCCTGTCTGACCCTCGTGTCATGCACACTTGTGGTACTAACACTATCAGGAGATCTGGAATCAAAAGAAGGTGACTGGTCCAACAGCCTCTCCAAGGCTACTCTGAAGTCAAACAACAGAGACTGAGGCATTTTCCCTGATTTACTTTTATGGTTTTTAGATGCACAAGGGTTGGGGGGGCACTGTCTCAGAGTCCATCTAGCCAGGGGACAAAAACCTATCCAGAGCAATGACAATAATGGCTTCACAGTCAGCCAGTAAAAAATAAAATCCACTATTTCCCCTGCAATTAGAAATCTGAAATCCATTTCTGCAGGGGGTACTATTCCAAACACTGCAATGAATAAAATGTCAGTAGTTTCAGTAACATGTCAACGCAGAAAATACATGCACAAAGATCCCCAAAAAAATTGTAAAGAGGGGGGCTGGTTTCAGTCCAAATTAATGCATATAGCCCAAAACAGAATTAGAGATGAAATAAAATATAAACTTATGAAAAAGTCTTGTCAGAACAAAATCAGTTAATTTTAATCATCTCAAATAATCATAACCCCAAAGAAAAAAAATGTAATATCAGAAAGCTATCCTGTCAAAACTGCAAAATGAAGTTTTTAATCAACATTATAAACAGCCAAAGACTGCGGTGGTGGTGCTGCGGTAGCGTTGTCGCCTCATAGCAAGACGTTGTCCTGTTCAATTCTCAGCTAGAGCGTCTTCTGTGTGGAGGTATACGTAAATGGGGCGTGCCTTCATTGAAGGTTGTGCGTCAGGGCTGGTAACCCGGTATGTAAAAATCTACTACTAATCATTAGCGGACCGGAGTTCCACTGTGGCAACCCCTAACCGGGAAAAGCCGAAAGACACAAACAAATAAACAGCCATAGTTAACTCCTGGCTGTTAAAGCATAAGGTAATGAGAGGCACTGTACCAAAACATCTTTATTACAGAAAAAGAAAGTCATGTACTCACCATAACGTTATATTAGTGTTGCCCATTTTTATTCTTCCTCTACTGATGGGTCTCGGTTCTGACTCAGCAGCTTCCACCAGATCCTCGATTCCAAACTCTCCCTTTACCCATAATGCCCTGCCTACTAACATAACTCAGATCAAGTTTACTGCCCATAGCACTTTGTACAATATCTTAATATTCAAGAATGTATAGCAAAAGGAAAAAAAAGAGCTGGAGCCCAAACAAAGAACAGTTCCCAAACAAACTCTTATGCCTATGCAGGAGAAAATGGAAGGGGTTAGGAAGGCGGGTAGTTGAAGAAGAATGAAAACAGACAACACAGATATAACATTATAAGGAGTATATATTTTTTTTATTTAATGTTGTCATTTTCATTCATTCCTCAACTGATAGGACAGAGTCCCCAGCTAGATGAACATTGGGTGGTCCTCATGGAAGGATATCCCTAAGTACTGCGGAGCCAAAGGCAGCTCTTCTCTTAGAAATCAAATTTAATTTGTAATGAGCAATAAAAGTACTAACATTGGACCAAGTGGCAACTCCACAAATGTCATCTATGGAAACCCTTGACCAAAAGGCTGGGGAGATCACCACATACCTTGTGGAATGAGCTCTAGGAGGCTTAAAGGATAACTATCTTTCACTACAGACAAAAGAGATGCAATCGGCTAACCATTTCTCCAGTGTAACTATAGAAACTGACTTGCCCAATCTGTTAGGTGAGAAGGAAGCAAATAACTTGTCAGTCTTCCAGAAATCTTTGTTCTGTGGAAATAAAAACAAAGTTATCTGTGCACATCCAAAAGATGGAGCATCTACTCCCTTGTTTGAGAAATTTGGAAAGAAAACTGGGAGGTTAATGTTGGACTCAGAAGTAACCTTAGGCAAAAAAGATGGGCTGGTCCACAAAGACACCCTGTCTTTCCGGAAAACCAGGTAAGGAGATTTTGGAAGATAGACCCTGGAGTTCAGACACTCGTCTATCTGATGTCATAGCAACTTGAAAAACAGTTTTCCAAGACAAAAAAAATTTAGACCTGATCTGGCTGAGTGGTCAAAGGGAGTTTGTGTCAGAACTCAAAGCACAATCATTCAATCCCTAAGAGGAGAAGGATCCTTAGTGAAGGTCTAAGTAGAAAAGCTCCTTTGAAAAGCTAAGGTATAATTATTTTTGCCAAGGAGGAAATATGAAATGACAGTCAACTTAACCTTAATAGAAAAGCTAGCCCCACCATCAAAAACTGAAGCAAAAATTCAAGTACAGCCAGTACAGGGGCAGAAAGGGGGTCCAGATCCCTGTTTAGGGCCCATAATACAAATCTCTTCTATTTATGTTTGCAATTCTTTCTAGTAGAAGCTTTTTGAGAAAATAACAAAATATGACAAGAGCAGGGAGAAGAGCCTGGGCTGTTTAGCAATCAGTGAAACTGGAAAAACCATGTGGTCAGTCTGAGGCGTGTTATGTCAAGATAAGTCATACCTGTTGGGTGAGACTGGAGCTTTGGATTGGGATCCAGTATCTAGGGAGATGTATAACATGAGGCCAGCGGAAAGGGAACCAAATCTGATGAGGCTAAAGAGGGTGGAATGAGGATAACTGCGCTCTTCAACCAGTATGCTTTCTGTAGAAATTTGGGGATGAGAGGTACTGGAGGGTAAACATAAAGAAGACCAGAGGGCCAAACATGGACTAGAGAATCTCTTGGTGACTGCCATGTTGAGGCACTGGGGCAAAGAACCTGCTGCACTTGTTGAGGGGAGAAGGCAATAGGTCTCAACATGGCTGGAACCACCAACAGAAAATTCTCTCAGACACTTTGAGATTGAGAGACCACTCATGAGGCATCAGAATGGACCCACTTAGTTTGTCCATGATCACTTTGGCTTTCCCCAGTATGTGCATTGCTATTAGAAAGCAGACAGAAGATACTGCCCATTGTCACACTCTGTTTCTCAACATATCAGCTAAGATTTGGTTCCTCTCTGTTTGTTGATGTATTGGACTACGATCATATTGTCCATCTGAATAGCAACTGTCACAGAGAGGAGAGAATTTTGAAAGGCCTGCAACACTAAGAGGACTGCTGTCATTTACAAGACATTGATATTTGACTTGTCCTCTTCTGAAGACTACATAGCTTGGACTGTCCTTCCCAAGTAGTGCCTCCTCCTCTAGTTGGGAGGCATCCATGGTCATTGCAGCCATGGACAGGAGAAGAACAAATGGATGGCCCTTTGGAAACTGAGTGTAGCCACCAAAGAAGACCTGTTATGCAAGCTTGTGAGACCTTGACTGGGGGGAGGGGGGTAAAGGCTGACAAAAAATGGACCACTGCACTGACAGGCTCCATTGCAAAATTCACATATAAAACCTGGCTAAAGGAACTAGGGTGGTAGCTGCTGGCACGGATGCCAAGCCCTGTGAGAATGACCTGGGTTCTAAGTGTCTGAATTCAGGTTGAAGGGAAAGAGAGGGTATCTCTGTTTGATCATGTCAAGACAAGCACCTATGAACACCAGATTCTGCACAGGTGTGAGCAGTGATCTACTGTAATTGACTGCGATACCTATATGGAGACAAAACCAGAATGAGCAGTCCTTTACCTGTAGGAGTACATGCCTAGTTGGGGCAGTTAAGAGCCAGTCACCTATATATGGAAACATTCGGAATTCCAGCAGTATCAAGTGAGCTGCTACCACTGCCATGCATTTGGTAAACACCCTGGGGGCTGTGGTGAGACGAAAAGGCAATGCTCTGAACTGGTAATGAATGGCCCCCAGTCAGAAGTGCAGATACCTTCTGGAGCACCTGTTCATTTTGATGTGATACTATGCATCCTGAAGATCTATCAAGCACATCCTATCATTCATTCTTAGAAGGGATAGAATGGACTGAACTGCGACCATCCAAACCCATGGTATTGTGTGAACTGGTTTAGTTTGTTGTGATCCAGGATGGGTCTCAAGTCTCATGTCTTCTTTGGCACTATGAAGAATCATGAGTAGATCTCAGATCCTCTCTGGTCTGGGGGGACCCTCTGGACGACTCTTTTCTAACAACTTTTCTATTTCTAAGGCTGCTGCTTCTCTCTAATTGGGTGGAACATCAGGGATTCTCTTCAATCTGCTACGGGGAATTTGGGAAAATGGTATAACTTCTGGATATAATTCTGTACAGCCAGGAATCTTTTGTTACGGATGCCAGGCTCTTTGGTGCAGACACAAATGCCGCCAACTGCCTCTAGAGGGCAACAATTGGGCAGCCCTTCAGGAGCTTTGATAGGACTTGTCCAAAAAGGAATCCCAGAAACGCTGGTTTTGCAGGCCACCTCTGCCATGGGGGTGGCATCTTGAGTTGGAGTCCTACCACTCTGCCTCAGGGAGAACTTTCTCCTCCACTGTCTTGGAAAGGACCCTGGGATTTATGGAACCACATCTTTCTACTGAAAAATTGTATAAAAATGTATCCCTACAGCAGACAAGGTCTTTTTTCCATCTGGATGGTATGTCTTTCACATTAGGGCCAAATAAGGAAGGTCCATCAAATAGATGCATCCAAGTATGTCTGCTAATGGCTATGCCTGAACCTGCTGCCCAGCAGGTACCTTGTTTTGCATGGGAGATCAGCCTCATGGACACATTAAGTACCAATTGAAGAGTGGCCTGTTGACAAAAACACTGTTTTGGTCCTCAGCAGACATGGACAGAGAAAAAGTTTTGGAGAGTTCTTTAGTCAAATCTCTGTACAATCTTGTAAAATATGCCAGATAATTCAATAACTGCAGAGCAAAGGTCGCTGAAATGCTCATCAAATCTGTCCAAGACCCAGGACTCCCTGTTGGGGGGGGTGGACAGAAGATCTTTGCTCAGCAAGCACTTTTTTAGTGTCTGCCACGACAGCCATGGCATCAACTGGGACCCGCTTGCTCCAGTGTGTCCTGTCCTTGGGAGGAGTTAAAAATTTATCTGGAAGTTTACAGATGGGCTCCACAGTATATGGCTCCTTCCACACCTAGTGAGAAACAAGATCTTCAAGTTCATTAGCCAAGGAGGGTCACCAAAGATGTAGCCAGGCCAGAAAACCTCCAGGAATACCAACTTCTCTTGGGAAGGGGTATCAGAAGGCCAACCACCTTTTTATTCTAAGACCTGTGAGTTATGTTCAGATGGAGATCTGAGGGGTCCTTCCTCTTCCTCAAAATCTGTGTCCTCCATGAAATATTACTGAGGGAAATCTAAATGTCTCCTATTACATGTTCTCTCCAGAGAGACCTCATCAGTGGGATGGTCTGGTGAGGTATAAGAAGAGATAGGGGAGTCCTGAGGGACTGACGGGAGACTCAAACGAGCTAGCTGTCCCATTGGAATGGGAGACTGACGCTCAGAGCAAAAAAATGAAAGAGGTAAAGTGGTCTGATCTGAAGGGGGTAGGGAAGACCTTTCTCTTGGTAAACAGAAGGCTCCCAGCACAATCTTGAAGGCAGAGCATTTGGGGGAGACCAAAGATGATGGCAAAGGAGCTGACTTTTCCTGAACCATCGGCCCCTGTAACCCTGCAGACACTTCTCTCAAGGATGGAGTTGGACAAAAGCTGTACAGCGCCAAGGCTCCGAAGAGCATGGATGGGTCTGATAACTTAAGTCTCATCTCTGGACCCCCGATCCAGCACCAATGCTTTGGCTGCGAGAGTCCTTCGGCTATGAAAGCTCGGATCCAGATGACTTGGGGAAGTGACCAGAGTCAATGACTGAACTTTCTTTGTATCCAATGAGGACCCCAGGAATCTTGGATCCGAGACTCCGAAACAGCAGGTTGGATCGGAGGAGGAGAAAGCAAAAGTGTAGTAGTCTCAGGCAGTCTTATGGATCCGACAGGAGATGGAGCCGGGAGTACCTCCATCTGGATCTGAGCTCTGAGGAATTTCGTCATCATACTATCCACTTCAACCTCTGATACACTCCTGGAAGATCAGAGAGAGAAGAGGTCGTGGATGGAGGTCTAGAATGTTTAAAGGGAGAATCCTCTAAGAAAGGTGAAGGTAGCAGAGATGTTATCGAATCTGGTAGGGTAAGAGGTGACTGGATCCAAAACAATTTGGATTTTGGATTAGAGGGATCCATAGTGGTTGGATCTGACTTGGATAGTTTTGCAGGTGGCTCCCAGAAAGGAGCTGAGATAATGTGGGATCCACAGATCTCTTACGAAAGTCTTTGGAAGCTGAGTCAGGCTTCCCTTTGTCAGTCTTCATTGAGTGGGGTTTGAGCCCCAGCTGAAGCAGAGGAAGACGAAGGGATAGGGAGAAGACCGTTCAATACAAGTTTAATCCTCCTGTCTGCGAGTGCCTTGGAGTGGAAACCAGCACATATGGAACAGTCTACCTCTAAATGGGCAGCGCCCAAGCAGTATACATATTCCTTGTGGGCATCCAAGTTAGGGATTTTATGCCCAAAGGTGATACATTTTTTGAAGCCAATAGGTTTATTGGCCATACTGGCTTAACTAAGAAAGCAACGCTATGGAAAAAAAATTAACAACAAAGCAGTACTACTATTTTTTTTTGTTTGTTTTGTTTTAACAAAGTTAACACAGGTAAAGCCACCAACAAGGGTAGACAAGAAATACTCTAAACAGGGGGTAGAAAGACAGAATGAATATAGCAAAGTATCAGCAATGATACTGATGAAAAATACTGAATTATCTGTAACAAAGGCAAAGGAAAATTACTGAAGAGGGAGGAAGGTGACGGAAAGGAATCAGTAAAGACTAATGGGGTATGACAAATTTAAGTAAAAACTCACTATTTAAACTAATTCACCAACAGCTCAACAGCGAAAGGATTTGAGGTATGTTAGGTGGGCAGGGAATTATGGGTAAATAGAGGAGCTTAAGAGGTTGAATCAGAGGATCTGGTAGAAGCAGCAGAGTCAAATCTGAGATGCATCAGTTGAGTGAATGAAAATAACATCATCAGATACTCCATTAAAAATGTACAAATTGCCAAAAAAAAACATTTCAAAGGTTAACCATCCATCGAAACTAATTATCAGGTTGGAGTTAAAAGCATTACTTCTTGTTTTATTTAAGCCCTGCATTTGAGCTTGTTTGCATATAGTGTACCATCATGCACTGCCATGTAGCAGTGGTTAATGTTGATGGTTATAGATGCAAACATTTTGCTTGTTAAATTTTTCCTTAGCATTTTGCTTGTGGTCCTCCAGAGGTGTTTGGTGGCCCTGCTCTACTGTCAGGTGGTACACTAAGCTTAATCTCAGAGGTGCTAACACACCTCTCACCTACTAGCCATTCCTAAGTGTGATCGCTTTTCCTGACCATATGAATTTACCTAACATTATGGAGGGACAATTTCCCACAGTTTCTCCAGCCAGCTTGGTCGACATGGGCATCCTGAGGTAGTGTACCAACTGCTCATGTTCACTGACAGCACTCTTCTCCTAGTCCACACAAATTCAACACGTGAGAGATGCAACTATATTAAGAACCTTGAATCCATGCTTTCTCACACACCAGTCAGTACATATGACAATAAGCGGGTTGTCAGCAAGCACACCTCACCTCCCAAACACATATCACACAAAATCGGAGGTCCTCACCAGAAACATTGTAAACACCAGATACATCCCAAACTCAAACACAAGCACGCTACACATAATACTTCCTCTACAGAACGCAATACACATAATAGCTCACACACCAGTGTCTTACCTGTCAAGCCCTTAAGGTAAAACACAAAACCAAAAATATTAGTCATAGGTGATTCAATTGGGAGACACGCAGATGTCCATCTCACCATGCTGGATATGGAAAAGGGCACTGTCAGCTGTGTGTCAGGTGCTAGGATTCGTCATATCACACACGCACTACTCAGCTCTCAACAACAGGTACTGTTATGACTCCATCATAGTCCATGTTGGTGTGAATGACTTGAGACGTACCTCTTTGGACTATATGAAGAGAGATGTGACTGAGCTTTTGGATTATGTGCATCAGGCAGGTATGTCCCTAGCCTTAAGCAGCAATTTTTACCTTCACCTAGGATGATGTCTCACTACCAACAGAAAATGACTTACTTCAATAATTGGCTTAGTTTCTGATGTCATGCTAAGGGGATCCAGTATCTGTCAGCCTGGGATGACATGATCGACAGACCTCTATGCTTTACCAGAGATGGTCTTCATCTGCCACCCATGGAATTTTGGCTACTGGCTAAGGCTCTTGCCACCCCCATACTACCTTTTTTAGGCAGTGTTTCAAGGACAAAATTGCTGATGTAAAAACTCCATCTAAAAACAACATCAAGGTTATGCAGCTAAACGCTAAGAGACTTAGCATAAAACTGCACTCACCGGAAACGGTCCTCACTTTGGAAGACAAAGACATTTGGGCAGTCACAGAAACCCGGTTCAAGGCTGTGGAGAGCACCCCAGTCATACTGGGTTACACCACCTTTCACGCATTCAAACCACAAACTAAAGGCATGAAAACTAAAGGAGGTGGTATATCAATATTCATTAAAGATAAATAAATCTTCAGACTGGTTAAACAGTATGATTCCCTGGAGATACTTCAGGTGCAATTAACTGTTGGTATGACACGTATTCAAGACAATGCCAGCTACAGACCCCTCCTCTATGAATCAGGACACCCACACTGGTTATTTGAATCAATAAAGGTACATCCGAACACCATGGTTTTTGGTGACTACTCATCCACTGACTGGGTAAATTATTCATGCTCAAAAACTCACTTGCCCAAAGGTATCTTGACTTTGTTAACTCCAGTGCCCTGGACCAACTAGTGGACACCCCCACAAGGGATGCTAATATCCTGGCTCTGGCGCTTACCAATATGGAGGGGACCACTGTAGCACTCCCACTGTGAGGTCTTCCCTGGTGAGATCTGACTACAAATCAGTCTCATTCAAAGTAACTATCACACCTGATCTCCCCCCCTAGCAGCAACTAAACTAAAAAATGTCTCTAGACCAGATTATAACCTCTTACAGGATGGTATAAATAGCTTCACTGCACTTCCCCCTTAGATGGGATTGGCAACTATGCTGAGTTTTACACCGATGCTTTATACAAACAACCTGTATAACTGCATTGACTTGGCCATACCTACCAGACAGAATAAAAACAAGCTCCTCAAGGAAGAGCAAACCTGCCTGGTGGATAACTGCCATTAACAGGCTTTACAATAAGAAAGAGAAATTGCTGTCTAACAGTAAGAGGAAGCGAGCCCTAAACTGGAAATACTCCCTCCTCATTTTAAACACGCAAATAAGACTTCTTGTGAAGTCCTCCAAAGCAAACTACGAATCCAAATTAGCTTCCTCAACTAAGAACAACCTTAAGGCATTCTTTATTTATATCCATAACCTAAAAGGAAAGGCCCAGATATGTGCAGAACTGGTAGTTAATGATACCACATATGTTGATCCTGTGGACACAGCTACCTGTTGGCTGACAAGTACTGTGAAAAATTTCACTCCCCTGTCCCCGCCACATGTACCCCATGATATCGCTACCATGCATCTCTAAAGAGCAGGTTGTAAACGCCCTCTCTAAGGCCAAAAACACAGCATCTACGGGATCTGATAACATCCCAGGCTGCATCCTACATGGGCTTCAACAAGAATTAGTAACACTATTGTGTACTCTTGTCAGTCACAGTCTAAGCACTGGCTTCATCCCAGCTGAATGCAAAATGACCACCGTTATTCCCTTGCACAAAGGTGGTGCTCCACTGACCCCAGGAACTATAGACCTATTACAAACACCACAAACACAGATACTGTATGATGAATAATAAAACAAAAGGCTACCGGACAGAATTATTGCACATAAAAAACAATCTAGTGCTTCGGCAAACAGCCTTCAGGGAGTAAAATAAGATAACAATACTTGCAAAGACTTTATATAGTCATCATAAGAAAAAAACATTAAACAATTAATCAA
The DNA here is from genome assembly GCF_019279795.1 of Protopterus annectens. NCBI lineage: Eukaryota > Metazoa > Chordata > Ceratodontiformes > Protopteridae > Protopterus > Protopterus annectens. Next base: position 386,668,736 of record NC_056743.1, on the reverse strand, counting down.
TTATACAATTAAATATGTCCAACTCATCTCAGAGTTTAAACCAAACAGCAGCAATGTATTAAACTTTAAAATAAAAATGGATTCTTTACATATAAGTTTTTCTTTTAAAGGTCAGTTCTCCCCAAACAGACTTGTTCAAGAATACAACCCTGTAATAAAGAAAAATTACTATCACGTTTGTCCTTAAAATGCACAGCAACAGTACTTTCCACTTTTTGTTTTTTTGATGTCCCTAACATGTTCTTGTAATAGAGTTCTAAATTTTCTCTTGCTTTCTCCTATATAATATAGGTCACAGGGATACCTTAGAGCATAAATAATGCCCTCCATAACACAAGAATATTTTTCCAGTGGAAAAAAAACGGGTACCATTTATTTTTTCAAAAGAAGTTACTATATTGTCACAAACGCTGCAGCTATTACAGGGAAAAGTACCCAGTAATAAGGGATTCATAATAATTGCATCATCGGGGGAATAACTAGACTAGATACTAAAAAATCTTTTAAATTTCTACCATGCCAGTATGAAATGGATGATGACCTAAAATTTGAATTAAATCACTCTCTTGACAAAAACGTCCCACAGTACTTTAATACTTCACTTATTTTATCCCTAAGAATGTTATATGTGGACACAAAATACATTTTACCATTCAACTTTTTATTACTATGAATGTGTGTTTTATATCCCCGGGGATATACATCCTTATTCCCTAGGGAAATTACTTTTTGCAAAGCCTTATCAACTATTACTCGGTCATATCTCCTACTTATAAACATCGCAAAAGTTTGACTAGACTCTTCCAAAAAGTCTGTCCAATTATTACAAATTCTATACAGAAGTAAAAATTCCCCATAAGTTAGGGATTCTATAAGGTGGCGTGGGTGAAAACTGCCCCCATGTAAATACTGATTACCATCTGCGAATTTTCTATGAATGGCAGTATTTATTCCACTTTTAAAACCAAATCTAAAAATGCAACCTGTTCTCCATATTGTAAACCATCAAAACTTAAACCATACTCATACTGTTGCAAATCCATGTAAAATCTTTAAATTTCATCTTTGCCATCCTTACAAATAAAAATTAAATCTATATATCTATAATAATTAATAGTTAGTTAGACAAACGTATGCTTGTACAGATATTCTGTCTCAAAAAGGGCCATCATTAGATTAGCATACATGGGGCAAATGGAACCCCCATTGATGTGCCCTGCATCTGATAGTATATTACCTTATTAAACAAAAAATAATTAACAAACAAAAATGGACTAGTTCAATGACATAAGGGGACAAAGGATTATCACCAAAAAATAACACAAAGCTCTAATAACATGCTCGGGTCTATATTAGATCACTGCACGTTTAAAAAAGTGAACGGTGATTAATCTACCCTATGTAAGCGAAAGCTTACAATTTCGAACTGTCAGAACAGCAATTTTTTTTCCTAGGGAAAAAAATCGCTGTTCCAACAAAAAAATAAAAAAACTTTAAACATTACATTAAGTGGGGGGCTGCACCCCCCCCTACTTAAATATACCAACTCTGAGACCGCACTACAGTGCTGAAAACGGCAAAGTAATGAAGCGGCCAAGCAAATTCTTTCCCAGGGAAAGAATTTGCTTTAAAGCCACTTCGATGATTTGCCGTTTCAGGCTTTTGAGTTCGACCAAGACGCATTTGAAAGAATGCGTCTTCGGTCTTCTAATAGGGAACCACATGCTCATGCCTTATGCTTGTATAAAGGCTCTTAATATCTATCGTGAGCCAATACATATCCTTTTCCCATACTAAACATTATCAAAAAATACTTACACGCAGAAACAATAGGGCGGCCAGGTGCATTATTAAAACTCTTATGTATATTAGGTAAACAATAAAAGATTGCCATTTTACAGCCATCCACATTACATTTATCAATACCTTTGTTAGATAGCCCAATCTATTACCTTTTTGTAACAACTTATACTGTGACATTGCAACATAATAAGCTTCAATGCTACTCTTCTCATAAACAGAATAATTTCCTAAATGTTCATAACATATGCGAATATATTGTGTATGATGCAATATCACAATTTTATTTCCTTTATCAGAAGGCTTTACTACAATATCTTTTCTTTTACTAAGTGGTTTTAATGGATCCCATTCAAATTTAGTCAAATTATAGATAGCCCTGTGTTTAATCTTAACAAAGTCATCATAAAGCTGTTCAAACACGAACTGCAACATGGCAGAAAACTGTTCAATAGTTCCATTACCCTAAGGTAGAATAAAAGAACTGTTAATCTGAATTGTTCCAGTATCTAATGGGCAATAAGCATTTAAATTGTCATCAATCTTAGAAACACAAGAGATGAGACTTTCATCACGAGAAGTTTCATCATGTGAAATATATTCACATACCTCACTATTAAAATTTTTATTAAAAAAATATTTCGAATGCAGTTTTCGTATTAGACAAAATATCTCCTGCTTTAGAATATGTAAACGTGGAACAGTGGGTACAAATTTCAAACCTAAATTTAAAATGTCATAGTGAACCAGACTAAGTTCAGAATTAGATAAATTTAAAACAATACATACAGTTGGATATATCAGTTACAGAATGCAAAGTCACTCTATTTCCATCTACCTCGTTTGGATAGCGAACAGGCAAATCCCTCATATGAATGATTGTATTGTCCCTGACCATTCCAGCTCCCTTTCTGATTCTGCTGCTCATTTTGTTCTTCACCATATCTCCGAAACTGGCGTTCATATTGGCCACCGTTACCCCCTTGCACAAAGGTGGTGCATCCACTAACCCCAGGAACTACAGACCTATTACCCTGACTAGCCTTATCCTTCAAGGCCATGGAGTGAATCATCATGGACCTTATCAACAAAAATATAGGTAATCTCCAAACACTTGACCCTACTCAGTTTGGATTTGTCAAAGGAAGATCATGCCTGTTAAACCTCGTGGACTTCGAGACGGTCACCAAGGACCTGGGTGTGGTGAAATCTGTGCATACAGCATACCTAAACTTAGCCAAGGCTTTTGACACTATCCCCCACTCAGGCATCACTGACAAACACACCCAGCAAGGTATTAACCCTTATATTGTTAGATGGGTCGCTAACTGACAGAACCCATATAGTCAAACCAGGGGAATCCACCTCTAACAGTAGACCTGTAACTAGTGGTGTTCCACAGGGATCAGTCCTGGGACCTCTACTGTTTGGCATCCAAAATACAAGCAAATCTAAAGGTCTGTGGCTGACAAAGTTTGCTGATGACTGCAAAATGGGAGCGGTCATAGAATCTCCAAATGATGTCAACATCCTACAAGAGGGTGTTATACAAACTAATGACTGGTGCCAAAGCCATGGCCTTAAACTCAATACAAAAAATGTATCATCATCCCATTCAGTAACAGCGATGTTCCTGCAAACTACCACATTAACAGCAACACCCTAAATATGCACTCAGTGGTGACAGACCTGGGCACACAGGGTGACAGCAATCTTACCTTTGATCACCATGTCACCACAGTGGTAAGAAGGGCATTCTACATTGCTCATCTCATAAGTAAGGGCATTACCTCCAGAAAAAGGAGGAGTTATAACCTCCCTGTATTCTTCAGGCCTATAACTTGAGTACAATGCCCCTTTTGAAATGTACCTTCCCAAGCACTTGCAACAACTTGAGAAACCACAAAGCTTCCTCACACGGAAAATTCAAGGTCTTCAGCATCTGTCATATGTGGATTGTCTGAAATCACTGTCATTTTATTCTGTTTCATACAGACTACTCAGAGCCAATCTCTGCCTTGCATATAAGGCAATCTCTGACCCTCCTTTATTAGAAATGCTGCATATCTGCAAGTCAAATGGTACAATGTCTTACTGACTCTAAAGACCTGGTATGTGACATTGATAGAACCTGCTGGAGGGACAGATTTGTCTCACAGATGTTACCAAACCTTTGGAACAGACTCCCATTTCATGTCAGACAAAGCACCTCATTGCTCCTCCTCAATTTCAATATGGATGATTGGACTGGTAACTGTAAATTCACCCCGGGGGTTCCATCGGTGTCTCTCTTGGACACAGGTATTAGGTGCTGATTTTGGGAATAAGGGTCGAAGGGCTATTAGCCTAGTATCTTCGTATGATTAACAATAGTACAAGTCATATTGTGATGGTTAAAATCCCAAGGATATTTATTTATTTCACATTTGTTAACCGGGTTGGTCCTGCTCAGCAAGAAGCCCATTTTCAGAAGTCACTCGAGGAGAAAAGCTCCAGTACAATACAAACAATTCTAAATATTTATCATACTGCGTACAGAGAATTTAACATGAGTTAAACTATTCTAGACAAAGTAGGCAGGTAATTAACATCAGAACAGGAGAAACAGAAATTTGAACAAAAAGTACTTTGAAACAATTCGATGAAAAAAGTCTCAACAGCCTAACAGTGATATTTTATATGTGTGTGTGTGTGTGTGTGTGTGTATATGTATATATATATATATATATATATATATATATATATATATATATATATATATATTTATTTATTTATTTATTTTACATTTGTTTACCGGGCTGGTCCAGCTGGCTATATTCCATTTTCAGCAGAGGCCTGGGGAGAAAAGCTCCAAATACAGACATTAATATCAGAATTTACAAATTTAGTTCACTGAGAAAAAAAATAATAGTATTAGCATTAGCATGTATATACACACACACACACACATATATATATATATATATATATATATATATATATATATATATATATATATATATATATAGTTTTTTTCTGAAATGAAGGGGGGGGGTATGCAAAATTTCTAATCAGAAAACAGTTGAAGTAACAGAACACAATATTCAAGCACTAACAGAAAAAGTAGAGGTAGGAAATAAAAACCCAAAAGTGTTTCTTATCTGAGTTCAGTAGCTGAAGAGATCCAGAGTAAGAAAGTGTTTTCCAAGAGATCCTTCTCTTACTATGCCACCAGAAAATTGAAAAGGTCCGGTCTGTAAGGCAGTCCCTGTATTGCCAGGTAATTGGTCCATCACATCCAGACAGACCGTGGGAAGAGCTCTGAGCTTTGGTAGCCTGCCAGAGAAGGGTAGCGGCACACTACTACCTGAATACCAGTTTTGCAGTATGTTTTTTGAACATTGTTGAACATTATTCCTGTCCAAGGAAATGAAAATGTTACCTGTTTTCCATGCCTTCTTGGCTGGAATCCTGGAGCAGAAATTTGCCAGTCGATTGTTTAGAGAGGAGGCAAAAAAGCCTACCTGAGAAATTACCCACAGATGGATCGAATCTTGGAAGACCCCTCGATCTAGTTTCTGTTCATGAGGGTCTGCCTTTGTTCTGCTCTGCTGCCAGCTACATGATTTTGCTCTAAAGGTATTTAAGATGCCTGCAAAGTGAGACTGTGCTGTGAAGCTATATCCCAACGCTAACATGGCTAGTCTGCAGACATGGAAAAATCTGATGATTCATACAGATGAGGACCTTTATAAGAACTAGCATGTCATGTTTATGTGCTTTTGTCTGTCTTACTTTCCCAGAGACCTTGCACTTTTATTCCCCTTGACACTGTTCCCCAAGCAAAGACTGAGGCGTATGTATTAACTGCTATGGAGCATGGGTGAGAATCTGAGACCTGGATTCAGGGATTTCTTGTTCACAAATCCAAGAAATGGAATTTGAAAAGACAATGTGTGTTGATGCTGGGGCCAGAGAGTCTTCAGATAACATTGTATCCTTCTCACATGATATCTTGCAAGATGCATTATGAGAATCATGGATGCCATGAGACCCAGAATCCTGAGGTATTCCTTCACAATGACACAAGTCTGAAAAGAAAACCCTGGAAAAGAGCTAAATATAGATCTAGACATATTATTTCTGGAAGAAAAGCTTTGTACTGAGTTGTCTAGCACGCAACTCATAAACACAGTCCTGTATGACACAGTCTAAAAATTCTTTTGAATTCTCTCTTGGAATCCCAACACATGTAGATGATGATCTGTCCAGAACAGACATTCCTGACACTTTGAAAAAGACTCTGCAAAGGAGGTAAGCAAGTTATCCAAAAATGGAAAAATATGGATACCCTACAGCCTGCAACTTACTTTGTGAACATTCTTAGAACAGTGGATAGGCCAAAGGCCAAGGCAGAGAACTTGATCCAGGTACACAAAACCTTTAGAAACAGCTAAAATCAGGATGAATAGCAATATGATGATATGAATATTTTAAGTCTAAGATTACCAGAAAGCTTAAAAGTGGAAGAAGTGAAAGCATTTTAAACTTGGGCACTATCACAAACTGATTCAGGAAAGAAAGATCCAGAAGTGGTCCAAGATTTTTTTCTTTAGCATCAAAAACAGAGTAAAATCCTTTCCCAGAGAAAAAGCAGCAGGTTCTGTTACCTCTTGAGACAGCATATAATGGAAGACAGGAGCAGAAAGAGAGAGATGGTTTGGTCTGATGGAAGAGAAGGAATCCCCTGGAATGGAGGAATTTCCCTCCATTGCCATTTGTATCCTATATGGGTCATGGTCACATTCAGGGCCCAAGTGTCTGAAACTCTGTTGTTAACAGCAGAGATATGGAGATTCAGACTTTTCTCTAAGGTGCAAGGGACTGTCAAGGTAGGAGGTGAGAACAAGGTCCCTCGTAGTCATTTGGACTTGTTTGACTGTCCTTTGTTCTGGGGGGGGGGTCCTGTTTTCTTTTTGAAGCCTCCCAACCATTGCTTTTTATACATATGCTGAGCAGCATTCTGCTTTGACTATTTTGTTCTGGACAAGGCAGCAGAAGACCCCTTGGAAAATAGTGTTTTCAGTGGGAGACATTTCTCAGCATCTCTGAAAATGTTATCAGCTGTTACAGAATGAATTTTCTAAACCTCTACAAATTCCTCCAGTTCTGTCAGGTTTGGAGAATGTGTGTCTCTACCTGTAATTTTCCAGATGGCCAGCCTGCCAGTAGTTGATAGAAACCCTGATATTTTGAGAGACTCCAAACAGTTTTTGGAAGACCTGTATGATTTCATGCAAAAGTTTAAAAGCAACAATAAGCAGTACTGACTTGTAACTTTAGATATACATTCTTTGTTTACGTCCATCCCAAATGATACAGGTGTTGAATTGCTTAGACAATATTTATTACAAGACAGGACGTATGATAGTAAATGTGTGGATCTTTTACATTTCTTAATGGAGTTAGTTTTGACATATAATGTCATGTATTTTGATCAAAAGTTATTTTTGCAGAAAGACGGTGTAGCCATGGGCACGCCCAGTGCCAATAGCTACACGAACGTTGTCATGGCTGCATGGGAGTACAGTTATGTTTCAGATCCAAGTAAATGGCACCAGATAGTTTTCTATAGGCGATTCGTGGACGACCTTTTCCTGTTATGGTGTGGGGATGAAGTTGAACTGGAATGGATTTTTGAAGAAATTAGGAATAGCACCAATTTTCTGAAGTTTGATATTAGGAGCTCACGTAGTGAGATTGATTTTTTTTTATATATTATAATCCCTAAGGACAGTACTGAGTGTTTATCCACCAAAATACACAGGGAGGACTGCCATAGGAATACATTACTTCATAAAAAGAGCATGGATCCAAGGCACATTTTTAGAAATGTAGTTAAGGAACAGGCATTAAGTGTCTCTAGACTAACTGCAGATGATGATGACTTCAAAAAGGAACTAGCAGACCTTAGAGATAGATTAGAAGAAAGAGGCCACACTGATACTTCAACTCAAAAACCTTTAGGAGAAGCAGCAACGTGGAGAAATAATTTGGGGAAACCTTATTATTCACTACGTACTTAGGACAAAAAAATGGTTAGACGTAATAGTACCATGGGGTTAGTATCAAAATATTTTACTAGAGACATTAATATAGTTACAGAAATAATCAAAAAACATTGGTCTGAACTGACCCGTATATGAACACCTATACCGGATACAGAAAAGTGATAGTAAGAATGCATTATATAGGCACATTATGGAGCAAGGGACAGAACATGGTTTTACATTTGCTATCATTGATCAGGTTTTCATTACACCACTTGGAGGGAATTGGAAAATGGAGTTGGCAGCAAGAGAAAGTAGATGGCAGATCCTGACAGATTCCACCCGCAAACCTGGTCTTAATGATTTTGTCAGTATAAAACCATTTTTAGCCTTATTATAAGTGAGTTTGAAAAGGTATAGGTTTGATACATCTACAGCACCTGACATTATGTATCTTGCATCAGGTATCTTGTATTTTGTGTACAATAAACAATCACTACGTATTAAGGGATGCGTAGATGTAGTTATGCACATTAACATAATGGATTTTAGACAAGATGATGTGACTCTATTAGTATATTTGATCACATGCAACTAAACAATTCTGAAGATATGCATGTTGTGGATATGTATAAGGTGGTAGTGAAACATTTTGCTTTTATGTTTAGTAACTGTATAAGATATTTTAATATCAACTTTTATTTTATGATTTTACAATAGTATTTTAGTATTTAATATATATATATATACATGCAATAGTTTGATAGTTTTAGATGGACTTGTATATTAAATATAGTAGGGGGATTATTTTATTAAATAGTATGTATATTATGAGATCTATGATAAACGGCAGGATGTATTAGAGTAGGTAATTTACAACCTATGTTATTTTGTATTAGTAGTCAATGTATGTGTTACCTATACATAGTAAAGGGTAAATTGTAGATATCCTTGATCAACTATTGTGACTAGTATGTCTTTAAAGTTTTTGGCGGCAACTAGAGCAATTATTCAATTAAGTTCAAAAAAGTAGAGTATTTAAGCAGTAGAATACTAGCAGTATGTTGTTCTGATGAAGACTGTGTACAACAGTTGAAAGCGCTAAACCCTGTCTTTTGTATCGTGTGGAGTTACAATAAACTAACATATTTCATCACCAGGACGAGCAGTGATTCTTCAGTGTCGGCGTCCAGATTTTTATTTGGCTGACCCGTAATTCAGACATCAGAAATATAGTGGGGGACAAGCCTAGTTTTTTATTTAAAAATAAAAACTCCTTGAAGAGATTTCTATGCTACCCTAGAGAGACATTGCAAGTAAAAACCAATATTATAAAAGGGACTGTACCATGTACCAAATGTAACCAATGTGAATATATAGATGAGACTAAATTGTTTGATCATCCAGACCTTAAAAGAGCATTTAAGTTTAATGTGACAGCTGACTGTAACACCTCAAACGAGCTGTCTGTAACTTCTGTTCGGCCTTCTATGTACGGAAGACCAACAGAAAGTTGAGATTTAGAATTAGGGAACATCTATTTAACATTAGGAATGGTGTCCTGACAAATGACTTGGCCAAACATGTCTCTGTTGAGGGGCCAGCATATACATTCAGATTTCTAGTGATATAAAAGATAATGGAGAATGATCGAGGAGGGGACATTAATAACCATCCTGAAACCTCAGAAACCAGATGGATCATAAGCCTAAGAGCAGAAAGGGGGAAGGGACTAAACGACAGAATCCCTTTGAAACCAACTCTGAAAAACAGGCGGCTTTTTAAGTAGCTATTTTATATACATCTAAGTGTAATGTGAACTTATATATATATATATATATATATATATATATATATATAATTATATTTTCTATATTGTTTTATTGATTTTTATATGTATTTTTGATATATATTTTTTGATGGTTTACACCAAATGACATTCACTGCTAAGTTAAGTTATGCTGTGTCTTGACTGGTTGCCCTTTAATTAGTGTTAATTATGATCAATATAAAGTTTACTACAACTCCATGTGTAGTTATAGTCTGATGAAGTGGTGTGTAACATCACGAAAGTGCTAACCTACAATGATGCAAAGCCTTTATGGCATGAATTACAGCCAGCATTTCTTTGACACGGACGTGGCTTTGTCTGTTTAAACTGTCCCACAAACCTTCCACTTTTAGTACCTTAGAATCTGCACCCTAAAAGAAATCTGAGAATTCCATCAGGAAAGATTGTGTTGTGGTTGGAGGACAGTAAGTGAGCCCTGGATTGAGAGCTATCTGATTCCTCCACCACTGTTGTCCTAGTTTTACAAAGCTCAGTACTGGAATTTGAAACTCTAGGAAGAATTTTTGCATGCAAGTTCCTATAAAGCAACCTAGAAATACAATCCTGTGTGATAGAGTCAGAGGATTGCTGCAAGTTTATCTGAAATCCCAGACATGTGAGGAGGAAGTAAACTTTAAGGACTCCTGGCATCTTGCTAAGCACACTGCACAGATAAGTCAGTCATCTAAATAAGGAAAAATATTGATACCCTGTAGTCTGCACTGGGGCCAGACAGTTTGTAAGAACTGCTGGTGGAGTAGAAAGCCCAAATGGTAATGCAGATAATTGATAAGATGATCCAGATACGCACAGTCTTGGGTATCTCCTGAAATTGGGTGCAATAGGAATGTGATGGTAAGCATCTTTGAGGGCTAAAGTTACCAGCTGAATTCTGGAACTTTTACATAGTGAGAAAGTAGTGATACAAAACTGGTCTCCATGAGTACTCCTTTTTTGAGGCTATAATCCCTTTTTTGTGTGTCCTGCTGGAACTAGATCAGACTCCTGACTGTAACATGGTAAGGAGAACCTCTGGAAACAATTCTGGTTGACTGGAAGGATGAGGGGAGACCCCTTGAGGGGGGGCTCTAGCTACTGCCAGCTGTAACCCCCCTGGATCACCATCAAAACCAGTTAGCCTGACACTACTTGATGCCAAGCTGGGGCACAGTGGGTAACAGTGTGAGCAACAGGAAGAAATATATGGGCAGATGGAAGATGAAAGGTGACCAAGTCCCTGTCATAGTCATTCAGTTGCTAGAGCTTGTTCCTTTTTTGGAAAGGGTCCTTGTTCCTTGGCTTTGGGATTCATTACCTACTGGCGTTTCTTGTTAGAAATGTGCCTGTTATTTAGACAGCTGTCTTTGCTTGTTTTGTCCTTTGAAGGAGATAGACGGTTTGGAAGGGAAGAATGTGGGAACATGAAAAATCCTGGATACCTATGTAGCAGCAGGCTCAAACAAAACTCTGTCTAGATCAGGAACTCGAAATGTCTGACCAAGTCTTCTGAAAAGTTAGGACAAATTAGACACAATATGATTCAGATAATACCTATATTCAGGGATCAGAGGAATACAGAAATCTCCTAAACAGTTAGCAGATTTTATAGCTCTGGTAATTCAGGATTCTGAAAGAGTAGAAGAAAGAAATCTCTTCACCTGAATGTCCAACCATTTACTTTCTTTATATCTAGGAAGTGGATAAGAGTTTTATATAATTTGGAACCATAGGAGTAATGGCAACCAGATCTACCCCCATGATGAGAATAAAGATATTTTTAACACGAGAAATTCTACAAAGTTTGTCTTCTTTCTTAGGAACTGATGAGAGAGAATGAGGAACAGAACAGGTACTTTTAAAGACATCCTCCAGCTCCTGTGGTACAACTTTTTGGTCCTAAGAAAATACATCCCTTAGTCTGCAAATAGTCTCATTTGAGGAGAAAGCCTCCATACGTACACATTCAGGCTCGCTATTAGAGTCAGAGACTTGTTTTATGGATTCTTCAGGTAACATCACCCTGCCTCAGTTCACATTTGAAGCACTCTCTTTAAAATTATGATCATTATAACAGCAAATGATTGTGCTGAAAAAATGACCAACACAACACTCACAAAGAAAATGCAGCTGAGTGACTAAATTTCTCAATGACAAGAACAAACTGAAAAGAACACCTGACAAGGCATCTTAAATATGGAAACTCCAACACTGAACATCAATACCTATGCAAGTGTGACATCAGCATTCCCCTTTCCTTATTTTCCATATTCATCTCTCAGGTATCCTTAAGGCATTCAAAATAGTCCTGCTACTACACCACCACCAATATAATGGGTTCTGTGAGACAGGCTTAGTGATGTAGAGAGATGAAGCCTTGATTATATCCCAGATGACTTAAATTTGACTAGCTTTTAGGGTATGCTAAGAGTCAAGGCAAGTGGGGTGGGACTGAGTGGCTCATGCTAACATCCTGGGAGGAGGGAAGTGGTGGTACCAGTTGGCCAAACTGTGGCTGCGCAAGAAGAAGCTTGCACAATGGGCTTGGGGATCTAGGCCAGTGCCTGTAGCCTTCGCAGGCATGTGTGTGGGAGCATGCCCATGACAAAGAAAGGCATAGAGCGCCCCACATGGTGATGCAGATGCTCACTTTAGCCACCGCGGGGGGGGGGGCCGTAGTAGGAACCTAAGCACTAAACCCCTGATGGCTTCCTGTATGACAGCTCCTTATGGTGAGATGAAAGAGGCATGGCAGGCAACAGGGGTTAAAAAAAAAAAAAAAAAAAAAAAATGATACTGATGAATATATAACTAACTAACTAAATAAAATGGACCAGTAAATGTTTTAACATGGCAACACTGCCCTTCACAAGCTTACATTCTGATGAACTTTTCGGTGATGAAGATGAAAGCAAATAATTTATGGTAGACTTCTACCCTTCTCCGTCCTCTTTTATATTCTTCTGTCTAGTTTCACAACCCAAAATGCATTTAGGTCCAAAGGCCATCTAGAAAAACAGACTCTTTTGTATTGTAACAATACTTGGCTGTACCTGTCCAATCACTTAAAAGGCACAGTTTCTTAGCTTACTCCAACTTCCTCTGTAAATTAATAATTTTCTTGCCTAATTTTTCATTTCTGCTATGTAATTAAAGAACCTATTAACCCTCTACAGTTTGCCCTGCCACCTCTGTTTCCATTTCTGTCTGCTCCCCTCTTTTCTTACTCTCTGGTACTGCTGCCAAGCACACCCCATCTTTGCTTTTTTCTTTTTTGTATGCCCTTTCATTCACGCAAACTGCTTGCCTCACCACTCTTTCAGCCACAACACCTTCCTTCACTTTTCCTATCCTCTTCTCCACTGGCACCAATGAAATGTTCCAAATTTTTGCACAGGCCATCCATTTGCTGCTCTCCACTGTCCAAACAGCTCCCTGGCTATGTCCCCAAATTTCACATAATCAGCTTTCTTATAATCCCACAGACTGATTTTAATATGAAGGCCAAACTCCCCTCTACTTATAGCAAGTCACAATAAGGCATAGTGATTGCCAACTAAACATACCTTGACCACTATTAGCTGTGATACATTTTGCTTTACTTGATATTATAGTCAGCAACCCAGCAACCCATTTTTTTAGTAACTAAAGAGTAGGCACGCTTCTGTATCTGAGGCAATAGGTAGCCCTTCCCCCTCAGTGATGTAGGCAGTGGGGTGCCAAAAAAAAAACAGGTGACTGCTGGGGCAAAACAGTTACTAGCCTGAGGAACACAATGCCATCTGTCATACTAGCAAATGTGCTTTACATAGCCTCCTGTCTCAATTGGGTCCGAGTGAGACTACCCCCTTAAAAATCTCAGCAGAACTCAAAGGAACTTAACTTTTAAAAAAAATAGTTACTCTACAGTATACATCCAAAGTCTTGTAAAGATGTCAGCACAGCACCACCCGTACATCTTTTTAACCTTTCTCCTCTCTGCCTTCAAATGGAAGTCTGGTATTGTATGCTGTTTTTCCTAATGCACAATTCAGCCAAAACTAAAAAAACTTTTGCTCACTGTTCCTGCTGCTAGCCTTCCATAAAACCGTTGAAAAGTTTATTGCAGATCATCTCTCTGATGACCATTAAGAAATTTGCATCCTCTCCCTTATTTAGCAAGACGGTAACTCTGGGCATAGCAATGTCACTGACATTCTGCCATATAGTCACAATTTCCTTTGGCCTATAACTCACTACACTAGTTTTTATTCTTCTGAAAACATCTCAGTCTACTGATCATACCTTACACAAACAGCTTTAACATCTTGCTTTAGTTAACAGCTATACAACTCATGAATGATTTAGTCTTCACCCTGCCTATCTCACCAAAAATAAACTAGAGGAAAACTAAATAATAGTTGCTCTGACAGTGGCTCAGCATACAATGCGTTAGAATTTTGAAGACCAAAGCCATGCATGCAGGCTGGCTCACCAGGCCATGGCTACAGCATGAGTATGCACCATGAATGACTGGTTCGTTCTGGTATCCATGGGTAGAATTATTAGCATGGATAGAAGGATAAAGCAGTTGAGAGTCTGCTCACCTTCCTTAGGGACAAAAAGTGCTATCTGCACCCTTTACACAAAGACAGGATATGGGTTACCTGCTCTCCTTTACAGACACAATGTGGATTTCTTTCACTGCTTCCTTGGGGAGAGGTTCTCGGCTACATGCACTTCACCCTAGGGAAGACAATGGGGTTACCTGCCTTCTTTACTTGGGGAAGACTAACTTCAAGGACAGCTCATACTGAGGTTTGACATATGCTCTAGCACTATCTGTGGGAATAGTGTGGTATCTGTCTGGATTTCCAAAGCTGAACAATGGTTTGGCTTTGTCCTACAAGCAAAAGCTGGGGACAGCATACAAACCCCCTCCTGCTCCATGTCTGATAATCAGTGGAATGTCACTCATGCTGGATCTCACTATGTCAGAATGGTGAGCAATGAAAAGTCAAGCATGGAGTACAAGCTTGGTCACAATACAAACTGAAGTACAGAAGATGCATATGGGTCCTGTAGCACAAAGGATAGATACCCTATAACCCAAGCAACCTATGTTAGGTTAAAGGTATGGGTGCTGGAGGGCCACAGTGGGCAAGAATCAGCCTGTGGGACTAACACCAGCTCATCCAATTCTGGGGGGAAGGGAGGCAGCCTGATCTACCACATTAGAGATACCTACCAGAGAACTGTCTCTTGCCTCATGGGGAACGAATGGACCAGGACCAGCTGTTGCCCAGCGAAGAACATAACAGCCAATGGATCGCAGGGAGCTGATGGCTGGTTGAAGATGCCAGGGTAGGCTTGTGTTGTGAAGCAACACAGACTATGTAGGCAGGAGCATGCACATCATTCTTCATGCAGCCACTTCAAATATGCCAACTACCTACAAGAAGGGGTTATGATGGATAGGTTATGGACCTCCAATGGGCAAGTTAACTATCTCACCTATCACCTCATACCAAATTCTCACCACCAGACGAACAAATGAACTGATTGGCCCTTGAAGGTGAACAAATGGCCTGAGGACTCTTGCACCTGGGAGAACAAATTAGCTGATGGGTCACAGGCAGGGAAGCTACTGGGCACGTTCCACTGGGAAATGTAAACAAAAACATAAGCCTACACACCTTAGCAAGGCTCAAGTGGACTTAAGGATTACAGTGTCCACCACTTCTCTTTAACTGATAACTTTGGGTCACTAATCTGTCAATGAGCTTCAATCATATTGCTGGGGTCACTAATCTGTCAATGAGCTTCAGTCATATTGCTGTCCTCAGGGAAGTTAGTCAGTAATGTTAAAACTATACATTCAAATGTTATTTCATATGAATCTGAAAGTATAAAACAGCATTCAAACTCGGCTTTTTCTGCTTTGCACAACTGTAGATCAAACCCTCCAACACCGCACATATGGGGACTGTACCTCCTGCACCAACATATTCCCACTTTTTATGATTAATTCAAGGCTGCTGCATCTACTTGGAAAGTACAGTTGTGTACACTTACTATAAATGTAGATGTTTGAGTGTATTCACTGTAAGTAAATATGACATCGGCTGTCAATGGTTGTAAAGGACATCAGGACATCCGATACAAAAGGAAGCAGCCAAAATCACTTCCTCAGTCTTTCTTGCCATAACAGTCAGAAGCCCCTAGAAAACAAGGCTTAAAACCAAAAGCAACTTTGGCAAATAATACCAAATTTAGCCTGTACCTTAGGAAAAGAGAACAGGAGAGGACCAAAAAGGGGGAAGGAGGGAGGGAAACCAGGACTGCAATAGTGAATACACTCAAATGTCAACATTTATGGTAAGTGCACACAACTGTACTATGCTGATCATGTTTCACTGTTGCAGTCCTAACCAATGGGTTGATTACCAAAGCCCAGAGAAAAAGGAGGAGGAACCAACAGAATCAAGGATTGGAAATAATGCTCTGCAGAACAGCAGTGGCAAACCCTGCCCTGGCTCTGGAAAACAAAGGCAAATTATAATGCTTTGTGAAAGTGTGAACAGAAGACCATGTGGCAGCCTCCAAAATGTCTTTAGTAGGGACACCCCTAAAAAGGCTGCAGAAGTGGAAGCTGGTCTAGTTGAGTGGATCCTAACCCCACTGAGGAGGAACCTTGCCATGAAAGGAATAACAAAAAGTAATACAATGTGCAATCCATTTAGAAATGACTTGCTTAGAAATAGCCTTGCCCTGGGCTCCAGGGGGGGGGGGGAACTGACCAATAAATGCGATGATTTCCGAAGGTCTTTAGTCCTGTCCAGATAAAACCTGAGCTGTCTGTGCACATCAAGAGAATGTAGGATCCTTTCACTCTATTTCGAGGATTAGGAAAGAAGGTAGGAAGGTGTATGGACTGATTAAGAGTCAGGCTAGAAACCACCATAGGCATAAAGGAGGGGTTGGTTCTCAGAGACCCCCTTTCTGCATGGAAAATAAGAAAAGACTAAACAGCCATCAAAGCTTGCAGCTCTAAAATCCTCCTTGCTGAAGTTATATCCAAGAGGAAGGCAGCCTTCCAAGAAAGAAACTTTAAATCTGCAATGGCAGCTGGCTCAAAAGGAGGAAGAGTGAGTTTCTCTACAACAAAATTAAGATCACAGGCTGGAGTAGGTGCTCTTCTAGGAGGTTTTAAGCTGCAAGCACCTCTGAGAAACATTTTCATCAGGGGGTGAGAGAAAATGGGTTGTTCAAAAGAACAATGAGCAGAAATGGCTGAAGCATGGATCTTGATAGAGGAAAAAGAAAGACCACCCTGAAGCAAATCAGCCAGGTATTCCAGGATCAGAAGAAGGGTAGGCTGAGAAGATTATTCCCCTCTAGCCTGCATCCAATGAGAGAATCTTTCCCATTTGCCAGCATAGGACTTCCTAGTGCTAGTCCTCCTGGCCTCCCTCAGCACGTCAACCACCTGCTGGGAAAGGAAAAAGAAAGGAAGGAGTCATACAATGAGCCATGCTGCCAAATGGAGAGACTGAAGATGAGGATGTAGAATGTTTCCCCCTTCCTGAGCCAAAAGATCTGGCTTCAGAGGAAGATGCCAAGGAGGAAATTGGGAGAGACTGTGACGCAGTGGATACCAATGCTGTCTGGGCCAGTCCGGAGCTATGAGAATAGTCCTTGGTCATTCATCCTTGATCTTCAATAATACTCTGGGAAGAAGAGGAAGAGGAGTGAAGGCAGAAACTGACAGCAGCGGCCAAGGGAAGGACAGAGCATCCACTCTCCAGGCTCTGCTGTGATGCTGTCTGGTGCAAAAAAAGAGGTAGAAGATGGTTGTCTGGGGAGGAGAAAAGATCCATCTTAGGTGTGCCCCAACGTTGAATGATGCTGTAAAAGACTGCTCTGTTCAGCTGTCACTTGTGAGGATACAGGGTTTGTCTGCTCAACTGGTCTGCCAAAACACTGAGCCTTTATGGAAGAAATTGAACTAGGAGATGCAGGCCCAGGGATGCTGCTATGGACCAAAGATTCATGCTCTGCCTGCACAGGGGGTAAGAATGAGTACCACCCTGCTTGCTGATGTACCACATGACTGTGGTGTTGTCTGTTCTGACGAGCAGGGTCCTTGGAGAAAGAAGATACCTGAAAGTTAGTAAGATCTGCTGAACTGCTATCAACTCCTTTAGATTTATGTGCAGGTGCATCTGTTGGGCATTCCAATGTCCCTGTATGCATCTGCCATCCAGGTGTGCTCCACAGGCGTAGTATAGTGCGTCTGTGGCAAGAACTTCAGTGGCAGGAGGTGGGTAAAAAGGCATGGGTTTGTTTTGTAGACAGGCTGTTGCCCACCACAGAAACTTTGTCTGTAGACATGGAAGCAGAGGAATCATCATATATCCAGGTCCTGGTGTGTTGACACCAAATGTTCTTGAGGTACCATTACCATTGCAATTTCCTCATATGCAGTCTTGCATATGGAATCATGAGAATACAATATGCCATGAATCCCAGAGCTTGCAGGTATTTCCTTGCAGGGAGCTGGGACAGGCTTGCCAAATCTTTGAAGTAAACTGAATGATTTGTCTGCTTCTCCTGGGTGAGATGTATCATCTCGGTGGCTGTGTTCAGACTCGCTCCCAGGAATGTTATCTCCTTGGATGGCACCATTTTTTATTTTACCTCGTTGAGTGTGTATCCCAGGGAAGAAAGAAGAGTCTTTACAAATTCTAGATCCTTTAACAACTGTTCCTGAGAATTTGCTTGGATCAGACAGTCTAAGTATGGATAAATCTGAATTTTCTTCTGCCTGCAAAAAGCAATGACTGGAGCCAGGCATTTTGTGAAAACTCTGGAAGCAGTAGATAAGCCGAAGGGCAGTGCAGAGAATTGATAATGTTGCTTGCCCATCCTGAAACTAAGGTATTGCCTGCAACTTTCCCTGATAGGGATGTGCAGATAAGCGTCTTTGAGATCCAAAGTTACCAGCCAGGAATCCTTTTCTAACATTGGCAGCAACTGATGCAGAGTGAGCATTTTGAACTTTGGAATTACCAAGAAAGAGTTCAAAATGGATAGATCTAGGATGTGACGCCAGGTGCCTTCTTTTTTTTGGAACTAGGAAAAGTCTGGAATAGAAACCCTGGCCTACCTGCTGAGCAGGAACTGATTCTATTATTCCCAGAAGAAAAAGACATTTGTTTTTCTACTTCTGCCCTTTGGTTTGGAGAAGCGTCCGGGAATCCCTAGGGATACAGTTCTGAGTACCCATTTGTTGTCCGTGATAGTGGCCCAGACATTTACAAAAAAGACCAACTGTCCTCCTAAAGGACTCTCCAGGTAGGCAAGAACAGGCAGAAGTTGAATAAAGTCACTGAGTGTGTTTTTGATTGAAATGCAGGCTTAAAACTTCCTGCCTTGAAAGTGGAAGCCTGCAAACCCTTAGACCTTTGAGGGGTAGCTACCTACCCCCTAGAAGATTTGTTACCCCTAGTCCTAGAACGGTTCTGTCTGCTGGTATCAGGAAACGTCCAACTCTTAGAAAGGTAATTCCTGCTAAAGTGAGGAAGTTGAACTTGCAAAAAATCCTCAACAGTTTGCATAGACTTGGCCTTATCCTCCATCTTCTTGAGCACTTCCTCTGTCTTACTGCCAAAAAGACTGTCCTTATGTGAAGGTACATCTAAAAGCTTAGCCTTGACAGGCTCTGGAAGGGGCTGTTCCCTGAGCCAAGCGTGCCTTCTAATAACAGATCCAGTAGCTGTAGCCTTACAGGAGGTTTCTAGAATGTCAAAACGACAATGTAAAGAATGTTTATTGACGAGACTGGCAGAATTCAGCAAATCCTGCACATCCTTACTCTCTGCCAAAAGAGGCACACTTGCTATCCTAGACTTAATAGCCTTCAAGGTGTGCTGCTGGTACTTCAGCATATGAAAAAGACAATTAGTAGACCTAATAGCAAGAGTGGCAGTGGTATAAACTTTGGGTATATCCGAAGTCTAAAGACCAGCGGGTGCCATACCAACAAACTTAGGCCAAACTCCAAAATGTTTAGCTAAAAGCTTAGCCCCATGACGAATAGTACGCGGATTAAAGGAGGCACAGAGATCGCAATTAGGAACGTTGTGGTCAAGGCCTAAACAAATAATACAATCGGAATGAAAATCTCTATGGGGAAATCTGCTTTCCACAGGTAAGACAATTATTAACCTTTTCTGACATTCGTTAAGGCAAGAAAAGAGGATCCCCAATGGGGTACTTAGTTGCAGTTGACTTCAACTCTGTAGTCGGAAACAAAAAAGGTAAACTGCTGACCGGCACTCGTGCAAGAAATGCTTCTGCTTTGGGCTCTGCAGCAAGGAAGACTGAGGAAGTGACACCGGCTGCCTCCTTTTGTATCGGGCGTCCTGACGTCCTTTACAACCGACAGCCGATGTCATATTTACTTACCTTTGGTATTCTGGCCGATCGAGGGCTACTGGGAGATGGATAACCCATTGGTTAGGAGTGAAACACAATGAACATCAGATAGATTTCTCATTTTCACCGCGACACTGATTTCTGGATTTCAAAGTTTTACATTCCAGTCCCCTGCTGATAAAAACAACAATAAGTATTCTGCTCCCCTCTCCTGTGCAAAAATCAATAATCACATCAAACAATTACTGAAGTGAACAAATTCCTTTAAGCAGAAGCCTTGGAAAAGGCCTTTCTGACTGCTCAGAAAGAATATGGTAAGCTCGTTTGCTGCCTTCCTCACACATATCTAGGACTACTGCAGGTCTTGTTATTCTTAAGGAACATCACTGAACTACCCCTAAGAGCTGAAATAACTACCACTCCACAACACAGCTGATCTATTACTGGGACTCTTATAATCAAACTCAAACCCATTCTCAGAAAACAAAATTTCAATGAATTTTATCCATTTCTCACTCTGTCAGTTCTTTCATGTCAATAACTTGCACCCCCCCCCAAAAAAAATGAAAAGTAGCTACACAGAAAGTTAGAAATAACACACATTTTTCTAGTTAGAGGATGAAACCAGAAAACATCTTCAAAGGAAGGGTAGCAACTGAATGTTTTATGCCTCCACTGACCTACTTTAAGACTATAATCCCATCTCAACGCACTCACTTTAAAGCTATCCTATCTGCTGGAGGACTACATACTCTGGTGCTTATTAACAAAATTACTGTCAATCATTATGACAGAGATTTCTTCATTTTACCGTTTAGCTAGCTATACATAAAACTGAAAAACTGGTGCCAACAACACAGGATAGCTATCAGCACACAGGGCTTGGAAACAGCAACACTTTTCTGAGTTCACAAAACATTAAACAAAGGTTGATCTGGTTCTTTAGAATGCATTTGAGCTGTGACAGTATGTTTCTAACAGCATACGCCCTTTTGTAGGATGCAGAGAAATATGCTTACAGAAGATAAGTATTAGCGTACAGAGTCTGCCTGACAGCAATGGCTACCTGTCAGCAATTTTACTAGAAATGGAGATACCTAACAAGCTATTATACTAAGCCAAGACTAAATAATGACAGCTTAGAATTGTATCTTTAAAGAGCTGCACAACAAAACAACATTTCAGTCAGTACAGGGCATGACCTTTTCCCCCCACTGTAAAATCTGCTTTCAGTAAAAAGCAACAACTGACGGTGTAAGAAACTGTTGATTCTGTATTTCACAGAAAAAATGACTATTACTGTATTAAGCAATTAACTCGTGGATGTACATATTAATAGTGAATTTTTACTTAAAACCCAGCTGGCAGTGACAGAATGTGCAGACATGGGATCACCAACATGTGCTGTTCAGGTTAACGCATTTTCACAGAGATACTCTTGCCTTTAACAGACTTTTCATTTTTCTCTCCATCTGTTCTCTGGCATAATTACCTCAATGCAAGCTATGCATTCAGCTTCAGGGTCTCTCTTGGGAGCAGACAGTGCATTTGAAGCAAACATGTTAAAAATAACACATTTAAATAGGATATTATTTCTAGATAACACAAACTGGCAGTAGATACTCCATAGCTTGCACTGTGGATGCACAACAAATTATCTTGGATTTTACTTTTAGATCTAGGGAATTTATTCTCTCTACATGTAATTGTCAATATCAGTGCCTGTTTAATTATTTTTGCTTTAATATTACCCTTTTTAGGTTTGTTGAGACTTGGCCTGCCCTGCAAACCCTGAAGGCTTCTAACTCAATGAACAGACTACATAATTTATTCCTAAATCACTACTTTATCATGTCTCGTACGAGATGCCAAAGTTTGTAACCAAAGCACATAATGGCTATCTACCAAACAGGGCTGACAAGAGGGGTGCTACCAGTAAGCTGCAGACTTACAGCTGGAAAAGAAAGAAGGTGGGAAAAATGAATGCAATTAGCCTGGTTCAATAGCCTTAGTAGACTAGGGCCTGCTGCCAGACTTAGCAAACTAATGGGCACTGTTACAGCCACACAAGAAACTAGGAGTAAAATATAACAAACAATTTCTTTTTGTGTTACCGTTAGCATTACCTCCTCAAGACATGTAACAAAGGTAACATGAATGTTTTCATCTTTTGGTTTCATCACTGTTAAGTGATAGGCACTAGGAAAATCAAGCAGTGCTCATACTATAGAATACTGAAAGAAATGAGAACACGTTCCCTGCCCAAGTAACCACCCACTGGTTATAACAAAATTATATAATGACTGTTCATTTGTATTCAAAAATTAGCCTGCTAATTGGACATCCCAATCAGCATGCCCATTGTAAATAGAGCATATATCAGCAGAATAAAGTCTGGATGCTGAAGAATCGAATGTCCGGACTTTTGACTAGAATATGTTGTGGGACAGAGTAAAATAAAAGAAAAATCAGGTGCATTTTCAAAAATAAACAAACATACCACATTTCCCTTCTATTTCTGTGTTGTCCCTCGTAAAATGTTGACAGTGAAAAAAAAAACAGCAAAGGAGATTATCTGTTCTCCTGCACTGCACTGATGTAATTTGCAAGCATGGGGATGCAAATCCCATAAGAATGCTGAGTACATCAGTAAAGAAGGATAAACATGGAGGAACACTTCAGCACCCTCATACAAAGACATTATTTAAGAAAGATAATCAATTTCTTTCTTAAATAATGTCATTGTATAATACGAATAATCCACTCCTGGGTGTCGGTATATGAAGATTTACCCACGGTTGGCTTTGTTTAATCATGCCAGCTGTGGGTAAATCCTGATATACCTATATGCAGTCATGGATTATTGCTTAAGTAACCTTCAGCAGAATGTTAAATGAGATTAAAAGCATAGAGGTAATACAAACAGAGCTTTATATCCTTGGAGTTCTAGAAGAGATTAGATCGAATGTCAGTTTGTCAAAGCCAATGAAGTAAAAGCACATTGCCATAGTAAACACTACCTCTAAACTGAAATATTCTGGCTTCCAGTCAGATCACTTTATGTCAATTACTGTTTTAAACACATTAAAGTCACCCTTCAAGCAAAAACTGGCCTACACAGTATGTACCATATGTTTGTGGTTCCTGGGTTATCAGCAGATGAATTAAGCCATTAGTACTTCATATCACCATACAGCATAAGTTGTGCTACTACTGGACTCACATACTACTGAGCAAAAGGGGACAGTAAGTATAATCAATCACATAAAATAGCACTGATAAAAGCTCCCATTTAAGATGAAACACTCAAATTTAATATGAAAAGGCTAATTAATGCGTTCTGTACAATGAACCGTGAGATGAGTTTTGATAATTATTCCTCATCATCTCATTTTATTTAGCTCGTAACTAGGTAAGCGTACTAGGCCATGAGCCCTTTTCAGCCTCGACTCACAAAATACAAAGTAAATGCAATCTTTTTTTGCTGATAGAAGCTTTAAGTGCTAATATTTATGTAGTGATTACAAAATTACAGTTTATGGATTTTTTTTTTTAAAACAAGTTACATGCAAGCATAATCTACCCCAACAGGGTTCAATGGAATGTCCATTGTGCTGACAGATCCCCTAATGTGCATCTTCATTAATTTAATGACTGGCATAGCAGTGCCTGAAGAATAAAAGACAGTAAGAAGGGTATTCTTCTACAAGGAACAAAATCAAGGGAGTTAAAGTAGGTAAACCTTACAGTGGCAGCAGGAAAAAATCATGGAAAAATCCTGAGAGGAAAAGGACACTATCCAAGACAACAAAGATGGGCTGATGGATAAAAGGGTCTGTCAGAAGAAGTGGGTTCAGCTTAACTGGGGAGTACTAGTGGACACGGTCTACCTGAAGTTCAGCAATTTTTTTTTACTCTATGTCACAATAGCAACTGCCATGAAAATGGCAGAGAGTAGGGTATGACTGCAAATAAGGAAATACTGGACAGCTGAAGGGCAGGACAAAGAAGTTTGTGGTGAGTGTATACTTTCAGGAATAAGGAAAAGAGACTAGTGGTATACACCAGGGACTGAACTAGTGTCCAGTACTCCTTAACATGTTCACTTCAGACATATCTGATTGAAAAGACAATACAATAAACCTCTTTGCAGATGACATAAATGTGCAAACCTGGAAAATAAAGGAGATTGTAGCAAGAATTCGGAAAGTTGGAGGCTGTGGAAAAGGTAACAGTGGAGGTTCAAAGCAAACAAATGACAAGTAATCCACCTGGGACCCAACAATTGTGGTGTGCAGTACCAGCGGTTAGTGAGTGCAGTCAATGATAACAGAGAAGAAAAAGGACAGCACAGTTGTGTGGTGTTCTCTATTTTTTATTTTGCATCCAAAAAGCATGTAACATATGCAAATACTAAACACTAAATATATATATATATATATATATATATATATATATATATATATATATATATAAAACATAACTGAAATGTTTGAAATGTAAGCAAGAATAATTAAAATTAACATTTAATACCTTATGAAAAATGACAAATGATGTGCGTTCTTCTTCTAGATTCCCAGAACAAATTATATGGTTCAGTCATGAAATGCTGTTATTAATAACAATAATAATAATGGCAGTTGTTAGGCAAGTTATTAAAGATGTCTTTAGCCATTTATATACAACAGTATTGTGTATTAGTTTATTTCTTAAGAACTATTGTTCTGTATTGACTTTACACTATTACTTTACTCTGCTTATGTTTAGGTTATGTTTACATTTGCTTTCTACAGAATTAGGTAATGCCCGAAGGGAAATTAGCTAATTTGTCCATCTCTGCTAGCTTATTTCATCTTATCAGAATGATATTTTTAAAACAACCAAAGCCTGGTACAGCCTTTCTCCTCTCCTCATTGATAACCTCTGGTTTTTAGAATAATCATAATTGCAATAACCATAAATCCAGAGAAAGAGTGGTAATGTATGTTAAACAGGGATTGGACTCTTCTTTAATAGCCTTAACAGACAGAATTTTGTGGTAAGCAATTGACAATATCTCATTTTTTCCTTTATCAAATACCATAATGAAATGTTCGTGAGTTGCACAGTTTAATCACAAAATGTACTTTGCGTCTTAAAATACATACTTCACTACAGTGGGAAACTAAAATGCACCACATAGAGGGACTCGTTCTCCATTTCAAAGTCTCGAGATATTGGAATGATAGATTGTTGGGCCTAACAAAGTGATTCCCAAAATGTTTCCTTTTAGAAGAATTATATTGTTTTCTCACAGGCCACATATCCTTATCCTTCAGTAGGTTCCTCATCATATCAGTATTACTTGGAACATGACTAAAATAACACTAAAAAATTAACCGCCCAATTCCAGAAACGCTGTTCTACCAGGGGAATTATGAATGTACTAACAAAGTACTTTATAACTGGAACTTGTGTGATAATAAGAGGCTCTTAACTCCCTTTAAAACCTAGTAATTTTTTTTATATAAAAAAACTGGGTATTTTAATTTAAATATATCTCTACCAGAAATGCTATAAATAAAACAATTTCCAATGGCAGAAAAATCAACAAAAATTGTACACTAAGCACCAGAGGATCTTAAGAAGCCTAGACTTCCATTCCCATGGTAATAATCGAGAAGACTTGGGCAGAACAAGGGTATACTGGGAGATTTACATTTTGCCCCTACCCATGAGGGACAAGGGTGCTGAACCGGGGCTGAATTTGCAATTTCCCATCCATTTATCCAAATTATATTTGAATAAGGTAAGAGAAGTACTTTGCTTCATGTAGCGTGAAAGATGGATCCACAGAACTGGAATTCTCTGTGACATGCACCTGTTCTTCCAACATATTCTATTTATGTTGAAGACGAGACTAAAATCAAATCTTATGAAGAAAGTTAAACAGGCTATGGTAAAGGAACCAATGGAGACCTTCAAGAGTACATGGAACAGGTGAAGGAAGCAGAAGGGAGAAAAGTTAAGGAAGAAGAGAAGGCAAAATATGCAACCAAACTACTTATTGTAGCAGTGCATAGATGTATACAATTTGTACAAACAATTTATAAGGTAATTCCAAAAAAGTAAACAACAATCTCACACAACTGGGATGAAGTTCTCATACCAGTACACAAAACCAAAATAAAAACTGAGTGACAACATGGCTATATAAAATAAAACAAAAAGCTTTTAATATACCATAGTAAGTGCTTTTGCGTTTACCTCAGAGCTTCATCAGACCTTAAAAATACACAAATTAACACTCGCTATTTAAAATCCAAACAAAAAAAAAATCAGACATTGATTCCAATTACAACATCGTAACAAACTATCCAATCAGTTACAGAAACTCTTAGAGCAAATTAGACTATCTGCCAATGTGTACTAAAAGGTAAAACAAACTATAGTTTCTGGTATGTATTAAGTATATGTAAAAAAAAAATATTTATCTACACCTAGGTCTGATAGTACATATGTGCTTAGTCATGTGGAATATGTGCTTAGTCATGTGGAATATACAAGTCCAAGACCGTTAAATAAAGTTCTCTGAGACTCAAAAAAAGGATTGTCAAATTGATTGCTAAGATTACATGATAAAATGACCGAATGAATATTTAATGTCTTGTGTATACAATAAACTCTCGGTTAACCAGCACCCATGGAGAATCTTCAGCTATTTAGCTCTTTAATAAAATTGGTAATAAAAGATGTACAAACCACAGTACCACACTGTAAAATTAAGGGCGTATTGTCTGGTTCTATGACCAGACTTCTTCAGACAAAAAACTGCAGGTACAAAAACAGTTTTTATACTAAATTATACTTCCCTCCATCCCCTAATTAAACAATTAATCAATCGAACAAATACAGTCCCTAACTTATAAACTTCATTTAAATCAACTATTACAGCATTATTAAATAACTGCACCTACTAAAAATATAATAAACAATATACCAAAATTTAAAAAGTAGAAAATACTTATATATATATATATATTTCACGCATAATTTCAGTAATTTAAATACTCTAGAGTACGTAATTATTTTTAATGTATAAATCACCCTATACCAAAGTTCATAATCACGGTAGAAATTTGAACTTAGCTATGAGAAATTGTAAATAAACTACTGTTACATCAGCCACCACTGTCAAACTAAGAAATAATAATAGTAATAAAACAATAATTTAGCTACTACCATAATGGATACTACTTAGAAAACAGTCCCTTTACATGTTACAAAAATCGCCTATACCAATTAGTTATCTAATTAGGCTTTCCAGTTTCAATAAACATTGTATAGAGCAACTATCATTAATACCAGGGGAATGACAGGCATCTAAACAAATCTGCCATATCAATTCTCATTTGTCTAGTAATAAAGATCTCGGACCACCCCTAACCTCTCCAGCTCTATGATCAATTACTCAAAACCTAAAGCTGTGTGTGGGGTTAGTTTTAATATGGGCAGCTAACGCATTTTTGACCTTGCCTTTCTTAATATAGTAAAGCTGCTCGTACACCCGTTCCCGCAGTCTATGATCAGTTCTCCCAATGTAGAATGTGGGACATAAGTTGCACTGAGCAAGATACTCTACATAGGTTGTGTATTACAATTATATTTACCTGACAAAGTCTTATAACTACAATCCCTGATATTAAACGAGAACCCTATACTCATATGTTTGCAGAACTTACAAGATTCACATTTGCTCATTCCAAATAACCTTGTGCTGTTTCATTTTTATGACATTTTTCAAATTCATACCTTTCTTGAAGGTGAAAGAGGGTTGTGGACCCAACAAGGTATGCAATTCCAAATTGTTACTTAGCAACTCCCAGTTCTTTTTAATAATTGAAATAATATGGCCACTTTCGGGACAATATGTTAGAATAAATGACAATGGAGACCTATTAACCTTCTGGATGCTGTCTATCTTTTCACATAATAAAGGTCTGCCTTGTAATAATGGAATATAAAACCCATTAGATCTTTTGTAAGTCACTTCCTCCATTATTTCATTAATAAGTTCCCCCGGGTAGCCTCTAGCAAGAAACATTCCAGCTACCTTGTTACATTCTATTATAAATTTACTTTCAAAGGTTACCATCCTCGTCGCTCGGACTCTCCTGGAGTGAATCCTTAAAACACCTCAATATTTAGATATGCTATGGACTCCGTGTTAAATGTCTATGTAAAACTTAAAAATGTAGGCGTGTGATTTAGGTGTTCAACAAACCTTTCCGCTTCATCAAGGCTCCCCTTATACAGAATGAGGATATCATCTAAAAAACGTATGTAAATAAGAATTTTTTCTCTTAGGTAACTTTGTATAAAAATATATTCTCTTTCCCAGAGAGCCATCACTGAATTTGCAAAGCTTTCCCCACATGGAGACCCCATCGCTACCCCAATTTTTTGTACATATAACTGGTCATCAAAAATGAAAGAATTGTTTGTTAAAACAATGTCTAACAAGATCTTCACTAACTTAATCTCACTTTCAAGGGCCCCTTTCATGTGCAAAAATCAAATAACAAAATCAATACCTTCTTGGGGGATGGATGTGTATAAGGGTTCTCGTTTAATATCAGGGATTGTAGTTATAAGACTTTGTCAGGTACATATAATTGTAATACAACCTATGTAGTGTATCTTGCTCAATGTCCCACATTCTACTTTGGGGGAAAAAAACTTAAATCTTCAGAAATTTGCTGTACAGATTTCCTTCTACTGTTCCTTTCTAATTTACATTTTACTATTTTTCTCAATCTTTTCCAAATCTTATAGTTATACTGCAATATTTTATATGCCCTACAAATGATCCCATTTTAAGAGCATCTTATATTCTAAACTCAATTAAAAACTCTATCAGAGGGGTTAAGCACTCCTTTATTCCTTTTTCTTTGCCTCTCCTCTTATCAATCCCTGTTATGGATGGCATTTTTTAACATGCAGTCCAAAATCCTGCTCCTCCTCTCCCGCACTGGCTTAGTTCTTATTAAGTAGCAGACAATATTCTATTTACGTATTGTCAGCATCACTTATTTAATTTAAATTCAGAATATATATAATACTGTTTATGGTTATTACCATTCTCCTTAATGACTTGTATCCTAAATCCTAGTCTTTCATTACAAGTCCTGCCTCACCAACTTAACATTCTTTTCCAATTTGATTTACGATTTATAACTTTCTGCTAGAGTTATGTATACAAGCCCTAACTACTAAACTCTTAAGCACCCCTTCAAATCAGTAACCCTGAATTACCTTGGTCTATGGAAAGAATCAACTTACCCATTTAACTTTTTCCCTCATCCCCTTCCAAAAAAATTCCTTTTAGCATTTAACTGCCATCCGCAGTTCATTTTCTGGTTGACAAAAATGTGTCTGACATGTATATAAGACTAAAGTAACTAACGCTTCTTCACTGTTATCTTATCATCCATATCCATAATCAAGTGTGTCCAGTTTTAGCTTTTTATCATCTTCCATTTATTCTATTCTAACATATTCTTACAAGCCATAACAGAATCCTTTTTAATTCATATACCTAAATACTTTGTCCTATCATGTCCTAAAAATTACGGATACTTCTTTTGTTAAGCACCACTATTAAATTATCACTTAAGACACTGGCAGACATACATTAACAGAAAAGAAAACAAAACAAGACATATTAATATTTTTCTCCTTTTATGTGCATTATATAATACATATCTTATTTACAACTATCATTAGTTTAACTTTATATAATTTCCTCAGTTCTTGCCTTCCCTCAAACCTCAATCATCCTCCTGAACATTCTTCTGCATATATTGTTCCCACAATTTCCATTTATCTATATGTAATTTGCTCCTTCCCTTTTCTAAAGATCATTCTTCCATTTCTTTTATATCTCTTTTATGACATTCAGTGCTTCAAATACAGTTGGTTTAGATATTGATTTCCAATTTCTAGTAATTGTTTTTTTGGCAAAAAACAGAATTAAACTTAACAAGGCCTTACTATGTCTAAGCAATTCAGATCCTGTACCCCGAATAATATTCTTAGTTACAGCCATTTGCTCACCCAATAAATCTGACACAGTACTCTGCAGGCAATTTTTAAAATCTGCCAACTCATACTCCCAAAACATATGCTCCAAGTAACCTCTTTCTTCCCAATCACACCTCCAACATTTCCTATCTACCGGAGGGAAATTTCTTTGAAGTCTGCTTGGTGTATAAAAATGCCTATACAAACACTTCCAAGCAAGGATCCTAAACCTTCTGGATTTTGTTGCATCTTTGGATTCATACACGAGTCCTCCCATTGCTCTCTTCTAATTTGCTCTTTCAGTCTCTCTTCCCAATCTTTTCTAACTTCCTCAGATTGATTCTTATAGTTATCATGCAATATTTTATATAACCTACTAATTATGACTTTTTAACAGTAGCTTCTGTTCTAGATTCAACTAAAAAACTCTATCCGTGCAGGTCTTTTACTTGAGATTACCCTATCGCTTTCTCTCCTCACCTCTACTCTGGTAACAATCCCAAGTAAGGAAGGCAGTCTCCAGCCTGCAGTTCAAACTTTGTGGCCTCATCCCACTCTATTACCTTTCCCCCCTTGTTATTTGCTCCCAATACCTTGGTTCCTTTGTCAGTTTTCTCCAGTAAATTCCAGCCTACTCTTGCCTATTTTCTATACTCCTATTTGCAGTCATCCCTGTTGGCAAAATCTCCTTTCTCCATTCTGGTGATGGCTCAATTCATGGAATACTTTCTGCTACCTTATGAAACTATATTCTGTATGGTTATCATTCTCCTTAAGAATCTGTATTCAAAATCCTATTCTTTTTCTTGACCCCCACTTCATCTTCATCCCTTTCCATTTTGAATTATAACATTTTGCTTGAATTTATATATATATATATATATATATATATATATATATATATATATATATATATGGGTCTATGATTTATTATCGAAAACACGGTTCATTGAATCGTGTTTTTGATAACATACTTCAGAGAAAGTGTATATTGTTGAATATGCACTTTCGCTAGAGTAACAAAGATCCACAAATAAAATTAAAAAAAAATGCACTATATAACATTATGCAGGGGCAAGCCCCTGCACCCCCTCACTTTAGTATTCTCACTCTGAGATCACACTACAGTGGGGAAAAGGGGAATATTCCCTTATCCCCACTGTACCACGATCTCAGCAATAGTTTGCTTAGTTGTACATCAACATTGAACGTTGATGTACAACTAACTTTACAGGCAAATGGCATGTTTTAGGTTTTTTTTTTTTCTTTAATTAAAGTGCATATTCGACAATATGCACTTTCACTAGTGTGTAATTGGAAACACAATTCGATGAACCGTGTTTTCGATAATAAGACAGAGACCCATATATGAACCTTAACTGTGTAGCTGTAAAATATACTTTCAAATCAGGTAAACCACATCACCTTGTTCTACTGGAAGCATCTACTTCTCCCACTTAACTCTTGCCCTCATTCCCACCCAGATCAATACCTTCAACTCTTTATTATTGTCCACAACTTCTCCTCTGGTTGATAAAAATATGCCTGACCTGTAGACACAACACTAAAGGGACTAAAATATTTTCACTGTTTGCATCTTACTATCCATATCCATAAATAAGAGTTTTGAATTTCTTAGTTTTGGTATTTTTTTGTTTAGTCTCTTCTCACATACCCTTAAGTTGTCAGAAAAGAAGCTCCTAAATACTTCATTTTAGCATGTCCCCATAAGTATGGATATATTGCTGAACCAATTTGTGTGTGCATATATAATTTACAGCTATAGCGTTTGTTTTATCTTCATTAACGTTATATCCTGGAAAGACCGGAAACTGTTTCAAAATGTTCCACAACACTGAAATATTCCTTTTTGGTTTTATCAGGTACAAAAAAATATCATCTGCAATTAAAGCCAAGTTTTCTTGATTACAATCCTTGCACTTCTAAGTCTCTTATTTTCTTTGCTAATAGCTCTAAATATAAAACAAATAGCAAAAGGGAAACAGAACACCCCTTCCTGCTTCCTGTTAAAACACTACTTATCAGATAGGTAGCCTCTCACTTTAATTCTTGGCTCTAACCCTTCATAGCTCATCTTAATCAACATTATTATTGTATCACGGAAAGCAAATGTTTTCATTGCCCTACTTATAAAACCCCAGCTTACGTTGTTGAATACTTTCTCAGGGTCAGGACTCTAATAAACAGCCATACTTTCTTACATTTTGCTTCCTTCTGGAACCTCATTGTTCTATTATTCTATGAGTAGCGCAGTGGTGCAGCGGTTAACGTTGTCACCTTACAGCAAGAGGTTCTCCTGTGCAGTTCTTGACTGGGGTGCCTACTGTGCGGAGTTCTGCATGTCTTCTCTGTTTCAAGTGGGTTTCTTCCCACATTCCAAAGACTTGCAGCTGGAGTGTTTCTCCCCGGGCCTCTACTGAAAATAGGCTCTGTACTAGTCAGACTTTCCTGGTCAACAAATGATAAATAAATAAGTAAAATATTAATGTTGTCAAACGTTTACCTCCCCTCAACAAAACCATAATGATCCACACCCATCAATGTTAGCAACATTTTTGCCATTTTTCAGTTAAGTATAGACAAACACTTTAAAATTGAAATGGGTCTCTATGAAGTTGGTTCTGATGGGTCTTTACAGACTTTAGGTAAACCTGATACCACAGCTTTCTTCCAAGATACTGGTGCTTCCTCTCCTTTTAATATACTTAACAAAAACTTCAAAGATCTTTATCATTTTCTTTCCTCCTAACTTCCAAACTTCCACAGGAATGTATTCTTGAAGACTTTCTTGAAGACTGATTTATACATCACCATTTTTATTTCATCCACTCATCTTAATTGTTAGGCCTCATCTACCTCTAACGGTGGCATAATTAAGTCTTCCATTTGTGCTCATTTCCACATTTCTTTGCTTTATACAAATTTTTATAAAATTTTCATAGTATTTGTAATACCCCTACAAGATCTCTGGTTATTTTTATTTGTTGTAGGCTCCTTAAGTTTGACGACCCTTTCAACTTTCTGCTGCTTAAATCATTGAGCCAATTTTTTTTGTGCTCTGGAGTTATAAAAATAGTTGTTTAACAGCAATCTTTCTAAACTTGTGCATATTATCTAGATACTCCTTTTCTTTCTCTTTAGCACTCTTCATTTGCATCTCCTCTTGCTCTGTGAGATTCCACTTTTTCTGCAATACTTTAACCTTTGTTACCCCCTCTAATAATTCCTATTACCTCTTAACCATATATTTTCCTTTTATTTCTACCTTGTTTTAACCTCTATTTTCATTTTATCCCACTCAACAGCTATAACTTCTGAAGATATTGTTATCTCCCTTATCACTCACAAATAATTTAATCTAGCCATTCCTTAAATTCCTCTCTTTTTAACAGGGAGGTGGGAAAGTGCAACTGTCTTAGTTGTACTTCAGTATTCTCTATTTTTCTTTTAGTTTTTATTGGTGCAAGATCTGTAATAGTTATTGATGCGTGTTAAAACCATCAATTAAATGCAATTGTTCCTGTAAAATGTTAATTTCTGTCCAGGTCTAGCACAGTTATTGTACTTTGGGGAATAAGTAAATTCTGTCTGAGTTCCTACCACTGAATTTACACTTTCCTATAAATATTTTCATAAATTTCTTCAGAAATCTACACCCTCTTGTTATATTTTCCCTTCTTGGTTGCCCGGACGCATCCTCACGATTGCAAATCAAGTTCTAGTCCCCATCTATAAGTAATATTCCCTGCTGAAAGCTGATTATTTCTCCCAAATTTTTCTTAAGCTCCATGATAGCAATTTTTGGTGGAATATGAATACATGCCCATGTAATTGCCCTCCCTTGTCTATAGCCCCTGATTACTACAAATCTACCATTATTGTATTTTTTCCTCTTGTATCGCTACTCGAGCTCCTCTAATAATTAGTATAACCACTCCCCTTTTCTTTTCTTTCTGATATTCTACTGAAGATCCATCCTGAAATCTTTTTTGTCAAATTCACATTCTCATTTCTTTTCAAATATGTCTATTGCACCATTACTATTTGCCCTCTGCATTTCTTAATATAATTCAGTGCTCTCTCATTTTTGTCGATAGTTGTAGGGCCATTTACGTTCCAAGTTAATACGGATAGCATAGCCATTAAAATAGTTATTGCCCACCTGTTGTACACAACAGTTTTTATTTTGTTAATGTGTATTCCCACCTTTTGTTTTACATGAACACAATAATGTATGGAAGGCTGATCTTTTATACAGTTGTTTCATCTCATCTCCATCTGAACACATGTCAAGTTTTTCAA
Source organism: Protopterus annectens (assembly GCF_019279795.1). Taxonomy (NCBI): domain Eukaryota; kingdom Metazoa; phylum Chordata; order Ceratodontiformes; family Protopteridae; genus Protopterus; species Protopterus annectens. The sequence continues at coordinate 386,634,275 of NC_056743.1, read as the reverse complement.
AGCTTTTTTTAATAAAAGCCTTCAAACAAAAAACTAAATAAATTTTCAAAACACCCCATCCCCTATCAATTTGGGACAAACACAAAAAGATATGAACATTTCTAACAAAGGAAGTTTAACCCTCCAGAGAGGAACAAGTGTCCCACATTGATAGCTAAATCCACAAGCATTAATTAACCTAAAATTAAAGCTACACATGCTAAAGCACATGCTACAGCCTGTCCCCTCACTTACACTGATTGCTGTCCATTTTTTTATATCCATTCCCTTCCCAGATGTGAAAAAAGGTTTGCATGCATCCATAGCCTAAGAAAAAAATACACTGGCTAAAAAGTACACTGGCTATCTTTAAATAAAACTAAAATGTACACTGTTCTAGTAAATGCATTAAAGTATTAAGGCTGCTGGTAGGCTGTTATCTTTTATTCACTTTCCATAATTTCAAAAGTTATTTTTCACTGACCTGTTTGCCATTGTTCCTTTAAATTTTACACTTCCTCAGCAAAGACTACTCAGAACATCTCCAGACAGCTCATCTCAACAGAAAAGCACTCAGCAGTGAATCTTTATAAATAACACTCAAAAAGGAATGTACAGCTGCTTTCAATTGCAGACCTCTAGACTTCAATTGAACATTTGCTAATACCTTTGTAGATGTAAGAAACGTAGCATTATTCATGGTTTTTGTCATTTTGTCTTATGTTTAAAGCTTACCTGCATAAAAAAAACACTCGTTTACAGCTTAAGCAAATGGCATTCATTAATCTTGACATTCACCCTTGTAAAAATTAGAAAATATCGTAATGCTACAAATAACAATCAGTGCTTTTGCAACCCACTTCCACTCATTAGCCTGAGATTACAGCATATTAACATTAAACTTGCTTTTGCCAAGCATTTCTTCTCGTTATACTGTAAAGACCATGTCTTACAACTAAAAAGTACTTGTTCAGTTTAATATTTTTAACACTTGCAACAGTCACTGAAAAGACTCCCCACATTTAAAATGTCATAAAATGTTTTATACAAATACTACAGACAAAAATTGTTCTGTTTACAGTTACTTTTTCCCTTTTTTAGTGTCCTTCAAAAAATAATGTGGGGTATATGCTTTATGGACCACCCACAAGTTTAACAAAATCAACATAAATCCAATCTTTTTCAGCCACTTTTTCTTACAAAGCCATATTTCTCAAATGTGATTGATGCCTTATAGTCTCTCATTTATTTACTAATTTCAGTGTTGCTGGTGCTCTTCCTGTCATCTCCTTCACCCAACACCAAACTCTGGTTCAAGTCCAAGGTAGTCATAATTCTTCTAATCAACTCCTGTGCTTTCCTCTCTCTCAAACATTTTCCTTTGGAAAAAGTTTCACTGGTATAGTCTCTGTACGAACTTTACTGTCAGAAGAATGAGAAGCCTCTATTTGCTGACTCACTTTTTGTTGGATAAACTTTTTATTTCTTCTTTAGCCTGTTCTGTGTCAAAAATGCCTTGGATCCTCCAGGAAAAAATACTCTGAAGACAGACAGAGATATGGCAACTTGAATCTTACACCTGCCATTCAATATACCCGGACTGCTGGGTTAAAAGGGCATCTCCTCTACCTGGCATACAGTGAATAATCATTTTCGATAAACTCTACTATCTCCAGTTTTGAGTACTTTGCTCTTCTGCCACAGTTCTGCCAGGGTCAACTCTTTCTGCTAGTATGATTGCATTTTTACTACCATAAGTCTTGGTTGCTTTCTCATGGCTTAGTTTGGAGCATAGACTTGATGTGTCCTGCTTTCTCATGGCCTAGTTTGGAGCATGGACTTGATGTGGCCTTTCAGTTAAATCCTGCTGTGGAACACCAGTCCAGTTGCTTATTCATGCTCTTATAGAAAATGAATACAGTCTGTTCCTTCCAGTTTCTCTGGTACAACAGAAACTCTCAGGTTGCCTCTTTGTGTTCCATCTTCTAACTCATTTTTTTTAAACAGCTCTTCTTGAGGAGCTTACACATGGCCTCCTTTTTTCTTCTTTTCAATCTCTGATATTTGCAGTTTTATCGGTTAATCTGAACAGCTATTTAAAGCATCTTCTAGTTTTTTTCCATCCATTTGTTATTTGAGTTGATATATTCTTTCAATGTTTCATTTATTTTCATCACCTCTGAGTACATCTGATTTGTTTTTTTTTCCTATAAATTGCTAGAAGCCATCTCTTGGACCAAAGCTGAAGCGTGAACTGTTTTTTTGCTGAACTGCAGAATGCTTCCCAAAGAGTGTTTTCTCTTCACCTTTTCTGGTGGATTTTCTTCCAGGTTTTCCAAATTTCTTCTTTGTTGACATCCGGCAGCATACTTACTAGCTAGAAACAGAATTTTGCCAAAAAAAAGTTTCCACGGCACCCCTCTATTTTAAAGTTTCTATTTTCACAATGGGAGAGCTGAAGTCAAGCTGTTGATCGATGTGTAGCCATCTTGGAAATCCCAGCCAACTCAAATGTTGAGGGCATAGGCTTAGGAAGTATCCAGTAATAAGGATACGTCTACAAGCTCAGAATGAGGTGAAGTATGAGAGGAGATGGAGGAAGAACCAGTGGCTGAGGTGGGAATGGATACTAAAGTGGAACAGAAAAAGGATTTTGAATCCAGTAGAGAGGTTGAAAATAATAAACTTAAAGGTAAGCTGCAGAGATGGACAAGCTGCAAGTGATGAAGCTGAAAATGGGAGAGGTGAAAAGGCGCCAAGTGAAATACTACCCAGTACTGGATGGAGAGACATCTAATAGATAAGAGAAAATGTTCAATGGATGAAAAGGAAAGGGTTGTTAACCAAGATGACAGACTGGAGAAGCTGGGATAGGTATTGAATGAGCAAGGGAAGAAGGAGAGTAAGGCAATGGGTATACCCTCCCAGTGAAGAGAAAGAACCTTTATTTAGGGAGTTCTTTAAAATGTGGGAGGTGGTAGGGTCAACCAAGAAGTGGATTTATGTGGTGCATAGACCATGGGGAGCCAACACAGCAAACAAGGCTAGAGGAAGAGAGGTAGTAGGTGCACTAGAGCTGAGAGAGGTTCCAAGTACCGACACATAAATGTTATGAATGAAGGAAGTTTGAAAGGAACAAAGAGACAGGAACATTTCGTCAATGATGTATGACAGGGATACAGGAAAATTAGCCAAAAAGAAACTGACCCAGATAGATGTGATGTTAGAATGATAGGAAGTGGCAGGAAAAAATATATATTAATTCTTTCTGAACTTGCTGCATGGCAACAAGCAGAAAGGGGGAAACAAGACATTTTACAGTGTGGAGGCATAAAAAAGGGAAAAGGCTGAATGGGTACACCACAGAAGAGGAGGTGCAGAAGACCATATAAAGAATGATGGGGGAAACACTGAGTACATATTTATCTGATCAAGTTCTATAAATCAGTAAAAGGTGTGACAAAAATCAGAGTTTTGCATGTAACCAGAAGGCAGTCTCTCTACAGAGATCAATGAGGGAAGTAAAATTGGTACTTCCCCCTAAAGAGACTGTAGGAATAATAAAGCCAAGGGCATTGAGAATGATTTCCTTACATATGGTTACCAAAATTCTTACAAAGGTTTTAGTCACAAGAATCAACATTTTCTCAAAATTTGTGCAGGAAAGTTCATCAGTAGATAACACATGGCTACTGTTGACACTCCAAGGAAGAAAGGGGGAAGGAAGTGAGCTGTGATCGTCTACAGTGGCACAACAGGTAGCACAACCATCTTTAGTGCCGAAGACTGTGGGTTCTTTTCTTACATCAATATACCAGGCGTTTATCCAGCTTTTGTTGTCTTTCATTTGTTAGTCGCACTATTAGCCTAGTAGGACTACTCCTGTCAAAAGGATAAATGCATAAAAGTAAATCAAAACGTATCAGGAAGGCTTTCAACTTTTTCAAATAGGTAGCCTTACAAAATAGTGAGAATGGGGGGAAGGAAACAGACAGGGCAAGATGGTAACATGAGAACCAAATCAGGAGTCAAGTACCTAGGGGTAGGTGTTTGGTGGTCTCTTCAGGAAAAAAAAACACTGAAGTGAACTACAGTAAGTCGAAACTAGAGATAGAAGGCTTTGGTAAGGAAATGAAGATAAGGAGGTATAAGGTTCAAACAGGTACTTGCTCATATTTAAGGATATAGTTTAATCTGGGGATGAAAAAATACAGAACTAGATTGTGGCTTGGAAGTCTTTCAAAATGGTTTTAAAGGAATGAAGAGAAGGCATTGGCCTGATGGATATAGGCAAGGAATTCCAGGCCAAATCAACACAGCAGGAGTACAGACCATGCCCAGCAGATTTTAAAGGTTTGTGGAATGACAGTTTTTGGTTTTGGCTGGTCTAGTAAGTCCGACTAGTACCCTTACATAATGGTGAGAATGGGGGAAGGAAACAGGCAGGGCAATAGGGTAACATGAGGACCAAATCAGGAGTCAAGTACCTAGAGTAGATATTTGGTGGGCACTTTTTAAAAAAAAACAAACAAAAAAAACACTGAAGTGAACAACAGCAAGTAGAAGGCTTTGGTACGGAAACGAAAAGGACATTTATGAAATAAAAAGTGTGAACATGGTGAAAAATTATGGCAAGCCTAAGTAAACTGTACCTAATGAAACACCTATTGTCTGCCAGGTCAGGTAGATTATAAAAGGTATCCAGTGTGTATATATGGAGGGGCAGGGATATTGACAAGGGAAAAATATAGGTAAGGACAGAGCAACAGAAGGACAAGGATTCCTGGATTTCAGAACATATGTGGCAGACAGGGAGGTTGAAGAGATGCCTACAATGGATCCAGTTAAGCAGAAGATGCTCAAGAAGAGAATGGTGCCTTGAAAGTGCTGGAGATAAGTTTCAAGAAGCAGGTGGACTCTGCTGGACCTCACTTCTGTTTAATGACTTGCAGGTTAGGAAATATTAGTTAAAAAAAAAAAAGGGGCAACAAGACGAATAAAATCATTCCCTCCAGGTTAGGAGTGTGGACAAGAGATCAAATTCTAAGAAGAGGAAGGGGAATCAATGGGAAATAAAGGAGAAAGAAGAGGAAGAGAGGCAGACATTGCTGAGGAAAGCAGGATTAAGCCAGTTAGAGGCAACATGTCTACAAGCTGCACTTAGAAGGATGGGAATGAAAATGAACAATGGTGCAAAGGTGGTCCCCATAAGGAAAGGTGAAGTATAGAAAGGGGATGCAGAGGAGAAATGGTATGCAATGACAAAATGAAGGAAAGGGCAATGCAGAAACTGAGAAAGAAATGGGAACCCGGAGGTGGTGGGATGGGAAGACTGACTGACATGAAACAGTCCCTCAAGGTCTTCCTAAAAGGCTGGGACCAACAATTGAAACTGCTACATAGGCCTTTCCACTGTAAAGGAGAACGTAGGATGATGAGGTCTCAGGTGTGGGGGGAGCGCGGGTCTAAAACACTTACTTTGGGAATATGAACAGGCAAAGAGCATAAAGGAAGTTGCCATAAGAAATTAGGGAAGAATTTGTTTAACAGAGTTATAGAACAACAGGAAACTGCACTTGTTTAGGCTAGATTCAAAGTTATGAGGAGTTGTAGAACAACAGGAAAATGCACTGGCTTATGCTACATTCAAAGTAGTGAGGAAACAACAGAAAGGTGAGGAAGCGAGTACTGCTCATGGGAAGGAGCAGCTATATAGCAAAGCACTGGGAAGGAGAAAAAGGTAATAATGAATGTAATATGTAAAGCAAAGGTATAGCTACACTGCAATTGGTGACAGATGAGAATTCACAGAAAAGAAGGGTAAATGAAAGACTAATGAAATTGAAGTAGACATGGAACAAAATTGGGAGAGATTTGGAATCTGCAGTTTGTTTAATGCTTGGTACATGGTTGTGAAGACACAAGACAGGAATGAGTGCAAATAAAAAGCAAAAGTAGCCATGTAGGTATGTTATTAACTTTCATGTTGTCAGACTGCACCTGGGTGAGCTGTAACTGCATGAGTACCAAACTGTTGATGTTACAACTCCCTGGTTGTAACTCCCATTTCTTTGAGACTGGTGCTTCTACAAGTAGTCATTTAACAGCAGAAAATGCCTCAAGAACCAAGGAAAACAAATTTACTGATCCAATAAAATGAAATCAACAAACTTTCACAGAATCACTTTCTCAAGTTGTATCCTTGGTCTCCCGAGCCAGTTTCTGATGTTTTGGGCTATTTTTACTTTCTCTAATTTATTGGCTGAAGATTTCTCTACTGTGTACTGAGCTTTGTAATCACCCAGTTGTGACTGCCTAGTTAATTTCTGGGGAGTTGGGAATCGATGATTCGTACAGGAGGTGCAGAGACAGAATAGATAATAGGGGCATTGTGAGGTGGGTGGGAGATAGCAGCAGGCATAAGGGCCCTAAGCCTCAGAAGGTGAAGAAGGGAAAACACAATGAAAACAGGCCTAGTAGAATAAACAGTGACAAGGATACAACTGCAGGACTGTCCATGCTTGTTTCAATTATGGAATATTTAGAAAAGCAAGGTAAAGAACATTAGATAATCTGCTGAAATTCATAAGTGAAACTCGGTAACAACATAAAAATGGAAACGTTCATACAACGTAGATGTCTTATTGCGACTGCTGAATACAGAATGATAGAGAAGCCTTCAACAAAGAGGCAGCGAGAGAGGCATCTGAAACTGCATTCAGAGACATTTACATCAGGTGAGCAGAAGAGTCCATCAAACCCAGGACATCCTGACAAACTGTCTGATGGTGATCTACTTGTAGCAGTTCCTAGTACATTAGGATCAGAACTATCTACAAAACAATCAGACAGAACGAAGGACTAAAAAATGCATTTGAATTATGTTTAATAAAATGAGCTGTTTCAGCTTTGTACTTGAAATCAAAGAAACGGCATACATTTGAAGTGCCTTTATAATTGAAAATGTACTATGTATAGTGCTGTGTCTTCCTAATGAAGTAATGGCACAAAAATGCAATGATAAAGTACATAAGTTTTCTATTAGTAAATATAAATAATATTTATGCACTGAAATTTACCTTGACATAAAATGGAGAGAGGGATATACACTTTAGTATCTCTAGCCTGGTCAGAATTTATCATAATGCTTACATTGTATAAGCTGCACAGTTTGAAGTAAATGGTGATGACATTAGCTCTATGCAATCTGTTTCCTAATTTAGGCTGTACCTGAATATCATGTGTTTTATGTTTGAGCCATCACCTCCCTTCCAAAGCTAGGGATTGCCAGGATAGCACAACCTTCCTAATGTAGCAAGAAGCAGCTTTCTTGGACAGCAGCCCTAGGGAAACTAAACTTTCCCACTACTAAATTCCAGATCTAAATCTCTGCAAGTGTATTAACTATGTGAATAAGAAAATTGCAGGCAAGGGACCCTTAGAACCTTAGATGGAGATAACCAAAGAGGAGTAAGGGGAAGTGGAAACAGTGCCACAACACATTCCTTCTTCTGCTAACAGCATCATCAAGCAATACAGATCAGTAATAGAGCACAACACAAACATTGTGTTCAGAGGAATTCTACCATAGGAATTAGATAGCCATCTACCCTGGGCAAAGTTTGAGAGCTGTGAAACACTTCCAGCATAACAGCACTTTTCAGTGCCAGCTTAGACTGACAGAAAAGCAATGTTAATCACTAATCTATAGCAGTTAAAGGCAGCAAAACTACTGGAAGCAGTAGCTAGAGTCAAACTGTCTAGAAAGACTGGTGGAAGAGCGGAGACAGACATTAAATAAAAACGTACAGGTTAAGAAAAGAGCAAAAACGTTTAAAAACAATAGCAATTAAAAAAATTTTGTTCATAACTTATAAGGTGTCTAGTGCAAGTTGAGACTATAGCTCTAAGCAAGAGGCATGAGTAAGTACGGCAAATACAAAAAAACAAAGAGCCAGCAAAATAGACTTCAAAATCACTTTGTATTCACAAATACATACAGCAAAGAGACTGGATAAACACAACCTTCCTCAGTGTAAAAAAACACACAAATAATATGCTGTTTAAATACTATAAGGCAATTTCCCATTGGTAGAATACTCATAAATATTCATTAAGTCCTGGTGGGAATAAACCCCCTAACTTGATGATCCACTTTTTTTCTTTATTATTTAAGATATTATGCCATTCAGTTTTATTTAGTCGATTACCATGAATAACATCAATCACCATGAAATTGAACTGTGCAGTGGGATGCAATAAGTAATGTTTATATAAAGCATTTGTCATTTTTTTATGTTTGATGTTACTTATATGTTCGATCTTAATGGTCGGGATGTCTGTCCTATGTAGAAAGCTCCACATTGGCAGGTAGCAAGGTAAACAACCCAATCATTGCTACAATTGGCAAAAAAGCCTATATCATAAACCCTGGAGCAATTTCTACTGGAAAAAGCCTTAGCTGTAGTCAGTGGCCACATGGAAAACATCCATATAAAGCTTTACCTGACAGTGTAGTCTGTTTGTAATTTGGTATCACAGTGCTTATAATGGTTGAAATAGGATTTCAGATTTTTTCCATTCCTATATGAAAAAATACATCTATTAGGAATAAAATTAGCAATATTATTGTCAGACTGAAGAATGTTCCAATTCCTATGAACACTGTCCAAAAGACAATTGGTATTACGAGCATAGGTAGTAACAAATCTTAATGTAGAAGATGCAACAGTAGTTTTATCTCTATATTGAAGTAATTCTGACCTGTCCATGCTATGTACTTGATTCCTTGCCATTACAATGTTGCCAGCCTGGTAGCCTCTTTGTATAAATCTGTCCGTTAGGTCTCTCTCATTCAAACAAAAAGTATGTGTCTTGGAATATAAACTGTGATTTGGGAATATTCGTGGATGGTAACTAGAAGCATGTAGGACTGAATTATATTGTGGGAACTTTCTAAACATTTCACTATCCAAAGTTCCATCTGGTAGCTTATGTATAAGAACATCCAAAAAGGTGATATCATTTTTATCATGATGTTCAGTGAATGTCAGTCCCCATTCATTAGTATTAAGATAAGAGACAAAAAACCAACCACACATCATCTAGGTATCGCCTCCATATGTCCATGTCTTGTACATAGGCGTTTCTGGAAACATCATAAATAATTTATAATTAAATACATTACATGTCAGGACATATCTGGCCATATCAATCAGAAAAGAATTAAACAATGGAGAATACAATTTAGCAACATCTAACCAATATGCCAAAGCTTTTAGTCCAGCATCTAATGAAAGGTAATAATGGTTTCAAATGTTTAGTCAAAAACATGGACAGAGGTTCAGTAACATATCCTTTGCCAGATACTATGGGTCTGCTGAGAATCCATAATAGACAAATGTTGAAGTACAGCAAATGACAGTAGCTGAATGCAGAGGTACAAAGTCTATAAGTCAGTTTAAGAGAACTTTGAGAGAGAGCTTGGCTTTTGAAAAACAGTAATCCTGAAAAATGAGATTAAAAGATAATGGAGGAAAGAAAGTAAAGTGAAGATGGAGTCAGCCAGCTATAGGACAGTTGGCTAGGGTATAGGGCAAAGCAGATGCTTGTCAGTATCTGGAAGACAGACAAACACGAGGCAGTTTTGAAACAAGGAGGAAGATTATAGTCTGAGGTGGTTAGCACTAGGACAATTCACCTATTGGATCTGCTAACTGGGTAAGTGGTCTGATCCGATCCACAAACCTTTTGAGTCATTACACAGGCCACAATGGTAAAGGTATGGGGTCCATTCCCATCATGGTATTAGAAACCCAAAAGACTAGGAGAAATTAAAAAAGAGCAAAGGTAAAGGATCGAGTGTAGAAAATAGACTGTAGAAAGACCCACAACAGGATAGAGCAATGGATATCCAAATTAAGGGGAAACCAGCGCAACAGGAAGCAATTGGTCAGGTGGCATATCAAGATATTTTGGAGCCTTCCACAGGAAATCACTATAAACATTCACTTGAAGCTAGACTGCAAGGAAAGGAACAAGAAACTGTGGAAACTCTGATGCCGTCAATGTTGAGGAGTGACAGGCCAATGAGTTCCCATATGACAGAGTAACAGGTGGCAGAGTATGAAATTGAAGAGAATGTGCCACAGGAAGATGCTATAGAACTTTCTATAGAATGCCCACAGGAAATGGAAAACAAGGGATGTACCCTCGGTTTGGAAGAAAATGAGCTAAGAGAAGAGTTGCTTGAGTTAATAGACATGGATAAATACACTAAGATCAATGAGAGAAATAGACTGCAGAAGGTCAATAAAACCCAAAAAGTCAGAAGTCTGATAAAACAAATTAACACAGTAATTAGGACTTTCCATAGAGATCCATGTGATATAACAGAAGTAAACAGGATATACTACTGAGCTGCTAAATTAATAACTGATAAAGTTCTACCACAACATCACAGGTAGTGAGGGAAAGTAAGGGGAGAAATCTAATATCATCATGGAAGTATCGAATAGAGAAAACTATAAAGTAATTAAGATAAGAAGTGTCACACTTGGAAGACTATAGAAGAGGGAATAGATCAACAAAAAAAAGATGGATGTGATTAAAGCAATGCACAGTATTAGAACAGACCAGGATCTATCATGCACTATCGCAAGTAAACTAAAAATTACAACACAAGCACAAAAACTTATAAGATACACAGATAAATATAAAGGAAAAGTACAAAATAAGCAATTTACTGATGACCAAAAATAGTTTTATAGAGAACTGGGAAATAAGGTAAAAGGAATTGAAAAACCCACATAAAAAGAGGAAGCAGATACATTTTACAGAAGTATGTATGAAGATCCTGTGGAACACAACAAAGATGCTAAATGGATAGAAGTAAAAGAAAGACTTAAGAAGTTTAAAGGTACAGGATATGAAATGGGATGAAGTAACAGCCAGAGAGAGATTGAGACAAAGTTAAGAAAAGCCTCTAAATGGAAAATCCCAGGCCCAGATGCAGTACCTAACTTTCGATTAAAAGTATTAACATCTTTGCACAAGGATTTAGCCATGAGTAAGAACTATTTATATGTGCACCCCAAACAGACAAGAACCTTGCTAACAGCATTTTCTCTGCCACTCTGATTTAAAAGTGAATAATATGATTTCCTATTCAACTAATGCTACCCAATACTTAGGACTGAATATTGTCTATTAATAGTAATGTAATGTAATGTAATGTAAACATACGTAAATGTGAAAGTAATGTAATGTAATTTTCTTGTGGAGCTTTTCTCCCCGGGCCTCCACTAAAAACGGGCCGGTGTGGCCCAGTGGACTATCCTGGTCAACAAATGCAAATAAAATAAATAAATAACAAGCAAAACAATGCTTCTTCTTAAGAGTGAACCTGCAAGCTACCCTAAAAATTATAGCCCAATAATTTGCCTTCTGACGACGTATAAACTATACATGGGAATTGACGCCAACAGTTTATAGTCATTTACAAGAAAACTCAATTATGGCAGTAGAACAAAAGGGCAATAAAAGAAAGTCATATGGAACAAAGGATCATTTGTTGTTAAAGTCATGCTGGAGAACTGTAAAAAGGGGAAGAATTAAAATATGGAATGGACTGACTATAAACAAAAAAGCATCTGACAGTATCCCATATTCATGGATAAAGAGTGCTTAAAAATGTGTAAGATACACCCTACACTGATCGACTACATTACAGTGACCATGAAACAGTGGGAGACCACTCTGCAATTAAGCCATGATAAAGGACAGATTATTATCCCAGGGATAAAAATTCAAACGGGGATATTCCAGGGTGACACACTGTCACTGTTTCTATTCTGCCTTGCCCATAACCCATTAAGCTGTTACTTAACAACTTAGGGCATGGCTACAATCTGACTCCTAAAAAACAACAAAATGTCAAGACTTCTCATCTTCTCTTATGTATGTATGTATGTATATATATATATATATATATATATATATATATATATATATATATACACACACACACATATATATATATATATATATATATATATATATATACACATACATACATACCAATATATGGGGGTGAAACGTATATGCTCAGAGAATGACTCATAGTTGCATTTCAGAGATGACTTGACCAATAGATTCAGAGAAAGGGGTTATAAAGCAGGTCATATTACACAAGCCAGGAATATGATTAATAAAATGGAGAGAGATAAACTCCTACAATATCAGACCAAGATGGATACTTCTAAACACAAACTTAGGCTTTTGACAACTTATGGTAGAAACACTGGAGCACTAATTGATAGTGTGCAACGAAACTGGAACATCCTTAGGGCTGACAATAAACTTTCTGGAATACTAGGGGATAAATGTCAGTTTTCCTTTGGAAAAAATTTGGCGTACTTCTTTAATCATTATAAGCAACGGCGGTATAGACAAAAAGACAGGTTACAAAGCACTATAGAGGGACAAGTTGCCATAGGATGTTTTCCATGTGGTCACTGCACACAATGCTGTAAGATACTACAAATTAAAAGTTTTAGTAGTAAAAACACTAGTGGAGTATTTCATATCCCTTTTTTTGCCAACTGTAACTCAGTGATCATTTACCTAGCCATCTGTAAGTGCTCTGCTTTCTATGTAGGACAAACATCAAGGGCAGTGAAACAGAATATCAGAGCACTTCAGTGAAATCAAGAATAAAAGAAACACAAATGCTTTATTTAAACATACTGAATCACACAAAACAGCATAATTTCACTATTATTATTGATAGAATTTTGGGAATTACATATAATAAATCAGGTTGGCATGAATTACTTAATGCTAAAGAGAAAACATGGATTATTAAATTGGGAGGGCTGTTTGTCCCAGGGCTAACTGAACACCTCTAATTGGTCTTCAGGCTTCTGACAAAGTATATAAATGGTTGATTTTATTTGAATTTTTACACTGATGAAGGCTTAGTAAAGAATAAGCCGAAACCGGTTTGTCTATATTATATACTGAGGCTATGACTGTTTAATATACAAATTTACAGCTACCACAGTCTGCTGGTCGTTTTTTCTTGAATTGCTTAGGTATTTTGAGACCTTGCAGACGTCTTACTTGCAGGGATCCATTTTGGACTGATTTCATTTTTTTTCTGCTGTGGGCCTGTGGAGCTGAAGGGGTTGTTACCCCCATTTGATTTTGGGTTATTAAATCTTTTTGCCTGATTCAACTTAGAGGTGGAATAATCTAGTAAGGAGCATTTTTTCTTTAACAAATCATGCCATACGAATGGTGGTTATACATGTTGAAAGTGAATGACTGGAGATTGGTTTAATATACCAATATTCGCTTGGGATCTATATAATTTTGAAGTGTGTAACATGGAACTGTGTTAACTATTAACATCTTCGCTTTATTTGCCTAAGCACGTTGGTTGGATTCAGTAGCGGTTATAGTCTTGCCGATAATGCAAACAGCAAAACAACAGATATACTGAGTCAGTATACGTCATGGCTTTTGTCTCTCTTGATTTTTGACCTTTCTATTTAAGGCAGAGACTTTATGGCAAGTTTTTGTGTTTAATTAAAGGGTGGCATTTCCACCAATTCTACAATTCCACATTATAGTGCTACTGATGTCTTGGTTCTATCAGGGCGAGATTATATGACTAGGACTGGGTTACAAGTGTGTGTTTTTTAATAAAACGAAAACAGGCCTATTTGTAGATTATTTTTGGTGACACAACATGCTACGAGTGTATTATTAGACCCATTATCCATCACCTATATCAACAAGATATAGACACTAACATATTCAACTGAATTGAGTCGCCTCATCGGACTGGATAACTTATTACAATTACGGCTACATAAACTTTGAATTTATTTTCATTACAAGATTGAGAGACTGGCTGGACTTTTCATACGGAATTGCTTATGATACCTTTCGGTGTTAATGAACAAACCGGACATATTACTAAGGGTGCTACTATTTCATGAATGTATATTCACTGTTTGCTACTTGTCCATTAGGACACATTATGATTAATGTTGCTGAAGTGTTAAAGTATTAATTTAATTTCCTAATAATAAGTTAATAGAAGTATTTAACTTTAGCAAATAAGTTTTAATCAGTGGGAAATTAACATATACTTACATTCGTTTAGTGGAATGAATATTATGTGATATATAATTGAGTATTTGAGAAACTAGCAAAGGCGTTGCATATTTAACATACTATCCACTATCCAGTGGAATTTAAAATAGAGGAGCCCTTTGTAGTTTCACAATAAGGCCAACTGAAAGGATGATATTTTTGTACTAATATGCTTTAATTAGTGGGAAAAGAACAGGTGGGTCTATATTATAACATTGAAGTTTTTAAACATCGAATGCTATATTACCGAACCTGTAATGTCGAACGCTGAAAACAGCGAAAGTGCAGGACACCGAATTCTTTCCCAGGGAAAGAATTCGGTGGGCCGTTGCTGTGGCTTCGCTGTTTTCAGCGTTCGATATGTTGGAACGTTACGGGTGGGGTTCAGGTAAGTGTGCAGGTTAGGGAGCGGGTCAGGTAAGTGTGCGGTTGTGTGGACGTTAGGGGGCGAGTTAGGTGATTTAGGGTTAGGGCGCGGGTGAGTGTGCGACAGTGGCGGACCTTAGGGTTAGGGTTGGGTTAAGGTAAGTGGATAGCTAGTAGTGTATGTAAAGTTTAGTTTAGGTTTAGGTGTAGGATTTTAAGTGTATGTGTGTGGATTGCTGTTTTTTGTGTGTGTTTGTGTTGTGTGTATGTTTCTCAGAATAGCGATTTTTTTCCCCTGGGAAACTTAAAAACTTACCAACTATATTTAACCACATGACGCTACATTTAGGGTGATAAATTATAGAATGTTTGGGACCTTATAGTCTATGAGTTAGTATTGTTCATTAATTTGAGCATACTATTAAGTTAACCATGATATATAGTCTAAGAGCTAAATATAGTGGATGCTTATATAGCAGACCTATAGCTAGCTGATTTTTTAAATCAGCACTATAGTATAGGATTATATTCCTACTTATAGCTTTCACAAGCCTATGCATTATATTCATTGGATTGCCCTGATATTATATGTTAAACTTAATACTAAATATTTTATCTGGAAATATTCATATTGGCTTTGTTAATATATCCTTGTGAGTGGGTGTGACCCTGTATTCTGATTTGATACATCTTTTGTATATAGTCTGTTAATTTTATGAGGCCAGTTGGTTTCTATATATCGAGTGAGCGTTATGTGAAGGTACTTCCTTAAGACTCTATGACCCTACAGATTTTACAAGAGGTGGACTCAGCACTGGATAAGGATAGTTGGACTCAGCAAGGCTTTATAAAAAATATCTATATTTGGATTGTTTGATATAAACCTCTATAAATAGATATAAGGCTCCTGTGGAGTACTGAATCTATACTGAAGTGATGCAATTCACAGCCTAGGCTGATATTGTCCAAACTTGGATGCCAGGGGCATTGTCCAACAATAAAATATATCTGGGGGTCTTTAATTTATTTCACTTGGCTCACACAATATGGATATATCTAATCTGCTAAGGGGGCTTTCCTCATCGGGAAGACTTAGCAATTTTTGGTATAGGGATGGACCAAATATCAGAAAATGGGACCACACCAGTCAATAAGGAGGATACTTGTGAAGCACTTTTTGCTAGTTTAACTAAACATATGAGATCTCTCCGAAATAACGTTTGGCATTACAAGTTATTTAAAGCCTATATGGTTAAAGGTGTTACACCTAGAGGCCTAAGAATTACAATACAGCCAATGGTGAATAATCCAGATGATGCCCTTCCCCAACAATGGAGGGATGCCCAACATAAAACTACAATGCATTTTGTAGAAATACTGATTGGGTTCCATGATAGGACTATAAGTGCTGAAATCGAAGCTATTACTAAAATAAGTGAACAAATTAAGGAATATGAGGGTCAGCCTACATACATATCCTGTCTCAAAAAATTGAGTATGGAACTTACTAATTTAGAAACACAACTTAAAGAAAGGAAAAAGGAAAAATTCCTCAAAGGTGTGTCGGACTATGAACAAGGGGACCCCTTTTCTAAAGATAAGGATAAGCATGTTAGGTTTTCACAACCATACAGGAATTCTGCTAAAAGAAAACGCCCAAGATCAATACTTAAGAAATCTGCTATATCAGATGCATCAGGGGATGACTCTTCCTCTGGGTATGATATAGATACATCAGCATCCACAGGCTCGCTAGCACAAAAGAGAAGGAATTGTAGTAACCCTTTAGAGTCAAACCAAAAAGAAGGGGGGTAGAAAACACAGGAAGCGTAGAGAATATGGAGGGATTTTTTTGGATGTTTGTGCAGAAACAATAAATGAGAATGTGTTAAATATATCATCTTACCCCCTCTCCTCCTTGGAAGAAAGTATTCTTAATAAAGGCTTATCATATATACCAGTCTCTTTTGTGTCAGAAGAATACTTTGCAAAAGATGTGGTTGAGTTTTGCAGAATTCTTACTGTGAAAATATTTTTTCAGGATAAGGAAACTACTGATATTCACGACCATTTTAGATACCATAAGTCTACATTTTCACCCCCAATGAATCACAATGCATTACTATTTCAAAATTATATCCTTAGAGATCTTCATTTTAATTCTAGAAATAGTCAGGTCAGGGCCAGTAATGTAACTAAGCAAGAAATGACCACAAGTTCCAATTTAGCCAATAACCACGAGATAGTTATTTTGAGAGCCGACAAAGGAGGTGCTGTGGTGGTGCAAGATTGGAAGCAATATGATATGGAAGCTAACAAAACAATTGGCCGATAGTCGGTATTATGTGCATCTTACATGCAACCCTACCAAACATTTCCAGAAACAGATAGAAGAGTTTCTTTCATTAGCTGTTGAAGAGTGAATCATTACTGATAATATCAAGAAACAACTGACGCTTCTGGACCCCAGCAACCAATATATATATATATATATATATATATATATATATATATATATATATATATATATACTTTCTATCAAAAATACACAAAGACCTGAGCAATCCCCCTGAGTGACAGTATCTGGAAAAGGATCTATGACTGAGCCACTTTCCCAATATCTAACTAGATATTTAAAACCTTTACTTAAATGGGTGAGGGCTCGACTGAAAGATACCACAGAATTTTTACAGGTCATCTCTGAAATGCAACTAGAAGCTGATTGGATACTCTGTACCTTAGATGTTAAAGCCCTATATATTAATATTCCACACTGGGCTGGCATTGAATCACTAGAATACTGGTTATATAGGTCAGAGTTATACCCACCGGGTTTTAACACTCCTCTTCTTGGTCTTACTGAGTATATACTTACCAAAAATTTATTTTTTTTATCACAACAAATGCTATTTACAGATTAAAGGTACAGCTATGGGTGCTTCCTTTGCCGCTATATATGCTGATATTTTTATGGCATATATAGAGGAACAAATTATATATGATAGCTCCCATAACCTGTACATAGAACAGACAGACATGTGGAAAAGATACTTAGATGATTGCTGGATGGTATGGAGATCGGATGAGGGACATTTGGCAGAATTTGTTGAATATCTGAATGAAAATAAATGGGGGATTGAATTTACGATGAACCATGACAAAGAAAGGATCACTTTCTTGGATGTCATGGTAATTAAAGCTTCAGATAACACCTTGACAATGGAAGTATACCGTAAATTCCCTGAATATAATTCTCTCTTCCATGCCTCCAGCTATCATCTCCCACATACATGTAAAAATATCCCTAAATATCAACATATGAAAGTGAAACATATATGCTCAGAGAATGACTCATACTTGCATTTCAGAGATGACTTGACCAATAGATTCAGAGAAAGAGGTTATAGGGCAGGTCATGTTACACAAGCCAGGAATATGGTTAATAAAATTAAGAGAGATAAACTCCTACAATATCAGACTAAGATGGATACACCTAAAGACAAACTTAGGCTTGTGACAACTTATGGTAGAAACACTGGGGCACTAATTGATAGTGTGCAACGAAACTGGAACATCCTTAGGACTGACAATAAACTTTCTGGAATACTAGGGGATAAATGTCAGTTTTCCTTTGGAAAAAATTTGGTGCCCTTCTTTAATCATTATAAGCAATGGCGGTATAGACAAAAAGACAGGTTACAAAGCACTATAGAGGGACAAGTCGCCATAGGATGTTTTCCATGTGGTCACTGCACACAATGCCATAGGATACTATATACTAAAAGCTTTAGTAGTAAAAACACTAGTGGAGTATTTGATATCCCTTTTTTTGCCAACTGTAACTCAGAGGTCATTTACCTAGCCATCTGTAAGTGCTCGGCTTTCTATGTAGGACAAACATCAAGGGCAGTGAAACATAGACTATCAGAGCACTTCAGTGAAATCAGGAATAAAAGAAAGACAAATGCTTTATTTAAACATACTGAATGACACAAAACAGCATAATTTCACTTTATTATTATTGTTAGAATTTTGAGAATTAAATATAATCAGGTTGGCATGAATTACTTAATGCTAAAGAAAAAAAATGGATTATTAAATTGGGAGGGCTGTTTGTCCCAGGGCTAAATGAACACCTCTAATTGGTCTTCAGGCTTCTGACACAGTATATAAATGGTTGATTTTCATTTGTATTTTTACACTGATGAAGGCTTAGTAAAGTATAAGCCGAAAACGGTTTGTCTGTATTATATACTGAGGCTATGACTGTTTAAAACTGAACAGCTCATCAGATGAGGAACTGAAAGTACAGCTGCAGGCTGTCAAAACATTTTCAGATGATATAAGACTGTCATTTGGCCTTGATAAGTGTGCAAAAGCAACCTTTAAAGCAGGAACTGCAGCACCAGGAAAACATCAGTTTGGTACAAGAATGTGATATAAAAGAACTTGAGCAAGAGGGAGTTATCTGGAAATTGATGAATGATCAACAATAAAACATGAACAAATGCGAATAAAACTTAGCAAGGAATACTTTACAAGACTTAAATTCTGAAAACAGCATTGACACCTAGAAACAAAATCCAGGCTATAAACAATTTGCTCTTCCTGTCGTAACTTACTGTTTTGGAGTGACTGACTGACCCCAAAACATGTTGGATAGATTAGACAGGAAAATCAGAAGGATGCTTCATGCTCACCAAATGATTTATAAAAATCAGTGTATACCAAAGATTATATATTCCCCGTTCCGAAGAAGGGATGGGCTTCCTTGAAATTGATTACATGTATAGATCTGCAGTCATGGGACTCCACACATCTGTTGACCTCACAAGACCTAAATGTAGTGAAAGTCTTGAAACATGAGGACAATAAATCTAAGATGACTTCTCTACTTAATTTAGCAGAAGCATGGCGTCAAGCAGGAATGGAAATCAAACTAGAAGAAGATAATTATCAGTCAGCAACTGAATGTGCCAAAAAACAAAAAAAAAGAATAAAAGGTGAAGGACCAGATGAGAAGGCAAGAAATGTGGAAAAAGCATAAATATTGTTGCAAGTATAGAAAACTTCTGGAAGAACGCACGAATGGTTAAGGAGAGGTGAATTCAAACCAAGAGATGAAAGGTTAATATTGGCAGCCCAAGATAGTGGGCTACATACATGTTGGTTTACAAAGTCCATTTAACATGTGGGAGAAACAGACAAATGTAGATTTTGCAAAACCGAACAGGAAACAGTGGTACAACTCGTTGCTGGGTGTGATATACTAATGGCAGAAGAATGTATACTGAAGGGCATAATAATGTGGCAAGGCTGTTGCACTGGAGATTGTGCAAACATTATGGTACCGAAGTGGCTGAAAAACACTGGAAACATGAGCCACAAAGCATAACAGAAAATGATGAAGTTTATATCACGTGGGATCACACACTACCAACAGTTCAAAAGATATATGCTAGAAAACCGGATATAGTTGTTCAAGAAAAGAAGACAAAAGTATCATTGAAATTGCTACACCCAGTGAATAGAGTGTCTTGCATACAAAGAGACACAAAGTCATAAAATATTAGGATCTGCAGGCAGAAATGAGAGCAATGTGGAAGAAAGATACCCAGAGAGTTCCAATAGTAGTTGGAGCAACGGGTCTTATAAAAAAAAAATTACAATCATATTTAGATATGTTACAAATCCATTTAACCCCATACTAATTGCAAGAGGAGTCATTACTGGGTACATTGCGAGTGCTGCGAAGCGCACTTTTGGATGACATCAAAGATTGAAACAATACTAATTTCATGAACTTTAATCATACTTTGACTTAGGAATGGGGTCCATTCTCATCACAGTATTAGAAACCCTAAAGATTTGGAGAAATTTAAAAGTAATGCTAAATACATTACATTTAGACAATTTAATGCTGCCAAGCAATTACCACATTTTTTAGGAGGTGGAAGGAAACTGCAGTGCCAAAAGAAAACCCATGCAAATTAAGAGAGACTATATAAAGTCCTTAAACACGGCGAGGATAAGACTGAATCCCAGATCCTGCAGCTATGAGGCAGAGGAGATTATCCCTAAAGAGGATGACTGGAAGTATGGCAGTGACTGGCAGGGGATTAGTAGGGTTAGAGTGAGAGACAGAGAAGGAAGGGGAGTAAAAAGTACAAAAACAGTAGAAAGGATAGGACTGAGCCAGTCAACAGCAGCAGGACAATCTAAAGGCTGATGCCAAGAAGCAGGAAAGCAAGCTGAGGGCAAGGTCTTAAAGGAATAAACAAAGGAAAAGGCCAGCACAGCCAAGCTGACTGGTGAAAAGTGGAAAGAGGAAACACAGCAAAACAGAAGGGTCTATATCAGAAGACCGAAGAGGTGTTTAATCGAACATTTCTTCGACGACACAAAGAGTGAACGCACTAAAGCACGAACGCTCATAACAGCAATTTCTTTCCCATCGGAAAGAAATCGCTTGGCCATCCCCATGTGTTTGCCCCTTTCCCCACTGTATTGCAATCTTGGAGTTAGTATATTTAGTTGGGTGGTGGGGGGTGTGGGAGGCGAAGCCCCCACAATACGTTTGAAAGTGTGTGTGTTTGTGTTGCCAATTTCTTTCCAAGGGAAAGAAATCTGTGTTCTGAGCATTCTCTCTTTAGTGCATTCGCTCAATGTGTCGCTGAACAGGTGTTCAATTAAACGCCTCTTCGGTCTTCTGATATAGACCCAAATAGAACGGAAGAGCTATGGGCTTCAACAGGAAACCAGGCAATGCAAATCCAAAGTGCAAAAAAGGGAAGGCAGTACTGGACATGTAGCAAGTAGAAGCAGCAGCCTAGGAACGGCAATGCATGGAAACAGCCTCAAAAGGAAAGTGGGGAAGAAGACAAGCACTGTCTGATTAGAGGGAATAAGCCTAGAATTCACTAGGGAGATAATGGCAACTTTATTTCCAAAGGAATAGAGATGAGATGAATATCAGAGAAAAATGAGAATGATGTACTTACTGTAATGAAAGATACTTTCATTCATGTCTATCCAACATGATATGAGAGTCCTCAAAAAGCTTGTCAAATCCAACTTGGCAATATCACTGCTCCACTCTTGAGCCCCTTTAAAAGATTTTTCCTTCCCACAATACACCACTTCCCTTAGTTACCCATATCTTGCTTGGTACCTTAAGTCCTCTGGAACAGATAACTTTGCCCGAATAAAGTCTAAAATGCCTCACCAAATGATCCTTCGGGTCTTACAGAATAGGGAAGGGGACAAAGATATGGTTGTGAAATCAGGTGAACATGAATGAGAGGATTTATTATTATATGTACATTTATTTATTTTATTTAACATTTGTTTACCGGGGCAGTCTGACTTGGAACAAGCCAATTTTCAGTGGAGGAGCAGGGAGAAACACTCCAGAAGCATGTCTTTGTAATGGGGAGGAAACCCTCATGAACGCAGGGGGGACATGCAGAGTCTGCGTAGAAGGCACCCCAGCCGAGAATTGAACTGGAGAAACTCTTGCTGTGAGGTGACAATGCAAACCGCTGGGCTGTCCAACAAACTTAATTAAAAAAAAATGTAAGAAAATTATCTTGTTCATTTATTCCATCTGAGCAGATATGTGGGTCAGAATCCCAAGGTACAATGCTTCCCGGGTGGCCTCATGACAAGTGACCCTTCAGGACAAGAAGCACACCAAAGGATGCTCTTGCCCAGGAGCTGCAGTTCAATTTATAATGCTGGATAAAGGTGTGCACATGAAAAACCAGGTGGCAGCCTCACAAACCTCGTCCACTGAAGAGGTTATGAAGAAGGTTGTGCAGAAGTTGCAACTGCTGTACTACAATGAGCTTTTGATTTGCTAGAAAGAGTTTTGTTGTTGGTTGCATAAAGAAAATGCAGTCTGATAGCCATGTTGAAAGTGACATTTTATTAACTTTCTTCGCTAGTTTCTTTGGGACAAAGGAAATAAATGGCTGCTCATTTTTCCTACATGATTTAGTTCTGTAAAGGCAGAACATGAATTGCCTACGTACATCCAATGTAAGTGGTATGCACTCCCCTTTGTTTATATAATTCAGAAAAAAAACCAGGAGATAAATAGGCTGTGAAATATGCCATTCAGAAGCCACCTTCGGAAGGAATGATGGATTTACTCTCATAGATGCTCTGTGTTTATGGAATAATGAACAAGGAGACGAGGATAATGTTGGAGTTCTGAAATCCTTCTGCCTAAAGTGATGGAAATAAGAAAAATAGTTTTCCATTAAAGGTATTTTAGTTCTGCAGATGAGGCTTGTTCAAGGGCAGCCACGGTGGTGCAGAGGTTAGCATTGCCACCTCACAGCAAGAGGTTCTCCGGTTCGATCCTTGGCTGGGGTGCCTTCTGTGCAGAGTCTGCATGTCCTCCCTGTGGTCACGTGGGTTTCCTCCGGATGCTCTGGTTTACTCCCAAATCCCAAAGACATGCTGTAGGTGGATTGGACACTCTAAATTGGCCCTAGGCGTGAGTGCATGCGTCTGCGCGCCTTCTGTGGAAGGTTGGGTGCCGGGCTGGCAACACGTCACAGTAAAATTCCACTGCCAATCATGAGTGGATGGGTGATCTACTGTGGCAACCCCTAACCGGGAAATGCTACAAGAAGAAGAAGAAGATGAGGCTGGTTCAAATGAGGGTTTAGTGAGGGTCTTCAATACAAAATTTAGAGCGCAAGGAGGGACTGGATCTCTTACTGGTGGTCTCAGTAAAAGGTTCCTTTTAGAACAGATTTGCAGGGAGAAAACACTCCTGAAAGACAACATGAAAGCTACAAATAGCAGGCACTGGACTGTAACAGTAGAAAAACTAGAGCCTAAAACCAAAAAAGTGGCAAGAAAACAGAACATCTGGGACTGGGGACAAAAACAGGTCAATATTTTATGAGCAAACCCAGGAAAATAAAAGTTATGCACTCACTATAACTATGCAGTCTCTGTTGTCCAATTTCATTCTTTCTCAACGAATGAGCCTCAGATCTGACCCAGATGCTTTTCACTAGATTCTATGATCTGATTCTCGAGTTCCTCCCTTCACCCATAATGCCCATGACCACTACACCATATCAGATCAAGTTTGCTGCTACTATATAACTATCCAAATAATAACAATTCAGAGAAATAGAATAGTAACCGAACAGGGGCTCAAACAGGAACTGTGGTTCCCAACAAAAAATTTCATCAGGTCACTCGCAAAGACATGGATAAGGGGAAGGTGTGTGTGTGTGTGTGTGGGGGGGGGGGGTTGAGGAAGTATAGAATGAAAACAGACACACAGATGCATAGTTATGGTGAGTACATAACATTTACATCTGATGATGTCATTTTCATCTATTCCTCAATGAATAGGACCAGCTCCCCAGCTATGGTAACCTTGGGTGGCCCTCATGGAAGGATATTCTGGAGAACCGCAGAGCCAAATGCAGCTCTGTTTCTGGAGAGGATATCCAATCCAACCTGTAATGTGCAACAAAGGTATGAGCATTAGACCAAGTGGCAGCTGCACAAATATCAATACAAGCTCTGGACCAAAAAGCTGCAAAAGTGGCCACTGACCAATTTGATTGTGCTTCTGGCTCTTTTGGCAAGGTTAAACCTCTACATGAATAAAATATAATCAGTTATCCATTTGGCTACTGTAGTTTTAGATATTGGTTTTCCCAACTTCTTTTTGGTAAAGGAAACAAACAATTGGTCACTCTTTTTAAATTCTTTTGTCCTATCAAAATAGAAACAAAGTTGCCCATGTACATCTAAAAGGTAAAGCATGCATTCTCCTTTGTTGAAAAAAAAAACTGGCAAGTTGATCACTTGGCTGATTGTTTGCTTCTGAGGCAATTTGGGGTATAAAGGAAGGATTAGTAAGCAAAATAACTCGATCTTCATGGAAAATTAAATAAGGCATTTTTGTAGAGTACGCTTGGAGTTCAGAGACTTGCCTCACAGAAGCTATAGCCACAAGAAAGATATTTTTTCAAGAAAGAGATTTGCCTTAGCTGCGGGTTCAAGAGGGGATCATATTAAACTCTAAAAAACAACAGTAAGATCTCAAGGCAGGGTGGGATCTTTTATCCGAGGCCTCAGTAAAAAGGTACCTCCGATGAATGTTTTACATAACTTGGATGAGGCTAAAGGGGAAGCATTATCTGTGATGTGTTAATTGGAAATGGCTGCCAGATGAACTTTGACTGCAGAGAAACTAGCACCACTTTGAAAAATTGGAGCAAGAAAATCTAAAACATCAGGGATTGGAGCGGTGAAAGGATCCAACTCTCTGCTTTGCCCAAAAAGAAAATCTCTACCATAGGTTCATAGGTTGGTACTAGGCTATCAGCCCTAGGGCCCATACAAGCCTAGCCATAACAATTCCCTGGCTATTTCTTCCCACATTATTTACTTTCCTGGACCCCTGTCTAGCAGGGCGACTGATGTGATCCCTGGGGTGAATTTCCTTTCTCCCATCCAATCGTCAAGGTTCCTCTTGAAGAGGTCCAAAGAGGCACTCTGCTTGACATGTATGGGCAATCTATTCCAGAGTCTGGGGAGTCTCTGGGTCAGGAACCTATCCCTCCAGCATGTTTTGTTTATTGTGATGACAAGGTTTAGATCCCTGGAGCGTGTAGCTCTGAGGGATTGGGATTTCTTTAAGTGTAGCATGTCCAACAGCTCTGGGTTTGACATGGCCTTGTATGTTAAACAGAGATCGCCTCTGAGTAGACGATATGCGTATAGCTGGAGTTTTTTAAGGCGGTCAGCGTAGGGCATCTGCCTTAGGCCTGTGATTCTTTTAGTGAGGTATTTCAGAGGCCTTTCCAGTTGTTGCAGATGTCTTGAGAGGTACATACCAAATGGGGCGTTGTATTCTATAATGGGTCTAATGAGGGATGAGTACAGTGGGACAATGACCTCCTTTCTTCTGGATGAAAAGCCCTTCGTGATGATGTGTGCCACATAGAAGGATTTTCTGACTGTTGTGGCAATGTGGTTATCGAAGGTGAGACCACTGTCCACCTGTGTCCCTAAGTCTCTTATCACACTTTCTGTGTTTAGTGTACTGCCACCTATATGGTAATTCATGGATACATGTTTTTTCCCAAAGGGGATAACAATACATTTCTTGGCATTGAGCTTGAGCCCATGGCTCTGGCACCAAGCATCTGTTTCTGTAAGGCCCCTTTGTAGAGTATCCACATCATTTGGGGATTCAATAATGGCTCCCAGTTTGCAGTCATCTGCAAACTTTGTTAGCCAGAGTCCCTTAGTGTTGACCTGTACTTCATAGAAGTAGATGCCAAACAAGAGCGCCCCCAGGACTGAACGCTGAGGTACTCCACTTGTCACTTGTCTGGAGCTGGATTTGGAGTCGGCTACTTTTACAGTGTGGGTTCTATCAGTAAGCCATTTAGCAACCCATTGGGTGACATAGGGATTAATGCCCAACTTAGTAAGTTTATCTATGATTCCAGAGTGGGGGATGGTGTCAAAGGCCTTGGC
Source organism: Protopterus annectens (assembly GCF_019279795.1). Classification (NCBI taxonomy): domain Eukaryota; kingdom Metazoa; phylum Chordata; order Ceratodontiformes; family Protopteridae; genus Protopterus; species Protopterus annectens. The sequence goes on along the minus strand of NC_056743.1, from coordinate 386,608,241 downwards.
AAGGTCTAGATAGGCTGTGTGGACCACCTTACCCTTGTCCATGGCTCTGGAGACTGATTCAAAGAAGTCAATCAGGTTCAGGAGACAAGATCGGCCCTTCACAAACCCAAACTGGGTGGGGTCCAGTGTTTGAAGGTTGCCAATGTCTTTGTTTATAAGTTCCATGATAATACGCTCCATGGCCTTGCAGATAAGGCTTGTCAGACTGATGGGACGGTAGTTTCCGGGATCCAAGGTGGATCCCCCCTTGTGGATTGGGATAACTGTAGCTCTGCGCCACTCAGTGGGCACGAAACCTGAAGTGAGGCTATGATTAAACATGACACTTAGGTGAGGTGCCAGTTCATATTGTAGTTCATGTAGTACACAGCCGGGATGTCATCTGGTCCCATGGATGCTGTATTCTTGGCTTTAGAGAGTGCGTTTTGTACTTGTGTGGCCGTTATTACTGGAATTTGGCAATCTTCCGGTATTGAGATGGGCCATTTAGGGGGTGAGAGGGGGTGAAGTCGGCACTGAATCGATCTGCCAGGATATTGGCAATATCCTTCAGATCAGTATATTTAATGCCATTCTGTTTTAGCTCAGAGCAGATCTGAGCATTGCCATTTAGATTCTTGACATAGTTATAGAATGCTTTGTGGTTGTCTTTGGAATCTTTGGCAATTTTATTTTCGTAACTAGCTTTGGAGGATTTTAGGAGGCATCTCAGTTTCTTACTGAGGCTAGTAAGGGAGTTCTTTGCATCCTGGGATTTTCCTCTTTTCTGCAAAAGTTTCTTCCTTTTGTTGTAAAGTTTGTTTATGGCAGGGGACCACCAGATTGGTTTCCTTTTTTTGGATGAGAGTATTTTGGTTCTATTTGGGATGGCACGATTCATGCATGAATGGATGTGCTCGTACAGTGCCTTAGTGTAGGATTTAGCAGTTGAACTTTCAGTTCCCGTCTGCATGGGTGTCATGAAGTTGGTCACTTCTGACTTGAGTAGCATGCAGTTGGCTTTGGAGAAGTTTTTTATGGTGGTTTCTTTACTGGGGGGTGGAGGTGGGATGTGGATGTTAAGGGTGATTAGCTTATGGTCAGACCTGACTAACGAGGGGGTGACCATAGGTATGGAGCATTGATTTCCCATGTTGGTAATGACCAGGTCTAGGATATTGGAGCCCCTGGTGGGACTACGGATTAGTTGATCCAGGGCGTTGGAATTTATGAATTCCAAGAACTGTTGCGCAAAGGTGTTGGGACATGAGTAGTTTTCCCAGTTAATGGCAGGGTAGTTAAAATCACCCAGTATTAGGGTGTTTGGTTCTATCTTAATATTTTCCAGTATGTTTAGAAAGGTGTAGTGAGAATCTTGGGGTATGGTGGGGGATCCGTAACAAGCTACAATTTGGATTGCAGTCTTACCTAGTGTTAGTTGCACTTGGAGAATTTCAGATACATTGTGTTGGCCAACTAGCCTGGTGGTGTGAATATCCTTGGTGAATATTGACATTCCTCCACCTTTAGTGTTTCGGTCCTGGTTTGGTGGCCGAAAAGTGTGGTAAGAGTTGTAGCCTGGTATTGCAGGGGTGCTCTCTGGATTTACTCTTATAATTCTTTCTTGCACAGGGTTTCTCTGATGAAAATAAAATTTGGTGAACATTAGAGGAAAGCCTGGATTGTTTAGCGATCACTGGAACTGGAGAAACCATGCAGTCAATCTGAGTTCTGCAATGTCTGGATAAATCATCACTGACAGATGTGAAAGAAGGTCTGGACTGCGACCCATTGTCCAAGGTGGACATAACAGGTGAGACTACAGAAAGGGGAACCACACTTTCCGAGGCAAAAAGGGGGCAATGAGAATTACTTTTTCTCCTCAATGGGATTGCTTTCTGAAGGAATTTGGGGATTACAGGTAGGGAAGGATAAGCATATAGAAGACCGGAGGGCCAAATATGGACTAGAGCATCTCTTGGTGACTGTCCCAGAGGAGAAATTATGGCAAAGAACCTGCTGCATTTGTTGCTGAGGGGAGAAGCAGACAGACAGGATGACCCCATTTGTGGAAGATCATATTTGCCACTGATTGATTGAGAGACCACTTGTGAGGCATCAGGATAGTCCTGCTGAGCTCGTCTGCTAGAACATTCAATTTCTCCGGTATGTGCGCTGCTACCAGAAAGTGGATGGAGGAGATCACCCATTGCCAGACTCTCACTGATACTTGGCAAATTGGGTAAGATCTGGTTCCTCCTTGTTTCTTGATATACCAAACTACTGACATGTCGGTTTGGCTAGCAATTGTCCCTAGCGGAAGAGAGCTCTGAAGGATGTGCAACCCTAAAAGAAGCAGTCTCATCTCTAGGATATTTACATGCAAATTGGTCTCTTCTGGGGACCACGTGCCATGAACAGTGCCTGTCCCAAGAAATGCCCCCTACCTAACCCCAAATGGGAGGCATCCATGGTCAGCATGGTGGTCGGGCGAAGAAAGACATCTTTGACAAATCTTGTCAGACTGAGTCCACCCCAGTAGGGAGTCCTTGCAGACTCGAGATAGTTTTATAGGATGTTGCAAGGACTGTCAGCGGATGTCAGCGGAAGGAACACTGAACTGTTAGAGTCCACTGGGGAATACGCATGTGAAGACAAGCAGTAGTCATCAAGGTAATCACTGCAACCAACAGTTCTAGGGCTTTGAGAACCATTTTTGCTAGGGAGAGGGGTGAGAAAGAATCTGTCTGACATGCAATCTCAAGGCAAGAATTCTTTTTGTGATAAGGGAGCGAAATGATTGATTGTATCTAACTTAGCCCCTACAAACTCCAAGACATGAACTGGTTGAATGTGGGACTTTGAAAGATCGATAGCGATCCTCAGGGATTGAGATAACCGAAGAAGGTAATCCCTGGCTTTTACTAGGAGATGTCTGGTTGGTGCGTGAGACACCAGTTGTCTAGATAAGGAAACACTCTGAATGCATACAGCATTAAATGAGCTGCTACCACTACCCTGCTTTGGGGAACATCCTGGGGCTGTGGTGAGACCGAAGGGCAGGGCTCTGAATTGGTTATGACTGGTTTCCAGCCAGAAGCACAGATATCTTTGAGAGTGACTGTTCATTCTGATGCGACAGTATGTGTCCTGAAGATCTACCAAGCACATCCAATTGCCCTTCTGTAACAGAGGCAGAATGGACTGAACCATGATCATCCAGAACTTGAAACTCTTTACAAACTGGTTCCGATAACAAAAATCCAGTATAGGTCCTCAGGCCCCATTTTCTTTGACACTAAAAAGTACCTTGAGTAAACTCTGGATCGTCTTTGGTCTGGTGGGACGACTTTGATTATTCTCGTCTAGCAGCTTTTGAATCTCAAGAGTTGCTAACTCCCACTGAATGGGTGGAACGTCAGGGAGATGTTTTCTTTTCATAGAGGGAATTTGTAATAAGGGAATGAAATATCCTCTGAATACTATTCTTTGCACCCACATATTTTTGTGATGGCTATCCAGGCTTGTGTGTGTACAGACCAGTGCCCCCAACTGTCTTCAGAGGAGAACAGTTGGGCAATCCTTCTTGAGCACTGAAAGGGTCTCTCTAAGTAGGAATCTTGGAAGCCTTGGTTTTGCAGACCCCCCTGTGCTGTGTGGGTGGCATCTTCTGTTATTTCCCCCTCTGGCTCTGGGAGAAAATTCTCCATGTGGGACCTGGAAAGGTCCTTGAGATTTCCAGATGCACATCATCTTGCCACCATGTTGATTCCTAGAAAAAGGTCTCTGCAGTGTAAAGAAACTGATTCCCATGATAGACAAGGTCTTTCCATCCTGCTCACTGCAGGAAACTGTCTCTAATGGTGGGGCCAAACATAGAAGATCCATCAAAGGGAGTATTGATGAATGATGCTTTGAAAGGCTCTGCAAAATCACACTAACATCCATGCATGTCTACTAATGGCTATGCTGGAACCTGCAGCCCACAAGAAACCTTCAGCTGCAAGAGAGATTAGCCTCATGGATGAGTTCAAGATTGATTGCAGGGTGGAAGTCTTGAGAAAAAACCTTCTCTTCCTCTGCTGACATGGGCCCATGGATAGAGTTAGACAGTTCTTTGATTAAGTCCCTCTGTAACCTAGTGAGTTGTGCCAAATAGTTTAGTGACCATAAGGCAAAGGTTGCTGAGGCATAAATTCACTTCCCATACCTGTCCAACTCCCTAGATTCTCTACTAGGGGCATAGAGAGTAGAACTCTGTTCAGCCAGCAACTTCTTGGTGGCAGCCACAACAACTAAGGCTTCCACAAGGATTCCCTTACTCCAAAACTGTCTAAGTGCTCCAAGAATTTTATCCAGATGACATGGGATTGGTTCTACAGTATCTGGTTCCTTCCATGCATGGTGGAAGACAAGATCTATAAGATCTGCCGGGGGGGGGGTGACAAGTTGTAGATGGGCCAGACCTGAAGGCTTCTAGGAACAATGATTCCTCCTGGGAAGGGGTTTCAGAGGACCAACCATCTTTTACTGTAGGATTTCTAGGATGTCTCCGAAGGAGACATCTTCTGGTGGATATCTTGGTGACCCTTCCCCTTCATCAAAATCGATGTCTTTGGTCAAAGATTCCTGAGGGTAATCCAAGTGCCTCCTTTTGCACAACCTCTTCCAGGGGAAGTCTTCAATGGGGTGTTCTGGTGAGGTATCGGAAGTGGGAAGTTCCCCAACTGGAACTGCCTGGAAACTCTTACGGGCTGGTTGTCCCTGGGATGTAGGATGAAGAGACTCAAACAGGATCTGAAGGGTGAGAACAGGGATTGGATCCGATGAAGTAAGAGTCAAAACAGCTCTCAGATGGGAAAAAACCCTCTCCATCACCTCATAGGCTGAGGGAACAGAAGAAGCTAAACTCAACCTAACCAGAGACAAAGCTCTCAGATCAAATTAACCGGGGCCTCCACTGATCCTCCACTCCTACGAAGGTGTATGAGCCGAGCTGTCCAGCACTAACACTCCAAGGGAAGCAATGGCTTTAAAAGCTTCAGGATTTAAGTCATTCCCTTGGATCCTACACCAACACTTCAGCTCTGAGATATGTCCTGCTCAAGGGCAGTCACAGCCAAATGGATCAGGGAAGTAGTTGGGAGTCAAAGATGCAGGCATCTTCGGATCAGAGAGCTCAACTCTTGGAGATCTCGGATCACAAGGCTACAAAACAGAAGGTCGGATCGGAGAAGGAGAAATGATGCTATGTGTGGGAGGTTCAAGTGTTATGGATCTGATGGGAGACAAAGCCAGGAAGACCCCCATCTCCATCTCTGTTCTGAGAAATGTTCTCATCATCCTATCCACCTCCATCTTGGAAAGACTTCAGGAGGACCAGATTGAAGAGGAAGTGGAAGGAGGACGAGAAGATTTATTTTGGTGTCTCTTGAAAAAAGGAGACACCAGTCTTGGAGACACTGGCTCCAGAGAAAAGAGAGGGCTTTGGATCCAAGGAGAGTTATATGAGGAAGGACCAATGGACTTTGGATACTAGTGTTTGGAGATTTTTTCTGAAGGTTCTAATCTTGGAGCAGATATGGGAGACCTGACAGGAGAGTGCTTCCTATACTCCCTGGGTTCCAAAGACTTAGATTCCTGTAAAGGGGTTTGAGCCCCTGTAGTATAACCAGCAGAAACAAGAATAAGGCCCATAAGAACCTAACTTGTGATGTTGGTCATTGATAGCTTTGGTGTTAAAGCCAGCACATATCGTACAAGGAGTATCTTCTAGATGAGAAGGGCTTAAACATATATGCACTCCCTGTAGGCATCACAGATGGGCATCTTGTGTCCACAGAAAATGCACTTTTTAAATCCAGTAGGCTTTTCAGCCATTGCTGTAAACTTGCCAAATGGCAAAAGAACAGTCAGAAAAGATTTTTTTTTTATATTAAAGAAAGTGAGGAAAGAGAACGTTATACCAACTATGGTAATAAGATTACCTTTATGGAAAAAGGCAAAATTAAATAGTGAAATACCAGTGATGGTAAGAGAAAATACAAAGTCTTGGTAAAGAAAGGTTGGAAAAATTACAATTAGCTTAGCAGGTAAAGAGGGGATGCTATATAAGGTAACAAGATAGGAATAATAGTAAAACATTAAAGTTTTTTTTTTTTTACTCACTATCCCAGAAAAAAATACTGCCTAAGTTCAAGAGAATGCAATCCTGACCATATTGTTAGAGCGGCAAATGAGATCTGTGGTGGTAAAGTGGTCAGGGGCATTATGGATAAAGGCAGGAGCTCAAAAGTCAGATCCTACAATCTACTGAAAAGCAGCCAGGACAGATTAGAGACCCATTCATTGAGGAACAAATGAAAATGACAACATCAGATCAAATCATTTCCATTTGCTACAATAAGCAGTTAGACTCCAGACCACCTCTGTGTGGGGGGAATTATCATTGGCCATTCACTGGAACTGGCGAAACCAACTGTTTAAGTTTCAAATTGTGCAAGTCCATGTGAAGCTCCCCTTTAGGTAAGGCCGTAGAAAGAGAAACCATATCTGTCTGGGTCAGAAGGAGGCTATGAGGATGACTGTAGCTTTGCATCTCAATGCTTTCTGCAGAAATCAAAACTTTTAGGGGATGAGAACAGCTAAGAATAAAAAAAAAAAAAAGCCCAGACACCACCGCTTTGACAGAGCTCACCTTGGGGGTTGCCCCAGAGGGGAATTCATGGCGTAACAGCTGCTACATTTGTTGTATGGTGTGGCAAATAGATCGCAGCATGGAGAGCCACAACAACTGAATATGCTCCTGGCCATCCCTGGATTGAGGGGCCACTCATGAGGCATCCTTGTGATGTGTGCTGCTACCAGAAAGCTGTATCAGGCTATCACTTATTGCAAAATCCTCCCCGTTTCCCAACATAAGAGATAAGACTCAACTCTCCCATGTTTGTTGCTGTACCATACTACCATCATGTTGTGCATCTGGACAGATATCACACCCTGATGAAGGCAGTCCTGAAAACCCTGCAACACTAGGAGGACAGCCTTCAGCTCCACACATTTATGTGAAAGTTGGTCTTATTGTCCACCCATATACCTTGAACCATTCTCTCTTCATAATGCCCCCCCACCCAAGGGAGGATGCATCCATGGTCACTGTCACTACTGGGAGTAGAGGATGGAATGTCTGACTGCCTGAACCACTGGAGATTGCAACCACTACAATAGTGGCTTTCTGCATGAATCTGTAATGATTATAGTCTTAGACTGGAGAAGGCATTGAAACATTCTCATACAGAAGCAAGCAAGGTGAACCATTAGGACTGATAATGCCATCAGACCTAACACTCTGAAAACCAAGGCTGCTGCAAAACAGTGGTTGAGTAGCAGGGACTAATCAGCAGACTGTAATATCTGAGCTCTGTCCTGTGAAAGGGAGTTGATACAGTGCTATCCATGTCACACCCTGTGAATATAATTTTCTGAGTAGAACTGACATTGATTTCTGTCGGTTCTCTGAAATTCCCAGAATCTGGCAAAGATGAAGAATGCAGTCCCAGGTCTGCAGAAGAAACTCAATCGAGGGGACCGCCAACAGCCAGACAACCAGCTATAGGAAGATCTTGTATCTCAGAAGCAGATGATGGGCTGCCATGACAGCAAAACATCTGGTGAACATCCTAGGAACTACTGAGAGATCAAATGATTCTGAACTGATAATGACTGTCTTGTATGCAGAAGCTTAGGAATCTCCTTGTTTTTGCTATCTTTATGTGAAGGTAAACATCCTGCAGATCCAATGAGCACATCCATTCATTTGCCATGAAGCAGGGTAGAATCAACTGCATCATGACCACCCTGAATCACGTCTTGTACATGTGTTCAGAAGGCTTATGTCCAAAGAGGCTAGAGATCCTCAGTATTTTTTGGAATAAACTTCAGTCTCTCTCTGGTGGGAACCTCTTGAATGGCTCTTTTGGTGAAAACAGAAGCTCTCTTCCTTTCTGCAGCTTTTGTTTGGCTGGGTGGGACATCCAGCGACAGAAATGGAATGGAATAGCCTTTAGATGTTGTCCTTCTTACCCATATGCCTCATGTGATTGTCTGCCACAAAACTGGGTAGAAGGAGATAAAACCCCTAACTGCCTCCAGTGTGCAGCAGACCTTCAGGGATTCCAAGTTCTCTTGTTCTAAAAGGGTCTGCAATACCTGCTTTTGTGGACCCCCTTGGCCTCTGGGCCTGCATCTGTAGATGGGTCTACCTATACCATGGCCTCCCCATGTCAAAAGATTAGTCAAATAAATAATTAGAATTCTGAAAACAGGGTGAACAAGGTCTTATTTGGTTCTTTGTTGGGTAATCTCTACAGAATCTCAAACTTGACTCCAACAGAGAGGGTCTTACCAAGCCAATAAACATAAAACCTCAAATGAAAGATGCTTTAAAGTTGATCACAAAATCACACAGGTACAGCCATGCATGGTTTATCATGGCTATGCCAGTCCCAGGTGCCCTGGCCACTCCATCTGCCACATTATAAGTTAGCCGCATGAAGAGGTTTGTAATACTGGACATGGTAGTGAAGGTAGCTTTCAGCTGCTTCTTGGATCACTTGTCAGTGGGGGGTTCAAAGCAGATACAGCCTGTTGGGGCAAATCACTCTAAAACCTGTTCATGTGTGTGCCATGTAGTTTAGGGCTCTCAGGGCAAAGGTGCCCAAAGCATATGCCTGTTTCCCACATCTCTCCATCACCTTGGACACTATTTAGGGGATGGATAGAGGCAGAGTATTCGTAAGTTCTCTCTTGGAATGCAGGGGATTTGGCCCAGTATTGTTCATATTGTGATAAACGAAAAATGTTGTCCTGCTTGTGTGGGACTGCCTGATATGCATCAGGCCCCTGTCAAAACCTCTTAGCTGCTAAATCAGTTAAATTATCAGCTGAAGGACCACCCAGTATGTAGATGTTGTCATCCCATTTGCCTCAAATAATCCTTATCCTGACAGAAACAGGTCAACAGGTCTGGCTCCATCTTGTGCATCAGCTCTAATATTTCTCAAAATGAGGCATCTTCTGGACAGGAGAGTGGGAATCCTGCTCAACAATCTAAGTTGGTATTGGAGGTGGGGCACACCACTGGGGAGTATATTTTCTCTTATACATCCTCTTTTTTTTTTTTTGTCAACTCAGGGGAGATATCACCCTATAGCTCAGAGGACTGCAGCTGCTTCTGAATAGAAAGTTTGAGGCCTACAGAGTAAGTCTGACTTATGGAATCTGATGAGAATTAGACAAGAAAGGAAGAGGATCATGGGGTGGACTCACAAACGTTGTAACTTGTGGGTACAATCTGTTATAAGAAGAAAGTATCCTTCCCAACAACTGGAAGGCCAAACAAAACCCCAATGGATATGAAGAGAGACTGGCGAATCCCAATTATTGGGAGAAAGCTCTAAGACAAATTTGAGCTGCTATATGTTTACTGGTTTTAAGTACTTTCTATTAAATTGGTTTCTGCTTACACACAAAGACTTTTTTATTTGTTTTACGTGGATCTGAAGAGACTGCTCCAACTGTTAAATCTCTACCTGCATCTTCAGAAACTTCTGCATCAGAATATCTAGATCAGCTTCCAAGACGCTCCTGTAAGACCTAATAGGACCAGATGGAAAGAGAAGACTTGGATAAAGGATGCTCTAATTTTTCTGAAGGAAAAAAACATTTTTGGGGTGAGTAGTAGTTCAAGATCCATGTTTCTCAAACCTCAGGACCTTCAGAGAAAAGGCTGGTACCAAGGATTCATCGTGCCTCTTTATTGGATCTGAATCCTTCTGTTTCTGCAATTTTTCAGAACTTTTCTTAAACCTAAGTACTTCTAGATCAAGCAACAGAAGGCCATTTAAAATCAAATGTTTCCTCCTGCCAAAGCTCAAGGTCCAAACAATGCACAGATTTCAAAACTAACAGAAAGGTGCAGTATCACCAAACAAACACAGAGGTTGTGAAGAACTTGAGTTAGAATTTTATGGCCACACATTGCAGAGTTCTTGAAACTAGTTTGCTTCTCCACTGCTGACGCAGGGAAAGGGGAATATTAAACAAATAAGTAATGCACTCAAACTGTGTATATCCTCTATTACATCTAAATGCCAATAAACAGTAAATGCAAAAGATATCTATACAACTAATAACTATAAAACTAAGAAACAATACATCTGTTAAACTAGTGTAAAAAAACTTTTCCAAAGACAATACACATGCAACAGGGCAATGACAGAAAGTCCCAACAAAGGGAAAGTGCTAAATAGAAAAAACTAGCAAAAACCGCAGATAGAAAAGAGGTTATTTAACTCTATTCCTGTAAGAAAAACAAGCACTACTAATGGTTTGTGGCAAAACAGTCCAATATTTCTACAGAAAAAAATGAAGAGAAGCACTTAGCTGTAAGTGATCACTTCCTCATTCTAGGGTGGCAAATGAGATCTGAGGTAACTAAGGGTAGTGGTACATTATGGGAGGGAAACATCTCTTAAATGAATTTTATGCTGGAGCATCGATACTGCCGAGTTGGATTCAACAAGCTGCTCAAGGGCATGCATATCGAACTGGATGGACTGAATGAATAAGCAAGTCTGAGTTTTTCTGTCTTAATGTCACCAAATATTCAAACAAAAAAGGGACCAGCACACTTCAGCAACAGGATTCAAACCAAATCAATATTTATTTAAAGGTGGCTAAAAAGCAACCTTCCATTAAGTTGCACAAACCGGTTTCGGCTGATATAGCCATTCTCAATGTGACTTCTTCAATAACACAAACAGTTGCTTGCACAAACACCTTAACATCCTGGTCCTCTAATATACCCTTATGTTAAAGTGGTATCAACCTAACAAAACTTGTTTAATGGATACATATTCAGTGAAAAAGTAAGAACATATTCAGCAAAAATATACTTATATATACATATTTTAAACAACATGCAACTGAGATCCTGAAAATTTAAACTTGATTATTTATAAATATACATTATTCATATTCATAGAATAGATGGCTTGTATGATATACAGCCAAAATATATTAAATGTGTATTTTTACAGCACTCAGAAGCAATATTGGAATGAATTTATATGAATAACTGGAATATAGTTGGAGGTTAGTAACATGAATGTTTATGATAGCCAATAATTAGTTTTTAATCTTGTGCGGCATACCACCTAGAGGCTAATACCAATGTTAAAAATAGTTATCTGGAAAATCCATCATGTACCTCATATTCATTTAATCTTGGCTTAAGAAAAGCCCCAAGAGGGTGATCCACTTATTCTCCATGTTATTAAGTTTCGTATGTCAACCCATCTTGAAATTTCTGTGAAGTTGGATTTTATCTATGATGATAAACCTAAACGACGCTCCTGTGTGATGTTGACTATGTTTGTATAAAGCAGTAGTGATCCTTCTATTTCTTATGGAACTTAAATGTTCACTAATCCTAATTCTGATGGGTCTAGAGGTCTGCCCAACATAAAAGGCAGAACAAGTACATTGGGCCAAATAAATCACCCAATCAGAGCTGCAATTCCCGAAGATATTGATGTTAAAGACCTTCAGGGTATTTTTGCTGGTGAATTCTTTGCTTTTACAGATGTATTGACATGCACTGCAATGTCCACATGGGTAACATCCAACTAAGGCATCACCAAAAAGTGTTGTTTGCAGTTTAGTGACTGGTGTAAACCTTTTGTAATGTGTTAGTTGAGACTGAATAGTGCGTCCCCTTCGATAAGAAAAAGCGCAGGTATCAGGGAGAATGTTATTAAGGAATGGATTTGACTGTAGTATATCCCAATGTTTACTGACAATTTGTCTAAACCAGGATGTGTTATTACCATACGTGGTGACTAATCTAATAGGTTGTCTACCTTGCGTGGTACCATCCTGTAATCTATTGTACTTAAGTAAATCCGATCTTCCCCTGGCTTGTATTTGTTTGGCCGTATTGGTTAGATGATTAGGATTATAACCTCTATCCACAAATCTTGTTGTTAGTTCTTGTGTTTGTGTGAAATATTCAGCATCCGTAGAGCAAATCCTTTTCAACCGCAAATAGTGTGACTTTGGAATGTTGCTGATGATGTGGTGGGGGTGAGAGCTGGTAGCATGAAGTAAGGTGTTATATTATGGGAATTAGATGTGTATTGATGTTGCTAAAGTGTGATCCTGTAATCTTTTAATGGCAACATCCAAAAAAACAGTTTCATTGTACCCAGTATTGACAGTGAATTGTATGTCAAATGGATTATTGTTTAAATAATCAATAAATTTGGATGATTCCTCCAAACCTCCCCTCCACACCAACCAGCAGTCGTCCAAATATCTGCACCATATGTCCATATAGTCCATATAAATATTCCGCTGGACATCATATATGAAGGTCTGTTCATAATACCCCATAAATAAATCTGTGTAAATTGGGGCAAAAGATGCCCCCATTGCTGTTCCTTTGATTTGCCAGTACGGGTTGCCTTCAAAATAAAATATGTTTTTTTGCAATACATATTCAGTTAACTTGATCAAAAAATTATTAAATCCAGTGGAATATAACTTGGATTGATTTAACCAATACGTAACTGCCAAAATGCCAGCTTTGTGTGGAATATTTGTGTATAGGGATGATACATCTAGTGTACATAACAGCCAATCCTCTTCCAGTTGCGAGTCTTCAATAATATTCAAAAATTGTGTTGTATCTTGGATGCGTGATCTGACCATAGTCAGTAATGGCTTTAAATATTCCGTCAGAAAGGCAGATAAAGGTTCAGTAAGGGATCCCCGACCTGAAACTATGGGTCTACCTGGTGGATTCATTAGATCTTTATGTATTTTAGGTATTAAATAAAGGTATTGTGGCATTGGTTCCGGCACCTTGAGTTGCCTAGCAACTTGTGGGGTGATAATACCCTCCTCAACAGCTAAATCTATAAATGAATCAATATCAGTTTTGAAATTAGGAGTGGGATCTACTACCATCTTTATATAAAACTGCAATTGAGATAACTGTTTAAGTGCCTCTGCCTTATATTTTGAGTAGTCCATGACCACAATACCCCCACCTTTATCTGCAGACGTAATAACTAGATTTCTGTTGTGTTGCAATTGTGTAAGTGCTTCACGTTCACATCGGTTAAGATTACTACGACAACACCCAAGATCCTTGGAAAAATGTAAATCCTTCATGACACAATCTTTGAATATAGAGACATATTTGTCCATTGGTGGCACAAATTTAATGTCACCAAAGCAAACATTAGGAAGAATCTGTCATTAGGTGGCAGCATCACCCTGGACTCTGTTTAGGGGATAGGGAGATGTAGAAAGTGCTCTTTTGGTTGCTGTCACCACAATGCTGGAATAGAAGATAGAACGCATCCTCTTGTCATACTGCATGTAAATACAAATGACTTGTGTTTGTGGGACATGATATATATGGGTATATTGTACTTGCTAATAGTGACCTTGATGCAGTGATTAGAACGCCATGTAATACGCAGAAATGGTTGTGCATTATCAAATGTTCTGACATGACTGATTGTCAGTGTGGGTACGCTTTCTACCAGAACTGAAAACAAATAATCTACAGAAGTAAAACATATATATGCTGTCAGCAGCTTAGAACTCTAAGAGGAAATGATGCTCAACTGTACCCGTCTCTGGCTTCAAAGAAATAAGGCCAAAAAAAAAAGTTATGTACTCACCATAAAATTCTATCTGACTTGTCCATCTTCATTTATCCTTGACCCATGGGTTCAGTTCCGAGAATCAGAACCATCTTGGCCATTTCCACAGCTCGTGCAGGCTACAAACTCTCAAGCTTCAACCTTACCCAAAAAGTATCTCTCCTAGTTACCTCAGATCTAGTTAGAGATTGACAAACATAAGAATAGGAGGCCTGATGAAAACCATATCTGCTGTGTAAAACTAGTAAAAGCATGGAGGTATGTGCCCTATCTGTTCCACCAATGGACATTAGAAAGGCCAGGAAAAGGGGGGGGTCAAGGATAAATAAAGATGGACAACTAAGATGGAACATTATGGTGAGTACATAACTTCTTTATCTGAAGTTGTCAGTCTTCATTTACCCTTAACAAATGGGACAGAGTCCCCAGCTACTTTAGATTTTGGGCGGAGTCAAGAAAGGACATTCCTGAGCACCACTGAACCAAAACCAAAGAATGCTTTTCCCCTGGAGACCAGGTCCAATTTTTATAATAATAAATGCATGAGGGGAACCCCAAGTTGCTGCTGCACAAATGTCATCCATGGAAGCTCGAGATTGAAAAACTGCTGATATAGCTAAATAATTTGTAGTGTGTACCTTTACCAGTCTAGGCAAATCAATTTTCTTTTTGTCATAAAGGATATGCAGTGTTTTAGCCATCTGGCCAAGATTATTTTTCTGACTGGTTTGGCAATTTTGGTACTTGAGAAGGAAACAAGCAATTGGTTTGATTTTTGGATATCTTGCTATCAGAAATCAGTTGGAAGAGATTGGCCACTGCCACACTGTGAAAGCTTCTTGATCTAGAGGGTAAGATCTGGTTCCTCCTGTTTGTTGCTGTACCAAACTACTGACATGTTGTCTGTTTGAACTGCAATAGTTCCAAGAGGGAGAACAGTTTGAAAGGCTTGCACTGCTAAAAGCACTGCTCTCATTTCTAGGATGTTGATATGCATACTGGCCTCAATGGGAGACCAAGTGCCTTGGACAGTCTTGCCCAGATAATGCCCTCCACCCCATCTGGGAGGCGTCCGTGGTCACTATGGCCTTGGGCTGTTATGGGACAAAGGGGCAGCCTAGAATATGTCCTCATTGCATCCACCAACCTAGATCTTTCTTGCAAACATTGGTAATCAAAAGCAGATCCAACATAGGCTGGTGAAGTATTGACCACTGAGATGCAAGCAACCATTGAAGAATTCACATATCAAATCTCACCAGGGGAACTAGAGTTATTGTCACCGCCACTTAAACTATGGCTTGTAAAACTAGATGGGCAGACACCTTCTTGCTGTGTTGTATCTTTCAAACTTGTTCCCACATTTTTTGTAATATCACTGGTGGAAGGGAGGCTAAGAAAGTTTTCATGCTGAGCATTGCTCCTATAAACTCTAAACTTTGAGTTGGAGTCAGTTGAGATTTTTTTTGTAGAAAATAATCTCTGGCTACTATCAACTGATGCCTGGCTGGAGCGGTAATGCGCCAGTCGTCCAAATATGAAAGCACCAAGAATCGTTGCAGTCTCAAGTGAGCTGCTACTACTGCCATGCATTTAGTGAACACACTGGGGGCTGTGGTGAGACTAAAGGGCAGAACTCTGAAATGATAGTGACTGGCTCCCTGCCTAAAGCAGAGGAACCTTCTGTAAAACTTGTCCATTTTTATGTGGTAATATGCATCATGAAGGTCTATCGAGCACATCAAGTCTTCCTTCACCAGAAAAGGGAGAATGGACTGTGCTGTGACCATCGAGAATTTTGTTTGTTGAACAAGTTTGTTCAATAAGCCGAGATCCAAAAACTGGTCTCCAGTCCCCTGTCTTTTTTGGCACTGAAAAGAATCTTGAGAAAGTTCTGGACTCATAACTGGTCTGGTGGGACTCCTTGTATAAAATTTTTCAAGCAGTTTTTGGATCTCTTATGACTGGTGGTTCCCTCTGACTGGGTGGAACACTGGAGATTCTTTTGGAAATAGGCGGGGAAGAAAAAAGGGTATGACAGCCTCTGGATATAATCTTCCGCACCCAAGAATCTGATGTGATTTCTAGCCAGGCATTTTGGTGCAAGGATAAGCATCCCCTGACTGCCCCCAGAGGAAGGCAATCGGGCCTCCATTCAGGAACGTTGACAGGGTTTTCAGGAATAGGAATCTCAGAAACTGTGATTTTGTGGGCCACCTCTGCCATGTGGGCATTGTCTTCCATTTGAGTTCCCCCTCTGCTCCTACGGAACTTTCATCACGTGCATCTTGAAAAGACCCTTTTTATTTTTTGAACCACATTTTTTCACTCTGATTCCTGGAAAAGGAGTAGAAAAATGTACGTCCACAGCAGAAATGGTCTTTCCATCTTTCTCACATCTGGCTGTTTCTCTAATCTGTGGGCCAAACAATGATGATCTGTCAAAAGGTGTATTGCTGAATGAAGACTTAAATGGCTACTCAAAGTCACAAAGTTGCATCCGAGTGTGTCTCCTTATGGCTACACTTGAAACCGCTGCTCTGGTAGTCCCTTCGGCTGCATGTGCAATGATCTGCATGGATGAATTAGAAACAGACTCCATTGGTAGCTAAGCGAGAGGCAACTTTGTATTGTACCTCCTCAGAGAAAGCTCCTGCCAGGGTAATCGAAAGCTCCATGATCAGATCCCTTTAAAGTATGATGAAATGTGACAGAAAATTCAGAGACTGTAATGTGAAGGTTGATGATGCGCAAATCCACTTGCCAAACCTATCCACCATCTGAGACTCTCTGCTGGGTGGATGGATAGAGGAACTTTCCTCAGGCAGTTCCTTTTTTGTGGCTGCAGTTATGACCATGTCATCTACTGCTAAACCTTTTGCATAAAACTGTTTATCTTCTGCAGGGATAGGCTCAATGGAGTGCTGCTGAGCAATCAACTGGACAAGCTCATCAGCAGGCGAAATAACCTAAGCACATGGGTGAGTGCGAAAAGTCTGCAGTTATACGGATTCCTCAAGGGTAGGGTTTTGGGACTTCCAATCATCCCTCTGTTTTAAAATTTCCAGGATGTCTCCAAAGGAAACATCATCATGGGGTGATCTGGGGGACACTTCCTCTTCATCAAAATCAGTATCATCGATGAAGGATTCCTGTGGGGAATCTAATTGTTTCCTCCTGCACTTTTTCTTCAAAGGGACCTCATCAGGGGGATGGTCTGGTGAGGTGCAGTGGATATAAAAAGTTTACACACCCCTATTAAAATCCCAGTTTTTTGCGATATAAAAAAATGAGACCACAATAAATCATTTCAAACCTTTTCCACCTTTAATGTGACCTGTAACCTGTACAATTCAATTGAAAAACAAACAAATCTGTTAGGGGAAAAATATAAAAAATAAAACATACAACACACTGGTTGCATAAGTGTGCACACCCTTAAACTAATACTTTGTTGTGTGTGCATACCCTTAAACTAATACTTTGTTGAAGCACCTTTTGATTTAATTACAGCATTCAGTCTTCTTGGGTAGAAGTCTATCAGCATGGCACATCTTGACTTGGCAATTTGTGCCCACTCTTCCTTGCAAAAGCGCTCCAAGTCTTTCAGATTGCAATGGCATCTCTCTTGTGCATAGCCCTCTTCAGGTCACCTTACAGATTTTCTATTGGATTTAGGTCTGGGCTCTGGCTGGGCCATTCCAAAACTTTAATTTTCTTCTATAGAAGCCATTCTTTTGTTGATTTGGATACATATTTGGGGTCATTGTCATGTTGAAAGGTGAAATTCCTCTTCATCATCTTCTTTCTAGCAGACACCTGAAGGTTTTGGGCCAAAAGTGACTGGTATTTGGAAAGGTTTAATAGCTGACTAAAACAAGCGTACAGCAATCAGGTGACTACTGATTGCTGTAAGCTTGTTTTACTCAGCTGTCAAACCTTGTTGGACTTTGCAGTGTACGCTCGTCTTGTCTTGTACCTATTAGTTTTTGGACGTTTTTAGTAAACATGTCTCTTGTGGAGTCGAAAGGCACTGAGAGTTCATTTCTAACACAGACTCAAACCCAAACTGAAGTTGGGAACCTGACCTTACTAACTGAAGTTGTGAACCAAAGGCTGGACGTTCTGGCTACAAGCATGGATACTGTATCGCAAAACACCCGAATGGAGGGAAGTTCAAACATGAACAACATGACTGTTTCTAGTGCAGGAACCAATATGACGAGCACTTTGAGGAAAACTCGTCTGAATACTGGTAGTGTTACTGAAGTGAGGGACAGTGGAACTCAACCCACAATACCTGCCGACACGGCAGGGCACACTACACACCAGGGCTTATTGGAGTCCCGGACTTAAATTCATGGCTCAGGGATGAGCCTAAATTACTTGCGGACAACATCACTGACAACTTAGTGGGACAACCGGCGACTGGGAGCATGAGTATTGTGGAGAAACTAAAACTGTTTGATTTTAAACTTGTTAAAATAAGAAAACTACAAGTAGAGCAATTTTTTTTTTACCTGCCCACTAAGACTGCCCACCCTGAACAGTCCTTGTTGAAAGTATGTCCTGCTAAAGCATTAACTATATTACTCCAGGCTATC
Organism: Protopterus annectens; assembly: GCF_019279795.1. Taxonomy (NCBI): domain Eukaryota; kingdom Metazoa; phylum Chordata; order Ceratodontiformes; family Protopteridae; genus Protopterus; species Protopterus annectens. The sequence continues at coordinate 386,589,922 of NC_056743.1, read as the reverse complement.
TGACTTCCCACCCAGTTTAGCCAGCAGCCTACCCACCTGCACTGTTCGTGCATCTTATCTGTACTAAGCCACTAGGGGCACCCTATTCTCATGACAACTGCTTACTTACTAAATTCACACACTAGAGTTTTGATTTATTCCCGGTTATCACTTCTGTGTTAACCTCTTTTTTCTACTTTTTACTGCACCCTGACTCTAATACTGCACTTTGCTTTAAAATAATCCAGTTTTCCTCACCCATCCCACCTATTGCTCCCTATACAGTACCCTGTAGTCTACACTTACCTGCACTTGTACCCAGTGCTTTTTCCTCACCTTTACTGATTATTCTCTGTGCCTCAGTCGCCTCTCTGGCTCTTCCCGCTCCGCTCCCCTACCCTACCCCCAATTCCCAACCACCCCCAGAGGCCCTAATCATATACTTACCCAACCACACCCCCTACTAGGTCACATCCAATCTACTTTATTGCCTAATTATCACTTCTAAGCTTTTCACTCCTATCTAATTGCCTCACCCTGCTGCCTTCCATCCCACTACTATTCATTACCAACCTTTCTAAACCTATCACACCCACTATGACCTTCATATTTAAACTACCTCACTTACTGCTACTGCTGATTTTCCTTCCTTTATGCCATACCCTTACTTCCTACGAGCACCTTACCCTTAGCAGAGCACCCAATTTATCTAAACATACTAGCTCTATCCTTCCTATAGCTGAACAAATCCATATTAACCTCCTGTCTTCCTGCCCTTACCTTCCACCTCACTATCACAGAGTAGCCCATAACAGGTATCACACCACCAGAAAGCTCTACCCAATATCCTCCAAAAACTCAACAATATTCCCAACACCACAAACACTCTTACTGTTACATGGGGACATTCACCCTAACCTGGGCCCAGATAACTCCCTACCATCCCAGACCCTACAACTAACAACCTAAATTCACCTTTCTCTCCAAACTTCCTTTCAATAGCGCATCTAAATATTCGTAGCGTGAACAATAAAATAACGCAACTCCGTGCTTTAATAGACCTCTACTCATTTGATATCCTCTGTCTCACGGAAACTTGGCTTAAACCAGGTACCAAAGACAACATAATTACTCCTCCTGGCTACAGCATTTTACGACTAGATCGTCTAAACAAAAAGGGTGGGGGAGTTGCTTTACTCTATAAGTCTGACCTGCAGATGACCTCAATTGACTCACTGCCTCCCTCCCCCGCTAATGCTGAAATACTCTGCAGCAAACTCCAAGTAAATAAAAGCAAAGACATCTATATAATATGTTCCTTCATCCCTCCAGGCAACAACCTAGATTCACTTGAAAACATCCTTAGCTGGCTATCCTCTACCTTTCCACAAGAAACCATAATTTTAGGAGACTTCAATATTGATTGGAACTCCTACATATCCCCCAAACACACCACACACCTCAACCTCTAACTTTCAACAAACCATAAACACCCCTACTAGGATTCACAAATCTACCAATAAACAGACCATCTTGGACTGGATATTGGTCAAAAGCAATCCCACCTCATATAAAACTGGAATACTCCCTGACAATATCAGCGACCATCTTCTCACCTACATCACTAAACAAAAAAACAACAATCTCAAACAGGCTACCTATCGTACTATATGTAACAAGAAAAGATTTAACCTTCCAAGTTTCCTTAACGAACTCAAAGAATACAACTGGTCAGCTCTTAAATACCTCCCACTTGATGAGGCCGTTACTCTATTCAACAACACATTCCTCCAAATTCTTGAGCATCACGCCCCCTCACGCTTAGTTAGAATAAGGTCCAAAGCTGCTCCATGGCTCTCATAGGAAACTAAGCAAACTATGCTATTAAGAAATAAACTCTGGACAAAACTGAGAACTACTAAAAACCCTACAGATCATCAAAACTTCTGACAACTTAGAAATATTGCAAAAAAACTGACCCTCCTTGATAAAAAAAAAACTTCTACCTTCAATATCAACAAAACCAAAATCATAACCCTAAAAATTTCTGGACAGGAATCAATAAACTGCTCCATCCAGGGAATACCAAAACACCCACTCCTGCTAACCTAGCCCAGACCCCTCCCACTACAATAGCCAACACTTTTAACAACTTCTTCTCTGAAACAGTCACTGCACTAGCAAAAATTAGAAGTTATGTACTCACCATAACGTTCCATCTGAGTAGGTGTATTCATTTGTCTGCAACCTGTGGGTTATGGATCCGATATCGGATCCGAACCGGCATGGTTTTCCAGCTATGGATCCAAGCTCTCAGCTCCTCCCCTCACCCATAATGCCCTGCTCTACCCTCATGACCTCAGATCGAGTTTGCCAAAGCAACAACACCCTAAAAAGGGTAACATAGAATATGCAGGAAACTGAAAGGCCAGGGGGATAGGAGGGCAGGATGGTTGCAGACAAATGAATACACCTACTCAGATGGAACGTTATGGTGAGTACATAACTTCTAAATCTGAAGTAGGATATTCATTTGTCTGCAACCTGTGGGACAGAGTCCCCAGCTACCTGAATCTTGGGCGGCCATCATGGAAGGATATTCCGGAGCCAAAGGATGCTCTACCCCTAGATGCAAGATCCAACTTATAGTGGGAAATAAGCGTATGAGATGAAGCCCACGTGGCTGCTGCACAAATATCATCTAGAGGAATCCTAGCCTTGAAGGCTGCCGAGGTAGATACTGACCGGGTTGAATGGGCATGAACACCCTCCGGTGCGGGCCTTCCTGAAGCTTGATAAGCCAATAAAATGCACTGTGAAATCCAGCGGGACAGAGAAACTTTAGAGATTGGCTTGCCCAAATTGAATTTTGCAAAGGAAATAAACAGCTGGTCGGATTGCCTATGACCAGCTGTCCTGTTCAGATAAAATCTAAGTTGCCTGTGAACATCTAGTGAATGTAGCTTATATTCACCTTTGTTTTCATATTTAGGAAGAAAACAGGGAGGTTAATGGACTGATTGATGTTTGCTTCAGAAGCGATTTTAGGAAGAAAGGACGGGCTGGTCCTGAGGGAGACACGGTCCGGATGAAATACCAAGTAAGGAGGTTTAGCTGATAATGCTTGAAGTTCAGAAACTCTCTTGGCTGATGTAATGGCTACCAAAAAGGCTGTCTTGTAGGACAAGAATTTGAGATCCACCGTAGCCGCTGGCTCGAAAGGAGAGGCGATCAAGGCCTGTAGGACCAGAGAAAGGTCCCAGGGAGGAACTGCTTGTTTTATAGGGTGCCTGAGAAGAAAAGTACCTTTAAGAAAAATTTTACACAATTTGGCTGACATAAGAGGATTAGAGTCATGGCCAATGTGATAGTGAGAAATTGCCGCCAGTTGTACTTTGACTGTGGAACTGCTGGCACCATCGTTAAAGAGAGTGGTTAGAAAGTCAAGCACTAAAGGAAGAGGAACCGTGAAGGGATTCAGGCCTTGCCGCTCCGCCCACAAAGAGAAACGTTTCCACTTGCTTGTAAACCTTTCTAGTGGATGGTTTATGAGCTGCCACCAAAATTGCCTTAACCGGTGATGAAATACCGAGTCCTTATCAAGAGTGGAACTGGAGCAGCCAAGCGGTCAGCTTCAGGTTGTCCAGATTCGGAGGAGGAATGCAGGATGGATGGGATATCAGATCCGGGATGGGATCTAGAATCCAAGGAGGATTCACCGAGTGAGACCTTAGGAAGGGGAACCAGATCTGTCGAGGCCAGAATGGAGCAATGAGAATCATTCTGCAACCCACCGAGAGGCTTTCTGAAGAACTTGGAGCATCAGAGGCAAGGGTGGATAGGCATACAGAAGACCGGGTGGCCAAGCATGCACCAGAGCGTCTCTTGGGGTACCTCCGGGAGGAGGTATTAGAGCGAAAAAACTGTCGCACTTGGTGTTTGAGGGAGAAGCAAAAAGATCGCATGAAGGGTTCCCCACCGTGCGAATATGCGTTCCGCTACTTGACAATTGAGAGACCACTCGTAAGGGGTCAGAATGGTGCGACTGAGCTTGTCCGCTAGCATGTTGGACCGACCGGAATGTGCGTTGCTATTAGAAAGCGATTGGTGGAGATTGCCCATTCCCAAACTCTCCTGGCCCCCCGCCAAAGAGGGGAAGAACCTGTTTCCCCTTTCTTGTTGGTGTACCAGACCACAGACATGTTGTCCGATTGAATCGCAATTGTTCCCAAGGGAAGAAAGTCCTGAAGTGCTAGCAACGCTAAGAGCACTGCTCTCATCTCTAGAACATTGATATGCAGTAAGGTCTCTGAATCGTTCCACGTGCCTTGGGCGGTCCGGCCCGCAAAGTGCCCCCCCACCCGCGGCGGACAGCCTCCGTGGTCACCGTGGCGAGAGGGGGAGAAGCACAAGATGGCCCGCCTTTCTGGAGATCCGGGAGTGGAGCCACCACAAGAGGGACCGCTTGCAAGCCTTGCTGATCGCTATGGGATGATGCATGGGGAGAGCAAGGTATGACCACTGTACTAAGAGCGTCCACTGTAGAATGCGCATATTGAGCCTGGCAAGAGGAAGAAGTGCTATAGCCGATGCCATGGACCCTAGAGCCCTCAGGACCAACTCCGCTGGAACAGAACTTGAATGGAGAATGGCCCGCACCTGGAGCTGCAGATTTAGAACTCTGTCCGCAGTGAGGAAGGCTCGTAAACTCCTTGTGTCTTGCCTGGCCCCTATAAAAATCTAAGAGCTGTGTGGGCGCCAGGTTGGATTTCTTTGTATTTATTGTGATGCCCAGAAAGGGAGCAAGATGGAGAAAGGAGTCTCGCGCCAATAGAAGTAGATGCCTTGTTGGGGCGGTAAGAAGCCAGTCGTCCAGGTAGGGAAAGACCTGCACCCCTGAAGCCTCAGGTGGGCCGCTACCACTGCTAATACTTTGGTGAACACCCTGGGGGCTGTGGTGAGACCAAAGGAAAGGACCCGGAACTGGTAGTGACTGGCTCCCAGCCGGAAGCGGAGAAACCTCCTGGAGCGCCTGTCCATCAGGATGTGGTAGTACGCGTCCTTGAGGTCTATCGAGCACATCCAGTGATTTTCTCCCAGAAGGGGAGAATAGATTGCAGAGTGACCATTGAATTTTTCTTTGGGGACTGCCAGATTCAAGAGAGAGAGGTCTAGGATTGGTCTTAGTTCCCCGTCTTTTGGCACTAAAAAGAATCTGGAGTAGAACCCTGATCCGATCTGGTCTGGGGAACGGGCTGGATGGCTCTTTTCTTTAGCAGATGGCCAATTTCTGCCAAAGCGGCCTCCCGTTGACCGGGTGGGGCGTCTGGGAGGACTTCAACTTTGGAAGGTGAAGGAAAGGAATGCGATATCCCTGGATATGACTTGGAGAACCCAGCGGTCCGATGTTATGGACTCCCATGCCGCTAGGTGCCCAGCGTCCCCGACTGCCTCCAGAGTAGAGCAGTCGGGCAACCTCAGGGTTGCTGCTTGCGGCCGTTCAGAGAAAGGTTCCCTGGACCCGAAGTTTCTGGGAGCCCCTCTGCCTCTAGGGCGGCGTCCTCCCTGTCCTCCTCTGCCACGGAAGGACTGGTTGTCCGGAGCAGGCTGGGACTGCTGCGACTTCGGAACCACATCTTCTTCTGACCCTTTTGGTTCCTAGAATAGGGCCTCTGGGGTGCAGAGAAGCGGATTCCGACGGCAGACAGCGTCTTCCCGTCCTTTCGCTCTGGGTCAACGTCGCGAACGGTCTTGCCAAACAGAGCAGAACCATCAAAGGGGCGTTCGCAAACGACGCTTTGAAGGGCTCAGAAAAATCGCAGGACGGAGCCAGGCCTGGCGTCTAGTGACCAGTCCTGTCCCGCAGCTCTAGCGGCGCCTTCCGTTGCATGGGAGAGTAGCCGCAGAAGTATTTGTAACTGACCTAAGAGTGGCCATACGGGTGGAGTGCAGAACTCTGTCCTCCTCCGAAATGGACTGGGGATGCAGCGTATTCCTTAATAAGATCTCGCTGCATCCTAATGACATGTGCCAAATAGTTCAGCGCCCTTACCGAGAAGGTCGCCGAACTGAACATCCGCTTCCCCAAGCGGTCCATCATCGAGACTCCTTGCTCGGTGGGTGGACTGAGGACTCTCCTGAGCCAGTTCCCTCTTTGTGGCCGCCCGTCAACATGGCATCTACCGGAGGCCCCTTACTCCAATGGGCCCGGTCGGATGGCGGACTAAGGATCCTATCCGGTCTTTTGGGAATTGGCTCCACGGTGTCCGGTTCCTTCCACGCCCTGGTGGTAATAAGGTCCACCAGGGGGTCGGCAGGGGGGGACACCCAAGAGGTAGACGGGCCCGTTTCAAATGCCTCCAAGAACACGGACTCGTCCGAGGAAGACTTGGGGGCAGACCACCCCCCCCTTATACGGAGCATTTCCATGATGTCTCCAAAGGAGACATCCTCGGGGGGTGACCGTGGGGAGCCTTCCCTTCCTCCAAGTCCGTGTCTTCTGTGAGAGACTCGGGGGAGTCAATGTGCCTCCTTTTGCACGTATGCTTGCGAGGGACCTCCTCTGGGGGGCTGTCAGAGGAGTCCTCGCAAGCAGCAATTTGCTCCATAGGAGCAACTTGGGGCACAGAAACGGGCTGTCCCAGGGGCCGGATGGTGGAAGCCTGGCCCAGTGCAGAGGGAGCGCGGGACGGAGCCGGAACAAGTGCCGGGGGTCCGGAGACCCTCAACAGAGCCCTCTCCACTACATCAAAAGCCGAAGGGGAGCCGACCTCGACCAAAGGATCTGACAATCGGCTCCCCCTCGGATCCGAAGAGTGGACCGGAGCCGGCGCCGAAGCGCCCGGATCCGAAGGGACAGTGCGCTCCGACACAGACGGCGCCGAAGGAGCACTGATCCCCCCGGATCCGAGGCTCGGATCCAGGCTCCGAGGTCGGATCCGGCACTCGAGGGCAGGGTCGGATCCGGTACCAAGTACTATCGGGCGCCGACCCACCCCGGCTCGAAGCTGCTCGGCTCCAGCTGCTCCGAACCCGGATAGCGGGTCGGAGAAGGAGCAATAGGCTTAAAAGGGTGTTGAGCTCCCCAGAGGGGAGGCAAGAGCACTCCCATCTGCATCTGGGCCTGGATGAACCTTCTCATCATCCGGTCCAGATCAGCATCAGAAAGGCTATGTGTAGATCTCGGAGAGGCTACCGAGGTAGGCCTGGAGTGCCTCCTCGATAGCCTCGACGGAGATCGGGTCTCCTCCTCCTCAGGACCCGGTGAAAAGCACACAGGGGACCGGAGCCGAGAAGGAGGAGACCGAGCCGACGAGCCGGGGAGAAGCCGCTTGCTGGCGGGGGGGAAACAGAGGTCTCGGCCCGCCGCTTGTGGTGCTTCTCCCTCCGGTCCTTTTTTCTAGCATCCCTCTCCTCTCCAGAAACGGGAGGTTGAGTCCCAGGAGCAGGAGGGGGTGCCACAGGGGGAACAACCGTAGCCACAGTTGTTCCCGAAGGAGCGGAGGCCGGAGCCGAGTCTGGCGGTAAAAGACCCGCCAAGACAAGCTTGGACCTCCGCTCCCTCAGTGCCCTGGGGTTGAACCCTGCACAAATGGAACAACCAGATGTGAGGTGTTCAACCCGAGATACACTTAACACACCGAGTGTGGCGATGAGTCGGTGAGAGCTTATGCCCACACACTGAGCATTTTGAGAAAATAGATTTAGGCTGATCAGCCATAATCTATAAAGCTACTAAAAGTAACTTAAACAAAAAGACACACAGGCCCAACACACACACTCTACGCAACAGCGAGGGGAGGGAAAAAAAATTACTTAATTTAACTCAAAATAAAACTATCAAAGAGGGAAACCTAAACTTTCACACAGAAATACACAAAAAACTTTAAATTTTCTGTTTTAACAGGTAATAAATCACCACTTAGCTGAGAGCTATGAATACAAATCCAGTCACCAGCGCGGCAAACGAGATCTGAGGTCATGAGGGTAGAGCAGGGCATTATGGGTGAGGGGAGGAGCTGAGAGCTTGGATCCATAGCTGGAAAACCATGCCGGTTCGGATCCGATATCGGATCCATAACCCACAGGTTGCAGACAAATGAATATCCTACTTCAGATCTATGGTTCCCCCTGCCTCCCTTCAAAATACCTCTCCTCTTACCAACAGCCCTACTCTAAAACTTGACACAGTCTCCACAACCTATATATATAAGCTACTCTCAAAACTCAAACCATGTACTCCTTCTGCCGACCAACTTCCAGCTGAATATCTCCAACTAGCTGCTGCTGAACTAGCTACCAACTAGCTCCATCTTAATCAACAGAACAGAACAATAACCGAATCTACTATTCCTTCCCTCTGGAATGTTTCCCACATTATTCCACTGCACAAAGGAGTAACACTAACGAACTATCTAATTTCCGCCCTATAGCCTTACTATCGCCACTATCTAAAATTATGGAACGCTGTATTCACCATCAACTTCTTAACCACCTTCTACTAAATAACCTTCTTGCAGACTCCCAACATGGTTTTAGACTTTTTCATAGTACTTCTACTGCTCTCCTCTCCTTCACAGACACTATCAACAAAAATCGCAATAAAAACCTATACTCCTCAGCTTTATTTCTTGACCTCTCTAAAGCCTTTGATATGGTGAACCATAAACTTCTGCTAGACACTCTACAATCTCTTGCTCTTGACTCTTTAGCTTTGCACTGGTTTGACTCATATCTGACAGAAAGAAAACAGGCAGTTCTTTGGGAAAACCACCTATCTTCTCAGCTCCCAGTCCTAATAGGGGTCCCCCAAGGATCCATCTTAGGCCCCCTTCTCTTCTCTATATTTATAAATAACCTGTCCTCCTCTCTCGCAACATCCACATGTATTCAGTATGCAGATGATTCAACTCTCGTCTGTTCTGCTGCATCTCCAGCTGAACTTTATTCCTCCACCCAAAAAGTCTTCACAGCAGCAGAAAACTGGTTCCAACATATCTGTCGTCTCCTTAATCCCAAAAAAAACAAATTACTCATATTCTCTCCAACCCTTAAGTCAGCCCCTCTCTCCTTTTCTATTACATCTACCAACGGTACTATCATCTCACCTGATTTATCCACTAAACTACTAGGTGTAACAATAGATAATCAACTGAACTTTGACGCCCATATTGACCTTACTATCAAAACTGTTAATAAAAAGATAGGAGCCCTCTACAGAATTAAGCCCTTTCTAACAACAACTGCTAAAGTGTCCCTAGCCCAAACTCATCTCATCTCCACATTACTATATGCCTCCCCAACTTTTATCAACCTCTCTAAATCTAACCTTCAGAAACTAGTCACGGCCTACCACAGCATTGCTAGGTTTGCTACAGGTTCCCAATTTCGCACACATCATTGTGTTAATCTCAAAATGCTTGATTGGCTTGAACTTCAACATCTTATTCTATTACATCAATTAGTCATCACATATAAAATTCTCCATTACCCTACTAATACACCCATACTCAATAACCTTGTGGCCCCCTACAAGAATCTCTCTTCCCTTCGCTCTGCAAACAAACTGCTAGTAGCCACTCTCAAGTCACACAATAAGGCAGGCGACTCCTTGTTCACCAATACTAGTGGCCCATACTGGAATAAACTCCCCACAGAATTGACTACTTTGGGCTCATCACAACTTTTCAAGAAACAACTAAGAAACCATCTCAAATCCCACTGGCTATGCCCTTGCTTGAATCCAGACTGACCTCCCATCTAACTTTCTTTACACTTCTCTTCATTACTTCTCCTTCTTCTCTCAATACTAACCCTCTGTAGCTCATCTCTCTCTCAAATGGACTTTCTATTTTCTCTACAAAGTCGCTTTCTCCTTTTATTAGATATATTACTGCAACATGTCACCTCACCTTGTTTTTAAACCTATTAATCATCCCTGCTGTGCAATTTCTGTTTCCTAGAACTAGTGCCCAGGCACTAATTGTTTATCATAATTTTTAATATTGTAAATATTTTTGATTCTTATAGTTGTTATGAAAGAATATGGCATCATGGATCCCTTCTGTATTTCTCCTATGTTTTGTTTACCTATCAACGTGCTACTGTAAATGTAACTACACTACATTGAATTTGTTCTTTACATTCTTATAATTTTTGTTTCTTTATTGTCCTGTTTGAATGTTTTTACTAGTATATAGTGGAGCTTTTCTCCTTGGGCCTCTGCTAAAAATGGACATGTATCCAGCCAGACTAGCCCGGTCAACAAATGTAAAATAAAAAAATAAATAAATAATAGAAGTGAACTACTTTAGTGAATGTCTTAAAGAGAAGATTGTGCCGAAAGGCTTGCGTTTTTGGCAGTACCCTACTGGACTAGTTAAAGATTCTGCCTTTCACATGGCACTAGTGACATTTTTCAACACTCAGGGGTTAGAATTATTGCAGATTATGTCCAAGCATTATCAGGTGCACATTAATGAATTATCTAATGAATTTACTACCCTCGACGAAGAAATTAAAAGGGACCTTGACTTCCAAAGATACCATCTTGAATATAAAAGGACTTTTACCAGTATTAATAACTTACTGTCAAAAACTAGGGATACTGAAATCAGGAAAATTAACAGAGACCGGAGGGACTATGCAAACGGAACAGCTTACCCAGACCCGCCCCCATCACAAATATGGAATGCCCCTAGAGGTTGTAATACCACAAGGGGTACATCTGATAATAGTAACGGCAATCAAAATGAGGGTTTTCCAGGGTCTAGAAACCAAGGGGCACTAAATGAGAATGAAGCCCACCACAACAACTACTTCACAGACCAGGATGATGAGGACAACAATTCTCAGATGGCGGGCGTGAGTTCAAATAATGTTCCAAAAAACTCCATGAACCATCGGGGGCAGGGGGTGAACAAATCTACCCCCAAGCAACAGAGGAGATACAACACAAGGAGGAACAACGACAACAGGAACAAGAGGTGACCTTTCACCAAAGGGTCAGTTCAAACAACCCCTCTTGTAAAGATGTAATGACTAAAAGCAGAGATTTCAAAATTTACAACTTTACCGAATACACTATCGACCCTCTATTAGTTGAAATTTTTGCAAAAGGACTTACATTCATTCCAACTCATGCTACTGATTTAGGGTCCTTATTACTGGACTTTAAACTTTACACTAGAAAGCTCAATTTACAATTAATGTTGGGTAACGGGAACTACAATGGGAACACAAACTTGCGTATTTCTAGTACATTTAATCCCCCTTTACACCCGTCCATTTTACTATTTGAAAGAATGTGCGAAATGGACTTTAGGGCTTTTATTAACCGTCAACACAAGTCTGAATTAAGGACCAACTTGAACAAGAACGAAAGAGAAGCTCTAAGCAACTTTAGACTTTTACCAGTCCGCTTAATGAAACCTGACAAAGGGGGTGGACTGGTCATTATGCACAAAATGGACTACAAGGAAAGAATGGAGAAGATACTTGAAAGTAACGCATATATTAAAGTGAGCCTGAACGAATTGAACATAGCATACAATCGTATCAGAATGTTCCTGAATGATATGTTCATTGACTCACTCATCGACCTTGACATGTTTAACTATTTGTCAGTACTATCACCTAGACTACCTGTACTTTTTGGAATATCTAAAATCCACAAGAATCAAGGAGATCCACCTATGCGCCCCTTAGTGGACGCTCGACAATCAATCACCTATTCTTGTGCTAAGGTGATAGATGCCATTCTGAAGAGATTTGAGGCCCTGGAACCTCAGATATGCAAAGACTCCTGTTCATTTTTAATGAGTATTAACGCTTTAGCTTATAATGAGCACTTTTGTTTTTTAACAGTGGATGTTTGCAATCTATACACAGTGATCACACAAACCTTGGGAACAGAATGGGTTATTGACCATATGAGATTTAAAGGGGCAGAACATTCAGAACTGGATTGGTGGAGGAATTGCTAGGTATAACACTGTCCAATAACTATATCACCTTTGAAAAATAATTTTTCAGACAGCAGATTGGTGTAGCTATGGGTTCCCCTTTCGGAGCTAGTTTCGCCAATTTAGTCATCATGGCCAAATGGGAAAAAGACACCATTTTTGATAACCCTTGACTGAATGAGTGTATTTATTATTACACCCGCTTTTTAGACGACATTTTTATGATTATTATAGGGGGTGTTGAACTAGTTGCTGAAATTCTGGAGCAGTTTAATAGATCCACCACCTTTCTCAGGTTTACTAGTAACTTCCACATAGATTCTATGAGCTTCTTGGATGTTGAACTATCTAAAGATAGAGCACAGAAAAAATATCTAGCAAGGATTTTCCGAAAGAGTACTTACTCTAACTCATTCTTACATTACACTAGTTTTCACCCGCTGCACCAGAAGAGGAGTGTAGTGAAGGGCCAACTGGTATGAGTGGCCAGGATGACTACGGAGGATGACCACTTCTTTGAGGAATGTGAACTCTTGAAGTCCATGTTCCTCAAGAGGGGGTACCCCATTCAATTGATTGCTGACCTTATAAGGGAGGTGAGTAGTAAAAGGGCCTTTGGCCACTTCAGACTCGTCCTCTCCCAAGAATGAACAACAGCGCACACATTTGAAACCAACGTTTCAATAAAGATAGAACTGAGCAACCCTGTAGTTAGGAATAGTATTGGACCACAAAGGGAGCAAAATTGTTTGAGATTCGTGACTACATTCTCTTTAGATTATGAAGCCCTGATCACAATACTGGGCAAAAACTGGCAGTTGTTACTGTCCAATAGGGATATACAAGGAAAGGTGGGAGACACACTGCTGGTCACCTGGAAAAAAGGAAGGAACCTAAAAAAACTTACTGAAAGTAATAACATCACTTTTAGAGGCACCCCAGGGACATTTAAATGTGAGGCATGTAACCAGTGTCGACACATTTCTACAGGGTCAAAATTCATTATTAGGGGGCGAGACTATTTCCTGAAGAACAAGTTTAACTGCAACTCCAAAGCCTTAGTCTATGTAGCATTATGTCAATGCTTTCTTGGGTTTCTGAAGAAGTTTGCTTATTCCAGCAAACGAAAAGCGCTTCAAAAAATAAATGTTTTTTTTTTAGCCTGGGTTACCTTCATGCTTTACATTTGCTACAGTGCCTACATTCTTTATTGGCGTTTCTAGTTATAACAGTTTGTGTCTATGTAGCATTAGGTCAGTGCTGCCCTAGTTTTTACATAGGCAAGACTGATCGTAAGTTTAAGGAGAGGATTTACGAACATGTTTATTACATTAACAAATAGAAAATGGAGAGCCCACTAGCTAGACACTGCATTGAAAACCCTAACCACAGTTTCAAATTTAAGGCCATCGACTCAATTGAGATGAATAGTACAGGAGAGGCGTCTACACTTATGTTGGAGAAATTGGAACTTTTGTGGCAGCTTAGACTCAATGCATGCTTTCCACCGGGCTTGAATGAAATTACTTCTATTGTATGTATGCTAAAACTAAAGAGCCTTAAGAGATAGTAGCTGCACACACATTATTTTTGTTGGATGGTTAAATAATAGATGCTCATTAGCTCTAGGGAGGTTACAATTGCTAAGTTACACCCACCTTTTATAGGTTAAAAGAAACATTACACAACACAGTTTTTTATGAAAAGATTACTAATTCCACGGGTCCCGGAACATTAGTTATACAAGTAAAGTGAACTAAGTACGGTTTTAATTAATACTATTTAATTCATTATATGTTCCGTTATAAGACAATAGAACTTTGTTTTTTTATAAAACTAAGGCACTCGTTTTATCTAATGACTTAACAAAAAACCAACTGTTTGACTTCAGTATTTTAGGATTACACCTTTAAATTGTGTGACTGTGCTTAATTGGCTTAATTGTATTAACAAGTATGAGTCACTAGGATAGTACTTAAACTTGCATTTTCTTTCTGAGCACTATTGTCTGAAGAAGTTAGGAGAAATGTTTCCTAACGAAAAGCAGTTTACACTTTGTGACTTGGATTCTGTGCAGCCAGATAGTTTTTAACTTTTTATTGCTTGGCAGTTACCAGAGTGTGCACTGGACTACTGATTGCTGTAAGCTTGTTTTACTCAGCTATTAAACCTTGTTGGACTTTGCAGTGTACGCTCGTCTTGTCTTGTGCCTATTAGTTTTTGGATGTTTTTAGGACACAACCAGTACTTGCCCGAAATTCCTGCAGCTACTTCAATGTTGCTGTAGATCTCTGGGAAGCCTCCCTGATCAGTTTTTGTCTTGTCTTTTCATCAGTTTTGGAGGGATGTCCAGTTCTTGTGAAATGTCACTGCTGTCCCATATTTTCTCCACTTTATGGTGACTGTCTTCACTGTGTTCCATGGTATAGCCAATGCTGTGATAATTAATTTTGTTGTACCCTACTCCTGAATGATACCTTTCAAAAATGAGATCCCTTTGATGCTTTGTAAACTCTCTGTGAACCATGTTTTTTGCTCTAGCAGGCAGCTGAGTAAATGTCAGGCAAATCCTACTAGGACAACTGAACTTTATTTGGGGTTAATGAGTCTCTCTTTAATTGATGGCAGGTGTGACACCAAGAAGACTGAATGCTGTATTTAAATCAAAATGTGCTTCTTCAACAAAGTATTAGTTAAAGGATGTGCACACACATACAACAATTAGTTTAATGTGTGCACACTTATGCAACCAGCATATTGTACGTGTTTTATGTTTTAAAATTTTCCCCCCAATAGATCTGCTTGTTTTTCAATTGAATTGTGCGGGTCATAGGTCACATTAAAAGTGGGAAAGTTTTGAAATGATTTATTGTGGTCTCAATTTTTTATATCACAAAAACCTGGCATTTTAACAGGGTGTGTAAACTTTTTATATCCACTGTATCTGAAGACAAAATATATATCGCTGTCCCAGTGGAAGAGCAGACTGGATAACTGGACTCGAGGAAGGAGCATGCTTCGAGGAAGAAGAGGTCAACTGAGTGGTTGAGGCAGCCAAGTCCCTCTCCATAGCCACAAAGGCTAATCCCGCTGAAGAGGGAAAGGAAGCTGGAACTGAGATAGACTACCTTGGAACAGTGGTCACGCCCCAACAAGACTGCCCCCAAGAGAAAAGCTGATGCCAAGCAAACCCCAGCCGAAGCCCCAAAGTGCAGGGATGGCTCTGAAAAAATTGGAGTCGACTCCTGTCCCTCAGGGCCAACTGGGTAAATCCTAAGAACTCAAAGCATGAATTGGTGCAGAAGTAATGGAGATGGTCAGAACAGATGCAGCTGATGCCAGGCAACTCAAAGCTGAAATCTCTAAAGCCTCAGAGGAGGTTGGAGAAGGACTAATCAACAGGGTGAAAGAATGTTCAGCATCCAAAGGGGTCAGAGCCAGGGAAACATCTGAAATTCCTCTTGCCCATAACATTTTCTCCACCAGTCTCTCCAGATCTATATCACATCATTGAACTCATATAATATTGAACAACTAATCTTTGACCCCTTTACATCGAATGTCCTATTCAGCAAATGACCAAAACAGCGAACTGTATTGCATCGAATTGCCATAGTTGGCCAACACCACGTATGTAATGTTATGTTGCGTAGGAAAACAGAAAACAAACTAATTTCTAAAAATAAAACTTTTTTTTTTCTGTTTTTGAAAGGGAGTTTTGCACACACCCCCTCCCTCCACTAACTAAATATACCAACTCCAAAATCGCACCACAGTGAAGACGACACTGGATATGTTGGCCAACTATTGCAATTCAGTGAAATACAATTCTCTGTTTTAGCAGTTCCCTGAATATGATGTTTGATGTAAAGGGGTCGACGATTAGGTAGTCGATGTTATGAGAGTTTGATGATGTGATATAGACCCTTCTCTCCAGGTCAGTCTCTGTGTGACTTTTGGTAGAACGGACAGAGGACACAGAAGGAGACTTGGGTCTATGAAAAAAACCTCAGGTAATACCTCAGCAAAGGCATCTAAGGAGCTGGCCAACTAGAAATACTTGGGAAAAAGGCAACAATGGTAGATTTGTGGTAGCAAGGGGCTATTGACAAGGGATGAGGATTATGATGGCACACATTTATATTATACCAAAAACTATTATGAAGTTTAAGTATATTTTGGTAGAAATAATCAGCTTTCAACAAGGAATATTACTTAAAGAAGGACTTAAACCTGATTTGCAATAGTGAGGATATATCTGTGAGACAAGACCTAGAGGGGAAGATGTAACAAAAGTGAATAGATTTTTGAAGAAATTATGAAAATATTTGGTACTGAAGCCATGAATTCAGTAGTAGGAACTGTGACATAATTTAAATATTTCCTAAGATGCAATAACTGTAGTAGACTGGATTTCACAGAAATATCAAACAGTCATCCAAGAGCTATTTCAGATCATGTACCAATAAAAACTAAGATAAAAATGTTGGGTAATTAAGTAAAATTAGATACTGGCATTTCTTACCTACTTGTTGAAGAAAGAGGAATTTAAGGAATACTGGAAATTAATGAAGTTGTTAGGGAAAATAGATTTTTTTTTTTAGAAGGGATAGCTAGTGAGTGAACTAAAATGAAAATGGAGTTTACAAACAGTACAAATACAAAAGAAAGAGATATGGTTAAGAAGTAATATGAATTATTTACATAGACGGACAAAGATTGAAGTATTGCAGAATAAGAGGAGTTTCACAGTACAATAAGAGGAGCAACTGCAGAGTACTAAATAGAAAATAAAGGAATATTTGGATAACATGAGCAAGTTCAGAAAGATTGCTTATAACACCAGAGCGCACGCACTTTTAGAAAAGTTATTCAGGACACAGAAAGTAGAAAGGGCTGATGCCTAACTTAGGCAGAAAAGAAAAATATCTAGAGATCCTATACATGTATTAGAAAATTTTCAGAAATTATATGAAAATCTGTATGAAGCAGAAGAATGGGGAAACAAAGAAAGAGCACAAATGGAATATTTATGGAAGACTTAATTATGCTAAGGTTACAGGAAGACGAGGCTCAACAACTAACAGTCAAGATGGGATGGAATGAGATAAAAATGGTGATGTTTAATTAATCCACATGGAAATCTTTAGGAACAGATAGTATTCCTGTGGAAGTCCAAAAGTTAAGAAGGAAGAAAGTGATAAAGATCTGGAAGACTCTGTTTAAAACTCATTACAGCTGAGTGCGCCTCCAGGCATTTCTGCAGTTAACTCCTACAGCGCCTCTAGGCATCAAATACTGCTTATTCATATTTGCATATTAATAATTCCAAAACCATGCTACATACAAGGCATCAGAATATTTTATCCTGAAGCATACATAATGGCAAACACAATATTGATATTTGACCTCTGTCAATGAGCGTTTATTAGTACTGCAAGGTGATACCTTCATTTTTTAAAGGCTCAAGCCACATCCACTGTGAGTTAAAGGTACACACTAAAAAGAGCTGTACTGGAGGGAATGAGTAAAAAGTATTTTAAAGGGAGGGGAATTGCCAGAATCTTGCAAGAAGGCTGTGGTGGCTGTATTAACCAAAAAAGGTAAAGATCCACCAGACCCAGCTTCATGTAAACCCAATTACATTTTAAACCAAGATTATAAACTGGTATGTCTGCACGGGCTAAAAGAAAGGCAAAGGTATTGCCTAATTGACATATGTGGATCAATGTGGTTTTATGGAGGGAAGCCAGATATTTGACAACATTAACAGAATAATAAAGATACTGAGAAACTGGAAGCTTTGTTATATGGATATGGATAGTAAGATACAAGCAGTTAAATGTTTTTAGTCCCTTTAATCTTATACACAGGTCAGGCATATTTTTATCAACCAATTAATAAACAGCTGAATTCTATCTGGGACGGGAAGGCAGCAAGGGTCAAGTGGGATAAACTGATTCTTCCAATAGAATGAGATGGACTGGGATTACCTGATTTGAAGGGGTATTTCAGAGCTACACAGCTGCACAGCACAAGCAAAAACCTATAATTCAAAGTGGAAAGTGGTGTTGATGAAACAAGGGGAAGCTCAAGAAACAAGGAAAGATTGGGATTTTGGATGCAGACCTTTAAGGAGAATAACAATAATCATACAGAACATTATATTAATAAAGTAGCAGAAAGTATTTTAAGAAGCAAGTCAACACTCAAATTGAGAAAGGAAATTGTGCTGATAGGGATGACTGCAATTAGGGATACAGAAAACAGGCAAGAGGGGGCTGGAATTTAGTGGAGAAAACTGGAAAAGGAATCAAGCTATTGGGAGCAAATAACTAGAGAGGGAAAGGTAACAGAATGGGAAGATGCAGAGACTTTATCTGGACTGCAGGATAGAGACTGCCTTCCCTATCAAGCCTGTTTGAACCGAGCTGAACTGAGGTGTGCTACCAGCGACAACTCTGAGCTGAGATACCAGACAACTAGAGGCTTCTGAGCTTCCCAAAATCATAAGTCACCTGCTTTTTTTTTTTTTTTTGCTTGATTATACTACGTACTGCAATTATTGTGTTTTGCTTATTTAGTACTGTAGTTTAATACTGTAAACTAAACTACACTGTTTGTACTGCATTTGTCTGCCTTACTTTGCCTGTTAAATCATATTTTGTTGCAGTTTTCACTGTTGCCAAGCTTTTTTTTGCTATTTTCAGTTTGCAAAGTAATTGTTGCTATTGCACACTGTTTGCAAAGCATCTGTTCTGTTTGTTGTTTTCTGCCAAGCAGTGTTTTAAATAACTGATTTGTTTGCTGTTTAAAACATTCTTTATTGTCTCCTTGCTGTTTTTCTGCTGTATAAAACATTTAGTGTTTCTTGATTAAATTAGTGTAGCTAGTAACTGTAGCATAGTCCAGATACAGGTTTGCTGTATCTGGGTCAGTTTGTAGTGGCTGTTGTATTCTGAGCACATTTTATAAGCAATCTTTGATTGGAAGAGGCCCTTCTGCACCCTTGTGAGAGAAGTGTGCTGATTGGAACCTGTCTGGTGAAGGGTGATTGGTCTAGGGCTTGGAATAAGCACCCTCATTGGTTCTTATGAGTTTTTTTAAAAAGTTTTTTTTTTCATTTTTAGGTTCCGGTATTTAAGCCGTGTGTTTGAGCGTGTTTCTGCTTGCACATCGCGCAGCACTGCTTACTGCTGTGCAATTGTGCGCCACAGCCAGACAGATAACTTTGACAATTTTTCCCCTAGATACAGCTGTAGTACATTAGTGTAGTCTTCATCTTTAGTACAGCTCTGGTCTAAGAAGTATTGCTAGTGAGCTGTGACCTACTAAACCACCAGCCAAAAACCTTGTCAGAAATACCCATCTACAAAGCACCTACTAGGATCAGTCCTGAAAACACCTCCTTTGTGATAACAGTTCTTTAAACCTAGCATTATCGACAGTTGGACTACCCTTGTTTCTCCTGCCAGCCTTGTTCACTTGGGTCTCCTGAAATGGTGCAGCAACTGCCTCATGTACACTGACAACCCTCTAATAACTCACTCTAGTACAGAGTCTGAGAGCTGTATCTACACCAAAAATCTTGAATCCTTGCTCTCTCACACTCAAAACAGTAACACTGAAGAAGATGTCCAATCACCAAACACTACTCATGTACATAGTACCACTACTCGTAGACTTAGTAGGCATCCCACACATATATCAACAGACATAGAGGTTCTCTCAAAAAACTTACTGAAACACCAGAGACCTCCAAAACAAAAGAGTGCTACAACTAACTAGATAAGGAGAAAGTCACGGTCAGCTGCCTGTCCAGTGCCAGGATTCATCAGATCATGCATGCATTCAGGTCTCTCGGCAACACAAAGCATTGTGACTCTCTCATAGCTTATATTGGAATGAATTACCTCAGCCATACCTCACTGGACTATATGAAGGAATACATGACTGAGCTCTGAGTATGTGTCTCAAGTAGATATGTCCTTAGCCTTGAGCAGCATATTACTCTCACCTAGAAAGATGCCATAGTATACACAAAAAAAGATACATTTCAATAATTGGCTTAGTTTTTGGTGTCATTCAAATTCAAAGGGAACCCAGTTTCTGTCAGCCTGGGAAGACATGGTCGACAAACCTCGCTGCTTTGCCACAGACAGTTTGCACCTGGCACCACTAGGCTTTCGGCTGCTGGCAAAGGCTCTTGCCTCCCCCATAGTGCCTTTTTTACGCAAGGTCTCAAAAACAAAATTGCTGACATGAAAATTGCTAACCATAACAAAATTAGAAGTTATGTACCTACCATAACGTTCCATGTTAGTTGTCTTCTCTCGCCTTCTTTCTTGCTGGATGGGTTCCGGGCCGATCCTCGGCTCCGACTCGGCACTTGCTTTAGCTCGAGAACTCCTTTTACCAGCTCGAGGCAACCCTATATCCCATGATGCAAGGCGGAACTACCTCAGATCTCGTTTGGCAGCTAACTGACCCTGCTAAAGACTATCCTAACATAATTAGGAACCATGGTTCCTAAAAGAAGTCCTCATAATAATGCTCCAGAGGAAGCAATCTAATAGGAACTCTCCAAGATCTGTCCAGGCCAGGGGGAAGGAGGGAGGGACGCAAGAAAGAAGGCGAGAAGACAACTAACATGGAGCGTTATGGTAGGTACATAACTTCTAAATGTTAAGTTGTCAATCTCGCCTTCATTCTTGCTGGATGGGACGCGTCCCTAGCACCTGTATCCCGGGTGGCTCAATGGAACAGACTCTTGAGAACTGTGGAACCAAAACTGGCCCTATCTCTGGAGGCCAAATCCAACTTGTAATGAGACACAAAGGTATGAGGCGTGGCCCAAGTAGCTGCTGCACAAATAGTGTCAATGGGAAGTCTATCCTGAAAGGCTACAGAAGTGGATAGACTCCTGGTCGAATGTGCTTTTGGCTTAGAAGATAGTTGTTTGCCCCTAGAGAGTACACATAGGAAATGGTGGAAGTCAACCATCTAGATAAGGTCACTTTAGAAACTGGAAGACCTAACCTGTTTTCTGCATAGGAGACAAACAATTGGTCTGATTTTCTTATTTGTTTAGTCCTATGCAAGTAGTACCTGAGCTGACGATGAACATCCAAAAAGTGCAGCTTCTGTTCAGCTCTGTCAGAATAGTTAGGAAAGAAAACTGGTAGATCAATAGATTGGTTAATATTGGTTTGAGATACAACCTTGGGAAGAAAGGAAGGGTTAGTTCTTAGCGAAACCCTATCCTTATGAAAAACCAGATAAGGTGAACGAATACAGAGGGCCTGAATCTCAGAAACTCTTCTTGCAGAAGTAACAGCCAGTAAAAATATAGTTTTCCATGTCAATAACTTTAAAGAACACGTAGCAGACGGTTCGAAAGGAGATAGAATTAGGGATGCCAACATTAAGTTTAGATCCCATTGCGGAGGAGGATGTTTCACAGACGGTTTTAGGAGAAAAACTCCTCTTAAAAAGGCCTTGCATAACCTATGAGACATGATGTTATTGTCATGCAAGCCAACATGATACTTGGAAATAGCAGCCAGTTGTACTTTGACTGTAGATGACGAGGATCCTGAATGAAAAACCTCCGCCAGGAAATCCAAAACAGAATGTACAGGAGCGGTAAAAGGATCAATATTTCTGGCGTTTGCCCAAATTGAAAAACGCCGCCACTTGCTAGCATAAATAGTTCTAGTGGACGACTTGAAAGAAGACACTAAAATGTCTCTGACTGAGTCAGAAATCATTGGTAGCCTGGCTAGGGAAGGAAGTGGAGAAACCAAGCAGTGAGGTTGAGAGAATGAATGGCCCGGTGCTGCTGACCCGACTGGTGGATCAAAAGATCCGGAACTGGGTCCAGATGCCAGGGCTGCACCAGAAGATGACGATGTAGAGACGGAAACCAAATTTGTCGAGGCCAATATGGAGCAATGAGGATCAATTTGGCTCTCAAAACGGTGGCTTTCTGAATGACTTGTGGAATCAATGGAAAGGGAGGAAAAGCATAAAGAAGTCCCCGAGGCCAATCCTGGGTTAGAGAGTCTCTCAAAGGTTGGCCTGGAAGGGGAAATAGTGTGAAGTAATCTGGGCACTTGCTGTTTTGAGGGGTAGCGAAAAGATCGCAACAAGGAGTGCCCCACTTCAGAAAAATCTGATCTACTACAGATTGATTGAGAGACCACTCGTGAGGCATCAGAATAGATCTGCTTAGCCTGTCCGCCAATAGGTTGGACCTGCCGGGGATGTGCGTTGCTATCAGAAACCGCTGAGAAGAGATCGCCCATTGCCAAAGTCTGAGAGCTTCTCGACATAAGGGATAGGACCTGGTTCCGCCCTGTTTGTTGATGTACCAAACCACGGACATGTTGTCCGTCTGTACTGCAATAGTCCCCGTGGGAAGAAAGTCGTCGAGGGCTTGCAACGTTAAAAGCACTGCTCTCATCTCCAGGACATTTATGTGCAGATGGTATTCTATGGGTTGCCACGTCCCGTGGACCATCCTGCCCTGATAATGTCCCCCCCACCCGATCAGGGAGGCATCCGTGGTGACTGTGGCCACTGGAGGAGGGGAAACAAAGGGTCGGCCCTGATGAAGAAGAGGGGAAGATATCCACCATCGTAGATGAGCCCTGCACGACTGTGTTACCAAAATTTCGTGTCTCATAGGCAGATTGTGGTACGACCACTGCGTGAATAACATCCACTGCAGGAGACGCATGTGGAAGCGAGCCAGTGGAAGAAGAACAATGGCCGCAGCCATTAGGCCTAAAATTTTCAAGACAAACCTGGCTTTGATCTTGTTGCTTAGTAACAGAAGCTGAACAAATTTCTGGATGTCCAGAATCCTTTGATCTGTTAGCCTGGCTAACATTTTGTGATATTTAACTCTGCGCCTATAAAGGTGATAGATTGGCAAGGCAGCAGAGAGGATTTTTCGAAATTTACCGAAATTCCCAGTTCCTTGCAAAGCTGTAGGGTGTAGTCTCTGGACCGAAGAAGCTGATGCTTGGTGGTGGCGGAGAGGAGCCAGTCGTCCAAATAAGGAAACACCTGGAATCCTCGACGTCTCAGGTGAGCTGTGACCACTGCCATGCATTTGGTGAACACTCTGGGGGCTGAAGTGAGGCCAAAGGGCAGAGCTCTGAATTGGTAATGACTGGCTCCCAGCGGCGGAGAAACCTTCTGGAGCGTCTGTGAATCTTTATGTGATAGTACGCATCCTGAAGGTCTATAGAGCACATCCAGTTGTCCTTGCCCAGAAAGGGCAGAATGGATTGCAGCGTGACCATCCGAATCTTGCCTTTTGACAGACTTGTTTAGTCTGCTTAGGTCTAGTATCGGTCTCCAATCTCCCGTCCTTTTGGGGACCAAAAGAATCTTGAGTAGAAGCGGATCCTACTTGGTCTGCTGGCACTGTCTGGATGGCTCTTTTTTCCAGGAGTTTTGAAACTTCCTGTCTTGCCAAATCCCTTTGACCGGGTGGGATGTCTGGAAGGGATTGTAGAGGTACGGTAAACCTTTGAAGGGATTTTGTAACCCTCGGATATGATCGACTGTACCCACTTCTCTTGGGATAGGGATTGCCAGGCTACTGGGTACAGTGAAATTCTTCCCCCGACTGCCTCCAAGGGTGGACAGTCGGGCAACACCTCAGGGATGCTGAAAGGGCTTCTCAGGAAGAGACTCCCTGTTGCCCTGGTTCTGAGGACCCCCTGCCTCTAGGGCGTCTATTGTTACCCCCTCTGCCTCTGGGGGTAAACTGACCACGTGTGTCCGGTGTAGCTCCTTGGGCTTTTCGGAACCACATCTTCCCCTTTCTGACCCTTGGGATATGGTCTAGAAGGAGTGGAAAACTGGACTCCAACGGCAGAAAGAGTTTTACCGTCCTGCTCACATCTGGTCAAAGTATCCTTCACCTGAGGTCGAACAAAGCCGAACCGTCAAAGGGGGTGTTGGTGAAGGACGCCTTAAAGGGGTCCGCAAAATTACACAGCCGCATCCAGGCTTGGCGTCTAAGAGCAACCCCTGTGCCTGCGGCCCTGCTCGCTCCATCGGCCGCATAAGATATGAGCCGCATGGAGGAGTTAGATATGGAATTCAGAATAGCAAGCTGTGAGGCAATCTTTTCCTGAGCCCCAGCAGCAGAAGGATCCTGGACTACTTCTCCCAGTTCCTTGAGAATATCTCGTTGAAGCCTGGTGAAGTGACAAAGGTAATTCAGTGAACGCATAGCAAAGGTCGCTGAAGAAAACATCCGCTTTTCATACCTGTCCATGGTCCTAGAATCCTTATTAGGAGGATGGACAGGCACTGAAGGATCCGCCAGTTCCTTTTTAGTGGCCGCCGCCACCACCATAGCATCCACAGAGACACCTTTGGACAGGAACTGTTTATCCGAAGGGGCCGTGATGAACTTGGATGGTCTCCTGGGGACAGGTTCCACAGAATCTGGAGCGCCACGCCTTCAAGCCACTACCTGCATGAGTGGGTCGAAGGCGGAGACACCCAGGAGGTGGAGGTTGGGATCCAAAGCCTCCAGGTATACCGACTCATCCTCGGAGGGGTCAATGGAGGCCAATTCCCCTCTGTTTGAGGAGCTCAAGGATGTCTGAAAAGGAGACATCCTCAGAGGGGGACCGTGGGGAACCCTCCGACTCATCTAAGTCGGTATCAGATGTAGTAGACTCAGCGGAGTCTGTGTGTTTCCTCTTACACGTCCTCTTCCCAGCGGGTTCCCCTGCAGGATCAGGAGAAACCTCGGAAGAGGAGGAAATTCCCAGTGGGGAAACCTGGGGCGATGGATCCCTGGGCCTGAGAGCAAGAGGCTGGCAAGAGGCATCTGCAGGCACTGATGAGGGAGGAGCTAGAGGGATAGACCGTTGACCAGGCTCAGAGGCCAGGACACTCCTCATCACCTCAAAGGCTCCCCTCCCGGAGACCGGAACACACCCTCGAAGAAACAGGAATGGTCGGCTCCAAGGACAGAGAAGGCTCGAGGCGATGTCGGCGCCGAGCTTACCAAAGCGAAGCCCCGAGAGGGAGAGCGGGGTCGGACAAGGGTCCGATGCCACTAGCCCCCTCGGAGCCGACAGTGGAAACCCGACGACCGGATCCCTCCAAGGAAGGTCTCAAGGAGGAGATCGGAGCCGAAGACGACGGAGCCGAAGGATGTATCGGCTCCGGCATCGAAACAGTCGCTGTCCCAAGAAGCTCCGGCTCCAAACTCTGGTGTGGAGTCGGAGGAGGAATCTCAAGAATCGGGGCTATAGCCGAGGTCTGTTGAGACGGGCTATGGAGCATTTGGGCCAGTGCCTGAGACTTCAACAGCCTGCTTACCACACTCTCCAAATCGTGGTCAGACAGCCTGGAAGATCTTGAAGATCGGCTCCGATGGCTCCGCTCCGACAAAAGAGGAGACCCCGGAGCCGAGTGAATACTCAGTATAGAAGGGGACCGGGATCTCTTACGGGTCGAAGCCATCGGAGCCGAAGTCCCTTGAACCCCAGATGGAGCCGAGGATATCTCGGCTCCGATGCTGGATAAAGTGTCGGCTCCAGCCCGAGCCGACAAGGCCACAGTAGTCAGGGTATCGGAGCCGGCCGGCACCGAACCCACTACTCGAACAGAAGAAGTATCGACTCCAGCTGGAGCCAATATCGGCTCCGACGGAGCCGGAGCCACCGGAGGAGGCTTGGACACTGTAGCCTGAACCTTCGGTGGCTTAAGAGGTTTTCCTGCCCCTGACTTAGGAGGAGAACCTTCAGGTTTAAGTAAACCTCGGAGGATTAATTTGTTCCTCCTTTCCTGCAGGACTCTCTGGCTAAAAGCATGACACAACGCACAGGAGTCCTACAGGTGCAAAGGCCCCAGGCAATAAACACAAGAAGTGTGACCGTCTGTCAGAGACATTTTCTGACAGCACTGGTCACACTTCTTGAAGCCTGAGACCTTGCCTTCTTTTGACATCCTAGAAGGGAGAAACACAAACAGTCCCAACAAACACACCAATTAATCCCTTACACAGACACACAGGAAGGGAATAACTTGGGGACTAGGCCTGACTAAAACTTTAAACTGAAACTATTTATAAAAAGTTTAAAAGGAAGGGAATAGGGTGGGCTGTAACTAAGTACAGGCTAATCTAACACTAAAGGGAAAAAATAAACCCCTAACTAAACTTTTTCTTCTTTTACCAAGAAAAAACTTACCTCAGCTGGCAAAGGAGACCTCTTTCGCTAAGCGGCAAACGAGATCTGAGGTAGTTCCGCCTTGCATCATGGGATATAGGGTTGCCTCGAGCTGGTAAAAGGAGTTCTCGAGCTAAAGCAAGTGCCGAGTCGGAGCCGAGGATCGGCTCCGAACCCATCCAGCAAGAATGAAGGCGAGATTGACAACTTAACATCAAGGGTTATGCTGCTAAATGCTAGGAGCTCAAACCAAAAACGATATACCCTGGAAGGACCATCACTGGAAGATGTGGATGTCTGTGCAGTCACAGAAACCTGGGTCAAGGCCTCAGAAAGTACCCTGGCCTTGCAAGGCTACAATGACTTACACACCTTCAGACCACAAAATGAATGTGAGAACCAAAGAAGGCAGTGTTTCTATCTATATTAGAGAGAAATTCACCTCCCAACTAGTTAGACTGGACAACTTCATGGAGTTACTCCTTATTCAGATTACTGTGGGCTAGACTCCCATTCAAGTCATAGCTGGTTACAGATCCCCCTCCACGGATCATGACATGCACGAAGCCTACTTGACCAAAATGGAGTCAATCTAAATATTGCCAAATACCCTGGTCATGGCGTACAGAAATTATCCCATCAACTGGGAAACCTACTCTAGCCCTAACTCACTAATGTAAAAAGTTCCTTGTCTTTGTTAACTCAAACACCCTGGAACAAATTGTTCAAACCCTAACAAGAGGAACAAACATATTAGATTTGGTCCTCACTAACATGACAAAGAGATGCACCACAACAAATGCTGGACCCTCATTAGTTAAATATGACCAAAAATCAGTCACCTTCGAACTGGCACTAACACCAGAACTAACAAATGCGAAGTCAGACTAAAAAACTCCACCAAAGCAAACTATACTCTCCTAGGAAAAAGTATAAATGCATTCCAAAACCCACTCCCAACTGGAAGTGGTAACTACACCAAAGCTTACACTAAAGCCCTGTACAATCACTTGTATAACTGTATAGACTTGGCTGTTCCAGACATAATCAAAGTCAGAGTCCCAAGTTAAAAAAAAAAAAAAAAAAGCCACCCTGGTATGCATCCAGTATCAACAAACTTTACAACAAAAGCAAAGAGCTGCTATCTAAGAAAACTGACGCCAAGGCCCCAACAATGGAAAGCACCTTCCTCAGCCTCAACAGGCAAACAAGACAATCTGTCAAATCCTCTAAGGGTAACTGAGAACAATTTAGCAATCACAGCCAAGGATAATCATAAGGCCTTTTACAGCTACTTATGTAGCTTAAAAGGTAGGACCCAAACATGTATCTTTGATACAAATGTGATACGAAAGGCTTTTAACTTGAGTGAATGAGAGATCGACTTCTGCCTCAGTATAGAGAACTGACTGAAAGGGTTAATTTAGTTATTCTTTATTTTTCTATGAAACAGAACTATTTTAAAACGTGTTTATCTAGTTTGTGTGACTAAGACACTTGTTTATACACTCTTTTACATTTCTAGCAGTTTGATAAAATTAGAAGTTATGTACTCACCATAACGTTCCATCTGAGTAGGTGACTTCATTTGGATGCAACCTGTGGGTATCGGATTCGACTTCGGATCCGTGCCGGCATTTCAAAAGCTTAGGATCCGAGCTCCTAGCTCCTCCCTCTACCCATAATCCCCTGCCAAGCCCTAACTGACCTCAGATTGAGTTTGCCTAGTGAATACTAGTATAAAAATACCTGAACACAGGAATAAACTCTTACTCTATATAGGTCAGGGGGATGGAGGGGGGGAATGGTTGCATCCAAATGAAGTCACCTACTCAGATGGAACGTTATGGTGAGTACATAACTTCTAAATCTGAAGTAGGCAGACTTCATTTGTCTGCAACCTGTGGGACAGAGTCCCCAGCTACCTAAATCTTGGGCGGCCGTCATGGAAGGATGTTCCGGAGCACCGCAGAGCCAAAGGAAGCT
Organism: Protopterus annectens; assembly: GCF_019279795.1. Classification (NCBI taxonomy): domain Eukaryota; kingdom Metazoa; phylum Chordata; order Ceratodontiformes; family Protopteridae; genus Protopterus; species Protopterus annectens. Next base: position 386,561,784 of record NC_056743.1, on the reverse strand, counting down.
CTCCCCCTGGAAACAACATCCACCTTATAATGAGAAATGAAGGTATGAGACGAGGCCCAAGTGGCTGCTGCACAGATATCATCCAATGGCACTCGGGACTTAAAAGCGGCTGAAGTGGAAACTGCCCTAGTAGAGTGAGCTGTAATCCTCTGAGGAGCAGGCCTACCTGAGGTGTCATAAGCCTGCAAAATACAATTAGCAATCAATCTCGACAGTGTGACTTTGGAGACTGCTTTACCCATAGCAAATTTAGCAAAGGAGACGAACAGTTGATCTGATTGCTATGACCAGCCGTTTTGTGAATGTAGAAGCGCAATTGTCTGTGAACATCTAAAGAATGCAGCTTATATTCTCCTTTGTTTTTATAGTTGGGGAAAAATCAGGTAAGTTGATTGATTGGTTAATATTAGATTCTGAAGAAACTTTTGGAAGAAAAGGAGGATTGGTCCTGAGGAACACCCTATCGGGAAAAAAGGAGAGGTAAGGCGGTTTGACGCATAGAGCCTGGAGTTCCGACACTCTTCTGGCTGAGGTGATGGCTACCAAGAAGGCAGTCTTCCAGGAAAGGTACTTTAGATCTACAGAAGCTGCAGGCTCAAAGGGAGGAGCAGAAAGGGCCTGTAGGACTAAAGATAGGTCCCAAGGTGGCACAGCTTCTTTGACCGGGGGCCTCAACAGAAAAACTCCTTTAAGAAAGGTCTTGCAAAGTTTTGCAGTCATGAGGGGAGCTGACTCATGACCCACATGATAATGGGAAATCGCTGCCATTTGTACCTTTACCGTGGAAGAACTGGCCCCCTGATGAAAGAGGTCTGTTAAGAAGTCCAGTACTGCAGACATTGGTGCAGAAAAAGGATCAACATTGTTCTGAGTCGCCCAAATAGAAAACCTTTTCCATTTGCTCCAGTAAACCTTCCTAGTGGAAGGTTTATGAGCCGCCACTAAAATGGCCTTGACTGGTGACGAGATACCGGGAGTCCTAATCAAGGATGGAATTGGAGCAGCCAGGCTGCCAATCTCAAGGTGTGTAGATTCGGAATCAGGATCCCTTGAGGATGGGAAATGAGATCTGGAATCGGATCTAGAATCCAGGGCGGATTCACTTTGTGAGACCATACATAAGGGAACCAAGGCTGACGAGGCCAGAATGGGGCAATGAGAATCATTCTGCTCCCCAAACTCTTGGCTTTCTGCAAGAGCCTCTGCATTAGAGGTAGTGGAGGATAAGCATAAAGGAGACCGGGAGGCCAAGCATGCACCAGTGCGTCTCTCGGGGATTCCCCAGGTGGGGGAAGCAGAGCGAAGAAACTGTCGCATTTGGCATTTGAGTGAGAAGCAAAAAGATCGCAACAGGGTTGCCCCCAGACGGCAAAAATCTTCTTCGCTACCAGAGGATTGAGAGACCATTCGTGAGGAGAAAGAATGGTGCGACTGAGCTTGTCCACAAGGACATTGGACCTTCCCGGAATGTGCGTTGCTACAAGAAAGCGTTTGGTGGAGATTGCCCATTCCCAGACTCTCATGGCCTCTCGACAAAGGGGATAGGACCTGGTTCCCCCCTGCTTGTTGATATACCAGACTACCGACATGTTGTCCGTCTGGATCGCAATAGTCCCTGCAGGGAGAAGGCTGTGAAGTGCTTGCAACGCTAAGAGCACCGCCCTCATCTCCAGGACATTTATATGCAACAAGGTCTCTGAACTGTTCCACGTGCCTTGGACCATCTTGCCCGCAGAATAGAATGCCCCCCCCACCCGAGGCGAGAAGCATCCGTGGTCACCGTGGCTAGGGGGAATGTTGCACAAAAGGGTCTCCCTGCTAGGAGCTCCGGTGACTGGAGCCACCAAAACAGGGAGTCCCTGCATGCCTTGCTGATAGCTATCGGGCTGTTGAGAAAAGAGTACAGCGGAGACCACTGGACCTGTAGGGTCCATTGAAGAACCTGCATGTGTAAGCGAGCATAGAGAAGAAGTGGAATAGTTGCTGCCATTGAACCCAGGGCCCTCAGGACCGAAGCCACCATCGGAAACGGTTGCAGGACTGCTGTGACATGACACCTCAGGCTGGACAGTCGATCTGGAGTGAGGAAGGCCTGCATTGATCTTGTGTCCAACATTCCTCCTATGAAATCTATAAGCTGTGTGGGATGCAGTAAAGATTTTTCCATGTTTATGGTAATGCCCAGCCTCGGGGCTATAAGGAGGAAATAGTCCCTGGCTGAGCACAGTAGATGCCGTGATGATGCCGTGAGGAGCCAGTCATCCAGGTACGGAAAGAACTGTATTCCCTGGAGTCTCAGGTGGGCCGCTACCACTGCTAGTACCTTGGTGAACACCCTGGGGGCAGAGGTGAGACCAAAGGGAAGGACCCTGAACTGGTAGTGGCTGGCTCCCAGCCGGAAGCGAAGGAACCTCCTGGACCGTCTGCCCATCCGAATGTGGTAGTACGCGTCCTTGAGGTCGATAGAGCACATCCAGTCGTTCTCCCGCAAAAGGGGGAGTATAGATTGTAGAGTAACCATCCGGAACATTTGCTTGGTTACAGACAGGTTCAGCAGGGAAAGGTCTAAGATCGGTCTTAAGTCCCCCGTTTTCTTTGGCACCAAGAAGAACCTGGAGTAAAACCCTGATCCGGTCTGATCTCGGGGGATGCGCTGGATGGCTCTTTTTTCTAACAGCTGCTCGATTTCGACAGCTGCTGCCTCCCTTTGGTCGGGTGGTACATCGGGGAGGCTTCGGGATCTGGGGATTTTGCTCAGGGGAATGGCATAACCTCTAGATATCACACGAAGCACCCAACGGTCTGACGTGATTGACTCCCAAGATGTCAGGTGCCTCGAAAAACGCCCCCCGACTGCCTCCAGAGATGGACAGCCGGGCAACCCTTCAGGGCTGTTGCATGGGTCTGTCAGAGAAGGGTTCTCTGGACCCAAAGTTCCTAGGAGCCCCTCTGCCTCTAGGACGGCGACCTCCCTGTCCTCCTCTGCCACGGAAGGACTGGTTGTCTGGAGCAGGTTGGGATTGCTGCGACTTCCAGAACCACATCTTCTTCTGTCCCTTTTGGTTCTTCGAGAAGGACCTCTGGGGAGCTGAGAAGCGGACTCCGACGGCAGACAGCGTCTTCCTGTCCTTCTCGCTCTGTACTAACATTTCGCGAACAGTTTTGCCAAACAGGGCAGAACCATCAAAGGGGGCATTCGCGAAGGTCGCTTTGAAGGGCTCTGCAAAGTCACAGTGGCGGAGCCAGGCCTGACGCCTCATGACGAGGCCCGCTCCACTAGCTCTAGCGGCTCCCTCAGTTGCATGAGAAAGTAGCCGCATAGAAGTATTAGAAACTGATCTGAGAGTGGCCATACGGGTGGAGTACACGTGCTTGTCCTCCGCCGACATGGACTCTGGGGGAGATGCCGCGTACTCTTTAATCAGGTCCCGTTGCATCCTGATGACATGTGCCATGTAGTTTAGCGCTCTCAAAGAGAAGGTTGCTGAACTAAAAGCTCGCTTCCCAATGCGATCCATCGAGCGGGACTCTTTGCGATCCATCGAGCGGGACTCTTTGCTCGGAGGATGCATAGAGGGACTTTCCTGGGCTAAATCCCTCTTTGTGGCTGCGGCAATCATCATAGCATCTACCGGGGGGCACTTGCTCCAATGAGTGCAGTCGGCCGGTGGGCTCAGGATTCGGTCCGGACGCTTGGGGACAGGCTCAACGGTGTCCGGTTCCTTCCATGCTCTGGTGGAAATAAGGTCCACCAGAGGATCGGCAGGAGGGGACACCCAAGAGGTAGATGGGCCCGCCTCGAATGCCTCCAAGAACACAGACTCATCTGAGGAGGCCTTGGGGGCAGACCACCCCCCCTGATTCTAAGCATCTCCATAATGTCTCCAAAGGAGACGTCCTCCGGGGGTGACCTTGGGGAGCCCTCCCCTTCATCCAAGTCTGTGTCTTCGGTAATGGACTCAGGGGAGTCCACGTGTCTCCTTTTACACTTACGCTTCCGAGGCACTTCCTCGGGGGGAGTGTCCGAGGAGTCCTCTTCAGCAGCCAGATGTTCCAAAGGAACTACTTGGGACATCGAGGCAGGCTGTTCCTGGGACCGGCTGATGGGAGCCTGGCCCAGCTGCAAGGGAGTGCGGGGTGAAGCCGCGGCAGGGACCGGGAGTCCGGTACTCCTCAACAGTGCCCTTTCCACTACGTCGAGAGCCGGCCTCTCTAAGCCCCGAGAGCCGACCCCCACTCGGATCCGACGCACGGATCGGAGCCGAGACCGTCGGATCCGAGAGACCGATGCGCTCCGACCTAGACGTAGTAGATCCGAGGCTAGGCCCTCGGCTCCGAGAGGTCGGGTCCGAAGTACCTGAAGCACTCAAGGGATGGATCGGATCCGAGGTGCGCCGACCAATCGGATCCGAACCACCCCCGGATCCAACTCTGCCCGGCTCCGACAGCTCCGAACCCGGGAGACGGGTCGGAGAAGGAGCCAAGGGGGTGAAAAAAGGGGTCGAAGCTCCTCCCGGTTGGGGGGGGGCTAAGAGCACTCCCATTTGCATCTGGGCCTGGATGAAATGCCTCATCATCCGGTCCATGTCTGCTTCTGACATTGAGAAAGTGGATCTAGATGAGGCCACCGAAGCGGACCTAGAGAGCCGCCTCGGGGACCTCACCGAAGGGCTAGTCTCCTCCTCCTCGGGTCCGGAAGAGAACCGAGGGGAATGGAGCCGAGGAGGAGGAGATCTAGAAGACACAGGAGAGGCCCGCTTAGACGGAGGGGCCGAGCTTGATTTCTCGGCCCGCCGTTTGTGGTGCCTTTCCTTATGTCTCTCCTTCTGTCTCTCCTTCTCCCTAATGGTCTCCCTATCCTCCGGCTTCTTGGTGGGAGGTTGAGTCCCTGCCGGGAAAAGGGAGACCGTAGCACCCGTAGAAGGTTGCTGGCTAACAGGGGCAGAGGCCGAAGCCGCATCTGGAGGGAGAAGTCCCGTCAGTACTAACTTCGACCTCTGCTCCCTTAAAGCTCGGGGGTTGAACCCTGCGCATATGGTACAACCAGATGACAGGTGTTCAACCCCCAAGCATTTAATGCACCGAGTGTGGCCATCAGCTGGGGACAGCTTGTGGCCACACTCGGTACATTTTGAGAAAACTGCCTTAGGGGCTTCTGTCATGGTACACCCTATAGGCCTAACACACAACAAAAAACTGAAACTCACACAAACTACGCAAAACCCGAAGAAAAAGTTTTAAGGTAAAGAGAGGAAAGCCTAAAACACACACACAACTGTAAAAAAGAGTAAAACTTTAAAGTTTTCCTGTCAAACTTATCTGAACAATTTGCTGCCAGGAGCTCGAGGAATCCGTTGCTACTTGAAACGCGGCAAACGAAATCTGAGGTCAGTTAGGGCTTGGCAGGGGATTATGGGTAGAGGGAGGAGCTAGGAGCTCGGATCCTAAGCTTTTGAAATGCCGGCTCGGATCCGAAGTCGGATCCGATACCCACAGGTTGCAGACAAATGAAGTCTGCCTACTTCAGATCACCTGTTTAATAGTCTACATGACTAAAAAACACTGGTTTACTACATTCTTTCATATTTCTAGAAGTCTGATCAAGGTACTTGCTTGTTATATTCTTTTATATTTGTCTCATGTAAAATTGCAGAGTCATAGGGGTTGGCAGGCTTGACTGAACATTCTGGGATGGGTGGCCACCATCTCTGGTTTATTCTGGAAAGTTTTTGTTGATCCCAAAAGGTGAAGTTCCCAGAAAAACTGGTAAACAGCAAGGGTATAAAACCAGGAATCTCTGTCGGTTGGTTGAAGCCTCACCTGTGGAGAAGATGCAATGCCCTGGACTTTTCCCATAAAGTCTCCTATCTGACAGCAACAGGGCTTCCCAGTTGAAGTGTGAGCTAGGATGAAGTCTCTTACTTGATCAGTGATGTATTAATATTTTTTCTATTGTTTGCCTGACATAGAAGTATAGCTGGTTTGATATTAATATTGTTTGCCTGACATAGAAGTATAGCTAGTTTGATATTAATATTAATGCTTTCCTGACACAGAAGTGTAGCTGGTTTGATATTAATATTAATGTTTGCCTGACACAGAAGTATAGCTGGTTTGATATCAACATTAAGGTTTGCCTGACTTACACGTACAACTCATTTGATATTACTATTAATCCTTGCCTGGTATAGAAGTATAACAGTGTATTGTCTAATAAAGCTTTGTTCACCGGAGTGAAAATTCTTTGTCTTAATTTTTGTACTGCTAAGAAATTGTGTTTAGGCAATACATTTTCTTGCCGTAGTTGGCAGGATTCAAAATGTTTATGAGAAAGTTTATATGTGTAAATGCATTCATTGTTTTGATCAGTATGTACAGACGTATACAGCTCCAATTGAACTATGGAGGAAGATGCCCTTGGTTTTGTTTGAAACTGTGTTAAATCATGCTAAAGTTTACAGTTTGTAGAGACAGTTGAAATGGTTCAGCCTTACTGTTTGCAGTGGAATGTTTTTAACAGAGATAAGAAATTATTAGAGCTTAATGAAAAACACATGCCAATATTAAAGAAACATGATATACAGGATAAAAGGTATATGCAAACTGTTTTAGACATTCTACCTAGAGCCAATGTTGTTATACAAATGGATGCTACAAAATGTATAGTAATGCACACATATGACACTTGTAAAGATTTGCATGAAGTTTGTGCAGATGTACAAAATTCAAAGAATTGGTTACGAAAGAAACAAGCAGATTTATGGGTTAAAAATAAAAACTTCCAGTTCAGTTGACACAGCTGAAGGGCTCAGAAAGATGTACTGGGTGTGGCCAATTAGGAAAAAAAAAAAAAAGAGTAACCATACACATTTACTTTGTGTAGGGTATACCAAAAGTAATAGTCAAGTTACATGAATACAGTTTTTTCAGGACTTAACAAGTGTAACAGCCCCATACAGCTCAATACTAACATAAGAATGCATTAGGATTTAAAGGGTTAAAAATTACAGCAGCTAACGGTTCAAAGTGTAACAGCTCCGTACTAGGTATGGACATGTAGTTAGAAATAACTACAAAGTTATTAGAGTTTTTAATACTACAGTTTTGACAGGATGCCTGAACAGACAGAGCATCACAATGAAGATATCTGTAAGTATTAAATTTTTTTTCTCTTGGTACTGATGAAGATGGGTTCAACAGTAGGATGTGGAGAAGTGTAGATAGGTGGGGATGTGAACAGGGATGTATGGAGAGTGGCATCAGCCCCTCAAGTTGCGGGAAGCACTGATAATAAACAAACTGCATGATTTTTTCTGTAAAAAATTGGATATATCAAGCAGGACTATGTATATTACAGAAAAAATAGGCAAATGAAAAAGGAATATTTGTAAGGGACTCAGAGAAGAAAAAAATAAGTCAGAAAGGAGGCACAGCAGTTAATTGGGTTATTTGGGTTCTGGAAACAACATATTCCGCATTTAAGTCAAATACTTTCTCCTTTGTATAAAGTAACCAGGAAGTATGAATTTAATTGGGAGGATGAACAAGCCTTTGAAAGAGCTAAACAAGCAATGGCATATGCAGAAAGGAGAGGTAGAACTGCATGTGTCAGTACATGACCAGTATGCTAACTGGAGTTCATGCCAGAAACAGGGTGCAAAATGAGTACCTTTAGGATTTTGGACTAGAAAGTTATCTGAAGCAGGGAGTAGGTATACTCCCTTTGAAAAATAACTGCTAGCTTGTTATTGGGCTCTTGCAGATATCGACCAAATGACCGTAGGACATACTGCACTTTGAAAACCTGAGATTCCCATTATGCAATGGGTGATGAGCTCATCTAAGATGCACTGGATATGACATGCACAAGAAGCCAGTATAATATAATGGAAACGATACATTCAAGATTGAGCTCAGGTAGACACAGGAGGGGTGGCTATAAGATTGCTCAAATAACTGCGCCTGATAAATTACAATCACAATCACTGTTTGAAACAACTCCAGTAACGGAATCTCCTGTTAAACGAAGACAGCCATTTGCTCAGCTATCATTAGAGCAGCAACAACATGCATGGTTTACAGATAGATCAGCTAAATATGTAGGAAATAAGAGGTGCTGAAAATTTGTATCTTATAATCCTACTATTAAAAAAATATTAACTACTACAGGTGATGGCAAGAGTAGTCAGTATGCTGAACTTTATGAAGTTTTTCAGGCTTTGAGGCAAGAGACACCAGGAACATGTCACATTTATACTGATTCCTGGACACTGGCAAGTGGTTTAGCTACTTAATTACGTACATGGCAGAAAAATAATTGAAATATACATTCAAAGGAAGTGTAGGGAAAATTATTATGGCAGTAGATATGGGAAATGTTATTCCCAAAGTGTTGTTACTGCATATCACAGATGTTCATTGTGCAACTGATTCCCTAGAACTATGGTTTAATTCTGTTACAGACAAATATACCAAAATTGCTGAGGCAGATGTTGAGAAGGAAAATTACCAAAATGTGATGGAACAATTTGGCATGGCAAAATGGGCTCATCAGAAATGCGGACATTTGGGAGAAAAAGTCACTTACAAGGGGACACAAATGAGGGGGATTTTGATTTCTATGGATGTGATGAAAACGGTTATATCATCATACCCTATATATACCAGCACATACAACATAGACCAATACCACATACTGTACAAGGACATTTAGTTAGGGGCAAGTAACCTGAACAAATCGGGCAGCTTGATTACATAGGACCATTACCTTTCAGCAAAGGATGTCAGTATGTATGTACAGCAGTAAACACTTACTCAGGGTATCTGCTCACTTAAGCATGTAACAGAGTTACGCAGGTAATCACTATAAAACAATTGATTTGATTATTCTGTACTATCGTGTTCCTTTGCAGATACAGACTGATAATGGTTCACATTTTAAAGTGAAAATTAGATTAAAGAGAAAATGGTACAGGATTACATACAGTAAGCAGCGTAATACTGAATGGGTGTTTTATATACCATATTACCCACAAGCTGCAGGCTTAATCGAATGAATGGATGAATTAATTCTTAAAAGAACAATTAAAAAAACTGGGAAATGGTTCCCTACAGAATTGGAGGACAACTTGAATACAGCTTTACAAATTTTAAACAATAGGCCAATTACAGAAAGTGAGACTCCATTAACAAGGATAATAACTCCGTTATTACAATCAAACCTTACGTAGCTGCCAACACCATTGTTTTCTGGAAAACAAAGAAAGGTGCATTAGCTCCCTATAGGGCTACCCCAAAAGCAGCAAGCTTAGATTTACATGCATTACACGTGTACAGATTAAAACCTAGAGACATTCAATTGACTGAAACTGGAACAGGGGTTCAGATTCTTCCAGAACATTTCGGATGGCTTGCTATGCATTCCGGATTAGCCTTAAAAGGAATAAACTAATGGAAGGTGTAACTGATGCTGATTACCAAGGTGAGATTATAGCAATATAGCTAAAGAGTTCTGATTCTGATCTGTTGATACAAAAGGGAGATAGAATTGCTCAATTGATTATTATGCCAATATATATGAAAACTGTAACAAAAGGTACAGTTCTTACTACTCTAACTGTAAGAGGAAACAAAGGGTTTAGAGCTACAAACCTGAACAATGGGGAAAAATCTGGATTCAGTTACCAGATAAGCAGCCTGAGCAGGCTGAGGTTATTGCAAGTGAAAAAGATAGTACTATCTAAGTAATGAAACCAGGGCAGGAAAAATGGAAATATGTACCCGCAAGTAAATGTTATTTACAATAATAATTATGCTATTCTACTCTGATTTTCAGATTCTCTTAAAGAACACAACATTCGTTGTCTGTGTTATCAGTGTACTGTGCCGGAGCCCGTTTGGTCAAATCTCTGACCCCCACTATAGAAGTTACCCAGCAAAAGAAACAATGATTCAGTGCGGATGGGTTAGCATTACACAGAATACAACACAAGGAACTTTTACCTGTCCTACTCGACAAGGATGATCGTTTGATAATTGAACTTAATTTGGAGAGTGAAGAGAGGACATTTATATATTCAGTTAACGGATGAAGGGCAAGTCATGGTAACAATTAACAGAGAGAACTTACATAGACTTTAACTAAAAGACTTATAAATTAGAACACTGCAGTGACACTATGACTGGATTTATCTGTGGACATCATTCCCCTGAGTATGAACCATGTTTAATGCAGCACTCTGTCAACATATGTAAATGGACTATATTACCTCCTACTTTTAAAATGTTTGCAGAAATTCCTCCGTAATTTGTATGTTTAATAACAAATCAGCCTTTATATTTCACATGGATGGACTCAGTTGGATGTTTAAAAATGTTACTCATTTAACTTGGTATAATAGTGCTTATGTATTTACACCTATAAATCATGTTAGCATATCTTGCCAATGGAATCCAGAAATGATTACTGAACCTAATATGACACTGTCATTAGATTCCATGTATAGGATAATTAACATGTCACAACAGTTACAGGAACATCTACAAATTGTAAATCATAGCATATTGCATCATGAAATGAATAGCATAATCGTGAGAAACAGATTAATCCATTTAGCAAACAAAACAATTTGATACAGCAGACAATTGGTGGGACATATTTACTGGATGTTCAAAATCAGAAATGAAATTATTAAATGGGATAATTCATTCATCCTGTTTTGATAATTATGATGATCTTTATTCTATTAACATTCTGAAATTGTTATTTAGCTTATCGGATACATCGAAAAACTGCAAAGGTATTATCATTCTCATATACGTGAGTCAGAAGTCAAAGGACTGAATGTGATACAAATGGGAAATGAAAGTCTTTTACCTTGAGTGAATGAGAGCTTGACTTCTGCCTCAGTATAGAGAACTGAGTGAAAGAGTTAATTTAATTATTCTTTATTTTTCTAGAAAACAGAATTATTTTAATTCAATGATCCCGGGAACACAGTGGTAGCGTTGTTACCTCACAGCAAGAGGTTCTCCCGTTCAATTCTCAGCGTGGCTTAGGAGTGCCTTCTGTGTGGAGTCTGCATGTCCTCCCCGCGGTTGGGTAGCGTTCGAAAGACATGCTTGCGTAAATGGGTGTGCCTTCGTTGAAGGTTGGGCGTCGAGCTGGTACCTCGGTGTTTCGTAAAAATCTACTGCCAATCATTAGCGGACCGGAGTTCCACTGTGGCGACCCCTTACCAGGAAAAAGCCGAAAGACCAACAACAACATCCAGGGAACTATCGACATATTAGCCTGACGAGCCTGGTCTGCAAGGATATGGAACGTAGCATCATGGAACTCATAAACAAAGACATTGGTAACCTCCAAACTCTGGATCCCACCCAATTCTGGTTTGTGAAAGGCAGATCATGCCTCCTGAACCTGATTGACTTCTTTGAGGCAGTCACCAAAGCCGTGGATGAGGGTAAGGTGGTTCACACAGCCTATCTTGACCTCCCCAAGGCTTTCGACACCATCCCCCATTCTGGAATTATAGTTAAACTCACTAAACTAGGTATAAATCCCTACATCACAAGATGGGTTGCCAAATGATTCACTGACAGAACCCACACTGTAAAAGTTGCAGACTCCAAATCTGACTTCAAAGCAGTGACAAGTGGAGTACCACAGGGTTCCGTCCTGGGACCTCTCCTGTTTGGTATCTACTTCTCTGAAGTACAGGCTAACACAGAAGGCCTCTGGCTAACTAAGTTCACAGATGACTGCAAACTAGGAGCCATAGTCAAGTCCCCAAGTGATGTGGACATCCTACAGAAGGGCCTCACTGAGACAGATGCCTGGTGTCAGAGCCATGGCCTCAAGCTCAATGCCAAAAAGTGCAGTGCCATCCCCTTTGGTAAAAACTCTGCACCCATGAACTACCACATAGGCAGAAATCTACTTAACACCGAATGCGTGATAGGAGACCTTGGGACCCAGGTGGACAGTAGTCTTTCCTTTGATAGTCACATCGCCACAGTAGTCTGGAAGTCCTACGTGGCACGCCTCATCATAAAAGGGTTCTCATCCAGGAAAAAAGAGGTCATTGTTCCCCTCTACTCGTCACTCAGACCCATTATAAAGTACAACGCCCCTTTAGGAATGTACCTCACAAGACATCTGCAGCAGCTGGAAAGGCCACAGAAGTACATCACAAAGAGGATTACTGGCCTCAAACAAATGCCCTACACTGACCGCCTCAAAAAACTCCAGCTTTACTCCATAGCATATCGCCTACTCTGAGGTGATCTCTGCCTAACATATAAAGCTATGTCAAACCCAGAGCTGTTGGACATGCTACACCTAAAGAAATCCCAATCCGTCCGAGTTACAAGCTCTAGGGACCTAAACCTTGTCACCACAATAAACAGGATATGCTGGTGGGATAGATTCCTGTCCCAGAGACTTCCTATACTCTGTATCAAGCTACCCATCTATGTCAAGCAAAGTTCTTCATTGGCACTCCAAGAAAAATCTTGATGAGTGGATGGGAAATAGGAAATACACCTTGGGGATCACTTCTGTGCGTCTGCTCGACAGTGGCACAGGAAAATAATTTTCTTGGGTGGCGTAAGCTTTGGAACCTTGCTGGCTAGGCTTATGTAATCCCTTGGGCCAATAGCCTAGTACCTACCTATGAACCTATAAAACATGTTTATCATTTAGTCTTTGTGACTAAAAGGCACTTGTTTATTACATTCTTCTACATTTCTAGAAGTTTGATAAAACACCTGTTTATTAATCTACATGACTAAAGGACACCGGTTTATTATATTCTTTCACATTTCTAGAAGCCTGATAAGGTACTTGTTACATTCTTTTATATTTTTCTCAAGTAAAATTGCGAGTCATAGGGGATGTCAGGCTTGAGTGAACATTCTGGGATGGGTGGCCAACATCTCTGGTCTGTTCTGGAAACTATTTGTTGATCCCTAAAGGTTAAGTTCCCAGAAAAACTGGTAAACAGCTAGGCTATAAAAACCGGGACAAACTGTCGGTTGGTTGAAGCCTCACTTGTGTAGTGGATGTATTGCCCAGGACTTTCCTGCTAGAGTCTCCTACCTGAAAGCAATGGGGAGCAAGTCTCTTACTTTATCTGTGATGTATTTTTTTCTACTAATGCTTGCCTGACAGAAGTATAGCTGGTTTGATATTACTATTAATGCTTGCCTGACATAGAAGTATAGTTGGTTTGATATTACTATTAATGCTTGCCTTATATAGAAGTATAGCTGGTTTGATATTACTATTAATGCTTACCTGACTTAGAAGTACAACTGGTTTGATATTACTATTGATGCTTGTCTGACACAGACCTATAAGAATGCATTGCCTAATAAAGCTTTGTTCACTGTAGTGAAAATTCTTTGTCTTGATCATTTCTGTTCTGCTAAGAAATTGTGTTTAGGCAATACAGTGCCAAACTAGTGGCTCATGGCATCACACAGGGTGATCCCACAGAGATAGCAAACCTGCTAGAGGACAGATCTGGCAAAAATTTCACTTCCTTATCCCTGCCAAACTTATCAAAAACCTTGCCCCCAATAACCCCCCACCCTACATATCCAAAAAGAAGGCCATTAAAGCCTTGTCTAAGGCAAAAAACACAGCCTCTATGGGATCAGAAAGCATCTTAGGCTATCTTCTAAACAAACTAAAATATGAACTAGCATCACTATTAAGCACCTTGTTCAATCACTGCCTAACCACTGGCTTTGTTCCTGCAGAATGGAGAACAGCAACAGTTATTCCCCTCTAAAAAGGTGACCTAGCAACAGACACAGGGAATTATAGACCCATTCGTTTGACCAGCCTCATCTGTAAAGCCATGGAACATATCATGGACCTCAAAATAAAGATATTGGTGACCTCCAAACCCTGGATCCAACCCAAGTGGCTTCATCAAGGGCAGATCCTGCCCGTTAAACCTGGTGGATTTCTTGGAAAATGTGACCAGAGCTACTGATGAGGGCAAGTCTGTGTATACAGCATACCTCGACTTGGCAAAGGCCTTTGACACAATCCCACACACAGACATGCATTACTAATAAATGTAGCAAACTGAGTGTTAATCCCTCTGCTGTAAGATGGTTGGCCGACTGGCTCACAAACCAGTCAACACACCATCAAAGTGATTCCACATCAACCAGCAGACCTGTCACCAGCGGGGTCCCACAAGAGTCAGTGGTGGGCCCACTATTGTTTGGCATATACTTCTCACAAGTTCAGGCCAAAACTAAGGTGCTGTGGCTGACCAAGTTTGCAGATGACTGCAAACTGGGTGCAATTCTTTAATCCCCAAATGTTATCAGTATACTTCAGGAGGGTCTTACGCAGACCAACGAATGGTGTCTTAGTCACAGTTGCCAACTGAATGCAAAGAAATGCCTGATTACGCCCTTCAGGAAAAACAATGTCCCTTCACACTATCAAATTAACAACAATACCCTATGTACCTACGAAGTGGTAAGAGATCTGGGATTACAAGTACACTGTGACCTTACCTTAATTTTGACCACCATGTGTCTTCTGCAGTAAAGAAGGCTTTCTATGTAGCACATTTGATTAGCAAAGGCATTGCCTCTAGAGCAAAGAAGGCTATAACCCCTCTATACGTTGTCACTAATCAGGCCCACAACTGAGTATAATGCCCCTTTCGGCATGTACCATACAAACCACCTGCAGCAACTGGAGAGACCTCAGTGGTTTCTAACTATCATCATCAAGGGACTCCAGCACGTGCCTTACACAGACCAACTAAAGTCCCTGTCACTATACTCTGTATTGTATAGACTTCTTAGGGGAGACTTGTGCCTGGCTTACACAGTAACCTCCAACCCAAACAAGTTGTTGCACATCCGTAAATCAAACGGGACTAGAATCATCTGTTCCAGAGACCTAAATATTACCTGTAACTTGAATAGGACATGCTGGAATGACAGATTTATCTCCCGGTGATTGTGTTTTTGGAATAGGCTGCCAATTCATGTGAAGCACAGCATCTCTATGACACTGTTCAAAAGGAGCCTGGACGAGTGGATGAGGCACCGTAAATTCTTACCAGGGATAGCGCCCACAACCCTCCTGGATATGGGCAGTCATTAATAAATGCAATTCTAGGTACTGACTAAAATATCTATGGTATTACGCTGGGATGAAACAGCTGGGCTTGAAATGACCTCCAGGTTGATAGTCTAGTAACCTACTATGATCTTAAGGACCGATATCAGAGTATAGGCAAAGAGAAAGAAACAGGGGGTCCTAAATGAAATGCCAGCACTGGTAGAGTATTTAGTAGAATCCAGAAAAGAAGCTGCTGTTAAAAAAGGAATAATTAGTACAGCATAAAAAAATACTGCATGATAACTGTAAGAATCAATCAGAGGAGGTTAGAAAGGATTGAGAAAAGTGATTGGATAAGCAATTCACAAAGAAACAATGGAGGGATATAGGCTTGTCTCCAAAATATGCAACACAATCTAGAAGATTTAGGATTTTTGCTTGGAAATGTTTACATAGATATTTTTATTCCCCATGTAGCCTCCAGAGATTTTTCCTCGGGTAGACAGCAAACATTGGAGATGTGATGGGGAAGAAAATGGTGACTGGGAGTGTAATGAGCTGTCACACTTAAGGATTCCCTGCAGACAACTCTAACAGAGATACTGGGTGAGCAAGTTGTTGTAACCAGGGAAATTATTTTTCAAAGCTAAATTCCAAAAGAATGCAAACCTTTGAAAAACACCCCGGTGTCAACCAATTAGCGAAACAGTTCCAAAAGACAACTCTCCAATTCTTTAAAATGCTAGTTTAATCCATGAACAGTAACTGTGACATCCACTAAACAGGAACAAAAGAACTTACATATAGCTCAAGGACAAACAAAAACGCTAAGTGCAGTTTAGCGTTTTCAACCAATTCACTATGGTCTTCTTCAGAACTGCATGTAAAAGCATTCAATTCATTTAAATTAACTTTAAAAGATGTGACGTGTCTTAAAGGTACTACACTAGAATCTATTGTAACATACTTTGTTTGCAACGAAAATTCATTATGACACCATGATTGTTAATTCATAAACATCTCATGTAAACAAGCAAATTGTAAATTAACTATAACAGTTCAAAGATTGGTGAACGGACTTGATCATATCAATATATATGATATAAATAATGTCAATATCAACAACACTATGTAGTTAAGGTGTTGAACAATCACTCAATACTATGATACCTTTTAAAAACCTTATAAAAACATATACAATAATATCTAATGCTAAAAATAGTATTGCATAAAATTGCTATTAAATAGAAAAAGTGTATATGTAATTGCTATTGCATAAAAAATGTATAAAAAAATGTATATCTAAAAAAATTATCATAATGTGTATAGAGTGTATATGTATATCTCAGCTTTAGAGTGTAACTGGGCTACCACATATACTGTTATCACTAATATTCACATATGGATAACAAAATATGAGTTCATAAGCTAATACATTCTAAGTGAGGAGACTTTTAATAGAAATGCTGTCGTTCAATCCTGGTGGTGTGGTCGCATCTAAAAATAGTTGCCACCAACTTTTATGAATTAACAATCATGGTGTCATAATGAATTTTCGTTGCAAACAAAGTATGTTACAATAGATTCTAGTGTAGTACCTTTAAGACACGTCACATCTTTTGGCGCCAAAAAGTTAATTTAAATGAATTGAATGCTTTTACATGCAGTTCTGAAGAAGACCATAGTGAATTGGTTGAAAGCGCTAAACTGCACTTAGCGTTTTTGTTTGTCCTTGAGCTATATGTAAGTTCTTTTGTTCCTGTTTAGTGGATGTCACAGTTACTGTTCTATGTGGATTAAACTAGCATTTTAAAGAATTGGAGAGTTGTCTTTTGGAACTGTTTCGCTAATTGGTTGACACCGGGGTATTTTTCAAAGCTGTGATACAGAATTGGAAATGCCTAGACAAAGTAAGGCCTTGCTGAGTCTAATTATGGAGACCATCAAAAAAGCAGTTGCTAGAAAACGGAAATCAAAGTCTAAACCAAGCATACTAGAAGTTGTGAATTAGTAACAGAGATAAAACAGCTGAGACTGGGATCTTTAGGAAAGGGTAGGAGCAAATTACATAGGAAAAAATGTGGATTAAAAGAAGGCAGGATCTGAATGAGTTATGTAATGTTTGACTGACAAGGACTGGGTAGATTTTAAATGGTGTACAACTAAAATTATGTCAATATGGTTTGTGATGTAAAATACTTGCAACTAAGATTATGCCAATATGGTTTGTTTTTATTTATATAAATGTATGACTGCCTATGTCATAAGTGATAATCTAATAAAGATGTTTCTTGTTAAAAAGAAAAAAAAAACATTAACATTGACAGAACAATGATGATCATTAGAAAAGCAGAATATAAGAAATGCTGCTCTTGTTGGTGGGTTTTGAGGCAGAAAGGCATTTGACAGAATAATCACTGATTTTATGAGTAGGGTAATAGAAATATTTGCATTCCCTGATACAATTACTTCTTCTTTCAGCTTTTCCCAGTGAGGGGTCACCACAGCGGAACTCCAGTCCGCTAATGATTGGCAGTAGATTTTTATGGTGCCGAGGTGCCGGCTCGAAGCCCAACCTTCAACAAAGGCACACCCTACGCATGCCTTTTGAACGCCACTCAACCGCGGGGAGGACATGCAGACTCAACACAGAAGGCGCTCCAGCCGAGAATCGAACGGGAGAACCTCTTGCTGTGAGGCGACAACGCTGCTACTGCACCACCACATTCCCTGATACAATAATAAGGTTAATTAGAAGGCTGCATGAAGGATCAGAGGCAAGAATTAAAGTAGGAGGGTTCCTCTCTTATAAGTTCTGTCTGAACAAAAGAAACAGGCAGGAGTGTCCTCTTTCCCCTTTGTTATTTGCTTTCTATTCAGGGCCACTAGCAAGGAATGTAAGGGACTCATAAATTCAAGGAAAATGGTGTTTAAGAAAACTTGGCTTTATTTGCAGATGATATTTTCTGCTTGATAAATTCAGAAAAGGACATATTGGTTTTGTGGAACATTTTGATACAGTTTCAATTTTTTTCAGGATATACAGTTAGTAAAGATGAAACAAATGCTATAACCATAAATTATGTACCCACTGGAGAACTGATTCAGCAATACCTATATTTATGGAGACATGATAAGATGAAGTATTAAGGAGTATAGGTTAAAAAGGCTTCTGTTATGGTACCTAAAGTATGTTGAACCGATTAAATAAAACATAATACAGAAAACGAGATACTGGAAGTTCCTGTTGATGGATATGGACAGTAAAATACAAACAGTGGGAAATGTTTTAGTTCCTTCAGTTTTACTCAGGCGTATTTTTTTTTATCAACCACAGAAGTTGTGGACAATAATTATAAGTTAAACGTTGCTTTACACAATTAAGGCTAATATACATAACACAGGCTATTTATAATTGAAAGTGGAAAGAGTGAAGCGGGGCAGGTTTTTAAGAAATGAGAACTGGATTTAGGATGCAGATCCTTAAACAGAACAACCAAGAACCAAAAATAATATTATATTCATAAAGTAGCAAAACGTATTCTAAGAACTAAGCCAGCACAGTAATAGAAAAAAGAGGCTTTGCCAATATCAATGACTTCAAGTAGAGGTACAAAAATATGCAAGAGGGGATGGAATTTACAGGAGAAAACTGGCAAAGGAACCTACCTCTCAACCTGGAAACATCAAAAATCTTGACAAAGGCCCATGAAAAGTAGGTACAACTGGCCAAAAATTGGGAAGCTTATTAACCTAAAATTTACATACATAATCATATAAACCCTGCCCACTCCAGCAGAATTGTGGGATACCAACATGAAGATTTAAGTCGCTAAATAATAATAAATAATGGCAGCCATTTGAATTTCAGACTTAATATCCCTCAGAAAAAATACATACTAATGCAAAACCTGTTATTCCAGCAACTATCTGAGTGTATTCACTGGGGAAGCAAAGAGGTCGCAGCAAGGTTGGCTCTATTGGCTGAATAGCTGTGATGTCACTGATGGGTTGAGGGACCACTTGTGGGCTCAAGATGGACCTGCTGAGTCCGTCTGCCAACATGTTGGACTTCCTGGATATGTGGTCTGCAAGAAGAAAGCAAATGGAAGAAACTGCCCATTCCCACACTCTCATGGCCTCTCTGCACAGCGGATAACAATGTGATCCTCCCTGCTTGTTGATGTACCAGACCACTGACAGGTCTGTATGAACTGCAATCATCCCCAGAGGAAGACAATCCTGAAAGGCTTGCAATGTCAGGAAGACTGCTCTCAGCTATAGAACATTTATGTGCAACTTGGTCTCTCTAGGGGACCACGTTTTGGACCATTCTGCCCTGAAAATGCACCCCCTGCCCCCCCAAACCTAGCAGTGAAGCATCTGTGGTCACTGTGGCCATGGGAGGGGGAAGAGAGAAGGGTCTGCTTGGGAAGAGATCTTCTGAAAGAAGCCACCACTGAAGATGTTGCCTGCAAATGGACGTCAGTCTTATCAGCATAGACATGGGATGATAGAGAATTGACAACTGGAGTGCTAGCATCCACTGGAGTACTTGCATGTAATATTTTGTCAGTGGTACAAGGAGGACAAGGAGGATAGCTGCTGATATGGACCCCAGAACCTTGAAAACAAGATGCGCCTGCAGCAACAGGACCTCTAGAATCGCCTTGAAATGCTGCCTGAGCAAATCCAGTCTCTGAGGGAGCAAAGCTGCAATTTCTGTCACTGTGTTGAGCTGGGTTCCTATAAATTCCAGACTTTGCACAGGAGTCACTTTTGACATGGCTAAATTGACCGTAATGCCTAATTTGTTAAAGGTCTCCAAAAGGTACTGCATCTCTAACATCAGTTGATGCCTTGTGGGAGCCGTAAGGAGCATATCGTCCAAGTATGGAAAGACCTGGAATTGCTGCAGTCTCAAGTGAGCTGCGACCCCTGCCAAGCATTTGCTAAACACCTGGGGGCTGTGGTGAGTCCAAAGGGCAGGGCTCCAAATTGAAAATGACTGGTTCCAAGCAGGAAGCACAGATGCCGCCTGCAGCGCCTGTCTATCTTGATGTGATAGTAGGTGTCCTGGAGGTCTATGGAGCACATCCACCCAGCCTTGCACAGAAGCGTCAGGAAGGACTGAACAGTGACCATCCGGAACTTTGACTTCTTGACAAACAGATTCAACTTGCTGAAGTCCAAAATCGGATCCAGGTCCCTGGTCTTTTTTGGCACCAAAAAGAACTGAGAATAAGTTCTCTCTCGGTGGTGTGTTAGGGAGAACCCTCTTGGGACTTGGAGGTGGTTGTAAAAAGGGAATGTAATAATCCCTGGATATGACACTGAGCACCCATCGATCATTCATTATGGCTGTATAGGCATTTGGGTGCAACGACAACCAACCCTCGACTGCTTCCAGGGCAGGTCAGTCAGGCAACACCTCAGGGGCACTGGAAGCGCTTCTAGGATAAAGGTTTTCTGAAGCCCTTGTTTTGTGGACCCCCTCTGCCTCTAGAATGGCATCTACCATTGAACCCTTTTCCCCTGCCTCTGGACGAGGAATCCCCAGGAACATCATGGAAGGAACTCTTGACACTTTCAGAAAAATAAGTTATGTACTCACCATAATCTTCCATCTGAATAGTTAGACTTCATTTGTCAGCAACCTGTGGGTTTCGGATCTGATACAGATCTGAGCTGGCAGCTTACCAAGCTAAAGATCCGAGCTCCAAGCTCCTCCCCTTACCCATACTACACTGCAACCTCCTTCAAATCTTCAGATTGAGTTTGCCACCCAATGGGTGACACACAACAACCTAAGATATAAAAATTTGACCAGAACACACAAACTGGGCTCAGCAGACCCAGGACGTCAAGCCCGAAAGCAGATATAAACCACCAAGGTCAGGGGGAAGGAGGGAGGGAAGGTTGCTGACAAATGAAGTCTAACTACTCAGATGGAACGTTATGGTGAGTACTTAACTTCTTTAGCTGAAGTAGTTAACTTCATTTGATCATCAACCTGTGGGACAGAGTCCCCAGCTAAAAGTAATCTTGGGAGGCCCTTAAGGAAGGATATTCTGGAGCACTGCAGAGCCAAAAGAAGCCCTTCCTCTAAACACGATATCCAGCTTATAATGAGTAATAAAAGTGTGAGAAAAAACCCAGGTAGATTCTGAACAAATATCATCCAGGGAAACTCTAGACCAAAATGCAGCAGAAGTAGATATAGAACGAGTGGAATGAGCATGAACTCCTTCTGGTTCCGGTAATCCATGTTCTTTGTATGCTTGTAAAATACAAAGCGAAATCCATCTAGCAAGAGTCACCTTCGAAACTGGTTTCCCTAAAAAGGGTTTAGCAAAGGAAACAAAAAGCTGATGAGATTTACGAAAGGGTTTAGACCTATGTAAGTACCAACCGATGAGCTTTCTGTAAGAATTTTGTCAAGAGAGTAAGCAGGGGATACGCATAAAGAAGACCAGGTGGCCAAGCATGGACAAGAGCATCTCTGGGAATTTCCCCCCTCTGGGGAATCAGAGCAAAAAATTTGCTGCACTTCACATTGGACGGCGATGCAAAGAGATCGCAGCAAGGCTGACCCCACTTGAGGAAGATCTGTTCTGCTACATAAGGGTTCACAGACCACTCGTAAGGCAAAAGGATAGTCCTGCTCAATTTGTCGGCCAAAATGTTGGACCGACCCAGGATGTGCACTGCTATCAGAAAACAGTTGGTGGAGATCGCCCATTCCCACACTCTCATGGCCTCTCGACAAAGTGGCTAGAACCTGCTTCTCCCCTGCTTTTTGATATACCAGACCACTGACATATTGTCTAACTGAATCGCAACAGTTCCCAGAGGAAGAGAAGCATGAAGGGCCTGCAACACTAAAAGGACTGCTCTCATCTCTAGAACACTGATATGCAAAACAGTCTCGCTTGGGGTCCATGTGCCTTGGACAGTCCTGCCCAAGCAATGCCCCCCCCACCCTAAGCGGGAGGCATCCGTGGCCACCATGGCTTGGGGAGGAGGCATAACAAAGGGGCTTCCTTCTCACAGATCATGGGATTGAAGCCACCATATGAGAGAAGCTTTGCACACTTTACTTAGAGGGATCAGGAAGTCTAGAGGCTTATATAGCAGAGACCACTAAACTTGTAACATCCACTGTAACACTCTCATATGCAGACGTACACAAGGAACCAGATTTATAGATGCTGCCATGGACCCTAGGGCTCTCAGGACTAACTCTGCTGGGGGTGAAGGAGTCTGAAGAAGTGCCAAGACATGAAGGGCCAGACTCTAAAGTCTCTTTGGGGTCAAAAATATCCTGGCCTGAAGAGAGTCTATTCTTGCCCCTATGAAGTCCAGAATCTGAACAGGGTGAAGAGAGGGCTTCTTGAGATTTACTGTAATACCCAGCCGATTCGACAACTGAAGAAAGGAGTTTCTGGCTAGCACAAGTTGATGCCTGGTGGGGGCGGTGGGGAGCCAGTTGTCCAGGTACAGGAAGCCCTGAAGCCTCAGGTGGGCTGCTACAACTGCCATGACCTTGGTAAACACCTTGAGGGCTGTGGAGAGACCGAAGGGTAGGACCCTGAACTGGTAGTGACTGGCTCCTAGCCAAGTGGAGGAACCTCCTGGATCGCCTGTCCATCAGGATATGGTAGTACGCATCCTTGAGGTCTACTGAGCACATCCAATCTTCCCCCTGCAAGAATGGCAGGATGGACTGTAATGTGACCATCCGGAACTTCTCCTTGGCAACAGACAGGTTCATCGTGGATAGGTCGAGAATCAGCCTCAAGTCCCCCATCTTTTTTGGCACCAAAAAGAACCTGGAATAAATACCTGATCCGCACTGGTCTGGGGGCACTGGCTGGACTGCTCTTTTGCCTAGCAGCTTTTCTATTTCCAAAGCTGCCACCTCCCTTTGGGCGGGTGGGACATCTGGGAGGCACCTTGTGGATAGGGGACTGTTTATGAAGGGAATGGAATAACCTCTGAATATTATTTGAAGCACCAAGTGATCTGACATTATGGACTCCCACTGAGTTAGGTGCCTCGAAAAACATCCCCCCGACTGCCTCCAGAGAGGAGCAGTCAGGCAACCCCTAGGGCTGCTGCGCGGGTCGATCGGAAAAGGGTTCCCGTGACCCGAAGTTCTTCGGTCCCCCTCTGCCTCTGGGCCGGCGACCACATTGTCCCCCTCTGCCTCTAGGGGAGGAGGAGTCCAGAGCGTTCCGGGACTGCTGAGACTTCCGGAACCACAACTTCTTCTGCCATTGCTGGTTCCTGGAGAAAGACCTTTGAGAGTTGGAGAAGCAGATCCCGATGGCAGACAGCGTTTTCCCGTCCTTCTCGCTCTGGACTAGCGCGTCTCGGACGGTCTTCCCGAACAGGGTCGAACCGTCAAAAGGGGCATTCGCAAAGGATGCCTTGAAAAATTCAAAAAAAATCGCAAAACCGGAGCCAGGCATGACGCCTCATGGCAATACCGGACTTGGCCGCCCTACTGGCTCCCTCGGTGGCATGAGAGAGTAAACACATGGACGTATTTGAAACAAACTTAAGAGTGGCCATATGAGATGAGAATGATCATTTATCCTCAGCTGAAATGGACTCCGGGGGAGACTAGACGTACTCTTTCACAAGGTCACGCTGAAGTCTAATTATGTGGGCCATGTGATTCAGCGTCCTTATAGCAAAGGTAGCTGAAGCAAACGTCCACCTTCCAAGATGATCCATCGCCCTAGACTCCTTGTCCGGAGGATGGACCGAGGAACTTTCCTGGGCCAGTTACTTTTTGCTGGCCACCGCCACCACCATGGCATCAACTGGGGAACCCTTGCTCCATGTGGGCTTGTCAGCAGGAGGGCTCAATACTTTATCTGGCCGTCTGGGTATTGGCTCTACAGTGTCCAGTTCCTTCCAAACTCAGGTGGTAATTAGGTCCACCAGAGGATCAGCTGGGGGGGACACCCAAGAGGTAGATGGGCCTGCATCGAATGCCTCCAGATATACAGACTCGTCCGAGGAAGACTTTTGGGTGGACCAGCCCCCCCCTCTGGCGGAGAATTTCCATTATGACTCTGAAGGAAATGTCTTCGGGGGGGCCATCTGGGGGAGCCTTCCCCTTCCTCCAAGTCGGTATCCTCAGTGAGGGACTCAGGGGAGTCCATGTGCCTCCTCTTGCACTGGCATTTGCGAGGGACCTCCTCGGGGGGGCTCTCCGGGGAGGGCTCACAAACAGTCTCATATCCCTCAAGGGGAACAGTCTGGGGTGTATCGGACACAGACTGTCCCTGGGAGGACTGGATGATAGAAGACATACTCAACTGCAAGGGAGCAGGGGCGGATTCAGAGGAAAGAGTGAGGGGTCTCAATCCTCTTGAGAGTACCCTCTCCACAATGTCAAAGGCCGAAGGGGAACTGGCTTCCCTGAAATTGGTGGGGCGGGTAGCCGTGCCCCTCGGATCCAACGAGGGGATCGGAGCCGAACCCAGAACAATCGGACCCAGAGGGATGGTATGCTCTGACCACAACAGGACCAACGACACACTCATCACCTCGGATCCGACGCCCAGATCTCAGCTCCAAGAGCTCAGATCCAACGCGGGATCCGACAGACTCAAGAGCATGGCCGGCGCAAAGGTCGGAGGAACCGTCGGCACCGACCCCCTGACTCCACGTCTCCTTGGATCCAGGAACTCCGAAACCCAAGGATGGACCAGAGAAGGAGCTATCAGGGTGAACGTCGGAGCCGAACTCCCCGCTCTGGTTGGAGGGTGGGCCATCAACACTCCCATCTACAACTGAGTCTGCAAGAACCTTATCATCTGGTCCATGTCAGCTTCAGTGAGGCTCCTCGTGGATCTTGAGGACGCCACAGACACAGGCCGGGAGGGCCGATGCGAGGATAACCTCGAAGCATGCCGAGCCTCCTCATCCAGCTCCGGGATAAATCTTGGTGCACAGAGCCGAGGGGAAGACGGCCTAGCAACTTTCTCCGGAGTAGAGATCACTTTAGCGAGGGGGGGTGACGAATCAGAGACCACTTCTCTTGCGACCCCTCGTCTCTCTCTCTTTTTCTCTAGCCTTTTCTTTATGCTTCTCCTTCCTGGCCTCTCTGTCACCTTGTTTGGAAGTGGGAGTGAGAGTCCCGGACAGGGGAGGAGGAGGGCCGGAAGCCTGAACAGCCACAGCCGTGGCTGAAGAAGATGAAGAATAAGAGGTGGCTGGTTCTGCTGGTAGAAGACCAGCCAGAATCAGCTTGGTCCTGCGACCCCGCAGGGCCCGGGGGTTGAAGGCTGCACATATCTTGCAGCCCGAGGTAAGATGTGGAACCCCTAAACAGACCACGCACAAAGTGTGACCATCGGCTGGCGACAGCTTATGGCCACACACTGTGCATTTAGAAAAAGTCGGTTTTGCGACTCTGACATAGCCACCTACACTAACAAGGCTAACTAGCCAAATGCACACACACACACACACCCCAAGGGCGAGAAGGGGAAGCCTACACTGGGGGGAAAGTTTAGGACTTTAAACTTTCTTTACTACCTTTTTTTTTTTTCTTTTGAGGGTTAAAAGGGAAAACATTTTAAGTACACACACTCTCACACACACACACACACACACAAACACACAAACACACACAGCTAAAGTTAGTCAAACAAACCTGCTTTACCTGCCTGGAGCTCAAGAATCCCGTCTTGGCGAAGCCGCGGCAAACAAGATCTGAGGATTGGAAGGAGGCTGCAGTGTAGTATGGGTAAGGGGGAGGAGCTTGGAGTTCGGATCTTCAGCTTGGTAAGCTGCCGGCTCGAATCCGTATCAGATCCAAAGCCCACAGGGTGATGATCAAATGAAGTTAACTACTTCAGATCCAAAGTTTCTTACCTCCCCACTGATTCTTGGAAAAAGACCTCTGGAGGTAGAGAATTTGATCCCTACCACTAACAGCGTCTTCCTTTCCTGCTCACTGTGGGTCAAAGTGTGCTTGACTGATGGTCCAAGCAGCAAGGAGCCACTAAAGGGAGCATTCATGAAAGATGCCTTGAAGGGTTCAGTAAACCTGCACAACCGCATCCATGCAGGACACCTCAAGGCAATGTCTGCACTGGCTGCTTGAGAGGTAACCTCAGCAGCATTGGAGATTTAACCTCATCGAGGAGTTGGCAAGAGAAGATAGAGTGGTGAGCTGGGGCAAGACCTTTTTAAAGTTCCCAACACACATCAACTCTGAAAGGGATTTGGTTAGTTCAGCAACCAGGTTTCTATGGAGGTGGGTAAAGTGCACCAAATAGTTAAGAGCTCTCAGGCCAAAAGTGACAGAGGTGTAGACGTGCTTTCAATAGGTCTGTCTATTGCCTGAGACTCCCTGTTCAGGGAATGGACAGTGGAGCTCTGTTCCGCTATCTCCTTTTTGGTGGCTGCGGCAATCACAGTGACATCAACTGGAATGCCTTTGCTCCAATGCATCATATCAGAAGGGGGACTCAAGAATATGTTAGCCTTCTTGGGGACTAGTAACACAGTGTCAGGTTCCTTCCATGACCTGCGTGAAATAAGGTTGATGAGCTCGTCCGTGGGGAGGACACCCAGGAACTAAATGGGGCTGTCCCGAAAGCCTTCAGGAACACAGATTCTTCCAAAGACAGGGGCTGGGAAGACCATCTGTCTGTGTTTTAACAGTTCCAGAATGTCTCCAAAGGAGACATCTTCAGGTGGAATTCTGGAGAGACCAGTCTCCCTCATCAAACCATATGTCCTCCATGAGGGACTCCATGGGTGAGTCCCACTGACTTCTCTTGCACTTTCTCTTCCATGGCACCTCCTCTGTGTGGGGCACAGGGGAGGACTCAGAAGTGAGAGGAATCTCCTGGAGGTTAGATGCCGCCTGAAGGCTACCTCAGAACGACTGACCCTCGACAGGATGGATGGGCTCAGGGCTCAGAATAATGATGGGCTGCAACGTACCTGGTAGAGGGGAAGACACTGCTCCAGACCTAGAGAAAGGCAGACAGACTTGAGGAAATTACCTCACAGTCCTTGGGAGCTGAAACCACCTGGGACAAAGGAGCAAAGCTAACCCTGCGTCCCTGTTGATGACCAAGGCCCCCAAGGAAAGGGACCAATCCGAAAAGCCTGGATCTGATCCCCTCCCCAGTGACCCAACACCGACTTCTCGAGCAGATCCGAAGGCAATGGAATCGAGCTGGTCAGGGACCCTGACGGAGTCAGAAAACCATACCTTCCATGACCTGTGGACACCTCCCTCGGGTGAACTGGGTCCTGGAGTTTTGAAACATTAAGAGTCAGAAGAGAGGAGGGCAATCTTGAGGCTGGGGATCTCACCCAGCCCAAGCGGGCTGGAGATGCCAAGAGACCCATCTCTATCTGGCCCCTGAGGAAGGTCCTCATTATCCTCTGTCCATATCCTTGAGCAAAAGGCTTCTGGAGGATTTGAAGGAAGCCATAGAATGGGTGGATTTAGCCGGAGATGCAAGCCTGGATCCCGAAGCAGACCTATAATGCCCCCGATCAGATGATTGGCTCCAATGCCTAGGAGGAGAGAGTTTCAGATCCCTGGTGGATCCTGAGGGAGACTCCTCAAAAAGTAATGTAGGATCCGACACCTGATGGGCCACCCTCTTCAGATCCAAAAGAGTAGATGGATGCAAGGGGGACCTAACTGGAAATGGACCCAAAGGCCTCCACTCAGAAGAGACCAGAACCTATCAACAGATCCTGAGATACTGAATCTGAGATGGCCAAAGGCAGTTTGAAATCTGGAGATCTCTGATCCAAAAGCCTAGGCAATTTCTGAGACAAAGGAGAAGCTCCTGGGGAAGCAGATGGGGCTTTCCATTTGGAATCCTTAGGGCCTGACGAAGACAAAGAACTAGAGACAAAAGGAACCCCTTGAGCCATGCCCTTCAACAGCAACTTATTACAACAGTCCTCCAGTGCTTGAGGGGTGAATGCTGTACAAAACTCAGCCTCGAGGTGGTTGACACCCAAACAATAGACACTTCTTGTGGGAGTCAGAATTTGGCTTCTTATGCCCATAAGAGCAGCATCTTTTAAAGCCAGTAGGTTTGTCTTTCTCAGACATACGCAACAGTCAAAAGACACACACACTCAAAAACACACAGCTAACAGGACCAAAACAACTCTTTCCAAGACTAGCAAACTATCACACAAAAAAAGACATAAAACTAACCCTGTTATATCAAGGCCAAAAAAAGGTGCAAAGGGCCAAATAAGGAAAAAAAAGAGGCATAATAGCAAAGCCATATTGCCAGAGAACAGCTAGAAGGAGAGGGGAGGATAGTGAAATAGATCTATTTAAGCCTAAAAAAAATAATAAATCGCTTATCTGAGAAGAGCTTCCAAAAATGAGAAAAGCAGCTGTGAACCAGGAATCACATCCATGCGTAAACCCGACAAATGAGATCTGAGGATTAGAGTGCAGAATGGGAGAAGGAAGAGCTTGAGTCTTGAATCTATGTCTTGTGCAGTGCCAGATCCAAGACCCAGTCATGAAGAATAATGAAATGGATAACATCAGATCATAACTTTTAAATCTGATGTCCTTTTTATTCTCCCTCAATGTATGGGACAGTCTCACCCATCTATGTTGAACTTGAGTGACCCAAATAGAAGGATATTCCAGAGAACCACTGAACCAAAGGTGGCTCTGTTTCTAGAAATATCCAATTTGTAATGAGTAACAATGTATGAGCATCAGACCACTTAGATGCAGCACAAATATCACCAATACATGTTCTTGACCAAAAAGCAGATGATGTGGCCATGGATCTGGCTGAATGAGCCTTGGAAGGTTTAATTAATGTCATGCTTTTCTGAGAATAAATCCAGGAAATATAGTCTGCTATCCATTTTGCTAGAGAGAATTTGGATACTGGATAACCTTTTTTTGGAGAAAAGAAAACAAAGAGTTTGACTGATTTTCTAACTTGTCTTGTCCTATGAAGATAAAAAAAAAACGTAATTGTCTGAGCATATCACAAAGATGCATGTTCTCTTCTTTACTGGAAAAATTTGGAAAGAAAACTGGTAAATGGATGGATTGGTTAATGTTGTCCTCAAAAGCCACTTTAGGTGGAAAGGAAGGGTTAAGTCTGTAAGGAAACCCTATCCTTATGAAAATTGATGCAAGCAGATTTTGAAGAGAGCCTGGAATGAAGATATTCTCTTTGTAGATGTGACAGCTACCAACAAAACTGTTTGCCATGATAGAAATGTCAGATCAGATTTAGCTGAGGGCTCAAACGATTCCTGCATTAGGCCTTGTCATACAAGTGTCAGATCCCAAGGTGGTGAGGGATCGTTTTTTGGAGGCCTTAGAAGAAAAATTCCTCCTTTCATGAAAGCTTTATCTAGTTTGGACAAAGGCAGAGAAACATGCCTGTTCCCTGTGTAAAAATTAGAAATTGCTGCCAGCTGAAGTTTAGCTGTAAAGAAACTAGCTCCTTCCTCAAAAAGCGTCGTCAAGAATTGGAGAACTAGAGAGACTGGGGCAGAAAAGGGATTGATGTCTTTATTCAAAGCTCAAAGGGAGCATCATTTCCATTTGGTTCTGTATACCTTTTCTGGTAGATTCCTTTTGAGAAGCCAAAATGACATCATGAACAAGGGAAGAAAGCCTGGGCTGTCTATTACTGGATGTGGAGAAACCATGTGGTTAGTCTCAGGACTCAAATATTGGGCTGCTGGATCTCTGATGTGTGTGACAGGAGATCCAGAGTTGGCTTCAGTATTCATGGAGGATAACGATGATGAGACTGTAGGAAGGGAAACCATACTTGCCAAGGCCAGAAGGGGGCAATAAGGATTACTGAACTATTCAGACTGCTTGCTTTCTGTAAAAATTTGGGAATCAGAGGAAAAGGAGGGTAAACATAAAGGAAACTGACGGGCCAAGCGTGAACTACTGCATCTCTCGGCGACTCCCTGAGGGGGGAACAGAGCGAAGTACCTGCTACACTTGTTGAGGGAGTGGCAAATAGGTCGCAGCAAGGTCGACTCAACCAATGGAAGATCTTCTCCACCACAGACTGACTGAGAGACCACTTCCGGGACATCAAAATGGTTCTGTTATTTGGCCACTGGCATGTTCGTTTTCCCTAGAATGTGCTTTGCAATTAAAAGTGGTCTGATGAGATTATCCATTCCCATACTATCATGGCCTCTCTGCAAAGGGGATAAGATAGAGTTCCTCCTTGTTTGTTGATGTATCTGATTACAAACATGTTGTCGGTCTGAAATGCAACAGCCTCAATGGGAGAGCATCTTGAAATGCCTGCAATGCCAATAGGACCACTTTAATCTTTAGGACAGTGATATGCAACTCGGTCTCTTGGGGGATCATGTGCCTTGTACAGTTCTTCCCAAGAAATGCCCCTCCACCCCAAATGAGAAGCAGCCATGGTCATTGTGGCTCTAGGGGATAGAAGAAAAAAAGGGTCTGCCTAGATGTAAAATATCCAATTGTTCCAACCATCAGATGTGTTGTTCGCAAACTGCGGTGAGCCTGAATGGAAAGGATGGGGTTGATATAGAATGGACCATTGTACAGCTTAAAGTGCACTGAAGAACCCGCATAAAGAAGTGTTCTAAAAGAAGTAGTATGATGGCTACTGCCATGGAATCTACTGTCTACATTACTGACCTTGCTGAAGGAGCTGAATGAGCAAGGAGAAAATGGACCCGACTCTTTATAAGGGAGATACGATGAGGAGGTAAAAAGGCTGTTTTGTCGTGTTTAGAAGAATACCAATGAACTCCAGGCTCTGGACTGGGGTTAGGTTTGACGTGGCATGATTTATAGTTATGCCCAAAGAATTGCAAATCTGGAGCAAATAGTCCCTAGCATGTAGAAATAGATGCTTGGAGGGGGCAGTGTGGAGCTAATTGTCTAGATATGGAAACACCTGGAATCTCTTTAGTCTCAAGTGAGCTGTCACGACTGCCATGCATTTGGTACACACCCTAGGGGCTGTGGTGAATCCAAAGAGTAGGTCTCTGAATTGGTAATGACTGGCTCCCAGTCAGAAGCAAAGATGTCTTCTGGATCGCCTGTCTATTTTGATATCATAATACGCAACCTGAAGAGCTGTAGAGCACATTCGATCATTCTTGTGCAAGAAAGGGTAGAATGCACTGGACCGTGACCTTTTGTAACATTGCTTTCTTTACATATTGATTTATGTTGCTTAGATCCAAAATGGGTCTGAAGTCCCCTGTTTTCTTTGGCACTAAAAAATCAAGAATAAGTTCTGAATCCTATCTGGTCTGGTTAGACCTTTTGGATGACTTGCTTATCTAGCAGTTTTTGTATTTCTTGTGCTGTTGCCTTTCTCTGATTGGGTGAAATGTCAGCAAGTTTCTTCCTTTTGCAAGATGGAATAAGGAAAATGGTATGCAATAACCACTGCATATTATGCTTAGCACTCATGTATTGTGTGTTTTACTTGCCCAGGGAACTGGGTGCAAAGAAAAATGACCCCTGGCTGCCTCCGGAGTTGGACAGTTGGGGAAGTTCTTAAGGAGTACTGAAAGGGCCTATACAAAAAAGAACCTCTAAAGTCCTGATTTTGTGGATCTCCTCTGCTTTTAGGGTGATGTCTACCTCTGAAATTTCTTCCTCTGCCTCTGGAGAAACTGTCACCACGTGGATCTTGCAAAGGTCCCTGAGATTTCCAGAACCATATCTTTGTGGTTCCTCTGATTCCTAGAAAAGGTTCATTGAGCACAGAAAACATGATTCCTACAGCAAACAGGGTCTTTCCATCTTGTTCACTGTGGGTAAGCATCTCTTTTACTGATGGCTTAAAATAAGGAAGTGCCATCAAATGGGACATTAGTACAAGACATCTTAAAGGGTTCTGTAAAGCTGCATCCAGGTATGTCTCCTTATGGCAATATCTGAATTGGCTGCTCATGAGGTACCTTCAGCTGTATAGGAGATCAGCCTCATTGAAGCATTGCATATGCACAAAAAAGTGGCCAGCTGAGAGGATGTCTGTCTGAAATCCTCAGCAGATATGGACTCAGAGTATCCGAAAACTCTTTGGTCAAATCTCTCTGAAGACGATTAAAATGCGCCAGGTACTTCAGTGACTTTGAGGCAAAGATTGCACAGGCAAAAATTCACTTTCTGAACCTGTCCAATGCTCTAGACACCCTGTTAGGTGGATGGACAGCAGAGCTCTGTTCCTGCTAGCTCTTTCTTGGTTGCAGCCACCACCACCAAAGCATGAACCGTGACCCCTTTGCTTCAGTGCAGTCAGTTGGTCGGAAGGAAGGGGCAAAAACTTGTCGGGTCTTTTAGGAATAGGTTCAATGGTATTCAGTTCCTTCCAAGCCTGACAGGCAACTAAATCAATAAGTTTGTCTGGCAGAGAGGTAACTCAAGATGTAAACAGGCCAGAACCAAAAGCCTCCAAAAACACAGATTCTTTGGGTGAAGGGCTTTGGGAACACCAGCTACCTTCCATTTTCAGGATCTCTAGAATATCTCCAAAGGAGATGAGATCTGGTGATGATCAGGGGGACCCCTCACCTTCATCAAAATCAGAATCCTCCACGAGAGACTCCAATGGGGAGTCAGTGTGTCTCATTCTACATGTCCTCTTCTGATGTACCTCCTATGTGGGATGTTCAGGACAGGTGTCAGAAGACAGGGGAAGTTCCTCTAATGGAATTGGCTGCATACTTATTGGTTTTGGCTGTCCCTATGGAATAGGCCTGAGTGACTCAGAGCTAGGAACTGATACGGGAAAGGGATTAGGATCTGAGGCATGACAGGGTGGTTTTCTGTAAGGAGAAAAAGCCCTTTCAATCACCTTGAAAGCCGATGGAACCCAGAGAAACCAAGACCCACCGCCTCGGAGCAGAAACCCCCGAAGAAGGCAAGTCTACACCTCCCTGGGATCCACGCCTCTGGGGTGGAGCTGTCCAGGGCTGAGGCTCTGACAGGAAGGGACGGATCTGACAAAATCTGAGCCAAGCTTATCCGCTTGCACCTGATGCCAACACTTCAGCTCCGAGACCTATTCTGATCCGATGGTATCAGAGCAGAACTAGCCAATGATATAGTCAGAGTGGACGAAGAAGCTTTCCTTGGATCTGACATGGGACCTCTTGGGAATCTGAGATCCTGAGGCTACAAAACCACAGTACCAATTGGAGAACGAGAAAATAAATTTAGATGTTGTTGGCATACTCACGAATCTGGCAGGAGACAGAGTTGGTAAGACCCCAATCTGGATCTCAGCTCTAAGAAACTTTTGCCATTATGCTATTCATGTCTGCTTCCAATAAGCTCCTGGAGGACTAAGAGGAAGAAGTGGAAGGAGGCCTAGAGTGCTCAGTCTGAAGCAACCTCAAAGGTGGGGTAGGTGATACTGGCTAAATAGTGCACTCAGGAGTAGTACTCATATACGCATAACCCTGCTTAGGATCTGAGGGAGTCATTGTTACACAAATGGTGATTATGGTGGATGAAGCCTTAGGATCCAAATTCTTCAGATCTGACTTATGAGTCTTAAGATCAGACAACGTTGGAGCTGATAATTTTGTCTTTTTTGGAGGTGCTTCGAAATACTTGGGGACTTCAGAGAGGAGTGCTTCCTACGCTCCAAAGGAGCAGGCTTCCTGTGTTTAGAAGGGGTTTCAGTCCCTGAATCAGAAGTGGAAGGCAGAAGACCTCTTAGGATCAGTTTATTATGTTGATCTGCTGAAGCCCCAAGGTTGAAAGTGGAGCACATTTGTATGCCATTTCCAGATGATCGTCCTCTAGCCAATACACACACACCTTGTGGGGATCTGAATTCAGAATTTTATGCCCACAAGAAGTGCATATTTTAAAACCTGTGGGTTTTTCCGACATAACTGCAAAGAAACCCACACTGTCTGAAAATCAGAGTTCACGCTCACTGTGAAATACAGAAAAACACAGACTAAAACAGGTAATTTTTTTTTTCCCAGAAACAAGAAAATAAAACAAGAAGTTCTGCTAACAACCATGGTAACCAAGAAATACCCAAAAATATGGGTAAACAGGAATACCAGTAATGGTAATCAGATACTACCTAAATACAGTATTGGAAAAGAAAGAAACATCCAGTGAGAGAAACTGAGAGGGAGGACAATATACTGGAAGAACACATCAATATCGAAAAGGAAACAGAAAATATAGATAAAAGTTTTATAACCAGTGATCACTCAATAGCTTGGAAATCTTTGTCTGTTTGCAATGGCAGCACATAAGATCTGAAGCTTTGGGGATGCAATAGACCATTATGGGTAGAGGGAGAAACTTGACAGCCGGATCCTACGCCTGGAATAAGTGGCTGAGTTGGATCTAGGAATCAGATCTGAACCCATACTTGGAAGAAAGAAAGAAAAGGACATCATCAGGTTAAAATATTGCAGGATAAACTACAGTTTTGCAAGATGAACATACCATAGCGTTCCATCTGCATTGTCCATTTTCATTCTTCCTCAAAATATGGGGCTCGGATCCGTCTTGGCCATTACTCCAGCTCGTGGAGACCAACACTCCTGAGCTCCTTTACTACCCACAATGAGCCATGCCCAATTTCCCTCGCATCTTATTTACAGTTTGAGAGAGACTATAAAAGAACTGCCATAACTGGAGTTCAACACAAGGGACTTATGGTGTCCATGGTATCCTTAAAGGTCTCATTCCTCCAGAAATCGTTTGTGAGAAATGGAGGGGGATGGAGGGTGGGGAGTTGAGGAAGAATGAAAATGGACAACACAGATGGAACATTATGGTAAGTACATAACTTCTTTACCTAATGTTGTCAATTTTCATTCATTCCTCAATGTATGGGACAGAATCCCCAGCTACCTAAATTCCTGGGTGGACTTTAAGGAAGGAAATTCCCCGAGTACAGTTGAGCCAAAGGCCGCTCTTCTCCTTGAGAACAGATATAGTTTGTACTGAGTGATAAAGGTAAGAGGATTTGACCAAGAAGCAACATCACAGATATCCATGAATGCTCTAGACTGGAATACAGTGGAAGTAGCCATAGATCTGGTTGAATGAGCCTTTAATGGTTACAGTAGGGGAGAATTAATTTAGTGTAGACAAAAGAGATGCAATCAGTCAACCATCTGGCTATAGTTACCTTTGTGACTGATTCACCCATGAGCACAGGAAACAAAGAGTTAGACTGACTTTCTAATTTGTTTTGCTTGGTGCAGACAGAAATTTAACTGCCTATGAACATCCAGTAAGTGCAGCATATATTCTCCTTTATTTGTAAAATTTGGGAAGAATACTGCCAAGTTAATGGTTTGGTTAATGCTGGATTCTGACATCCCCTTAGGTAAAAAGGAAGCACCAGTACATAAAGTGAACCTGTCCTTGTGGAAAGTCAAATATGGGGGCTTAGAAGACAATGCTTGAAGTTCTGAAATTCTTCTAGCAGATGCAATCACCACTAAAAAGATAGTCTTGACTATGGCTCCTAGTTTGCAGTCATCTGTGAACTTAATTAGCCAGAGGCCTTCTGTGTTAGCCTGTACTTCAGAGAAGTAGATACCAAAGAGGAGAGGTCCCAGGACGGAACCCTGTGGTACTCCACTTGTCACTGCTTTGAGGTCAGATTTGGAGTCTGCAACTTTTACAGTGTGGGTTCTGTTAGTGAGTCAGTTGGCAACTCATCTTGTGACGTAGGGATTTATACCTAGTTTAGTGAGTTTAGCTATAATTCCAGAATGGGGGATGGTGTCGAAAGCCTTGGCGAGGTCAAGATAGGCTGTGTGAACCACCTTACTCTCATCTACGGCTTTGGTGACTGCCTCAAAGAAGTTGATCAGGTTCAGGAGGCATGATCTGCCTTTCACAAACCCAAACTGGGTGGGATCCAGAGTTTGGAGGTTACCAATGTCTTTGCTTACGAGTTCCATGGCCTTGCAGACCAAGCTCGTCAGGCTAATAGGTCGATAGTTCCTGGGATCAGTGGTGGCTCCCCCTTTGTGGAGTGGGATACTATTGCTGTGCGCAATTCAGTGAGCACAAAGCCTGATGCGAGGCTATTTTTGAACAAGGTGCTTAAGTGGGGAGCCAGTTCATTCTGAAGTTCATGTAAAACTCAGCCTGGGATGTTGTCCGGTCCCATGGATGCTGTGTTTTTGGCTTTAGAGAGTGCAGCTTTTACCTGCGTAGTTGTGATTACAGGGACTCTGCATTCTTCCTGTACAGATATGGGCCCTTTGGGGGGGGGGGGGTAAAGTTAGCACTGAACCTATCTGCCAGGATGTTGGCAATATCAGTTGGTTCTGTAATTTTCGTGCCTTTGTGCTGTAACTCAGAGCAGATTTGGGTGTTGCCATTGAGATTCTTGACATAGCTATAGAATGCTTTGTGGTTGTCCTTAGAATTAGTGGCAATTTTGATTTCGTAGCTAGCTTTGGAGGATCTTATAAGGGATCTCAGCTTCTTACTGAGGCTGACCAGGGAGCTCCTCCACTCATGGGATTTTACTCTCTTTTGCAACAGTTTCTTCCTTCTGTTGTACAGTTTGTTTATGGCAGGGGACCACCAGACTGGCTTCCTTTTTTGGAGGATAGCGTCTTGGTTTTGTTTGGGATAGCATTATCCATGCACTTGTGTAAGTGTTTATAGAGTGCATTTGTGTAGGATTCAGCAGTTGTAACTGTATTGTCCATCTGCATGGGTGTCATGAAGTTCACCACTTCTGTCTTAAGAAGCATGAAGTTGGTTTTGGAGAAATTTTTTACCGTGGTTTCCTTGATGGAGGGTGGGGGCGGGATGTGGCTATCAAGGATGATTAGCTTATGGTCGGCTCGGACCAATGAGGAGTTGACTTCAGGTGTCACTCATGTTGGCAATGACTAGGTCTAGGATATTGTTGCCGCTGGTGGGGGTGTGGATAAGTTGATCCAGGGCATTGGAGTTTATGAATTCCAGAAAGCATTGAGCTAAGGAGTTGGTACCCGAGTAGTTTTCCCAGTTAATGCAGGGGAAGTTGAAGTTGCCTATTATTAGGGTGTTTGGTTGAACCCTAATATTTTCCAGTACATCAAGAAAAGAGGAGTGGGAATCCTGGGGCATGGTGGGGGATCTGTAGCATGCTACAATTTGGATTGCAGTTTTGCCCAGAGTTAGTTGCACTTGGATAACCTCGGATGCATTATGCTGAGCAACTAGCCTGGAGGTGTGGATATCCTTAATGAATATGGACACACCTCTGCCTTTGGTGTTTTGGTCCAGGTTACATGGCCGAAAAGTGTAGTATGAGTTATAGCCTGGTAGTGCAGGGGCACACTCTGGTGCCTTGAACCAGGTCTCAGTCACTGCACAGATATTGATGTTCTCCATTTTAAGGAGTTACTCAAGTGAGTGCATTTTGAGATTTAGACTTCTAGCACTGAGTAGCATTACCCTCAGTTTTTGCTTGCCTGTTCCTGTTACGGTGGTGAATTTGTTATTTGAACCTTGCCTAAAAAAGGCACTATAGGGGCAGCAAGAGCCTTAGCCAGTATCTGGAATCCCAGGGGTGACAAGTGCAGGCCATCTGTGGCAAAGCATCTTGGTCTGTCGACCATGTCATCCCAAGCAGATACTGGATCCCCTTAGAATGACACCAGAAGGTTAGCCAATTGTTGAAGTCAATCATTTTGTCCTTGTACTGTGGTATCATTCCGGGTGATGGCAGAATGCTACTCAGGGCTAGGGTCATACCTGATTGGGCTACAAGATCGGACAGCTCTTCCCCGTCTCTTTTCATGTAGTCCGGGGAGGTACGTCTCAGGTCATTCACAACAACATGGACAATGACAGTCATATTTGTACTTGTTGTGGAGTGACCTGATTGTGTGGGTTATGTGGCGGATCCTGGCACCTGACAGGCAGCTGACAGTAACATTCTCCTTGTTTAGCCTGGTGAGTGGGACATCAGTGTGCCTGACTATAGTGTCACCTATGACTAGTGTGTTGGGTACGTTGTTTTGCCTTATTGGCTGTGGTTGAGTGGCACACTGAGTCTGTGGGCCGTGTGTCATTGGGGTTGTGTTGGGGGATGGAGGTTCCTTGCGTTTCTGCTTTGGAGGTCTCTGTTGCTTAGACAGATTATTACTTGAGAGCCTCTGCGAATGCTTTCGTGTTACTATGTGTGGATTTTGGTGGTGTAGATTTAGTGAGACTATGTGATGAGTGTGGTTTGGTGCAAATGTTTACCTTCTCCTCATAACTGTCAACTTCAATCTTGGTTGGAGAGAGCTTTACCTCCAGTTTGGCTAGATAAGTGCATCTCTCACAGGTTGTAGTGTTGGGGGGTAGGAGGAGAGCGTTGTCCATGTACATGAAGCAATTTCTACATTGCCTCAAGATGCCCAGATTCATCAGATAGACAGGAGATAACACTGGGAGCTGACCCTTGGACATGCCTGAATAAAAAACTATTTTCCTCTAGATAAGTGAGGAAAGTGAGTACAAGAGCTGTACTCGGGTTTCATACCAGAGTTATTATCTTTGTTGACATGGGTTTAGCGAGAATTGACCACTATGTTTGTAGCATCCACTGTAGAATCCTAATGTGAAATTTTGCTAAAGGAACTAAGATTATTGCTGCTGACATTGATCCCAGGGCTTGCAGAATCAACCGGGGTGAAATTCTGGTACTTCAAATTATTTTCTTGACCTGATTTCTTATTATCTCTACTCTCAAAAAGGAAAGAAATGCTACTATGGACACCGTGTTGAACATTGCCCTTATGGATTCCAATGTCTAAGTTGGTTGTAATTGAGACTTGTTGTAATTGATGGTTATTCCAAGATCTGAACAAGTTTGCATTCGTTTGTCTCATGCTTGTACCAGTTGATGCCTGGTCAGAGAGGTAATGAGCCAGTCCCTGCCAGAAGCTTAAGTACCTAGTGGACTGCCTGTTCATTTTTATGTGATGGTATGAATCCTGAAGGTTTATCGAGCATATCCAGTTGTCCTTGCTCAGAAAGGGCAGAATGGACTGAACCGTGATCTGAGTTTGTTGTCTCCACATAACCACCATACGTCTGCTAAACTATGAGTTTGGTTCTCCAGAAATGGATTCCCATTGCCATTCACAGTAACATTGCAATAGTTCTGTCCCATATTGCCATAATTTTTCCCTGTGTCATCTCTGGAAATGCACATATACGAACCTGGATAGGAAATCGCTGCAGGCAGTTTCTCAACTTTGCTTATGACCAGAAAACGCTGAGTTTCATCTTTGCACTTATCTTCAGTTTTGTTGAAGAATAATTTGAACAGACACGTTAGGTTACCTTCATCTTGCATCAATGGGACTGTTGCTAATTGCTGTTTACCTTCAGCACAAGAAATACAGTTCTCATGATGTGCTTCTCGGGTACTATATCTAACCCAAGATAACCATTCATTAGGGTGAACGAATCCCGTCTCGAGTAACAATTGTTCTTCTTTTGTGAAGGCAAAATCTGCTTTATTTGTAGCATTCTTAAGGCTTTGTACTTTAAGTTGGAGGGTCCCCAAAGGATCAGTTCTAGTTGGAAGAGACACTCCGATTCCATAAACTCCTGAATCATTTTCTTGTGGTGACACAATGGTTATAGTAACTACTCCGGTACCTTGGAAATGCGCAATTTTTATTCTTTGTTGCCTGCTTTTATCGTTCTCTGGTATCACTGCACCACTTGTTTCCCATCCATTCACATCTGTTGACCACCAAACACTTGACCAGGACGTACAGTCTCTACTATTGCACAAGTATTTTGCACGAGTCAAGAAATTATTATTGTTCCATTTAGAACAGTCCAAAATTCCTTCACAAAGTTTCACCTTAAACACAGTAGTAACACCTGTTTGCGCTTGCAGCACCACCATTCCTTTTTCTCTTGCAACTGTTCCTTCTCGTATGGACATATTTACTTTCGCCACCAAAATCATCATCATGTGACAGTTCAAGTACCAGTTGAACATGGCCATCCTCCGTAAGGACTACCTCACGCCGTTGGTTTCTTCACTGGGTTTGAGACGAACTAACCCCTATTGGGCTAATTCCCCTTTGTAGCCAGACTTTGCGCTCAGAGGTCCGGTGGAGTTTGACCAATATCAATGGCAGAAGGAAGAGCCTTGAGTTTTTTACAGTGGGTGATATGAATCCACGAAGTCCTCTCAGCGATCTTTACAGCCGTAGGTGTCGAGATAAGTACTTGGTATGGGCCTTCCCACCTGGGGGTTGACCAATTCTTTCTCTTCAAAATTCGGATCCATACCCAGTCCCTGGGCGCCACGCTTAACAAAGTTTCATTTCTGGAATCTGCAAAGGAGTCATTGGTTACAAGAGATTTGACATTTAGCAGCTTCTTCATATAATCCGCTAGATCCTCACCCCCCTCACGTTCCGCTGGCAACAATCCTTGCCACTGCGGGACGTAATATGGTCTCCCAAACAAAAGTTCAAATGGTGTAAGTCCTTTGTAGGAAGGTGAGATTCGCATGTACAGGAGTGCCAACGGAAGGCACGCAGTCCATGACCTATGTGTTTCTGCCATTAGTTTGCGGAGCTTACTCTTCAAGACACCGGTGTGTCTTTCCACCAGTCCAGCTGATTGGGGATGGTAAGCACAATGATGTTTGAGATCAATTTGAAACACTTGACCCAATTTCTGAACAATCTGGTTAACAAAATGAGACCCATTATCACTGTAAATGCATCTTGGTAGGCCAAATCGGGGAATTATTTCTATAGTCAAAAGCTTTGCTACTGTTTGTGCATTCGGATGCTTCACTGGAAAAGCTTCTACGCATTTAGAAAAAGCATTAATAATGACCAAACAGAACCTTTTTTCCCTCTGAGGGTGTTAATTCAATAAAGTCCATGCAAAGTGTGTGGAATGGATACGGAGGGGTACGGAATGCCTGCTGAGATTTTTTAACTCCCCCCCTGAGCATGATACTTTGCACATAATAAACAAGATAAACAGAATTGCTTTGCATAAGTTGAAAACCCTTTACACCAAAACACCTTAGACACTACTTGAATCATCGTCTGTACTCCTACATGGGCAGGTCCATGGCTAACTAATGCCACATACCTAAAAAGGTTTGAGGGTAATACCATTTTGCCATCGGATGCCCTATACAACCCACTCTGTTGAGTGATACCATATTTTACCAAATGACATTTTTCCTTCTGTGTCGTCAATGTTTGCATTACTTTTAGTGTTTCTAAGTCTAAGAGGTGTCTGGGCTCCAAATCATTACCATGTAAAAGCAAATCATTTTCTTGAGCTGCCTGTTTTGCAGCCATATCAGCAAGGGCATTTCCCCTGGAGACAGGATCTTTTCTGTTGGTATGTGCGGAACATTTACATATCGCTATCTGAAGGGGTAGTTGCACTGCATCTAACAACTGTAAAATTAAATCTCTGTGATTTATTGGTTTGCCTGTCACAGTAACCATTCCCCTATTCTTCCATAGTTGAGCGAAAACATGTACAGTGGAGAAAGCATATTGACTATCTGTATAAATTGTCACTTTTTTACCCTCCCCTAAGGTACAAGCTTGAGTCAAAGCCACCAACTCAGCTGCCTGTGCAGAATAAATGTTTGACAATCCTTTTGCCTCCAAAACTTCAGTTTCTGTGGTAACAGCATACCCTACTAGTGTTTTTCCTACAGTGTCTTTCTTTGCTGATCCGTCTACAAACAAAACGAGATCAGAATCTATCAACAGAATATCCGTTAAATCTAGTCGGGGAAGTACTTTGTCATGAATACTCTCTAAACAAACGTGTGCAGTACCTTCTTTTGGAGTCGGCAAAAGTGTCGCCGGATTAAGAGTAGTACATCTTTCTATGGTCATATGAGGCTGTGTCAGCAGCACTGTCATACACGACAAATGTCGGCTAGGAGATAAAAAGGTTATCTTATCTTGTAAAAGTATAGTAGCTACTGAATGTGGAACCCGCAAATGCAATGGGTGAAACAAAACTAATGATGCTGAGGCTTGTACTGCCATAGCGGCCGCCACCACAGCTTGAACACAATGCGGCAATGCCCTTGTAACAGGATCTAATCTGGAGGAGTAGAAAGCTATCAGCCTCTGTTTATCCCCATGTACTTGTACCAGAACCGAAGTCATATATCCTCCCTTACAATCAACCATTTGTACAAACGGCTTAGAATAGTTCGGAAAACCCAAAACAGAGGATCCTGCTATCAATTGCTTAATTCTAATAAATGCCTGTATTGCCTTATGTGTCCACTGTATATTATTCTTAGCCGCCATGGGAGCATTATAGATCAGTGTGGTCAATGGCCCTACTTCCTCAGCATAGTTAGGGATCCAGCTTCTACAAAAATTAGTCACACCTAAAAAGGACATCATCTCCCGCTTAGTCATAGGCATAGGTGCCTCAAGAATTGCTCGTTTTCTCTTGTTCTCCAATTGTCTACCTGCCTACGAAATTAAATAACCCAAGTACTTTACTTGTGCTTTCCACAATTGTAACTTTTCCTTATTTACCTTATGTCCTTGCTCAGCTAAAAAACTAAGAAGGGCAAGGGTATCCTTTCTACAACTTTCCTGCGTGGGTGAGGCCAACAAAATATCATCTACATACAACAGAACCTGGCTTCCCTCTGGGGGAACAAACTGAGCTAAATTCACAGACATTTCTTGTGCGAATATTGTCGGACTCTCACAATAGCCCTGTGGCAATCTGGTGTAGGTGTATCTTTTACCTTGGAAAGTGAATGTAAACCAAAATCTACTCTCCTTGTGTAGTGGTATGGAGAAAAAAGCATTGCTTATATCTATGACAGAAAAATATCTGTGCTGAGGTAATAAATCATTAAGTAATGTATAGGGATCAGGGACCACCGGTGCTCTTGGGATCACAGCCGAATTAACTGCTTGTAAATCCTGAACCAACCTCCATGACCCATCCGGTTTCTTTACAGGAAACAACGGAGTATTGCAGGGCGAATCTGGGCATTCAACAAGAATTCCCACCTGTTTTAGCTGCTCAATGACTGGCTTAATTCCTTCCTCTGCTTGTTTACTTAGCGGGTATTGGTGCTTACGAGGTCTAAAACCTAACTTTGGAGTTATACAAACTTCACCTGCTGTTTTCCTCAGTCCTACATCCCCTTTACCTTTTGACCATAAGTCTACAGGTAAGGCACTTAACGCACTATCTTCCTCTTGAGTTAGGAGGATTTGTCATGCCATTTCTGTTTTGTCATCCCTGAGGTGCACACTTGGTTGTGCCCAAGTCAGCCAATTTAATCTTTGTACCTGGATCTGTTGATCCTTCAACTGACTTTCGGACATTGTGTCCCAATTTGTTACCTTTTTCGCCAAATCTACCCAATGTGTCCCCACCGCTTTAGTAATTGAAATATGTGGGCTATAACCTGAGCGATATAAAGAACTCATTTCCTTGGTCAAAGTACAGGTCACTACTGTATTACCTTGCTTATCCCAAAACATATCATTCAAAATTATCCTTGCACATTTGTGCCTAAAGAATTGTTTTTCAAATTCTTTATCCGGACCAGGGGCCTGTCTGTAGTACATAGTACAATGCAAGTGCGCCGCAACCTGCGGTGACCCGCTCCTAGATTTACTTAAAGCTAGGTTGATCAAATATGTATCAACCCTCCCCGGCC
This sequence comes from Protopterus annectens, assembly GCF_019279795.1. Classification (NCBI taxonomy): domain Eukaryota; kingdom Metazoa; phylum Chordata; order Ceratodontiformes; family Protopteridae; genus Protopterus; species Protopterus annectens. The sequence goes on along the minus strand of NC_056743.1, from coordinate 386,517,963 downwards.
CGTTTGAAATCAAGTCTTGTACTCCTTGTACCACCAAGCCATCCGCTAACCTTTTTGCCTCAATGCCTTTAGGTGTGGGAATTGCCGCTATTCCAAACAAATGCATCAAATCTCTTCCCAGCAAATTAACTGGACAAACTTTTGATATAACTACCCTACACCTAACAGTTTTGGTTTGTTTGCGGATCTGTGAACAATAGAGGATGAGACAGTGGTTCCTTATAGATTTTCCCATTTGCCGCTTTCACAAGGACAAACTCATCTGTTTCGCAGTTCGGGGGTAGAACTGCTGGACCCAAAAGTGTACGCGATGCACCTGAATCACATAAAAACTCCACTTTCTGTCCATCAACCAAAAACTCTATCATGGGTTTTTGATCCATATGCATAGCAATACCCAAATGTGCCAGGTTTATGACTTCACAGTCACAATCCCGCCCTTCCTTAATTTCCAGGGTGTCCTGACATTCATCGCAGGGAGTGTCTGCCTCATCATCGCAATCATTCTCACTTTCTTCTTCTCTACAATAATCACAATAATGAATTTGGCGTCTTCCTTTACTATCATATAGTCATGCTGAGCCCTTGTTCGTAAGCTGTGAGGATGTCGCCACTCTTCGCAGTTGGCAGTAAAGTGCCCATGTCTACCGCATTTAAAACATTCTCCACGTTTTAACCTCCCCTCATATTCCTCTGAATGTCCACCCTGTTTATACGACATGTCCCATTTCGGGCCCCCACGTCTTTGTATGCCACCATGGCGCCCTTGCCCCCTTTGGTCCTGTACCAAAAATATACCACCATCATCCCCTACTGCTAACACTTGTACTTTCTTTTTCAAATTGAAATGTCGCTCAGCATGCCGTGCATATTCAAACAAAGGTTGCAGTCTACATGTTCTGTGATCAATCATATGCTTAGTTATAAAACTATTTATCGGAGCCCTACAACCTTTAAGAAAAGCGTTTTTCAATTGCTGTTCGTACGGACTATCAGTAGTCTGATCCTGCGGAACCATCATTCCACAATGGTTATTAAATACTTCTGTCAATCTTACAATATAGTGATCTACAGATTCATCATCATTTTGGATGCACTGATTTATTACTGTCCAATCTGCTCTTGGACGCCACTTATCAGAAATTCTCTTCAACAGATCAGTGACTCGCGTGTCTAACACCCCAGAATTATGTTTTAATGTAGTGCCGTCATCTGCCTTACATGTCCAAGCACCACAAACTAAGTGCCAATCTGGACCCAGGATTTTTCGCACTACTTGTTCTACTTCTAAACCATTTAGATCTGTCACTGGTTGTAATCTGCGACTCGGACTCAAAAAGTGGGTGGTGGTGTTAATAAAGGTGAAAAATTCATCTAGCTTATTCTCACTATCGTTCCAAAAGATGACTAGGTTGTCAAGGTGGCGCCTATACAAATTCCATCATTTACCAAATCCCGAGTTAAACAATGTTCTCAGTATGGTAGGACAGTGTTTGCAAAATGAGGGCAGATGTGGCCCCCCATTGCTACACCATTTGTCTGCCTATAAACTGTCCCCTTAAAACATATGAAATTTTAGGTCAATTTCCATAAGAAACGTCACTGTCTGAACAACCCTGGATTCCAAATCAATATGCTAACAAATACTGATGGAACCAATCAATACCTGTGTCATGTGGTGTAACTGAGAAGAGGTGTTTAACTATAGTGACCAAAATTAATATCTCAGCGTAGGTGTCTCTGTGGATCGTTCTCAAAAAAAATCCCACAAGTCTTTGTAAACTTGGGGTTCCTTGGTTAAAATACCTTTCAGTTTTGTGTCCATAAACTTTGCTATTAAATGGGTTTTTGACCATTTTGTATCTACTAACGTTGGGCAGCACGGTGCCAGGGCACTTTTATGGCTAGGCTTGTAAAGGCTCGAGGGCCATTAGCCTAGTACACACCTATGAACCTACTTATTAGTCTTAGTGGTGGCTCTGCCAAATTCTTAGGATTTTTAAGTATCCCAAATATTGTTGGGATCAATGGAAATTCATTTTTCATATAGTTGAACTCATCAGTGGTAATCAACTTTTCTAACAGTAAATCATACAAAGCTATGTCAATTTTCTTATAAACATTCAGCTGATTTCTAGACCTCTCTTCATACTGGTCAGAAACCAGCATGGTCTCCCATCCTTTTTGTGCATTTGATTTGATTCATTATGCATCTGATGGTTTGTTTTGTACTAATTTCACTAAGTAACATCTGTTCTCTTTCATAAAGGTTATTGTAAATCAACCTCCTATTATTTTTGAATATTTTTCTCAACTTGTGTTCACAAATTTTTTCCAAAAGTGAAAGAGTGGGATGTGAGGGGGGATTAAAAAAAAAGAAGTTATGTTCTCACCATACCACTCCATGTGGGTTGTCCATCTTCGTCTTCATTCTTATCAGGATGGGTTCGGATCTGATCCTCAGATCCGACTCGGCCTTATATAAAAGCTTGAGGTCTTCCACTAGCTTGTGGCTAAACCCTATCCCAGCATGCACTAGGAAAGCACCCCAGATCTTGCTTACAGTTATAATAAGAGAATAGAAAATAAAGGCAGTTTAATAACTTAGAGAGCAGTAAAGAAGGTCAGAGAATAATGATATCCAATTGCACCAACTCAGTCTTCCAGGAGTAAAAAGGCCGGGGGAAGGAGGGTGGGATTTAAGAATGAAGGGGAAGATGGACAACACACATGGGACATTATGGTGAGTACATAACTTCTGAGTGTTGTTGTCCTATCTCGCCTTCATTCTTACTAGGATGGGACAGCGTCCTTAACACCATCTTTCTTGGGTGGCTCAAGGGAGAATATTCTACAGAATCATGGAACGAAAAGAGGTCTGTTCCTGGAGGCCAAATCGACTTTGTAATGAGTGATAAAGGTATGTGGTCTTGCCTATGGTGCTGCAGCACAAATGTTATCAATTGGTAGTTGAGCCAGAAAGGTGGAAGAGGTTGCAATGGCTCTTGCAGGGTGGGCTTTAACTCTATGGGGAAGATCTCTGTTTTGAGATTTATAAACAAAGGTTATGCAATCTGAAAGACATTTTGAAAGTGTCACTTTAGAGACTGGAGTACCTTTCTTTGAATCTGAACAAGACAGAAATAGTTGGTCAGATTTTCTGAATTACTTAGTCCAATGCAAGGAGAAATTAATTGTCTATGCACACCTAGTTGGTGTAACACGTATTCTGCCTTATTCCCGTAATTTCAATAAAAGACTGGCAGCTCTATGGACTGGTTCAAACTTGATTCTGAACATACTTTTGGCAAAAAAGAAGGATTTGTTCGTAAGGAGACCCTGTCTCTATGGAACGGCAAGTAGGTGGGCTTTATTGACAAGGCTTGCAACTCTGACACTATTCTAGCAGAGGTAATTGCTATCAAGAGAATAGTTTTCCATGTCAAGAATTTGAGTTTGCAAGATGATGCTGGCTCAAAGGGGATTAAATGAGATAAGAAAATTTTAATTCCCATGGTGCTGGAGGATCTCCGATAGGTGGTCTTAATAACAAGGTAACTTTAAGAAAGGCTTTGCTTAGCCTGTGAGATATAATACTGAGGTCTGATTCACCTAACTGGAAATTGGATATCGCTGCTAGCTGAACGCTAATGGTAGCTAATGGCTGCGCCTTCATTGAATAGTTTTGCCAAGAATTCTAGTATAGAATTTATTGGAGCAGAACATGGGTCAATGTGATTATGAGAAGCCCATAATGAGAATCTTTTCCATTTGCGTCTTTATATCCTTCTCGTTGAAGCCTTATCAGAAGATATTAGGATGTGTTTAACTGATGGAGAGGTTACAAAACTGTAGCAGCCAAGCTGTCAATCAGAGTCTAAAGGGAAGGATGGAGCGTTCCTGACGCATGAGTCAGAAGGTCTGGAACTGGGTTCAGTATCCAAGACTCCTCCCAAAGATGAGGCCATAGGAAGGAGAAACAGATCTGACAAGGCCAAAATGGGGCGATGAGTATCAAGTCCTTTCCAATGCAACTGGCTTTCTGTAAAACTTTGGGTATTAATGGGAAGGGAGGAAAGACATAGTGGAGACCCGTGGGCCAATCGTGCACAAGTGCATCCTTTGGTGACTCCCCCCATTGGGGGGATAAAGGCAAAGTAGCTTCTGCATTTGGCATTCATGGATGTTGCAAAAAGGTTGCAGCAAGGCTGGCCTCATACTTTTTGTTTTAGGGACCACTCATGAGGCATCAGAAATGCTCTGCTAAGTCTGCCTGCTATCACGCTGAATTTCCCCAGGATATGTGCTGCTATCGGAAAGCGTTGGGAGGAGGCTGCCCACTGCCATACTCTCAGGGCCTCTCGACAAAGGTGGTAAGACCTTGTTTGTTTATATACCATACAACTGACATGTTGTCTGTCTATATTGCAATAGTTCCAAGCAGAAGAGAGTCCTGGAATGCTTGCAACACCAGAAACACCATTCTCATCTCTAGGACACTGATGTGCAAATGGGCTGCGTGATCCTGCCAAGTGCCTTGGATTGTCTTTCCCAGATAATGCCCCACCCCCCCCATCTCAGAGGTGTCCGTGGTCACTATGGCTAACGGTTGGGGAAGGACAAAAGGTCGACCTACCATCACGAGCGGAATGAAGCCACCAACAAAGGTCTTTTTTGCAAGATTCTGTTATCAATATTTTGTGAGGCAGTTCCTGCATTGACCATTGAGTGGACAGTAGCCACTGGAGAATTCTCATGTACAGATGTGCTAATGGGATCAAGGTTACTGCTGCTGTCATGGTCCACAAAACTTTTCGGACTGTCCTTACTTGTGCTTTTTTCTTTGTAAGATTTAAAACCTGATGTCGTAGAACCTGCACTCTTTCTGGAGGAAGTTTGGCCATCATACATTTATCCAATTCTGCTCCTATAAGAACGACACGCTGAGAAGGCAGCAAGGCAGATTTCTCGTAGTTTATTGTAATTCCTAAGCTGGAAGGTGGTGTTTCTCACTTTTATTAGTAGATGCTCAGTGGTGGAAGTTAGGAGCCAGTCTAAATATGGAAACACCTGGAATCCTAGGCGCCTCAGGTGAGCCACGACTATTGCCATACATGTGGTGAACACTCTGAGGGCTGTAGGGAGGCCAAAGGGCAGAACTCAAAACTGGTAGCAACTGGCTTCCAGCCAAAAGTGCAGGTGTCTCCTGGATCACCTGTCCATTCTTATGTGGTAGTACGCACACTGGAGGTCTATGAAGCACATCCAATCATCTTGTCCCAGAAAAGGGAGTAGTGACTGTAGTGTTGCCAACCGAAACTTGGACTTTCTTACAGATTTGATTAGATTGCGGAGATCCAAAACTGGTCTCCAGTCCCCTGTTTTCTTTGGAACTAAAAGTAAGTTCCAGATCCTATTTCATCTCCAGGGACTATATGGATGACTCTTTCGTCTAGCAACTTTCAAATTTCTAGTGCTGACTGGGTAGAACATCTGGGATCTTGTTTATGTTTAGGACGTTGAAAGAAAAGGGTATGGAGTAACCTCTGGATATGATGCTTTGTACCCACTTGTCTTTTGTCATTCGTAGCCAGGTTTCTGGATACAAAGATAAGCAACCCCTGACTGACTCCAAAGATGGACAAGTGGGCCTCCCTTCAGGAGCACTGAAAGGGCTTACCAAAGAAGGATTCGCTGTCGCTCTGATTCTGCGGACCCCTTCTGCCATGTGGTCAGCATCTGCCACTACTACTACTACTTCCCCCTCTGCCCCTGGGGTAGGTTCAACATGTGTGTCCTGGAAAGCTCTCTGGGATTTTCAAAACCACATTTTTCCACTTTCTTTCTGACCTTTGGGACATGGTCTGGTAGGTAGGTAGGGAAAAATGGACTCCTACAGCAGAGAGTGTCTTTCCTTCTTGTTCACACCTGGTTAGTGTGTCCTTGACTTTAGGCCTGAACAGAGACAAGCCATCGAACGAGGCATTCACAAAAGAAGATTTAAAGGGTTCTACTAAGTCACACAAGTGCATCCAAGAATGTCTCCTTAGGAAAATTCCTGAAGCTGTTGCTCTACTCACTCCATCCGCAGCATAAGAAATCAGTCACATGGAGGAGTTGACCACTGAATTTAAGGTACAGAGCTGAGAGAAAACTTTCTCTGACACCCCTTCAGCTACTGAGCCTTGGAGAGTATCTCCTAACTCCATCAGATCATCTCTGTAATCTGGCAAACTGGGTCAGATAATTCAGCGATCTGAGAGCAAAAGTCACTGAAGCAAAAATGTGCTTTCCACATCTGTCCATTGTGCAAGACTCCTTGTTCGGTGGATGAACAGAAGAAGATGTCTCAGAGTTCCTTCTTGGTGGCTGCCGCCACCACTATAGCATCTACAGGGACTCCCTTAGTTAAAAGGTTTTTGTCTGTGGGGGAGGGGATAAACTTATTTGGCCTCCAAGGAACAGGTTCCCCTGAATCTGAAGACTCCCACCCCTTTTTAGACACTAAATCCGGAAGTTCGTCGAAAGGTGGAGACACCCAAGTGGAGGAAGGGTGAGATCCAAAGGCCTTCAGGTACACATACTTCTCTGCTAAAGGGGTGGTGGGCTTCCAGCCGTGCCTCTCTAAGTATTTCTAAGATGTCTCCAAAGGAGACATCATCAGGAGGTGACTGTAGGGACCCTTCAGCTTCATCGAAGTCCGTATCAGAAGAGATGGACTCCTCTGGGGAGTCTAAATGCTTCCTCTTATATAACCTCTTCAGAGGGGTACTCTGGAGAGGTTTCAGAAGACTGGGAGGCACATTGTGGGGCATCCTGAGGCCTAGGATCTCTGCATCTCCAGAGATGCAAGGGTATAGAGGCAGACTCCGGTGCCTTTGGGGGAAGAACGTCCAGAGATAACAGCGGAACTGCCTATGGAGACAGTACTCTTCTCATCAGCTCAAAAGCCCCCTGACCCGAGTGAATTCCTGGATCTAAAAAAGCTGAGGGAACCCCCACAATCAAGGAGGACAGCTCCAAGGCTGCGGTAGGAGCCGGGCTCAGCTGAGCTGATGCCTCAAGAGACAAGTTTGGATCAGACAACTGTCCGATCCGACTCACCTCCCTGGACCCGACTAAAGAGCGTCAGCTCCTAGACTCCTCGAGCCCCAATGGAGCAGAGGATATTGAAACATTGGTCGGATCCAAATATCCTGTAATACGTCTCGGGTCCGATGGTTCCACCAATATCAGCTCCGGACATTCCAGCTCCGAAGTCAGAGGTCAGATTGGAAGGAGGAGAATTGATGCAGAAGGGGAGGATGTGGTCAGATCCGAAGCCCTCAGGGTTGGATCAGATAGCTTGGCCAGTGCCGGTGTCCTTAATGGCCTCTGTACCACTCGATCCATGTCATCGGATAAGCTCCTGGAAGACCGAGTAGAGGGGCTGGAGACTTGGAAGGTTGGAGTATAGATGATCTTAGAGTAGGCGAGAATGGCTCCAAGACAGGGGACTGGCTACGCAACTCGAACTCCACCGGCACCAAGACTGATGGTGCCAGAACAGTAGATTTTTCGGATCGGACAGCCTTTGGAACCGGTGCCAAAATTTTAGTAATCTTTTTGAAGGCTCTGAAGGAGCACTGGAAGAGGAAGATCTCTTCCCAGCCTTGTCAGATCTTAAAGATGGAAACTGGTGAGCCTTTGATGAACCCAGACCTTCTTGTATTGCTTCCAAGAAGTGGATTTTTAAGAGACTTCTTACTATTAATATGTTTTTCCTCTCCAGAAGAGCCCTGTGATTAAAGGAATGACAAATGGAACAAGACTCCTGGAGGTGAACAGCTTCTAGGCAATAGACACAAACAGTGTGTCTATCAGTTAGGGACATTTTCTGTCCACATTTTTCACATTTTTTGAAACCAGAGGGTTTCATATCTTTAGAAGACATCCTGAACAAGGGATAACAACAGGAAAAAAGCTAGAGCATTTTTTTTTAACAGCAACAGCAACTACAACAATAAACAATCAAATATAATTGTAAGAGAGGAAAAAAGGAGGGCACAGCCCTCTAACTTTAAGGGGCTATGCCCGGAAGACTGAAAGAAGGGGAAGCCCTCTAATTTAAATGGGCTAAGGGTCAAGAAGTTCTTTAATTTAAACGAACTGTCTTTGAACAATTTTTAAAATAGCAAAAAAACAAAGGTGGAGGCCGGGACAGGGAGAATAAGGCCTAGGTGGGAGACAACGTCCAACAGCAGAAGAATAGACAGAACAAAGCAGAAATAACAAACTAGCACCAAACTAGTTATCTAGATCAATAATGATTAAGAATAAGCAATTTCCAACAATACCGATAATAATCAAGAGTATATTCAGCCAGAACCAGTAGAACGAGCACCCGATCTTGTTTAGCAGCAAATAAGATCTGGGGAGTTTTCCAAGTGCATGGTGGGATAGTGTTTAGCAATGAGTTAGTGGAAGACCTCGAGCTTGTATATAAGGCTGAGTCAGATCCGAGGATCAGATCCAAACCCATCCTGGTAAGAATGAAGGCAAGATAGCACAACACATCGCTAGGTTTTTTACAAGTGGTACTAACTTCAGAATTCAAGTTCACATTATCAAAAAACACAGACTTATCTTTCTATGAACATCTAAGGAACTATAATTATACACTTTAAACTCATTTTTCCAGTTTATAATAATCATGGGTCCTTTGGTCACAGTTAATTTCTTGTATGCCCCCCTCCCTCTCTGGGGTTTTGGTGAATTCCTGAATGTGGTTTCCGACAGGTGTTGCTCCTGCCACCACCCCTGTCATGCTCTTCTCTGGTTCCTTATTGTCTCTGATGTCCTTGGGGGTGGGGAGCTGAGGGAGGTGGAGAATAGTCCAAAGGGGCTGGATGGGGTTCATTGTCATATGCTGCACCACCCTCATTGGAGAAATCACTGTTTAAACAATGTTAAACTTTGGTAGGGGGATATGCCTTTTTGTTGTTATAGTCAATCCGTTCCCACACCAACTTCTTCGGTTTCCTATTTTTAACTCCCTTCCGGATTTGATCTACCTTGCTGAACAGGATATTGTATTCTCCCTTCACAGAGTTAAAAAACAAGTTATTGGAAATGCTGGTGTCCAACTGACTGATTTCAACCTCCAGTAGTTCCATTGTCCTCTGGTTGTGTCGCATCAGTACCTCCATGAGTTCAACACCTTGTTTATCAAATAATGTAAGGAGCACTTGATGTAAAAGCCCTGAAAGATATTTCCAAGATCTTAAACCTTTGAGTATAACACCCTGTTTAGTACACTCATGAAAGTAACCATTTTCTTCTGTAACTAACAGAATTTAACCAGCTTGCTCTCAAACATTTTTAACTGCTGTGAAATAGTACCACTGCTCACTGCAGTGTCTTGTAATTCAGTACCAAAGTCAATGTTAATTTTAAACTAGTTGTTTAACATCTTACCATTAGGGCCTTCACGACCAACACCAAACACGGAGTTGTTAAATAAAACTCTCTCAGTACCAGGTATATTCAAAGGATCAAAAGCAGAAGGGTTACCTTGTCCCAAGGGAATCGTTACCAGTACTGTTACCGGTATCCATTCTGTGTGTGCTTTTAACACGAAGCGCTGTTCCTTCAAGTTTCTGAGATAGAAAATATATTAGCTGAATTAAAGTTCCAATACCAGGCTCAAACTTTTCAGTGAACAAAGCAGCAGATTGCTGTTCCTGATCCTGTATGAACAGTGGCAAAGACATTCCTACTGGGCCCCTTCTGCACCAACACTGTGTTCCCAATGTTCCTGTTTCTATATTGGCAGAACCCAAAGGGCTTTAAAAGACAGAATTTATGAAAAACTAAGGGATATTAAAAACAAGACAGTAGAAATACCCCTTTTAAACACATCCAAGAGTACAGTGACCATGTCTTTTAAGTTTTTTTGCAACTGACGTCCTTGATTTAGAACCCAGGGGTGGAACTTGGAAAATTAAGTTGGAATGCAAAAAGTCTGAGTGGCAGAATATAACTAATGCCACCAGACACCATGGTCTAAATGATGGTATATCCCTTGCCTGTTTCTTAAAACTCTTAGCTAAATATGCATATTAAAAAAAAATTAAGTCTGTACTGAAAGTGATGTGTTTTTGTTCAACAAGAGACAAGGCTATGCTACCTGCTTATCTTTATTGTTTCCGTGTTGTCTGACAGGTTTATGAAGATACACTTTAATACAATGGCTTGGGTGCATATTGTGTTTTTTTCAACATGTTATTCATGTAATTTTGATAAACATTTTAGATAAGTTTGCAAGTTTATGTGATTTTTAATGCTTAATAATAAGATGCTTGGTTTGATGTTACTGTACCTTTAAATTCAAACACCCTTTGGTTACCTTTCCCACACTTTTGTGCTTAAATTGGTTTACTATCAAAATCTCGAGCTGACTTAACTCGACAGTGAGAAGGACAAACACAGAGTGGCACAGAGGCAAAACTGTGAACACAGTTCCCGTCGACTTTGAAACGTTGATACGTAGGCTATGTTCACAGTTTAAAGCATCTGTGTTTTGAAGTGCATTGCAGTACAGTGGGGAACGGGAAAATTACCCTTTCTTTCACTGTAGTGTAATCTTGGAGTTAGAATATATAAGTAGCGGGGGGGGTTGCAGGGGGGCTTGCCCCCCTGCAAAACGGTAGGAAATTTTCCACCTCCCAGCGGATGTTTTTTCTGGATGGTGAGTGGTGGAATGTTGATTCTTTCCTACGGAAGAATCTGCATTCTAAGCGATCGGCGTGATGGTTTTCCATTGTTCCAGGTGGGGGATGTGAATGGTCGTGGTAAGTCACCTCGACATTTTGATAGTAAACCGTATAGATTCAGGAAGTCTGTTACTGTTACATTTTTTACTTTGAAGAAGTCCCTTTCAGATGGAAGTGCTCAGGTTTTACTTTTTTTTTTTTTTTTTACAATAAATGAAACATTTTACCTTTTGGAACTTACATTTTTTGGCAACTTTGATGGTGTGGATTATTACGAGCTGTGAAACTGTTCCTACTTATTTTTCAGTGTGCATCAAACTAACCTTGTCTTGTTTGATTAGATCCAGCATGTAAGGAGGGTTATGGTTATTGCCCCTAGTCAATTCCATAAGAAGGGGGAAGTAATTTTGCCTGGGCCATTAGGGAGTTACCACAGTGATTTTTGGAGAGTCTTTTTAACTCTTCAGAATTACCCTGGAAATAAAAGAAAATGGTGGAAAAGGATATAGGAATGTCTCTGATCAGGGGAATGAAAGATGCTCTGTTCTGTGTGCCTGTTTGTAAGTCCTGAAGAGAATCTGTTCAGTTGTCTGTTTTGAAGGGAAGTGAACAAATATACCTGATGTGTTCCTCACATCCGGATCAATTTCTAGAAGACCTGTTTGCTGCTTTTCCACTTTTTAGGGTCTGCCCAGGAACTGCTTAGCTTGTTTGCCACTATTTTTTGCTCTGAGAGTATGTATGATGCCTGAAGAGATAAAGGGACTTAAAGACCTAATTCTCAAGTTATCATTGCACCTGGAACACAGGATATGTCCTGGTGACCCTTGTGTATGTACCACATCAATGTGGTGCTGTCTGTAATGATATGAAGAGGACCTGGGTCTCAAACATGATATAGAAACTTTATGTCATGAACCACAGCCAGCATTGCTTTGATACTGATGTTATTTCATCTGTATGAACTGTCCCACAGTTCTTGCAATTTTGCCCCCCTTTGAAACTGCTCCACAAGCAAAGTCTGAATAATCAGTCAATGCAGTTGAGAAAACGGATACTTAGCTTTTGGGCCATCTAATCCCTCCACTTTATAAAGCTCAAGATTAGAATATGGAACTCCAGAGTAAAAAAGGTTGGGTCCACATGTTTTTGGAGTAGCACTGGATTTTTCTCATAGTTAACCTGGCAAACAGAATTATGAGAATCACAGAAGCCATGAGGCCTAGCAACCTGAGAAATTCTCTAGCAGTAGCTTCAAACTGGCAAAAAAGTCAGGAAGTCGTCCAGATACAAGTCCACTTCTCTTGAAGAAGGAAAGCCTCTTGTAACATGTCTATCAGGGAAACTACAAAGACAATCCTGTGTGATGGAGTGAGGGAGGATTTTTGCTTATTCAGCTGGAATTCTAGATGGTTTAGAAGAGAAAACACCTTTGTTAAGGACTCTTACAACTGGGAAAAGACTCTGCACAAGTAAGCCAGCCATCTAAATAAGGAGAAATATGGTTACCATGCATTTTGAAGAGGGCCATCAATGTGGCTAGATACTTTGTAAACACTCTCAGTGCAATGGACAGCCCAAAGGGTAATGCAGGTAATGATAATGTGACCAGAAGTAGACATCTCATGAAGTTGCTTGCTACTGGAATGTGATGGTAAGCACCTCTGAGGTTTAAGGTTACCATAAGACTCTGAGATGGGACCAGAGCTAACACTGAAGAGTCAGCATCTTGGATTTTGGAATCTTAACAAAAAGACTGAGAAAAGATAGATCCACAACTGGTCTCCAAAAGTGCTCTTTCTTTGGAACCAGAAACATTCTGGAGTAAAAATAATTTCTAATTTGTTCTGCAGAAACATGCCATACGATTCTTTCTTCTAATGCGTTGGAGTACTTGTGGAAACAACTCTGACTGGGAAGATGGGGGAATTCTACTGAATGGAGGGGGTTTTCTATCCACTGTCAACTGTAACCCCTCCTGGGTCACCCTCAAAACCCATTTGTCTGAGACATTCTGTTGTCAAAAGGAGGTCAGATTCTGAGAAAGAGTAAGAGATACAGGGGAAAGTAACTGGCATAATCATTTTAAGAAGGACACCTGACTTTTTTGGGGGAAAAACTCCTTGCTTTGAGGATTGTTATTGCTCCCCTCTTACCATCTCTTCTAAGGTGTCTGCCTGTCAGCTGGAATCATTACTTGTTTGTTTTGTCTATTAATGGGAGTAGAGAATTTGGAAGAAAAGAACCTAGGCACCAGAAAAATCCTAGGAACTCCATGCATTAACTCACCTCTCTCATCTCATTGACAAGGGCTAGCAGAGCAGATCATCAAAATAAAACCACTCTGTCCAGTGGGGAATTCACAACTTCTGATTCTAAATCGTATAAAAACTTTTGATTATATGCCCAGACAAATCATCTCAGGACTGTAGCTGTAACAGTAGCCTTGGAAACAGTATCAGCACAAACATACACACTTTGTAAGGTATGTTTAGACACTTTAATCAGGTTAGAAACATTCTGATTCAAATTAGACCTACCTTCGGTAGGGTGGGAAACAACAAACTCTCTCAGACTATTGGGGTATTTCAGCATAAACATGTACATGTAAGCCTTGGTAATTAATAATTCTGAAGGCTAAAGTAGAGAAAGAAGACAGTCTCTTATCTAATCTGTTTAACAGCTTACCCTCTTTATTCCAAGGAAATGCACTGGGGTGGTAAGGAGCCTGTATGTATCAACAGCAGAAACAGAAATTACTGCAGGATCTGCTCTAAGATGAGAAAACATACATCTATTAGGTTTGACAGAATTTTTACAGTTTATCTGTCTTTTTTGGTACTAACAGCTGAGAATCATGAGTCTTGCTAGCAGTATTAACAACTTCCTCCAAAGCTGTCAGAATGGGAGGAATGTGTGCAGTATGTTGGTCTTCTTGTTCTAATAAATTATGTTATCTGCCCATCTCGAGGAACATCCACCTGTTTCCATAAAAATAAATCCTTTAGTCTGGAGAGTCTCAGAAAAGGAGAAAGCTTCCATTTGTACAATTTCAGGCTCTCTCTGTCTAAAGATTCAGAGTCTTGGGGCTTAACACTCACAGGTGATACGTCTCTGTCTCTGACTACATCATAATCATTAGAAAGAACATCCTCAACATTGGGAGTGGAGAATTAAGGAAGAGAAGGAGGCACCTGGTACCCAGTACTGACAGTCTGCAACAAACTCTTGGCTAAGGTGAGAACGTCAATGGAGGAAGACACAGTATGTGAAAATATATCACATCCTAAGCATGAGGCTTCTTCACCAGCTACCTCAAGAAGACCTTCCCTTGGTTTCTTCCACACCTAAAATGGATAATTCTTTCATGTCCGCATTGGACACTGGAACAGATGAAAAGGACATGTCTGATCCCCAGTCCATAGTGGCTGGCATGTATTCAACAGTGAGAGATATGAATAAACCAGTAAGTGGTCTTAAGAATCAACAATGGCAACTGCAGATTCATCTACCATCACGTGAGGCATGGTGGAAGCAAGGACTCAGGCTTTTTTTCTTTTTAGGTATGTTGAAGAATGAGAAGTTATGTACTTACCATAACGTTCCATGTTAGTTGTCTTCTTCTCACCTTCTTTCTTGCTGGATGGGTTCGGAGCCGAACCTCGGCTCCGACTCGGCCTATTACTAAAGCTTGACAGCTATTTTTACCGGCTCGAGGCTATCCTATTTCCCATAATGCTAGGCGTGATATACCCAGATCTCGTTTGATAGCTAACACTATAGAAATACATGTCCCCACCATGACTGAGAATATATAGATATATATATATATATATATTTATATATATATCTACCTCTATACATCTAGGTATACAAAAACTCTTATAAGAGTTACCAAGAAAAGGAAAGAGGTAGCTAAGGAGATAACTCTCATGATAACGTATCTCAGAAGATACTCTCGGTCTTGCCAGGCTAGGGGGATGGAGGGTGGGACGCAAGAAAGAAGGCGAGAAGACGACAACTAACATGGAACGTTATGGTAAGTACATAACTTCTCAATGTTAAGTTGTCAATCTCGCCTTCGTTCTTGCTGGATGGGACAGCGTCCCTAGCACCTTAGTCCTGGGTGGCTCAATGGAACAAACTCTTGAGTACAGTGGAACCAAAATCAGCCCTACTTCTAGAGGTCATGTCCAGCTTGTAATGAGAAATGAAGGTATGAGGAGAGGCCCATGTGGACGCTGCACAAATGGAATCCATAGGCAATCTTGCCTGAAAAGCTACTGAAGAAGCTAATGCTCTAGTTGAATGAGCTCTGGGCTTAATAGCGAGCTCTTTATGCCTCAATTGGTAAATCAACATGATAACAGAGGTCAACCACCTGGACAAGGTTACTTTGGAAACTGGCAGGCCTTGTTTCCCTTCTGCGTAAGACAGCAAGAGCTGTTCTGATTTCCTAGTCTGCTTGGTTCTATCCAGGTAGAAGCGTAACTGACGGTGAACGTCTAGACAATGCAACTTCCGTTCAGACCTATTGGTATAAAGTGGGAATAAAACAGGAAGATCGATGGTCTGATTCAGATTTTTTTTCAGAGAGTACTTTGGGTAAAAAGGACGGATTAGTCCTAAGTGACACACTATCTTTGTGAAAAACAAGGTAAGGAGGGTGAACACAAAGGGCTTGAAGTTCTGATACTCTTCTCGCTGAAGTGATGGCTACTAAAAACAGAGTTTTCCAAGAGAGCAACTTTAATGAACAGGAAGCCCAGGTTCAAAGGGAGGGAGAATTAAAGACGACAGCACCAAATTTAGGTCCCATGGTGGGGGAGGATCTTTTACCTGGGGCCTAAGTAAGAGGGTGCCTTTTAGAAAGGCTTTGCAAAGTTTGTGAGACATAATGTTGGTCTCTGACAATCCAATGTGAAAATTCGCAATGGCTGCCAACTGAACTCTGATGGTGGCTGAAGAAGATCCCATTTGAAAAAGTTCTGCCAAAAACTCTAAGACTGTATGGACAGGGGCTGTAAAGGGGTCAACTTGTTTCTCCCCGTCCCAAACAGAGAAACGCTTCCATTTGGTAGCATAAGTCTTTCTGGTGGTAGACTTGTACAAAGCGAGGATGATGTCACGAACTGAATGAGAGATTGAGGGAAGCCTGGCTAGGGTTGGAAGTGGAGCAACCAAGCTGTGAGGTTGAGAGATTGGAGAGATTGATGCAGCCCACCCGACTGATGTGTCAGAAGATCTGACGCTGGGTCCAGATGCCAGGGTTGATCTAGTAGATGACGTCGCAGGAACGGGAACCAAATTTGTCAAGGCCAGTAAGGGGCAACAAGGATCATTATGGATCTCAAAACAATTACTCAGCTAATCCAGAAAGCAACTAAGGGAAAGGGGGGATAAGTATACAGAAGACCCCGGGGCCAATCATGGACTAGAGCATCTCTGGGGGGAAGACCTGGGAGAGGGAAGAGGGTGAAGAAGTCTGGGCACTTGCTGTTTTGAGGGGTTGCAAAAAGATTGCAGCAAGGCTGACCCCACCTCCTGAAGATATTTTCCGCTACTAGCTGGTTGAGAGACCACTCGTGGGGCATGAGAATGGCTCTGCTCAGCCTGTCCGCTATGATGTTGGACTTCCCGGGGATATGCATTGCTTCCAGAAACCGTTGAAAAGAGATTGCCCATTGCCACAGTCTGAGTGCTTCTCGACATAGGGGGTAGGACCTGGTTCCACCCTGCTTGTTGATGTACCACACTACAGACATATTGTCTGTCTGAATTGCAATAGTCCCAGTGGGTAGAGAGTCTTGAAGGGCCTGCAACACTAAAAGCACCGCTCTCATTTCCAAGACATTTATGTGCAGGTGGCTTTCGAAAGGCTGCCATGTGCCCTGGACTGTCCTGCCCTGAAAATGCCTCCCCACCCGATCAGGGAGGCATCCGTTGTCACAGTAGCCACAGGAGGAGGAAGGACAAAGGGTCTGCCCTGAAGAACCTGAGGGGAGACCATCCACCACGAAAGGTGTCTTTTGCATGACTGAGTGATTAGAATGCTGTGTGACATTGGAAGCTGTTGAAAGGACTACTGGGAAAACAGCATCCATTGCAGGATCCGCATGTGAAAGCGAGCTAGGGGGAGTAATGTGATAGCTGCTGCCACGAGACCTAGGGTTTTTAGTATGAATCTGGCCTGGACTCTGCTCTCTTGTAGTAGGATTTGAACATGACCTCGAATGTCTGAAATCCTTTGTACAGGCAGTTTTGCTGACAGTTCCACAGTGTTTAAAATGGCGCCTATGAAGGTAATAGACTGACAAGGCGACAAGGCAGACTTTTCGGAGTTTATAGAGATACCTAGCTCGTTGCAAATTTGGAGGGTATAATCTCTGGAATGAAGCAGCTGACGCTTGGTGGTGGCAGTAAGGAGCCAGTCGTCTAAGTATGGAAACACCTGGAATCCTTTTCGTCTCAGGTGAGCTGCAACCACTGCCATGCATTTGCTAAACACCCTGGGGGCTGTGGTGAGGCCAAAGGGCAGGGCTCTGAATTGGTAGTGACTGGCTCCCAACCGGAAGCGGAGAAACCTCCTTGGAGCGCCAGTTCATTTTGATATGATAGTACGCATCCTGAAGGTCTATAGAGCACATCCAATTTTCCTGACCCAGGAAGGGTAGAATGGACTGAAGCGTGACCATCCAGAATTTCATTCTTTGAACAGACTTGTTCAGCCTGCTGAGATCCAAAATAGGTCTCCAGTCCATTGTCTTTTCTGGTACCAAAAAGAACTTGGAGTAGACTCCGGATCCTTGCTGGTCTGCTGGGACTGGCTGGATGGCTCTTTTTTCTAGCAGCTTTGAAATTTCTAGTGCAACTTGATCCCTCAGACCGGGTGGAATGTCTGGAAGGGGCCCTTTTGGCGGTTGTGGGGTATGAATAAAGGGAATTTTGTAACCCTCGGATATGATCGACCATACTCAATTGTATTGCGTGAGGGAATGCCAGGCTTCTGGGTACAGTGATAGTCTTCCCCCGACTGCCTCCGAAGGTGGACAGTCGGGAAGCTCCTCAGGGGTGCTGGAAGGGTTTGTCAGAGAAGGATTCTCTGCTACCCTGATTCTGCTGACCCCCCTGCCCCTTGGGCGGCGTCTATTATTATTCCCTCCTCTGCCTCTGGAGGGAAGCTCACCACGTGCGTCAGGCAGTACTCCGTGAGGTTTGCAGAAACACATTTTCCCACCTTTCTGACCCTTAGGTTATCGTCTAGAAGA
Source organism: Protopterus annectens (assembly GCF_019279795.1). Classification (NCBI taxonomy): domain Eukaryota; kingdom Metazoa; phylum Chordata; order Ceratodontiformes; family Protopteridae; genus Protopterus; species Protopterus annectens. The sequence goes on along the minus strand of NC_056743.1, from coordinate 386,499,941 downwards.
GGTAGAAAAACGGACTCCTATGGCAGAGAGAGTCTTGCCTTCCTGCTCGCACCTGGTCAATGTTTCCTTCACTTGAGGTCCAAACAAGGCAGAACCATCAAAGGGGGTGTTAGTGAAGGATGCCTTGAAGGGGTCAGCAAAATTGCAAAGCCGCATCCAGGCGTGTCTCCTTAGAGTGACGCCCGTGCCTGCAGCCCTACTCACTCCATCGGCTGCATAGGAAATGAGCCGCATGGAGGAGTTGACAATAGAGTTTAGGGTCCCCAGCTGGGAGTTGATCTTTTCCTGAGACCCCGCAGCTGATGGGTCCTTATCACCCAGTTCCTTGAGAAGGTCTCTCTGGAGACGGGTGAAATGGCACAAAATCAGTGACCGCATAGCAAAGGTCGCGGAGGAAAACATCTGCTTGCCATACCTGTCCATAGTCCTAGATTCCTTATTAGGAGGATGGACAGGTACGGAAGGGTCAGCCAACTCCTTTTTAGTGGCCGCCGCCACCACCATGGCATCAACAGGGACGCACTTAGTTAGAAACTGCTTGTCAGAAGGGGCTGTAATAAATTTTGTAGGCCTCCGGGGAGTTGGTTCCATAGTATCCGGAGCCATCCACGCCTTTCGAGCCCCCACATCCATGAGCGGGTCGAAAGGCGGAGACACCCAGGAGGTGGAAGGGAGAAAAACGAATGCATCCAGGTACACCGACTCATCCTCAGAAGGGTTAAGGGCAGACCAGTTTCCCCTCTGCTTAAGAATCTCCAGGATGTCAGAAAATGACACATCCTCAGAGGGAAACTTGGGGACCCTTCTGAGTCATCCAAGTCAGTGTCCGATGTGACTGACTCAGGGGACTCTACATGCTTCCTCTTGCATTTTCTCTTTTGAGGGGGCTCCCCTGAAGGATCAAGGGAGGCCTCGGAAGAGGAGGATGCGCCCAATGGGGCTACCTGTAGCATTGGTTCTTCACCCTCGGGATCGAGAGAGCGGGTAGAGACTGAAGCAAGCACCATACAGGAAGGAGCCGAAGGAGCCGACCGTGGAGCAGGCACAGGGGCCAGCACACTCCTCATGACCTCAAAGGCGCCCCTATCAGGCAGGGAAGGGGGTCCCCACTCCGAAGAGACAAGGACTCCTCCCGGCACAGAGAGGGACGGCTCCGAGGCCGATGTCGGGGCCGAACTCACCTGCGCCGAAGCTCCGAGAGGGAGAACGGGGTCGGACAAGGGTCCGATGCCACTCGCCCCCTCGGAGCCGATAAGAGAGTCCCAGCGCCCGGATCCCTCCAAGGATGGAACCAAGGAAGAGATCGGAGCCGACGAGGGAGCCGAAAGGGGTGGTATCGGCTCCGACGTTCCGACGGTCCCAACCCCTACGATCTCCGGCTCCGAACTCACAGGAAGAGTCGGAGGAGGAATCGAAGAGGGAGTAGTGAAAGCCACTGCCTGATGAGGAGGGCTATGCAACATTTGGGCCAGCACCTGCGACTTAAGTAGTCTGCTAACCACCCTCTCGAGGTCATGGTCTGACAGCCTGGAAGACCGAGAGGAATGAGACCTGTGACTCTGCTCCGATAACAAGGGAGACTTCAGAGCCGAATGGACCGATTCCAGGGAAGGAGACCTGGAAATTTTCTTGCTCGAAGACGGCTCCGACAGCAGATTCGGAGCCGACTGAGGCCTTGAATCATCGGTTCCGGCCGGAACCGATGCAGTGGTAGTAGTAGCACCGCTCGGCGACGGCTCCGAACATGGAGCCGACGGTTTGGCGGGCTTAGAAGGTTTACCCGATGAAGGCTTAGCCGGGGAACCTTCAGGCTTTAACAAGCCTCTCAAAATAAGCTTGTTTCTGCATTCCTGCAGGACTCTTGGGCTTAATGCATGGCAGACAGAACAAGAGTCCTGCAGGTGCAGAGGGCCCAAGCAATATACACAAGAAGTGTGACCGTCTGTCAGAGACATCTTCTGACAGCACGAGTCACACTTCTTGAAGCCCGAGACCTTAGTGTCTTTAGACATCCTGAAAAAGGGATGACTGGCAGACAAGGACAACTAAGGGAGGTCTAGTCACAATCACCAAACACACACAAACAAATAAATTGTAACAGACAAGAATAATATAACAAAACCCCACACTTATAAATACAATCTAACTAGGCACACACATACAACTACAGACAAATAAGTATGAAAGAGGATTGGCCAAGGGCCTAACTATTAGGTGAGGGGAAAAAAACTGTATAAAAACTACCTAAGAGGGAATCCTAAACAGGGATCTAAAGGGTAGTAACTATAAAACACTATCACTAATATTTTAACCCAAAAAGCTGACTAAAACTAAGAAAAAATTTTAATACAACCTGAGCCGGCAAAAAGACGCAACCTCTTAGCTGAAGCGGCAAACGAGATCTGGGTATATCACGCCTAGCATTATGGGACATAGGATAGCCTCGAGCCGGTAAAAATAGCTCTTGAGCTTTAGTAATAGGCAGAGTCAGAGCCGAGGTTCGGCTCCGAACCCATCCAGCAAGAATGAAGGCGAGATTGACAACTTAACATTGAACCGGCAGGACTGGTCTAAGTATTATTGCTGTAGCTAAGGAAGAAGTCCGATTGCAGGTAAGCTATGCTGGAAGGACTCAGTCAGGAGGTAATTGTCAATTGGTGCACAGAAGCAGTACACAACCTTTCAAAAAAATATTCCAGTTTCCCAACACAAAAGTTACACAAGAAGCACAGTATTCCCCGTGTGTGTGTGTGTGTATATATATATATATATATATAAAAGAACTGCCCAATTGAAAATTAATCAAGTACATTGCCATGAAGTGTACAATAGAATTCATACAAAGCTCTTAAAATATACTTTCTAAAAAAAGACTAAATTAGTTTAGAAAACTGTTAAATATGCCCCAAAGCTTAACTAGACAGGTTACACCTAGAAAGCAATTATTAGAGCTACAATAGTGTTATTTGAGGAATATCTACACACATTACGAAAAAGCCAGTATTCTTAAAGTGTCATACTGTAATGCTAACAGAAAAAGGTAAATGTATGTTAAAAAAAAATCATAAATGATAAAAAATAAGTGTGGAAAGGTGCCACAACGGGATCTTATCTATCTGACTGGAAACCTCTGGTCATCTGTTGTTTCTGGGAAGGCTCACAGCTGCATCTGCATGCATACTTAAGATTTTTAGTCACTTTGGATGTTTATTTTGCTCCCGCAAAAAGGGCTTAGCGTATAAGTTGCCAGTATAGGAAGGGTATGAAAGTTTTGAAAGGTGGCAGGTTGCTGTATCCCTGGCATGATATAACACTTAAGACTAACTACTACAGCAGTGAGAACGAAGAACATCAAGCTTTTTGAAGCTGTCGATGTGTCAGCCTAGTTTGACTTCACTATGTAATATATAGGCTCAGAGGTCTATAGCAAGCTTAAGCTCTAATGACCTTCAAGTTCCCTGAATATAACCCACAATATTCTGTCTGCTGCAGTCACCTATTCGGGAATTTCTGCATTTGTGAACATGGCTTTCTACCATCCAGTCCTTAATACAAAGTTACGTTTAATGACCTTTCTACATTTCTCTCTACATTTCTGTTGACATGCTTTTTACCACTCCATCTCCTAATCTCTTTCTTAAAGCTGTTCTGTGCAAACAAGAAAACAAATAGATCTGGATATCAACTGATCACAGGCTGTCATTGCTTTTAACTTCTTACCTCAACAGACACAAAGTCACGAATTATCAGGACAAAAGTCCCAAATCAGTGAACACTTTTAAATAATGGTACTATATACTTCGAAATCTAACTGATAAGAGGGTATGTTTTAATATGCACTGTCTAAAGACTAAGGTAGTGTCTATAACACTTAACTATGACCCTCATGATTTTGTCACATACTCAAAATTTTTTTGAGGCCACAGCAAACGTCTGAGGCAAAATCAGTGACAGCTATTGGGTAAAGATAGCATGCCTTTCAGGTGTAGAGTTCCTGGTCAAAACTGCTGCTCTAAAAGTGACAAACAGTGTCATGTCTACTCATGTCCCCAGGCTTCAAGACAATCTGCAGTGACAGTTATGAGCTACTCTCAATCCTCAGGTAGCTCACCAAGGAAAAAAAACTGGAAGACAGACAGTAGAACAACCCTCCATCTCCAAACATTTCATCTGTTCAATTCTTACTCCTAATAGCCCTCCAAACCGTACTGGCTGAAAATCTACATATAAACCTGTCAAAGTTTTATGAGATGATATGACAAAATTCATTAATAACTTCTCCTTTATTACATAGACTTGGCTTAAAAAATACACCCATGTTACTAGCAAAAGACTGCAGAAAGCAAATGGTTGTCCATTTAGCCCCACCGATTTAATTGAGATACACAACTGAAATATGGAGAGTAAAAACAGAAAATGTGTGGACTATTAATGCACATTGAGTCAGTTCTGCCTTACTGCAACAGTCTGGCCATTAACTTAAAGGAGCAGTATTCCTGCATTTCATTCAGCAGCTGTATGTTTAAATTTAAAAGTGATTTTTTTTACCACAGACCATATTGCATTACCTCTTTAAAATATAAAAAGGCAAAAAGGAATGCACTAACACTAAGAATTTTTCAGAGTAATTTTATATTCAATAAGATTCATAATAATGGTAATCATTTGCACTTCAGACAAAAAATATATTTCACTAGCTGCATTTATAGTAATTGTTGCTGTACGGAATCTGACTTTAACAAAGCTTAATTACTGAGACCAAGTTTGAGTCACATTGTCATCTCTCATGTCAATGATTAATCAGTGAAAATGTTTAGATTAAAAAAATTGCCACTGAGCACTGGGACAGAAGAATATGTATAAAGTTCAAGGCTGCTCCTCAGGGCCAAATATAATTAAAGCATCATAATAAGCTGAAAATATATAAAACAATACACTAATCATCACACCATTCAGTGCCACTATTAATATACTGCATTGTTAAATGAAAAAAAAAAAACAAGGTGTCATCCACAACCAATTGCACTCAAGATTTCAGCTTTTATACCTCCAAAAATGTTTTCTTAAACTTAAAATCATAGACACAAGTAAAACAGTAAGATATTGTAACATCCATTTAAGTGGTATAACAGCTGCTACAACTACTGAAGTCTTCTATAATATCCTACGAGAACATATGTTTTCCTACTTTATACAATATTCTTAAGATGTTTATTAAAACAGGAAGAAGAAGATATGAAGGTACTTATTCTGATCCTTTACCTCAAATATTTGACTAACAAAGGCAAAAGCACAAAGCGCGTTGTGCAAAGTACAGTTGTGTAGGCAGAACTTAACCATAAAAGTAGATGTTTGAATGAAAACTGCTACAGGAGCCTTAGCTATATGGGTTATATCCTGCTAAGGATTTAACAGCTGGCCAGCTTCCAAAGCTTCCAGGTACGTTCCATGTACCCAAACTCTCAGGAACCTGGAGCTGAGCTGACTAAAAGACAAGTTTGACCTTGAAGCCATTCAAAGCTCACCTGCCAGCAGAGAGAGGGAGGCTGAGCTCTGAAAGGACAATGCTAGGAACAACACAAAATATATATCCACACCCTAGCATATAAACCTCACCAAAACAAATAAAGGGGATGGAGGCATTGGCTACTGCAGCAGTGACCATAACAATAGATGTTCCAATGTTAAGTTTACTTACACAACTGCACTATGTTCATCATACTGATCACTGCCACAGCAGTCTTAGCTACAGCGGATATAAAAAGTTTACACACCCCTGTTAAAATGCCAGGTTTTTGTGATATAACAAAATGAGACCACAATAAATAATTTCAAAACTTTTGCAACTTTAATGTGACCTATGACCTGTATAATTCAATTGAAAAACAAACAAATCTGTTAGGGTAGAAAATATGTACAATAAGTTGGTTGCATATGTGTGCACACCCTTAAACTAATACTTTGTTGAAACACCTTTTGATTTAATTACATCATTCAGTCTTCTTGGGTACACAGCAGCCATCAATTAAAGAGACTCTTATTATCCCCAGCTGTCCTAGTAGGATTTGCCTGACATTTACTCAGTTGCCTGCTACAGCAAAAGTCATGGTTCTCAGAGAGCTTACAAAGCATCAAAGGGGGGGGTCTATATTACATTGTCGAACTCACAGGAGTACGCAACACAATTTTGCTCTGCTGGAAAGTAAGATGACATTGTGTTGTGAAGCTACATTAGACGCTTACATGGCTAATCTGCAAAGTGGGTCACGACCTGGTTCCCACTTGCTTGCCGATGAACCACATGACTGTGGAACTGATTGCAACCACTTGAAGAAGTCCCGGCTACAAACGATGGTTAAAAGAGTTGAGTGCCTTGCTCAGGGCAGGCATGTTTCTGTCTGTCCTTGGTGTCCCACACCCCATGCAAGCCCCTGCACTTTTATCCTTCCCCAAGCAAAGTCAGTAGTGCCTGTGGTAACTGACTGCTTAAAAGCAGGGAGGGAGAAGGGAAGACCTGGATTTAAGGTTATTTGTTTTCACCACCAAAACATTTCTCTTCTGATAAGTCCTAGTACTGGAATTTGAAAAAATAAATGCTGTTGATGCTTGGACTAAAGAGATTTTAGATATCACTGTATCTTTCTCATGTGGAGTCTTGCCAGGGGTATCATGAGAATCGTAGATGTCATGAGAAGCAAAATCCTGAGGTGTTCCCTAGCAGTAACCAAAGTCTGAGTGGAAAACCTTAGAAATAGATCTAGATAAAGATTTATTTTTCATGTGGAAGAAAAGTTCTTTCAACAGAGGTGTCTGTCTGACATCCCAGGATGCGTGTGAAGAAGTCAAGAAAGACTTCTGAATGCTGTCTTGAAATCTGAGCTTGTGTAAGAGATCTCTCACCCAAAAGAGACAGAGATTCCAAACACCTTGAAAAAGACCCTGCAAAGATAAGCAAGTTGTCTAAATATGTGTATACCCTGTAGCCTGCAATGAGCTATAACTGCAACTAGACACTCTGAACACTCTTAGTGCAGTGGATAGTCCAAAGGGCAAGGCAGAACTGATAATGTGATCCAGACACAAATCCTTACAAAACGTTTGAAGTCTGAATTATTAGAGCTGGGATAAGCATCTTTTAAGTTTAGTGTTACCAGGAAACTTGAAAGTGAAAAAGAGTTAACAGGTTGTGAAGAAAAAAGAAGTTATATACTTACTATGACTTTCCATGTGAGTTGTTCATCTCGCCTTCATTCTTACTGATGGGTTCAGAGCCGATCCCTCGGCTCCGAGTCAGCCTACTTCAAAGCTCAAGGTCTTCAAATAGCTTGAGGCTAAGTCGCTATCCCATGATGCACCTAGAGTTACCTCAGATCTTGTTTACTGCTTATAACAATACCATATGCCACTCTATCACTCCCTAAGAGAAAGTTTAGAAGGGTTGAGAAACCAGGAAGGAGCCAGCATCTCAGTCTTCTAAAAGCCCAGGAGGGGTAGGGGGGAGGGATGTAAGAATGAAGGTGAGATGAACAACTCACATGGAACGTTATGGTAAGTATAACTTCTTTATGTGAAGTTGTTCATTCTTACTGATGGGTAGCGCCCCCAGCACCATCTATCTCGGGTGGCTCACGGGAGTATATTTTTCAGGACAGTGGATCCAAAGGAGGCCCTGTCCCTGGAGGCCTTGTCAACTTTGTAATAAGTGATAAAGGTATGAGGTTTTGACCAAGTGGGTGCTGCACAAATGTTATCAATAGGAAGCCTGGCAGAAAATGCAGAGTTTGTAGAAACTGCTCTGGTTGAGTGGGCTTTAATTTTATGCTGTAAGGGCATATTGGCAGCTGAATAAGCAAAGGTGATACAATCAGATAACCATTTAGACAGAGTTGTTTTAGTCACAGGCATACCTTTCCTGGAGTCTGAAAACGAAACAAAAAGCTGTTCCGATTTCCTAAAATCTTTTGTTCTATCCAAGTAAAATCTGAGCTGTCTGTGAACATCAAGTTTGTGCAGCATGTATTCTAGATGGTTGGAGTGATTGGGGAAGAAAACTGGCAAATCAATAATTTGGTTAAGTGCAAACCTTAGGCAAAAAGGAGGGGTTTGTGAGACACTGTCAGCATGGAAAATCAAGTAAGGAGGTTTTAATGGATAAGGCCTGAAGCTCTGACACACTGCAGGCAGAAGTAATAGCCACTAAAAAGATAGTCTTCCATAACAAAAATTTGACGTCACATGAGGAAGCTGGTTCAAATGGAGGAAGAATAATGCAGGAAAGCATAAAATTTAGATTCCATGGAGAATAGGGAGATTTCACAGGTGGTCTGAGATGAAAGGTCCCTTTGAGAAAGGCTTTGGATAATTTGTGTGACATAATATTCAGTCCTTCAAATCCAAGATGAAAATTAGAAATGGCAGCAAGTTGAACCTGAACAGCTGCTGCTGCAGCTCCATTGTTGAAAATCATGGTCAACAACTGTAAAATAGAGGCCATAGGGGCTTGATAAGGATCAATATTGTTTTTAGAGGCCCATATAGAAACTTTTTTTCCATTTGCTAAGGTATAGCTTCCTTGTAGAGGATTTATGAGAAGATAAGAGAATTTGTTTAGTCTCATTGGAAAGGTTATAGAACTTGGCTATGATGGGAATTAGAGCAGCCAAGCTGTCAGCTTCAGGGACTGCACAGAGGTATGAAGTTCCCCCAACAAGGATCAGAAGGTCTGGAACTGAGTCCAGAATCCAAGGGTGCTCCAAAAGATGAAGTCATCTCGTCAGCATCAGCTCATCAAAGGGCAGAGACACCCAAGAGGTGGAGGGCTGAGACCCGAAAGCCTTCAGGAGAACCAACCCGTCTTCAATAGGGTTTTTGGACTGCCAATCACTCCTCTGCCTAAGGATTTCTAGTATCTTAGCAAATGAAATATCCTCAGAGGGGGACCGTGGGGACCCTTCTGATTCATCCAAGTTAGTATCCGATGTCAGGGACTCCTGTGGGGAGTCTAGATGTTTCCTCTTATAAACTCTCTTCCTGGGAATCTCATCAGTGGGAGCTTCTGGTGAGGTCTTGGAAGAGCATGGGCCACCCAATGGGGCTTCCCGAGGCTCTGGGTCTCTACTCTTGGCCAAGATCTGTGAAGCAGAAGCAGACCCAGGTGCTTTAGGGGAGAAAGAAAATGGACCCGAGGTTGAGGATGTCTTAGGTGACATAACTCTCCTCATGGCTTCGAAGGCACCCCTACTCCAATGTGAATGGACCGATGGATCTGAGGAAACTGTTGATACTCCCGGCACTGGGACAGTGGGCTCTGAGCCCAAGGTAGGAGCCAAGCTCATCTGAGCTGAAGCCCCGAGAGGAAGAGTTGGAACCGACAAGTCAGTCCAACTAACCTCCGCAGACCCGACCAGAAAGTTTCGGCTCCTAGAGCCCTTGATTGGCACCGAGGATATCAGAGTAAACGGAGCCAAGGACACTGGAGCAGGCATTGGCTCCGAAGGCTCCACAATCAACAAATATGACTCCTATGGCTCTGAAGGACCAGTATGGCTCAGAGGAGGAAGAGTTGTAGCTGGCTTACGGGTCTTCGGTTTCAACGCCACCTGGGTCGGAGCCGATAAAATTTTTGCAAAGGCCGGTGCCTGTAACAGCTTCTGCACCACACGATCCACATCCAGATCAGAAAGGTTAATAGATGACCGAGAAGAATGGACCGAGGGTGGCACCGACTGTAATAGAGACTACTTAGGTATTTCGGATACTGGTTCCAGGACTGGGGACTGGCTCTGAAATGACAAGACAGTCGGCTCCGATGTCTGTGGAGCCGATGTCAAAGATTCTTTGGATTTTTTTTGTCTCAGAAGTCTTAGAAGACTTTGAGGACTTGCTGGATCCATCTTGGTCGCTCAAAGCTTCTTGGAAAGAGGGTTTCAGCAAACCTCTATCTATTAGCTTTCGCTTTCTCTCCTGGAGAACCCTGGAAGAGAAAGAATGACAAATGGAGCAGCTATCCTGAAAATGTAATGCTCCTAAACAATACACACAATTGACATGACTGTCAGTGACAGATATTTTTTGGCCACATTTGGGGCATTTTTTAAAACCTGACTTGGGATGTTTATCTTGGTCAGCCATACTGTAAGAAACACAGAATTAAACAGGATTACTGTCAAACTAACACGATAAAAAATTTAACAGTAACCAACAGTCAAAAGCCTTTAGAAAAATCAAGCTAAAGTCAGGTACACAACAAGTATTTATCTAGAAACAGATATTAATTGTGACAGAAAACTCTGTCTAAAGCACACAATTTTAAATGCTAAGCAGACTATTCTACAGAGATAAAGATAGCTGCTATATAACACACACACTAAACCTTATCTAAATATTCTAAGCTAAGCACACTAACTAAACCTTATCTAATTTTTTTTATAAACTGTGACAAAAGGTCACTAAGCACACACTAAGTATAAATACAAGAAAACAGTGACAGAAAGGTCACTGACAAGACAATCTTTAAACTAGGTCTTGGAAAAGAAAGAGGCCTACTAGAAATTTATAAGAAAGCACACCAGGGAAAGAGAAATACACTATTAAGCTAAATACATTAATAAGCTATAAGACCTTATAAAAGTATCTATAACTACTATCTAGTTAAAGTTATCAATAATAATAAGAAATATTTGTAAAAATACGTTTTTACTGGCCCGAGCTAGTGAGAACCTCCGATCTGTTGCAGCGGCAATCTAGATCTGGGGTAACTCTAGGTGCATCATGGGATAGGGACTTGGCCTCGAACTATTTGAAGACCTCGAGCTTTGTAATAGGCCTACTCGGAGCCGAGGGATTGGCTCCGAATCCATCAGTAAGAATGAACGGGGAGATAGAACAACTTCACATCATCATTTTGGATTTGGGCACTATCACAAACAGGTTTAGGAAAGAAAGATCCATAACTGGTCACCAAGCATTTTCTTTCTTTGGCACTAGGAATATCCTTGAATAAAAACCCTTCCCAGCCTGGGAAGGAGGAAATGGTTCTATTAGTCCTTGAACAACATGTGATGAAGAATAGGTGCAAACAGCAGTCTGATCTGAAGAATGGGAAATGACCCCCTGGAAAAGAGGAATTTCCTCCCACTGCCATCTGTAACATTGATGAATGATTTTCAGAACCCATTTGTCTGAAACAATCTGGTGCCAGATAGAAAAATGGAGACTCGAAATTTCTGGAAGAAGAAAGGGGTTAGGGAAGGGCACAAGGTCTCTTGAATAGTCATTAAGACTTGTTGGACTGTCCTTGGTTTTGGGAGGTTCAATACTTCTTTTTGGAACCTCTTTGCCATTTCTTCTTAAATGTCCATTTACCTGAATTTTGTTGAGACTGTTTATTCTGTTTTTGCTGAAACTGGAGGAGAAAGAAAATCCCTTGGACAATTTGGAAAAGGAGGGCTGAAATATCTTAGAAATCCCCCGAATCAGCTTTCCCCTTTCATCATACTTTTTTGCTCACGTCTGTAGCACATATGACAAACATATTTAACAAAGGAATAATTAAAAATCTCATTTTATCACCAATCTGGGAGGTGCTGAGAATGCAGCCACTCAAACCTCCTCAAATCAGTTCCAGTGACCATACCCCTGGAAGTAGTATCAACAGTGACACACACACACACACACACACACACACACACACACACACACACACACACTCTCTCTCTCGCTGCAAACAATGAGTAGTAACCTGTGCAGCAGAAGAAACAAAAGTTATTTATTGCAGATTTTTCTTTGCAAAAAGAAACCTCAGATAAAACATTCCACATACTTTAACATTTTGTTGAACAAACTTTAACCTCCATACCTATCAATAATTGTCCTATCCTTATCAGAAAGAGCAGGATTAGAAGTAAGTGCTTAGCAGCAGTGGAATCAAAGTTATAGCTGCTGGGTCAGGTTTGGGAATAGTGTATAAACATTTAAAAGACCTAGGAACTTTTTTCATCCTATCTGCCTTTTGACGGACAGCTGGCTGACTATCAGGAAAATTGCAGGCAGTAGCATACACATCCTCAAAAGCAGAAAGAATTGGAGGAATAGGTGTAGGTTCTGGAAAATCCTTCTTTAACAACTCATTGTATTTTCTGAGGGACTAAGAAATCTCAGTGTTGTCTCACTGAAAACACTGGCACATTCTAGCAATAGTCTCAGAGAAAGCGAAACACCTTACAGTGAGAAACTGAGTTCTCTCAGAGTCTGAATAAAAAATCTGAGGATAAAACCCTAAATCTGTCCCTGCATCTTCCTGTTTAGATTCAGAATCTTGACTCTCTTCAGTAAAAGAGGAATCCCCATTTTATTTATCAGAAACTACTTACATTAAAAAGAAATTTGTGGAAGAGTAGATACATGCTTGGTTTTCCATTTCTTTTTGACAAGAAAAATGGGGCCATACTTCCCCAGGGATAGGCATAGCATTCTGACACATCAGGGAAACCTTCCTAGGTCTCTCTCCCAGGGCTGACAAGAGTGGTTATCCCTTGCCCACTGATGGGACTTCAACAGCCACAGCAGATGTGGCTAAACCCCAGTCCATAGTGGCTGCAGGTACTACACCAGGCAGATCAAGGGTAAAAGATGAGTGGTCTGAGGTACAACAAATGGCCACAGCAGCGTCACCCATCAGCAGCTGAAGCAAATTGATAGCCTGCTTTGGCAGCAAAGACTGTTTTTGCTTAACTTTCTTTTTGTGTCTGGAAGGAAGATGGACAGTGGGACTGCTAGTCTGTTCTATAGTCAAGCCAAAAACAGTGCCTCTTTCCAATGGAAGACCAGCATGAATTACCCATAAACACTACCAGTCCTCAAAAGTGACTTTTTTGACAGAAAATAACAGTAAAAATCACTTTAAAAGACTATACCAGCCCCACAGAAGAAAAATAAATGCAATTTCTCCATAGAAAAATGTTTTCAGTTACTTTACACTACTTTTAAACTGACAGAGAAAACGAGTGCTCCATTTAAAAGTACGTTACAGTCTAGAGACAGACACTTAAAACACACCACTCCTAGCTTTAAAATAATTTTTCTGAACAGGACAGTAATAAAAACATCAACAAAATTAAGAATATGAAAGTTTTTCTCCAAAAGGAAGTTATCTGCACAACAAAGGAACCACAAGCCGATAGTTAATCCTCAAAAGCCTCGGAGAAGCATACTCTTTGGTGGCAAGAAAACTCTGAAGGATTATCATGTCCAAACTAATTTTTTACACAGCTCAGCTCGAACTGCTTAACAGTTTGTACATGTAGAAGCTGCCCTGAAACTATTGAAGCTGACCATCTATTATATCCTTGGCAGGATATAACCTATATAGCCAAGGCTACAGCAACACTGATCAAATGATGGATATCGAAGTATGCCATGTAGCAAGAAATTGCAATTTAATTCATAAACTAATATTCACTTGACCTCTACACAGGCTCAAAGTTAAGTACTAGGCAATAAGACAAGTATTGCTAATAACACATTTTGAAAAGTTCCTTCTAGCCTCAAGGAGGACAATATGAGAGAGTTGGGGGTGACAGACTACCCATCCAATTTTTTTTTTTTTTTTTACATTGAAGGTGGCAAGGGTGCTACTCTACTTGAAATGCAGTGGAAGTTTGTTCCAGAAGTGGAAATACACCTGGATATGCATCCATCACACCAATGTGTCCGATTTATATACTTTGATGAAGGTTTGCTTCCTTTAACTGAGTGTTCACAAAACTAATGGTACCTCAAACAGAGGGTCACATAGCATTGGATCTTACATCACTTGAAGGGCTAGGCAAAGACCAAGGACACTGATTTTCATTTTTTCCAGGAAAAATGCTGGTAAATCCCAAATTTATACTGTCTGAGAACAGAAAAAGCAAAGGATTTTTATGAAATTTGGCATTTTTGGCCCAAGAACTAATTCAACACATGACACATTTCTACTCATATTTTTTATAATATTGTCAGCTTGCATTATTTAGAGTTTCACACCTAGAATATCTATTATATCTTAATTCAGAAGAAAATTATAGCAAAATGTCTATAACATCAACCACTACATTAGTCCCTCTGCAGAAAGGTGCCCCTCAAAGATCTATTTTGGCAACACTCCTCTTTTTAATTCACATTAACTAACTTCTTTGATTTAGCCCGCCTTCTGTTCCTGCTTTATGCTAATGACATGGTCCTATTCTGCTCCAACCATTCTGTCTCTTCTCTTGAACTCCAACTTCAGGATGATTATCACAATCTTTTTCAATAGGTCATTGATAAACAATTAATACTGAACTCCTCTAAAACAAAAAAAAGTTATGTCTTACCATAACGTTCCATCTGTGCTGTTCATCTTCTTCCATTCATCACTGATGGGTTCGGTTCCAAGTCGGCCTTTTTACCAAGCTCGCACCAGCCAAAAACTCTTGAGCTAAGCTTCTACCCAGAGTGCCCTTTTCCCTGTTATTTCATATCAAGTTTGCTAGAAAGAGAGAAGTAAAGCCAAGGCCATTTCTGCGCAAATACCCTAGGACACCACTTGGACCCAAAGCATTCCCCAGGTGCCTTTGATGGGGGAAGGAGGGTGGGAAGTGATGAATGAAAGAAGATGAACAACACAGATGGAACATTATGGTAAGACATAACTTCTTTATCTGATGTTGTTAATCTTCTTTCCATTCATCACTGATGGGACACAATCCCAAGCTACCTTGAGGTCCATGGGCGGCCCTTATGGCCGAACATTCCTGAGTACCATTGGGCTGAAGGCAGCTCTCCCTCTGGAGACCAAGTCCAATTTGTAATGATTGATAAAGGTATGAGGGTTTGCCCAAGTGGCTGCTGCGCAATGTCATCCACGAAAGCCCTGGAATGGAGAGCTACAAATGTTGCCATAGATCTAGTGGAGTGAGCTTTAACTTTTGGCATAGGTTCTTTTATGAGGGAATATATGAAATGTATGCAGTCCCTTAGACATTTTGATAATGTAACCTTGGAAACAGCATTTCCCATTCTAGGCCCAGAAAAGGAGATGAAAAGCTGTTCAGACTTACGGATATGTTTGGTCCTGTCTAGGTAAAATCTCAGTTGCCTATGTACATCCAAGGAGTGTACATAGTACTCTCCTTTACTGGAAAAATTTGGAAAGAACACTGGTAGGTCAATGGTCTGGTTAATGGAAAATTCAAAAACAAAGTGATGCTCTGTCTTTATGGAAGACCAGATAGGGCCTCTTGATACACAATGCCTGCAGCTCAGAGACCCATCTGGCTGACATGATGGCTACTAAGAACAAGGATTTCCAAGACAAGAACTTTAGATCACACTTCGCTGCAGGTTCAAAGGGTTTTTTGAGTCAAAGACTGAAGGACTAAAGTGAGGTTCCATGGTTCCACAGGCTGACAGGAGGCCTGATATGAGAAGTTCCCTTGAGAAAAGCTTTGCACAGACAAAGAGATGAGAGGGGTGCCATCTATACCATTGGAGAAATTAGAAATTGCTGCCAGGTGTACTCATATCGTAGATGCAGAGGCTCCATTATCAAAAAACTTAGACAAGTATTACAACACCACAGTCAATGGAGCAGAATATGGTTCTAGCATGTTATCCTTAGACCAGATGAAGAACCTTTTCCATTTATCCTAATATAGTCTTTTGGTGGATGGTTTATGAAAGGCCAAAATGATGTCTCTAACAGGTGAGGTGAGATTAGCTTGCCTGGCAACTAACGGAAGTGGAGAAACTAAGCTGTCAGCTTGAGACTGGACAGATTCAGGTGGCTCAACCCTTGGGGGCGAGTAATCAGATCTGAAAGAGGGTCCAGAATCCATGGTGGGTACACTAGGTGAGGCCGAAGGAAGGGGAACCAAATTTGTCGAAGCCAGAACGGAGCTATGAGGATCACCTTGCATCTCAACCGAAGAGAAATTGTGGAATCAGGGAAATGGGAGAATAAGCGTAAAGAAGTCCTGTGGGCCAGTTGTGGATTAGAACATCCCTCCCTCCGGGGGAAACAGGGCGAAATAGCTGCTGCACTTGTTGTTCGATGGGGAAGTGAAAAGACTGTTGCAAGGGTGGCCCCAGTGGCTGAAGATTTCTGTTGCCATCTCGGGATTGAGGGACCACTGGTGAAGCAGGAAGATGCATCTGCTCAGTTTGTCCGCAATTACACTGGAGCTCCCCGGGATATGTGTTGTTATCAGAAAGCAGTTAGAAGCTATCACCCACTGCCAAATTCTCATGGCCTCTTGACACAGGGGGTGGGACTTGGTTCCTCCTTGCTTCTTGATATACCAGACCACTGACATGTTGTCTGACTGAATTGCAATAGTCCCAGAATGGAGAACCGAATGAAAAGCCTGCAACGCTAACACCACCGGTCTCAGTTCCAGAACATTGATATGCAGGTGGACCATGCACCTTGAACTGTCTTTCCCTTAAAATGCCCCCCCCCCAACCTGATCAGGAAGCATCCATGGTCACAATGACTCTGGGATACGTGGATTGAAATGGGTGACTCCAAAGTTCTGCGTATGGCCTCATCCACCAAAGGAGGTCCTGCTTGCAGGAGTTGGTTATTTGAACTGGGTAACTGAGGGGGGTGATAGTTCAGGAACCACTGACAAAAGAAGGGGCCATTGTAGGATCCGCATGTGTAGTTTCACTAGGGGCACTATTGGAATTGAAGCTGTCATAGATCCTGGGGTATGAAGAACTTCTCTTGCTGAAACATTTGTTTGACAGAGTATAACTCGGAGCTGGAGCCTCAATCGTTGGAGTCTGTGATTTGGGAGGGGCACTAGACAGGACTGGGTATTGAACACTGCTCCAATGAATTCTATGTGTTGTGTAGGAGTACGGTTTGATTTCTCCCAATGTATTGTTATTCCCAAAATTTTTGCCAGAGTGAATAATGCAGTGCTGTTACCAGAAGATGCTCAGTGGAGGCGGTGAGGAGCCAGTCGTCCAAATATGGAAACACCCGGAATCTTTGTAGTCTCAAGTGAGCTGTAACCACTGCCATGCACTTCATGAACACTCTAGAGGCTGTAGAGAGACCAAATGGCAGGGCACGAAATTGATAATGACTGGCCCCTAGTTGGAAACGAAGCAGACTCCTGGAGTGTTTTTCCATTTTGATCTGATCATACACGTCCTGGAGATCTATCGAGCACATCCAATCACCTTCCCTTAAAAAAGGGAGAATCGACTGAACCGTGACCATCCGGAATTTGGTTTGTGTGACAGACTTGTTTAAGCTACTGAGATCCAAAATCGGTCTCCAGTTCCCTGTCTTTTTTGGCACCAAAAAGAATCTCGAGTAGAATCCGAATCCATGTTGGTCTGGTGGGACTGGTTGGATGACTCTTTTTTTGAGACAGCTTTATTATCTTAGAAGCTGCTTCTTCCCCTTAACTGGGTGGAACATCGGGAAGCTTTTTTGGAAGATCTGGTTGACGAGAAAGGTGAATGGTGTAACCTCTGGTGATTATACTCTGCACCCAACGATCGGTGGTAATAGATTGCCAGGCAGCTTGGTGCAAGAAAAACTACCCCCAACTGCTTCCAGAGGTAAGCAATTGGGCTCCTCCTCAGGAGCGCTGATAAGGTTGTCCAGAGAAGGAGTCCCTGGACCTTGGTTACAAGGACCCCATCTGCCTCTGTAGGAGCATCTTCCGGAATTGTTACCCCCTCTGCTCCTGAGGGTATCATCATCATGTGCTGCACGGAAAGGACCCTGAGATTTTTTTGTGCCACGTTTTCCCACTTCTCTGATTCCTGGAGAAGGTACACTGAGGAAAATCGTAGGCAGGCAGGTGCTTTCTGTCTTGCTTGCACCTGGCTAGCGTGTCCTTCACTGTGGAGCCAAAAAGGGACAATGCTTCAATGGGAGCATTCAAAAAGAAAGACTTGAAGGGGTCAGTGAGGTCACAAATGCGCATCCAGGCATTATACCTCAGGACAATACCCGAACCCACTGCTCTAGCTGCCCCTTCGGTCACATGTGAAAGCAACCTCATGGACGAGTTGGATATCGATTCCAGAGTTGCGGGCTGTGAGGCCACTTTGTCCCTGACCTTGTCAGACAGCTGTCCTGCGAGTGCCCCAGACAGTTTGGAGATCAAGTCCCTCTGGAGCCTCGTAAAATGTGCCAAATAGTTCAGGGACCATATAGCAAAGTTTCCTGATGCAAAAACTCGCTTCCCAAGCCTGTCCACTGCCCACGACTCCCTTTTGGGCATGTGGACAGTGGGACTTTCCTCAGCCAAGGTTTTTTTTTTCGTGGCCACTGCCACCACCATAGCATCGACTGGTAACCCTCTGGACCAATGTGGGTTCTCCTTGGGAGGGAAAAGAATTTTGTCAGGTCTCCAACTGATCGCCTCAATGGAATCAAGGTTCTTCCAAGAGCGCTGCATGACTAGCTCATTGGCAGGCGGGGTCACCCAAGAGGTAGAAGGCCGGGCACGAAAAGCCTGTAGGAAAATGGACTCCTCAGAAGAAGGGTTGGAGGGCTTCCAGTCACCTCTCTGTTTTAGCATTTCCATGATGTCGCCGAAGGACACATCATCTGGAGGTGACTGTGGGGACCCTTCACTATCATTGCAATCCGTGTCTTCCATTAAGGACTCCTCGGGTGAGTCCATGTGTTTCCATGTGTTTTCTCTTGCATGCCCTCTTTCGAGGAGGCTCCTCAGTGGGGGTCTCTGAGGAGGACTCGGAAGAGCAGGTACCCTGAACAGGGGTGTCCTGCGGTTTCTATGCCTGGTGCCGGGGGGGGGGTGTCTGTTGCAGCTGTAGCTCAGGGGGTGAAAACTGGGATTTTGATGTCAAAGGAGCATTTCCAGAAGCGAGGGCCCTCTCCATCGCACAGAAAGCAGGTCCACCCAAGGATGGATGGGAGCCTGGAACTGAGAAAGACAACCTCAGGACAGAGGTCACACCCCACTCTGACAAACCCACCCCCATGGATGGCACCTCAAACAGGATCGGTGCGGATGTGGCTATTGGCACCAAGGACGGAACCGAAGACAAACAAGGCTTCGTGCCCCAAGCCGAGACATCCCCCCAATCCCCAGATTGAGGAAGGACTGGTTCCGCAGGAACTGATGACCAAAGGGACAAACTCAGAGCCTGTGTGAGGTCTGCTACAGGTGCACAGTTGATGGGTTCCAAGAAGGATGTCGGAGCAGAAGGCTTCAGAACCGAAATGGTCGGAGTGGAGTGTAAGAAGGAGTCCGTGGAGAAACAAACCCGAGTCTTACAGGCAGATGGGTCTTAGAAAGTGTGGGGATCCCCATGGCTGCCAACAGCTGGTCCACAAGATGCACCACATCGTGTTCTGACAGGCTCCTGGTGCAACGTCTGCCGGCACCAAAGTCTCAAGTTTCAAGATCGGGAGTAATGGGGTCAAATCCATCTTGGTCGGAAAAACACTCTGAAGTGGCACTTGGAGCTGAAATGGTTGGCTTCAAAACCATAAATGACAAAGGTATCAAAAGCATGCCTTGAGCCATAGTGGCCACAGGTGCCAAAGTCGTAGTAGGCATAGTGACGTCTATTATCGGTGCCAGAGCTGGCACTGGTATCATAGGTTTCAAGATGCTCAGAGCGAACAAGGATGGAGCCATAGAGGCAGATTTATGCTCAGAGGACAACTTTGGGGCCTATGATTTCACAGGCTTACCCTGATCACTCGATGGTGAGGAGGGAACAGAGTGGGACCTCTTTTTGTCTTTTGTAGGAGGGGTTGAGACCTCCATCGCAGAAATGGCCTCTAAAAAGGGAGACTTAAGTAACCCTTTCAGTATCAGTTTATTTATGCGCTCATTAAGACTGAAACTCTGACAAATGTCACAAGGAGGTTGCACCAAAAGATGGGGCACTCCCAAACAGTATACACTATCATCGTGAGAATCACTATTAGGTAATGTGCCATTACATGAAGCACAATGCTTAAAACGTGAAGTACCTTTCTTATCCAACATCTTGATAGAGAGACACCACAGGCAAACAGTATAACCAGTCAGAACTAATCATTCAAACATAGTTTAAAAAAACACACGGTTGTATCACTACAGTGATATGTATAAGTAAAACAAAACACCTTACTGAAAAACACTAACAGGCTAGGAAAGAAAGGAAAATACCAGCTATGGTAATGAAAGAATACCACAAGGGTAAGGGAGGGAGGGCCGTACCAACAATGGTACTTGAAAGTTTACCAATGGTAACAACGGGTAGAGCAGAGAAGAAAGATCAAGGTCTGATGGAAGAAAAACACACTAGAGATACTAATCGCTCAGTAAAAAAAGAAAATATTAAAAGTTTTCCACACAAACTATCAAATAAAGTTCCACTTAGCTGAGAGCTCGGCTGAAACACGGCTTTACGGCTATGCGGCAAATGAGATCTGAGGTAACAGGGAGAATGGCATTCTGGGTAGAAGCTTAGCTCAAGAGTTGTTGGCTAGCGCGAGCTTGGTAAAAAGAGAGACTCTGTTCTGAGGGCTCAGAACCGAACCCATCAGTGATGAATGGAAAGAAAATTAACAACATCAGATTAATACTTTCTGGCACAAGGCAAAAGCTCACTTCTATCTCCAACTCTCTAAAAATACTTGATTATCTTAACACTACTGAAAATATCACTTCATTAAAATACCTAGGGGTTTGGTTGAAATCCTTCCTATATTTCCAACTCCACCCGGACTACAGACACAAAGAAATCAACACACTTCCCTATTATGGGCTAATAGGATCTTCCCTTTTCTATCCAGACTATGTAGAAGTGTCACAGCTAAAGGTACCCTAATGGATCAGCTAGAATTAGAAGTTATGTACCTACCATAACGTTCCATGTTAGTTGTCTTCTCTCGCCTTCTTTCTTGCTGGATGGGTTCGGAGCCGATCCTCGGCTCCGACTCGGCACTTGCTTAGCCTGAGAACTCCTTTTACCAGCTCGAGGCAACCCTATATCCCATGATGCAAGGCGGGACTACCTCAGATCTCGTTTGGTAGCTACAATACCCTGCTAAGGACTAACCTAGTAGAACTAGGAAAAACAAGTTCATAACAAAGGACTCCTCTAATGAAGACTCAGGAGGGAACAACCTGAGAGAAGAGGAAACTCTTCAAGATCTGTCCAGGCCAGGGGGAAGGAGGGAGGGACGCAAGAAAGAAGGCGAGAGAAGACAACTAACATGGAACGTTATGGTAGGTACATAACTTCTAAATGTTAAGTTGTCAATCTCGCCTTCATTCTTGCTGGATGGGACCGCGTCCCTAGCACCTGTATCCCGGGTGGCTCAATGGAACAGACTCTTGAGAACTGTGGAACCAAAACTGGCTCTGTCCCTAGAGGCCAAATCTAATTTGTAATGAGAGACAAAGGTATGAGGAGTGGCCCAAGTAGCTGCTGCACAAATGGTATCAATGGGTAGTCTATCCTGAAAGGCTGCAGAAGTGGATAGACTCCTGGTTGAGTGTGCTTTCGGTTTAGAAGGTAGTTGCTTGCCTCTGAGCGAATACACGTAAGAAATGGTGGAAGACAACCATCTGGATAAGGTCACTTTTGATACTGGGAGACCTTTCCTGTTTTCTGCATAGGAGACAAATAATTGGTCTGATTTCCTGAATTGTTTAGTTCTATGCAAATAGTACCTGAGCTGACGATGGACATCCAAAAAATGAAGCTTTTGTTCAGCTCTGTCAGAAAAATTAGGGAAAAAGACTGGTAGATTGATAGATTGATTAATATTAGTTTGAGAAACAACTTTGGGGAGAAAGGACGGATTTGTTCTCAAGGATACCCTGTCCTTGTGAAAAACCAAGTAAGGGGAACGGATGCAGAGAGCTTGAATTTCGGAAACCCTTCTTGCTGAAGTGACAGCCAGTAAAAATATAGTTTTCCAGGTCAATAACTTCAAGGAACATGAAGCAGATGGTTCGAAGGGTGGTAAAATCAAGAATGCTAACATTAAATTCAGATCCCATTGTGGAGGAGGATGTTTTATTGGCGGCATCAGGAGAAAAACTCCTCTCAGAAAGGCTTTGCATAGTCTATGTGACATAATGTTATGATCTTGCAAGCCAACATGATACTTGGAAATAGCCGCCAGTTGAACTTTTACTGTAGATGAAGAAGATCCTGACTGAAAAACTTCAGCCAGGAAATCTAAAACAGAATGCACAGGAGCAGTAAAGGGATCAATATTTCTGGAGTTTGCCCAAAGGGAAAAACGTCGCCACTTGCTAGCATAAACGGTTCTGGTGGACGACTTCAAAGAAGCTACCAAGATATCTCTGACAGGATCAGAGATCATAGGAAGCCTGGCTAGGGAAGGAAGTGGAGCAACCAAGCAGTGAGGTTGAGAGAATGAATGGCCCGGTGCTGTTGACCCGACTGGTGGATCAAAAGATCCGGAACTGGGTCCAGATGCCAAGGCTGCACCAGGAGGTGATGATGCAGATACGGAAACCAAATTTGTCGAGGCCAGTAAGGGGCAATGAGAATCAACTTGGCCCTCAAAATGGTGGCTTTCTGAATGACTTGTGGAATCAAGGGAAAAGGAGGAAAAGCGTACAGAAGTCCCTGGGGCCAATCCTGAGTTAGAGAGTCTCTCAGGGGTTGGCCTGGTAGGGGAAAGAGGGTGAAGAAATCGGGGCACTTGTTGTTTTGGGGTGTAGCAAAAAGATCGCAACAAGGTGTGCCCCACTTCAGAAAAATCTGGTCCATTATAGATTGATTGAGAGACCACTCGTGAGGGCATGAGAATGGCTCTGCTCAGCCTGTCCGCCAAGAGGTTGGACCTGCCGGGGATGTGCGTTGCTATCAGAAACCGATGAGAGGAGATTGCCCATTGCCAAAGTCTGAGAGCTTCTCGACACAACGGATAGGACCTGGTCCCGCCCTGTTTGTTGATGTACCAGACCATGGACATGTTGTCCGTTTGCACTGCAATAGTCCCCGCGGGAAGAAAGTTGTTGAGGGCTTGCAACGTTAAAAGCACCGCTCTCATCTCCAGGACATTTATGTGCAGATGGTATTCTATGGGTTGCCACGTCCTGTGGACCATCCTGCCCTGATAATGCCCCCCCCACCCGATCAGAGAGGCATCCATGGTGACTGGCAACTGGAGGAGCGGGAACAAATGGTCGGCCCTGATGAAGAAGAGGGGAAGATATCCACTAGTTCAGATGAGTCCTGCACGAATGTGTGACTAAGATTTCGTGTCTCATCGGAAGACTGTGGAACGACCACTGAGTGAATAACATCCACTGCAGAAGACGCATGTGGAAGCGAGCCAGTGGTAGAAGAACAATGGCCGCAGCCATAAGACCTAGAACTTTTAGTATCAATCTGGCTTTGACTTTGCTGCTCTGCAATAAAATCCGAACGTATTTTTGGATGTCCAGAATTCTCTGATCTGTTAGTCTGGCTAACAACTTGACGGTGTTTAATTCTGCGCCTATAAAGGTGATAGATTGGCAAGGCAGCAGAGAAGATTTTTCGAAATTCACTGAAATTCCCAAACTTTTGCAAAGCTGCAGAGTGTAGTCTCTGCTCTGAAGAAGCTGATGCTTGGTGGAGGCGGAGAGGAGCCAGTCGTCCAAATAAGGAAACACCTGGAATCCTTGACATCTCAGATGAGCTGTGACCACTGCCATGCATTTGGTAAACACTCTGGGGGCTGAAGTGAGGCCAAAGGGCAGGGCTCTGAATTGATAATGACTGGCCCCTAGCCGAAAGCGGAGATACCTCCTGGAGCGCCTGTGTATCTTTATGTGATAGTACGCGTCCTGGAGGTCTATGGAGCACATCCAGTTGTCCTTGCCCAGAAAGGGCAGAATGGACTGAAGCGTGACCATCCGGAATCTTGTCTTCTTGACAAATCTGTTTAGATTGCTCAGGTCTAATATTGGTCTCCAATCTCCCGTCCTTTTGGGGACCAAAAAGAATCTCGAGTAGACGCCGGATCCTACTTGGTCTGCTGGAACAGTCTGGACGGCTCTTTTTTCTAGGAGCTTTGAAACCTCCTGTTCTGCCAAATCCCTTTGACCGGGTGAGATGTCTGGAAGGGACTGGTGAGGTATGGGATACTTTTCGAAGGGGATTTTGTAACCCTCGGATATGATCGACTGTACCCACAAATCGTGTGAAAGGGAACGCCAGGCTACTGGGTACAGCGAAATCCTTCCCCCGACTGCCTCCAAGGGTGGACAGTCGGGCAACACCTCAGGGTGCTGAAAGGGCTTCTCAGGAAGAGACTCCCTGTTGCCCTGGTTCTATGGACCCCTCTGCCTCTAGGGCGTTATTATTGTTACCCCTCTGCCTCTGGGGTAAACTGTCCACGTGTGTCTGGCAGCTCCTTGGGCTTTGCGGAACCACATCTTCCCTCCCTTCTGACCCTTGGGATAGGGTCTAGAAGGGGTGGAAAAAATTGACTCCAATGGCAGAAAGTTTTGCCGTCCTGCTCACACCTGGTCAAGGTTTCCTTCACCTGAGGTCCGAACAAAGCCGAACCGTCAAAGGGGGTATTGGTGAAGGACGCCATAAAGGGGTCCGCAAAATTACAAAGCCGCATCCAGGCTTGACGTCTAACAGCCACTCCTGTGCCTGCGGCTCTGCTCGCTCCATCGGCTGCATAGGATAGGAGCCGCATGGAGGAGTTGGTTAAGGAATTCAGGTTTGCTAGCTGTGAGGCAATCTTTTCTCGAGTCCCAGCAGCAGAAGGATCCTGGACCACTTCACCTCGTTCCTTGAGAATATCTCTTTGAAGCCTGGTGAAGTGACAAAGGTAGTTCAGCGAACGCATAGCAAAGGTCGCTGAAGAAAACATCCGCTTTCCATACCTGTCCATGGTCCTAGAATCTTTGTTAGGAGGATGGACAGGTACTGAAGGATCCGCAAGTTCCTTCTTGGTGGCCGCCACCACCATAGCATCCACAGAGACACCCTTAGAAAGAAACTGCTTGTCTGAAGGGGCCGTAATAAATTTGGATGGTCTCCTGGGGACAGGTTCCACAGAATCTGGAGCTGCCCACGCCTTCAGAGCCACTACCTGCATAAGTGGGTCGAAAGGCAGAGACACCCAGGAGGTGGAGGGTCGGGATCCAAAAGCCTCCAGGTATACCGACTCATCCTCGGAGGGGTCAATGGAGGGCCAATTCCCCCTCTGTTTGAGGAGCTCAAGGATGTCTGAAAAGGAGACATCCTCAGAGGGGGACCGTGGGAACCCTCCGACTCATCTAAGTCGGTATCAGATGTAGTAGACTCAGGGGAGTCTGTGTGTTTCCTCTTACACGTCCTCTTCCGAGGGGGTTCCCCTGCAGGATCAGGAGAAACCTCGGAAGAGGAAGTTATTCCCAATGGGGAAACCTGGGGCGATGGATCCCTGGGCCTGAGAGCAAGAGGCTGGCAAGAGGCGTCTACAGGCACCGAAGAGGGAAGAGCTAAAGGGATGGACCGTTGACCTGGCTCAGGTGCCAGGACACTCCTCATCACCTCAAAGGCTCCCCTCCCCGGGAGGCCGGAATATTCCCGATCCGAGGAAATAGGAATTCCCGGCTCCACTGAGAGGGAAGGCTCCGAGGCCGATGGTGCCGAGCTTACCAAAGCCGAAGCCCCGAGAGGGAGAGCGGGGTCGGACAAGGGTCCGATGCCACTAGCCCCCTCTGAGCCGACAAGGGAAACTCGACGACCGGATCCCTCCAAGGAAGGTCTCATGGAAGAGATCGGAGCCGAAGACGACAGAGCCGAAAAAGGATGTATCGGTTCCGACGCCGACACGGTCGCTGTCCCGGGAAGCTCCGGCTCCGAACTCTGGAGGGGAGTCGGAGGAGGAAGTTCAAGGGGTAAAGCAATAGCCGAAGTCTGCTGAGACGGGCTATGGAGCATTTGGGCCAGTGCCTGCGACTTCAACAGCCTGCTTACCACCCTCTCTAAATCGTGGTCAGACAGCCTGGAAGATCTCGAAGATCGGCTCCGATGACTCCGCTCCGACAAAAGAGGAGACCCCGGAGCCGAGTGGATAGACTCCAAAGAAGGGGACCGAGATCTCTTCCTGGACGAAGCCATCGGAGCCGACGTCCTCTGGATTCCAGATGGAGCCGAAGGCTTCTCGGCTCCGATACTGGATAATATGTCGGCTCCAGCCGGAGCCGACAAGGCAACAGTAGATTGGGTGTCGGAACCGATCGGAACCGACCCTACCACTTGAGAAGAAAGATCGGCTCCGGCCGGAGCCGATCTCGACTCCGAAGGAGTCGGAGCCACCGGGGAAGGCTTAGAAGCTGTAGCCTGAACCTTAGGTGGCTTAGAAGGTTTACTGGACCCAGTTTTAGTGGGTGAACCTTCTGGCTTTAGTAAGCCACGGAGGATCAATTTATTCCTCCTTTCCTGCAGGACTCTCTGGCTAAAAGAGTGACATAAAGCACAGGAGTCCTGCAGGTGTAAAGGCCCCAGTAAACACAAGAAGTGTGACCGTCTGTCAGAGACATTTTCTGACAGCACGAGTCACACTTCTTGAAGCCTGAGACCTTTACTTCCTTAGACATAGTCCAAGAAAAAAGTAAAAATAACACTCACACACACCCCAAATAGTCACACAATTAATCCCAACAAACACAGACACACAGATAGGGATTAAGAAAGGAGGCCTAGGCCTAACTGAAAATTTTTATAAAAACTAGAAGTTTTTAACTATATGGGGAAATAGGGTGGGCTGTATGAACACTACACACTATAAAAAGAAACAAGGGAGAGATAAACCCTGACTAAGCTGTTTGAAAAATTCAAACTTACCTCAGCTGGCAAAAAGGAGACCTCTTCGCAAAGCGGCAAACGAGATCTGAGGTAGTCCCGCCTTGCATCATGGGATATAGGGTTGCCTCGAGCTGGTAAAAGGAGTTCTCAAGCTAAGCAAGTGCCGAGTCGGAGCCGAGGATCGGCTCCGAACCCATCCAGCAAGAATGAAGGCGAGATTGACAACTTAACATTACTGTCTCTCACTAATTGCTGAAGCTTCTAAAAGAAATATATCCACCATTCAGTTCAGTTCAAATGCCATTTATACATTCATCACTTTCTCCTCAAGAAATGACCACCATTGCAAAACTACTGAAGAAGCTATCTAGCTACCTGTAAAACAATGTCCTGACTTTCCACTTACCTCTCCACTGTTTAAACATATCAAGAATGATACCTTCCCTCCTCTACCTTCCAGACTATTCAGAGATGCACCAATATACAACCTCAAACATCCTAGCCAATCATGTCCTCTTCGACAATCCCACCCCCCCCCCCCCAAACTAGGATTCATTGCCCAGACCATGCTTTCGCAGTCTTTGGTCCCAAACTGTGGGACTCTCTCCCTTCTTTTCTTAAGGATCATTCCTATTACCCCATTTTTCCATTAAGAAATAAAAGCACACTTCAAGATTCTAGAAAAATGCAACAGTTATCTCCTTGTTATGTAATTTAACCTCTTCCTAACCTTCTTTCATTTACACACCCTGCTCGGAGTCCACTTTTCACTGTGATTCTTTCAGCATGCCTCCGATTTCCACTTTGTTTATAATGCATTTTGTTACTTACTCTGTATATAATGTCATCTATCTATTGTGTTTACCCCAAGCTGTGAATGAACTAGGCCCAATGGGATCAGTGCTCTACTCCAGTTAAACTCAAAATAAAACAAATAAGTAAAATTACTGGAAACTGTATTTAAAAACCACAGGTATATTTTTCACATTTCATCTCAAAAATAGAATTTTATTTTTTTGAAAGCCAAAAATCTATGTCTCAAAGATCCTCATAGTGGATTCTCTAGGAAGTTGAGTACAGAGAGAGGGCAGCCAGTCTGTGATGAAAGCTAAGATTTTTTTGAGGCCGCTGATCTTTTTGGTGAGGAACCTCAAGATGTCTCTTACACCAAGAGGAATGTTTAGATAAAAGCATGTCAAAACATGTAGAAATGTAGCAATGCACTGAGCTGATTGTAGACATTACCACCTACACTGAGGCAGAAGATATGGCGAACCTAATAACCGATAAATTTATCTCTAACTTTATCCCCCTCTCCCCTCTGCCTGCCCCTCAGGATATACATGAAACTGGCTCACCTTCAGCTATCACACAAGATCAAGTATTAAAAGTGATATCAAAAGTTAAAAATACTGCATCGTTGGGTCCTGACAATAGCCCTGGTTGCATCTTAAATAGCATGAAGCCCGATTTGGCCACACACCTAACACCGTTCAATCTCCGCCTCCATACAGGTTTTGTACTATGAGAATGGAGAACAGCTAGTAATTCCCTTGCATAAGAGAGGACCTATCACACACACAGGCAATTACAGACCCATAAATCTAACCAGGCTCATATGCAAAGCCATGTAAAGACTCACCATAGAATTAATCAGGACACAGAGAACCTCCAAACACTGGACTTGTCAATTTGTATTCAAGGGCAAATGATGCTTCGCCAACCTGGTGGATTTTCTGAAAAGGTTACCAAAGCAAGGGATGAATACAAGATGGTAAACACCTCATAGCTCGTCTTGGCCAAAACATTTTACATAATTCCCCACTCAGGGATAGTAGAAAAGCAAAAGTAACTGGGCATAAACACCTATGTCACCCACTGGATTCAGATAACCAAAACTGGGAGTTACCTCAACAAAGAAATCAGTTAGCAGGGGAGGGTTTTGTGCTAGGACCTCTCCTGTTTGGCATGTACTTTTCTGAATTAAAAGCCAATATGAAAGAGTTCTGGCTAACTAAGGTTGCAAGTGACTGTAACCTAGGAACACTCACTGAATCCCCAAATTTTTATTTATTTTTTTAAATATTAATGGAGAAGGAGGTGGAAATAAGCAAATATTCAGGAAGACATCACAGGCATTACTATTGACATGACAATACTATGATTCACCATTCTCAAACTCAAAATAACAATTAAACTTATTTCACATTTTTTTATAGGAAGATTATATAAGTTTGAACAGAATAGGATTTGGAATAGAAGTAAGTTCAGTAGGAAGTTGACTTAAAATGACTTAGAACATTGTGCAGGAAGGTTCATCTCAAATAAATTATGGCTATCAAAATCATGGTCTGAACTAAATCAACACACTTCCCTATTACGGGCTAATAGGAGCTTCCTTTTTCTATCCAGACCCTGCAAAAGTGTCACAGCTAAAGGTATCTTAATGGCTCATCTAGAATACTGTCTCCCACTAATTGCTGAAGCCTCTAAAAGAAATATATCCCCCATTCAGTTAATCTCAATGTCTGAACTAAATGCCAAAAAATGCATGAATATATCCTTTGGGAAGTCATCTGCCCAGGGAACTACCAGATTGACAATACTACCCTAAGAGTTAACCCAGTTGTTTGAAATTTGGGCACTTATAAGGACAGCAACCTAACTGTTCACCAACATGTGTCTACTGTTGTAAGAAAATCATTCCATATTGCACAGCTTACAAATGAAGCAATTGTGTCTAGATCTAGGGATGTCACTGCCCCCCCCTTTACCTAGCCCTCATTAGGCCAGTCATTGAATATAATGCTCCTTTGGCATGCATCTGTCCAGACCCCATGCAACAACTGTAACACCCACAGAGATACTTTATTAAAAGGATACAAGGCCTAAATAACATGTCATACATGGACTAATCCAAAGCTCTGTCAGTATACTCTATATCCTACAGACTGCTAAGAGGTGACCTGTATCTGGCATACAAGGCATCCTCTGACCCATTACTGATGGATTTACTACACACCAGCAAGTCAAATGGCATCAGAAACACTCAGTCTAGGTATCTAAACCTCTTCTGCAACATTAATAGAATGGTTTGGATGTATTTTGCAGAGGATACTGCTGCTGTGGAAGACATTCCCCATCCACATAAAGTTATGTACTCACCATAACGTTCTGTCTTGTCTATTTTCATTCTTCAACTGCTGGGTTCAGATCCAACTCAGCCTATTCTTTCTGCTTGTAGAACAGAAACTCTTAAGCTCCTCCCTTTACTCATAATGCCCTAGTCATCTAACATACCTCAAAATCTTGTTTGTTGCTCTTTATGCCTGCAAAGCAATAGGAAATGAGAGAACAACAGAATCTGGGGACTCAACCGAAGGAACAGTAGTTCCTCCAGCGTCTTTTGATTTTTCCAAAATTCAAACAAACAGGGGGTTTGGTGGGAGGGAAGTTGAGAAAGAATGAAAATGGACAATACAGATGGAACGTTATGGTGAGTACATAATTTTTTTATCTGAGTCCCCAGCTACCGAAATCCCAGGAGGACTCTAAGGAAGAATATTCCTGAGCATAGCCTATCCAATGTCTGCTCTTCCTTTAGAGAGGAGATCCAATTTGTAATGAGCAATAAAGGTATGACGATTAGTTGCAGTCACACAAATATTCATCCAAGGAAGTTCTAGGCAGAAAGGCTGAAGAAGTTGCCATCAGTCTATTGGAATGGGCTTTTGGGGATTTTGGTAAAGGCAAACCCAATTTTTTATATACAAAAGTAATACAGTTAGTTAACCATTTTGGCTAAAGTTACTTTAGAAACGGGTATGCCTAATTTTGATTATGAAAATGAAACAAATAACTGCTCTGATTTCCTCAAATGTTTGGTTCTGTGAAGATAAAAATGTTAATTGTCTGTGAACATCCAATATATATATATATATATATATATATATATATTCTCCTTTATTTGAGACATTTTGAAAGAAGACTGGACGGTTGATAACCTGATTAATACTGGATTCTGACACCATCTTAGGTAGAAAGGAAGGTTTGGTCTGTAAAAATACTCTATCCTCATGAAAAATCAAATAAGGAGGTATAGATGACAGGGCCTGTAATTTCAATAGTTTTCCAGCTCATAAATTTTATTTCTCACTTATTTGATTGTTCAGTTAAAGATTGCAAAAAGTACAGTTGTGTAACTACCATAAATGTAGATGTTCGAGTGTATTCACTGTTGCAGTCATTACAATTGGGTTATCCTGCTGGCAGGCTACCCTCAGTCGGCCCGAATTCCAAAGTCTACGTCCGGCGACGGTTGCTATCGCCTCTTCCCTGACATCAGTGCGCCAGGGGTATAAAAGATGCAGCCGACGCCATTTGATTCAGTTTTTCTTGCCCCAGATGTCAGGTGCCCCTAAAAAGGTAGGCTAAATTATGCCAATAAGCATGCATACAGAAAAAACAACTTTTCCTTCATCTACAAGCAAATACACCACATAGGTTGTATGGAATAGAGAAGCAGAGATAAGTCCCAGCAAAGAAAAAAGGGGGATGGTAGGAGGGTAACCTGGACTGCAACAGTGAATACACTCGAACATCTACATTTATGGTAGGTACACAACTGTACTATGTTCCTCGTGTTTCACTGTTGCAGTCATTACAGTTGGGTTGAATCCCAATACTAAGGTTGGGAGGCTGGTGCTAAATAGGATTAGGAGAGGCTATTAGGCTCTGTAGAACTGCAGTGGCAAAGCCTGCCCTGGATTCTGAGTAGAGAGGTAAGTGATAGTGCTTTGTAAATGTATGCACTGAACTCCAAGTTGCAGCCTCTAAGATGTCTTTGGTTGGTACTCCTCTCAGGAAGGCTGCTGAAGTGGCTGCTGCTCTGGATGAATGTGGCCTAATACCCTTAGGCACTAATTTGCCATGCTGAGAATAGCAGAAACGAATGCAGTGGCCTATCCACTTTGAAATAGTCTTTTTTGAGATAGGCTTTCCTTGTGATCCTGCAGCATATGCCACTAGACGTTGTTCAGTCTTTCTGAAAGCTTTGGTTCTGTCCAAGTAGAAGCACAGCTGTCTGTGAATGTCCAGAGAATGCAGTAGTCTCTCCCCCTTATTCTGTGGGTTTGGGTAAAAGGTAGGCAAATTTATTGTTTGGTTAAGGGCCACACTGGACACTACCTTAGGCATAAATGTAGGGTTTGTCCTCAGAGAAACCCTGTCATGATAGAAAATAATAAAAGGTTCCACAGCCATGAGTGCCTGCAACTCTGAGGCTTGTCTAGCGGAGGTTACTGCTAGGAGCAGAGCTGTTTTTTTCCAGGAAAAGAATTTTATATCAGCTGCAGAGGCTGGCTCAAACAGAGGCAGTGTGAGTTTTTCCAAGACATAGTTGAGGTCCCATGCAGGTATTGGGGCTCTCCTTGGGTTCTTATGTTTTTGGCCCTGTGAGGTACTGCTTTAGTAATGGATGGGAAAAAATAGGTGGATCTGTATTGTAATGAGCTGAAATGGCAGAGGCATGAATTTTAACTGATGAAAAGGAAAGGCCTTTATCCAGCATCTCAGTTAAGTATTGCAAAATATGAGGAATATTTGGAACCATCGTGTCAATGCCTTGTGCCTGATTCCAGGCACAGAATCTCTTCCATTTTTCTACATAAGATTTTCTGGTGCTAGGCCTCCTGGCCTCCAAAATAACATCCATCACTGCTTTTGAGAGAGGTGTGTCTTGAATGGCTACATTATCTGCCATGCTGCCAGGTTTAAGGTCCTGAGTTGGCTGTGCAGTATCGGACTGTCTTGTTGGGTCAATAAGTGAGGAATTTGAGGTAATGTCCAAGCTGGACTTTGAGCCAAGCTCTTTAGGATTGGGTACCAGTGCTGGTGGGGCCAGTCTGGGGCAATCAGTATCATTTTTGGCTTTTCTAGTCTGACCTTGAGGAGTACCTTGGGAAGGAGAGGCAGAGGAGGAAAAGCATATACTGTTAGGTTTTTCCAGCTGAAAGATAGAGCATCCACTTTCCATGCTTGCTTGTGATAAGTCCTTCTGCACAATTTCAGTAGTTGGTAGTTGTGAGGGGAGGCAAATAGATCTATGTCCGGGCATCCCCAGTTCTTTGTTATCATGCTGAATACTTGTGGATCCAATTTCCACTCGTGGGGATCCATTAGGTTTCTGCTTAGTTCGTCTGCCAGAGTATTTATCCTTCCTGGCAGGAATTGTGCTTGCAGATGTACTTGATAAGTCAATGCTGTGTCCCACAAGTTCATGGCTAGTCTGCAGAGGGGGTAGGAATGTGTGCCCCCCTGCCTGTTTATGTACCACATGACTGTAGTATTGTCCGTCTTTATCAGTAGTTGTCCTGGATGAAGTAGATCCTTGAAGGCTGTCAGGGCATTCTGTACAGCTAGCATCTCTTTTTGATTGATATGTAGATGCATTTGACTTGTGGACCATGTGCCCTGAATACATCTTCCTGCCATATGGGCTCCCCAGGCATAATCTGATGCATCTGTTGTCAATGTCTGCCTGGCTGTGGGTATGGTGAATGGCTGTCCCGTGTTGAAGTGACAGGCTTTTGCCCACCATCGAAACTCCTGTTGTAGGCAGGGAATGAGGGTAATTATTGTTTCCAGGCTATTGCAATGTTGAGTCCAAACACTTTTTAGATACCATTGTAGTTTCCTCATATGCAGTCTTGCATATGGAATTAGTAGAATGCAGGATGCCATGAAGCCCAAAGCCTGCAGAATTTTTCTTGCAGATAACTGAGACTTTGTTGCCAACATTTTGAAATAAGTAGTCAGTTGTCTTTGTTTGTCTGGCGTGAGATAAGCCATCTAGGCAGTTGTATTTAAGCTTGCACCCAGGAATATTATTTCTTGAGAGGGTACAAGTTTTGATTTCTTTTCGTTTACTGTGTAACCTAGATCTGTTAGTAACCTTTTTACAAATGTCAGATGCTGCAGTAGAGTGTCCTTATTCTCTGCTTGAATAAGGCAGTCATCCAAGTATGGATATATTTGTATTCCTCTTTGTCTGCAAAATGCAATCACTGGTGCCAGGCATTTTGTGAAGACCCTGGGTGCAGTAGATAAGCCAAAGGGCAGTGCAGAGAATTGGTAGTGCATTGAGCCAGCCATAAATCTGAGGTATCTTCTGCATGATTGTCTGATTGGGACATGCAGGTATGCCTCTTTTAGGTCTAATGTCACAAGCCAAGCCTTCTTGCCCAGCATGGGCAGAAGCTGGCTGCTGCAGAGTTAACATTTTGAATTTTGGAATATCCAGGAATGTGTTTAGTATGGACAGGTCCAGTATTGGTCTCCAGGCTTTGTCCTTTCTGGGTACCAAGAATAGCCTTGAGTAAAATCCTATTCCCTGCTCTTGCTGTGGTACTTGTTGAATGGCTCTCATGTCCATGAAACTTGTTTTTGTGCCTCTGCCCATTGATTGCGTGGTAGGTTTGGCATACCGTTTGGCCTTGGCAGGGTGTGAAAGTGGAATCTGTAGTCTTGAGATACGATATTTAAGACCCATTTGTCCTGGGTAATCCTGTGCCAATTTTGTGAAAAAAGTGCTAGTTTTCCCCACAAGGGAGCAGCCAGAAGATAAGTGCTTGGTGTTGGCAGGGGAAAGTCATTGAGACGGTTTCCTGTATGGCTGTGATTTTTCCTCTCCAGTTTTGGAGGTAGAAGCACCCATTGCTTAGGCCTGTATGAGCCTTGGGGCTGTGATCTGCCTCTGGGGCGTCTGTATCTGCCTCTTTGTGGCCTGTCTGACACTGGAAAGGACCAATTCTTTTTAGGCCAGTTCCTGTTAAATCTGGGAGGCTGTACCTGTAACAAATCCTTCACTGTTTGCATAGATTTAGCTTTGTCCTCCATTTTCTTCAACACTTCTTCTGCTTTAACACCAAACAAGGTATCATATTGTAATGGAGCATCTAATAGTTTTGCTTTAACATGATCAGGCAGATTCTGTTCTTTTAACCAAGCATGCCCCCTAATGGCAGAGCCTGTAACTGCGGCCCTGCAGGAGGCCTCTAGAGAATCAAAACCACATTGCAAAGTATGCTTTCCCACTTGTTCAGCTGCATGCAATAAATCCTGCATTTCTTTGTTTTCTGCACATTCTGAATTTGTCAACATTTTCTGTTTAAGCAGTGACATGAGATATTGCTGATATTTAAGCATATGAAACTGACAATTTAAAGCTCTTACAGCCAAGGTAGCAGAAGTATAAATCTTTTTCCCCATCTGTCCAAGGCTCTTGAATCCCTATCAGAGGAAATAGGTTTTTTTTGCAGTGGAAGCCTTGACCCTCTTGGGACCCTGAGAAATAGTTTCTGGGTCAGCAGCAGGGTTTTTGTAAAGAAATTTATGTGAATCCGGAACCCTGTAGTATCTGTCTGGCTTTACAGGAGCTGGTTGTAAAGAGTCAGGAGATAGACCGGACTCTGTAAAAACATCATCTACAATGTCTAAAACAGGAGGAATAGCAAGGGGTCTGTGCTGGGGTAATAAAAGGAAGTCTCTGAGCCTTTTCTTGGATTCAGAGTAATCTTGGCTCTCCCAATGGAAATGCTCCCTCATAGTATGCAGGGTCTCCCCAAAAGAATAATCCTCAGGAGGCGAGGCTGAAGGGATGGATTCTTCAGCATCAGAATCCTCATAGGGAGGAAGGGAATATTCATGTTCAGAAGAGGAATCAGAGGAAATGGAAACCTGATCTGAAGATTCATATTCTATCTCTTGCCTAGGCCTCTTATCAGGAGAGGGATGGGAACCCCTGATCAAAGTAATTAGGTTTTCAGCCATTTTAAGCATCTGTTTTTTAGGCATGGAAGTCAGTCCAGGAGAATGCTGTACTTGTTTCTTTGTCTTTAGAGCTGCTTTAGTCTTTGAAGCTGAAGTTGGCTTTACATATAACTGTGTAGGTCTGAAAACACCCTCAGAAGCTGACGCCTGCTCAGCGGCTCTGGACCCATCTGAGGGAATAGTTTACGAGTGTCCAATACCTTTAGCTTTCAGTGCCTAGTTGGCTCCACGAGGGAGTCGGAAGTGGCCTGTGGCTCTGAGGTAGCGGGCGTCAGGGGCTGCAAAAGCGCCTCACTGACAACCGGCGACAAGCGTAGTGGAAGCCTCGTCATCGGTTTTGAACCTCAGATGCCTGTCCTTTTCTTTTTCCTTGCGCTTTTTATAAACTCCGGTTGTCGGCTGTTCCAATGGCATTATATAATTGAATCTTCAGCCAAAGTAATGAAAGGCAAAATCGTACCGACGCTTAATAGTGTGTTGGTTAAATCTAGCACAAAACCGACAGCTAGCAACATCGTGGTCAGGGCCTAGGGAAGGAATACAGTAAGAATGAAAATTTTTATGAGGTATTTGCTTCCCACAAGAAATACAATTATTAACTTTTTCTGACATCGGTCTGGAGCAAGAAAAAAGTTTCCCCAAAGGGGTACTTAGCTTTAATGAAGACTTCGGATCTGAAATTCGATTTTGAAAATCTCAGGAGTCGGCCGACTGGCACTTGTGAACTGCTTTTGCTTCGGGCACTGTGCGGCAAGAAAGACTGAAGAAAATGGCGTCGGCTGCATCTTTTATACCCCTGGCGCACTGATGTCAGGGAAGAGGCGACAGCAACCAACGCCGGACCTAGACTTTGGAATTCGGGCCGACTGAGGGTAGCCTGCCAGCAGGATAACCCAATTGTAATGACTGCAACAGTGAAACACGATGAACATCTATGTTTACATCCAAAGGAGGAGTTTCTCTTAGAAAAGCTTTGCAAAGTTTGGAGGATGCTAAAGTTGAATTATTTACTCCTATATGAAAATTGGACATATCAGCTATTCGTACTCTTACAGAGGAGGAGCTAGCACCCTCACTGAAAATTGTTGCTAAAGTCAAGAACCTTAGGAAATAGTGCTGAAAAGGGGTCTAATTTCTTTTTTTTGTGTGTGTGTGCAAAAACAACAACTCTTTCCCATTTACTTTTGTAAAGTTTCCTATGGAAGCTTTGTGGGATGATAAAACAATGTGATGGACTGGGGAAGAGTGGCTGGGCTGCCTAGCAATCAGTTGAACTGGGGAAACCATGTGGTTTAACTTGAGGCCTGAAATGTCCGTTTGTGTCATGTCTGTCAGGTGAGACCAAGTCTTGAGTTGAATCCAAAATCCAAGGTGAACGAAGAAGATGAGGCCAAAGGAAGGGAAAACAAATCTGACAAAGCCAGTAAGAGGCAATGATGATAACTGTGCTCTTCAATTGTGATGCTTTCTGACTGAACTTAGGGATGAGGGTTAATGGGGAATAGCCATAAAGGAGACTGGAGGGCCAGCCATGAAGTAATGTGTCCCTCGGTGACTCCCCCAGTTGGAGGATCAGGACAAAGAACCTGCTGCACTTGTTGAGGGTACATGCACAGAGATCACAGCATGGTTGGCCCCATCGATAGAAAATCCTGCCACCTTCATGTTGCGAGCCCACTTATGAGGCATTAGAATAGACCTGCTTAACTTGTCTGCAATCACGCTGGATTTCCCTGGAATGTGCATTGCTATCAGAAAATGACTGGATGAGATCACCCATTGCCATACTCTCACAACTTCATGACAAGGAGTGTAAGATTTGTTTTCCCCTTGTTTACTTTTGTACCAGACCATCAAAATATTGTCTGTCTATATCGCAATAGTCCCAGTAAGGAGAGTGTCTTGGAAGGCCTGTAATGCTAAAAGGGCAGCTCTCATTTCCAGGACATTGATATGCATGTTGGTCTGTTCAGGGACCATGTGCCTTGGACAGTCTTTCCCAAGAACTGCCCCTTCCACCCAATCTGGGAGGAATTCATGGTCACTATGGCCTTGGATTGAGGAGAACAAAGGCCCGACCTTTTTTTTGACTGGAGTGTATCCACCATAGAAGGTAATTATTGCAAGTTTGTGTTAATTTGACCTGAGTGGATAATGGTTGATGGACAACTAGTGCCCACTGAAGAATCCTCACATGGTACCCTGACAATGGTCAAATAACTTACTGCGACCTGCATGGCAACTAGAAATAAAACAAACTTTAAAAAAATATGTTTACCCAACGACACTGAACAGGTAAGCGCTTTTGCAATGAAATAACTAATGCTGCATCAGACAAGTAAAAAAGTTCAGAGAGTCTCTTCAATACAAAAGCATCACCTCCCAGCTCATTAATACATATTCAAACTGACAAATAAAAACAGAGATACAAATGAATCACCAAGGATATTCACCACCTCATCAGCAAGCGCTGATAGAGTACGTCTCTTAACAATGACATCACAAAACTTCAATTCTTTAGTTTAAAATAGCAGCACTATAAAGCACATATTCTGCTCTTATTCACGGAGTTCATAAAATTCATGCAAACAGCACAGAACAAAAACTATTCTAAAACTATTACACTTCCCTCCATAAACTATATAATAATAATAAATAATAAAAAAAATACATTCATCTCCATATATATTTTCTAAACCCTGAAACAAATCAGTGTAAGAGGAGGTGCATTTTAAGGACAGGTTTCAGGGACATGGAATCATTTAGACCTGCTGGTTTAAAAGATCGTAACTCAAGTATCCAACATTGTTCTCTAGCTTCAGTAATGTTCTTAACATTTCCCCTTCTAACACCTAACTTAACAGTCTCCAAAACAAAAAACTTTAATGTATGGTGTATCCCTGACTTCTGGACATGTACAAGTATATTAGTGTCTCTCACATTCCTGATCTCACCTAAGTGTTCAAGGATCCTATCTTTGAAACAGCGATTTGTTTTACCTTTTATTTTTATCTTTTATTTAATATAAAAGGCAAAACATTCCTGACAAAACACATAGTAAATCACATTGACTGTTCTACAGTCAGCCTAAAAAGAAAAATCTGTGGTATGCTTCAATATCAGGTGCTCAAAGGTATGGCCAGAATATATACAATGGCATGGTTTACAATTCCTACATGGAAAAGTGCCGGAGCATGAAGGATTAAACAGGTCAGCACAGTCTATATTATTTCTATGGCAGAGCTGTCTTTTCAGAGAAATGCCATTACGAAAACTAAACTGCAGTCCATTGTCTGCTATGCTAGCAAGGTCAGGACAGCTCCATATAATATCCCAATTCTTTTTAAGGATATCTGTAATTATATTAATGTCACTAGAATATGTCAGAACACATCTAGTAGTTCTATTATTATATCCAGATACAAGAACAGGGGTCATTACGGGAGAGGTAAAATCAGAGAAATATGGTCTTGTGATACTTCTTTCTGATCTGGCTCTCTGCATACAGGCATCTATCACTATATCAGTGTACCCACATCTTAAAAAATCTGTCTTAAACTCCTTCAAAGCATGTTCCAATGAGATTATCAGTGTGTAATTGCATGATCCTAAGACACTGTCCCCTCAGAACATTACTGGGGTATGTCTGGAGTGCATCCTGCTCTTATGCAACAGTGAATTCTTTATGCATGGCTTCTTATATATTTTTGTATTAAACTTGCCCAAATTATTAATATGGACAGTAATATCCAAAAAAAATCAATGTATTCTAGAGAGATCTTACTGCTGAAGCTTAAAAAGTCAGTCGACCTTTGCGTAAAAGAAATAAAATAATGCTTCATCAAATAAATAAAACACTTCAGAGTTTGTCTTAAATACAAAAGTATCACTTCCCAACTCATTAATACATATTCAAACTGACAAATAAAACAGAGATACAATAAATCACCAAGGATATTCATCACCTCATCAGCAAGCACTGATACAGAGTACGTCTCTTAACAATGACATCACAAAAAACTTCAATGCTGTAGTTTAAAAGAGCAGCACTATAAAACACATATTATGCTCTTAGCATACTGGGAACAGACTAAGGTCCTTAAAGATATTATGTACAACATGTCATTCACTATAAACGTTTTGTTGATGACATTTTTGTTTGCTTTGGGAGGGTAGTATTGAACTACTCAATGAGTTTTATTTCTTTCTGCTCACACCTAGACTGTGCGTCTTTAACTTTGAGGCTAAATAAGGAACTTCTGTCAAAAGGAGCATTGACAAAGGAAGATTTGAAGGGGTCTGCAAAGTTGTACAAGTGCATCCAGGCATATTTTCTGATGGAAATGCCTGAACCTGCTACCGGTGAAGTACCTTTAGCTGTGTGGGAGATAAGCATCATGGACGAGTTTGAAATGGACAAAGGGTGGCCAACTGCAAGGAAATCGTGCTCTCTACCTTCGAGGAAATGGTTCCAGTGAGGGATCTGTGAAGTTCCTTAACCAGATCCCAACAAAGTCTTGTAAAATGTGCCAAGTAGTTCAGTGACCTAACAGCAAACATCACTGAAGCACAGATATGCTTCCCAAATCTGTCCAGTGCCCTAGACTCCCTGTTAGGGGGTGGACAGAGGAACTTTGTTCCACTAGTTCCTTCTTACTGGCCACCGCTATGACCATGGAATCAACTGGTACTCCCTTGCTCCAATAAGTTCTATCCTTCAGTGGTACCAGCATCCTATCTGATCTCTTAGGGATAGGCTCAATGGTGTCGGGAACTTTCCACACCTGTCAAGAGAGCAAATCAATGAGCTAATTGGTAGGCGGAGTCACCCAAGAGGCATATGGGCCAGTACCAAAGGCCTCCAGGAATACAGACTCCTCTCAAGAAGGATTATCAAGAGACCAACCAGTCCTTTGTTTTATGAGTTCTAAGATGTCTCCAAACGAGACGTCATCGAGTGGTGATCTGGGGGACCCTCCCCCTTCATCAAAATATATCTTCTGTGACAGACTCTTGTGAAGAGTCTAGCTGCCTCCTTTTACATTTCCTCTTCCTAAACTTCTTCAGTGGAATGCTCCAGACGAGTGTCAGAAGAGGTTATTATATCCTGCTAGGTGGTCTGGAGGCTGGTTTGGGCTAGCTGTCCCAGTGGAACAGCTGATGGAGGCTCTGGACACAGAGTCAAATGGAGTAGAGTAGTCAGAACCGAAGGGGGAAGAAAAGTCCAAATACTGGGAACACAGAAAGCTCTCTACCATGAATGCAGAATGCCTCAGAGAAAAGGAAACCGATCCAATAAGGCTTTCTTAAGGAGCATCAGCTCCCTTCACCCTGAGGCAAACTACTCGAGGAAGGAGTCGGAGCCGAACTGTCTAGCGCTGACAGCTTCAGAGTCAACTCTAACACCCCAGAGCCACGTCTGAAGTGCTTGGTGCCAGATCACTCAAAGATGCCACTGGAGTCAAAGATGCCAGCATATTCAGATACAAGGTGGACTCCGGGACTTTCGGATTCAATGGCTCTGGAACAAAAGGTCAGATCGGAGAAGGAGCCAATAATGGAGGAGTAGTACTGACAAGGGTTTCTGGACCCAGTGGGGTCTGAGCCAGAACTCCTCCCATCCGAATCTGTGTCCCGAGGAATTTCCTCATCTTGTCCATACTGGCTTCTGTCAGACTCTTCGATGATTGAATAGATGAGGCTGTTAAAAATTGTCTAGAATGCCATCTCAGTGAATGTTCCAAAAAAGGTGAAGGGAGCCAAGAATACACATGATTTGGTAGCAGTTGAGATGATCAGATCACAGGAGATTTCTCCAATCTAAGTCTTTAATATGTAGTGGTCAGATCCAATACTTTAGCTACTTTAACAAGAGGTTCAGATACCAGAGCCAAAGAGGAAGAGAGATCTTTTCCTTGACTCTTTAGAGAATATCCCTTCTTATCAATTTTTTGGGGGTTTGAGCCCTAGAGGCTGTTGAAGTAGGTTTACAGGGTAGCAAACCTCTTAGAATTAACTTGTTTTTTCTATAAAGGCCTGCAAATTGAAATCCTTACATATCTAACAATCAGTCCAGGTGAGATGGGCCTAAACAACAGATGCACATTGAGTGTGAGTATGAATTTGTAATTTTATGTCCGCCGTTCACACACTTTTTGAAACCTGAAGGATTCTCAGACATAATTAGCATTTAGGATTCTCAGACATAATTAGCATTCAACAGAGAAATAATTAAGAAGTGAAAAATTTTTCTTAGTGTTATTTAAAAAGAAAGAAAAGAAAAATACCAACAATCGTAAAAAATGAGTACTAAAATTTACAAAGGAAATACCAAAAATGGCATTTAAGAAATTAAGAAAGTGCAGAAAAGCAGAGTAAAATCCACACGTTAGCATAATAAAACTTTTAATCCACGCTTTCGTAAACAAACTTCTTCAGAATAAAATACACATGCTCAACCCCACACTTAAAAGCAGTGCTGATGTTCTTCTATGCCAATAAACACATCTTGCCAATTAAACAATTAATCAATAAAATTCAGAATTCAGGAAGTCATTTCCTTATACAGACTCTACGATCTTTCAAAAGGCATTTAATACTGACAGCATAATTTATGCCAGGTTTTTTATATGAATTTAATCTAATTTGCCATAAGGCCTCTTTTTGTTCAAGGTTAGTTTTGAAATTGCCACCCCTTAAATCATGGGTTCCTTGCAATAACACAGAAAAGAACATTTTTTTATATCCAGGGTAAATAATAGTGTGTTTGTAAAAAGCATTTGTTTTGTCTTGCTTTCTGATGATGTAATAGTGTTCTTTTATTCTAACACAGAGCTCTTGTAGTCATACCAATATAAAATGCACTACAATGTGCAAACATACCAATGTAAACAACTCCTTTGCTCTTACAATTAAAGTGCCCAGGAACCTTTAGGGTATAAGGCAAATGTTCTAAGTTAACAAAAGGACCTTCAAAGATGTACCTGCAAATATTACGGTTCCCACACTTATACATACCCCATCTTTTCTGTGTAATGTTGGAACAATATACAGACTTGTTTCTCTCTATTTCTAAGTTGTTTGTCTTTTCGGCTTTTACAGGTTAGGGGTCGTCACAGCGGGACTCCGGTCCACTAACTGGCAGTCGATTTTTATGGTGCAGAGTTGCCAGCCCGACACCCAACCTTCAGCAAAGGCGTGCCCATTCACGCATGTCTTTCGGAGACCACTCGACCGCGGGGAGGACATGCACTCCAGCCGGGAATCGAACAGGAGAACCTCTTGCTGTGAGGCAACAACACTACAGCAAGACGTTCTTTAAATTATTTTGCTTTTTATATACAAACTTTGGCCGAGTTCCCAATTATCAGAAATAATATTTCTGATAATACCACTGTCTACAGTCATATCTAAACAAAAATAAGTATCAACATCTACTCTATTCTTGTCATGAATCTGATTAGTGTTAGTAATAAAAAAATCCATGTTTAAGGATAGCTGTAAAGTGACTATCCCTTCTATTATAACATATTCTGCTTGCCCCTTCAAAAGAGTCTTACTGTACCCTCTACCAATAAATAGAAAGGTAATAAATTCAACCTCCCTCAAAAATCACCCACTTCGCTCGTCATTCGACTGGCTCTTATGAGTTGTCACTGAATTTGAACTATATATGCAAAGACATTGTTAGCAATAACACCAAATATGTGAAACCTTCATGTTATAATCCTAATTTACTGCATACAATCAAAGTTTTTGAATCTGCCTGTTAGTGTGAAATAAGAAATGCCACGGGGATGAGGATGAGTAAAAGAAAAATTCATTACAACTTATCTAAGGAAGAGAAGAAAGCTTTAAAAGAAATACAGGAGAATGGTAGTACAACAGTAATGAAGAGTGACAAAGGGGTACCTTAGTCTTAATGAATCAAGATGAATATGTTACCTGTATTGAGAAAATGTTAGGTAACATTTCAAAATATAGACTTACTGACATGGTTGAAGTAGCTAAAAGCTACAGAAATATTTATTCCTTCTTATTTGAGAGTTTAATGAACACTAATTTAGAGAAGGACCTTTATGACATTTGTCATATAGACAACCCGAAGTTAGGTACCTTCTTTGGAATTCCGAAAACACATAAAAGTGTAACCTGCCACCTTTTAGACCCACTGTATCTGCCCCAAACTCTTAAGTTAAATCCCATTATTCATA
The DNA here is from genome assembly GCF_019279795.1 of Protopterus annectens. Classification (NCBI taxonomy): domain Eukaryota; kingdom Metazoa; phylum Chordata; order Ceratodontiformes; family Protopteridae; genus Protopterus; species Protopterus annectens. Next base: position 386,456,106 of record NC_056743.1, on the reverse strand, counting down.
AAATGAGTTCATACTTAAAAGATTCATGGGATTTTTTAAATAGCATTAGGGAGCATACTTTAGTGTCAGACTTTGTTTCTACTACACAAGTGATGTTTTGCCTTGATGTTGTTTCTCTTTTCACCTGCATTCCCCATTTTGAAGGAGTGGAACATGTTGGAGAATATTTAAATAATGTTTTCTACATATAACAATTCTGAAAGTAATTTTTATTGTGAATTAATTGATGTTCTATTAAATAACAATTTTTTTGTATTCAACAAAAAAAATATACAAACAAATTTGGGGGGTAGCTATGGGGTCCCCTGCAGCCCCATCCTTTGTGAACATAGTGATGGATTATTGGGAGCACACTGTATTAGAACCATTATTAATGGAGTATCAAATTATATTCTTCAAGAGATTTACAGACGATTTGTTTTTATCATGGTTGGGGACATATAAAATGACACAGTTTTCTAAATACCTTTAATTCAAAATCAGGATACCTAAAGTTCGTCTTGGGGGATTGTAGGGACTAGAAGTCCACTTTTTAGATGTGATTTTGGAGTGGGATGTAAGACTTCACAAGTTGGTAGGATTTTCGGGAAAGATACTTTCACTAACAGCTATTTGCATTATACAAACCTTCACCCATGCTACACGAAAGACAACATCCCAAAAGGACAACTCATACGAGCCAGTCGAATGACGAGCGAAATGGGTGATTTTTGAGGGAGGTTGAATTTATTACCTCTGTATTTACTGACAGAGGGTACAGTAAGACTCTGTTGAAGGGGCAAGCAGAATATGTTATAATAGAAGGGATAGTCACTTTCCAGCTATCCTTAAACATGGATTTTCTATTACTAACACTAATCAGATTCATGACAAGAATCAAGTAGATGTTGTTACTTATTTTTGTTTAGATATGACTGTAGACAGTGGTATTATCAGAAATATTATTTCTGATAATTGGGGACTCAGCCGAAGTTTGTATATAAAAAGCAAAATAATTTAAAGAACATCTTGAGGTAGCATTGTTGCCTCACAGCAAGAGGTTCTCCTGTTCGATTCCCGGCTGGAGTGCCTTCTGTGTGCAGTCTGCATGTCCTCCCCGCGGTCGAGTGGTCTCCGAAAGACATGCGTGAATGGGCGCGCGCCTTCGCTGAAGGTTGGGCGTCGGGCTGGCAACTCTGCACCATAAAAATTGACTGCCAATTAGTGGACCGGAGTACCGCTGTGACGACCCCTAACCTGTAAAAGCCGAAAAGACAAACAACTTAGAAATGGAGAGAAATAAGTCTGTATATTGTTCCAACGTTACACAGAAAAGATGGGGTGTGTATAAGTGTGGGAACTGTAATATTTGCAGATACATCTCTGAATGTCCTTTTGTTAACTTAGAACATTTGCCTTATACCCTAAAGGTTCCTGGGCACTTTAATTGTAAGGGCAAAGGAGTTGTTTACATTGGTATGTTTGCACATTGTAGTGCATTTTATATTGGTATGACTACAAGAGCTCTGTGTGTTAGAATAAAAGAACACTATTACATCATCAGAAAGCAAGACAAAACAAATGCTTTTTACAAACACACTATTATTTATCCTCAATATAAAAAAATGTTTTCTGTGTTAGAGCAAGGAACTCATGATTTAAGGGGTGGCAATTTCAAAATGAATCTTGAACAAAAGGAGGCCTTATGGCATATTAGATTAAATTCATATAAAAAAAAATGGCATAAATGATGCTGTCAATATTAAATGCCTTGTCCTGAAATTATCTATGGTATGATCCCAGTTATTCTTATTACGGGTAATGTATAATTATTGACCGTGGGTAAGGCCAATTTATAACAAAATGGGAGAGGTTATTTCGAGCACAAAAAGGGAAACTGGCTAGGCTTAAAATAACCCACAAGAGCGGCTAGCTTAGTACTTATCAATGAACCTGTGAAGACTGGTAGAAATGGGTGAAGGCTGCCAGCCTAGTCAAACAGATTTGGTATATAATTCTAGCATTTGTAAATACTGTGAAATGTTGAACTTAAAACAATGTGGCAACATTGCCCTCTGCTGCAAAGAAAGCTAAGTCAAGCATTTCTTGTTGGTCCTTTGAAATTAAAATTACTTTATATCTGTTCCTTTGAAGTTAGAATTTGGAGTTGATGAGTCTGGAATAAGCATCCTGCCTATTGTTTTAGGGCTAAAGTTAATGACCAAAATTTACATGTGGAATGTCCTTTATTGCTCTAAGTGTAAACAAATGTAAATGCAGTTTCTGTCAGCCTGGGAACATCAGGAAAGTGTAAAAGATGATGTAATGTTTTATCAGAACTGCAGTTGCAATTTAAACAGTGAGAACCAGAGATTATTAAGCAGTTTTGTCTATCCAACTCAGCACTCTGCCTGTTGCTCTATGTAAGTAAGTTATTTTAGAAGTGTGCTTTCTTGTAGCAATAGCTAGGAATTAGAAAGTTTAGACTAAGTGTTTTTATGTGATGTCAGAACTGTACTACTGATTTATTTTAAGTATTTCTGTGTGATCTTTATACTCTTTTGACTAGTACTGTGTAGTAGAAAGCATTGTCTTGTGGTTTTAATTATTTATTATTAAATATTTTAAAACATTTTAACTGTGGCTGGTTTTGTGTAGAGATATGTTAAGCTCTAAGAGTACATTGCATGTATATAAGGATCCTGTACCAGGTCACTCTAATAAGCCTTGAGACTGTTTAGTCACATCTACCAATTGGATATTAATATTGCACAGTAATAATTGGACACCCTTTTAAGGGCCTTTGGGTAGCTGATAATATTAGTGAGTGGTGGCAAGTGGAACTACCGTATAGTCTAGGAGAAAGGGGCACAGCTGGAGAACCTGTGCCAGCCTTCCCCAAAAGTGTCTGTGTGGTTGTATAAACTTATCTCAAAATGTGCGTGTCAGCTACTTGGACTGGGACACGAAGCACTGGTTGGACAGACAGGGTGCTGGAGATTTTAGCTTGCCCAGCTAGGCTGAGATCTGGACCCTATAGCTGTGCCAGTGGGGAGCCTTATTGGGGACCTGGGGAGCAAGGGAGCGACCAGCCCCAGACTGACTGTGCTCTTAAGGGAAATTGCACTTTACTGTGTGTATTTGTTATCCTTTCACCATACATGAGACACCCTCTCTGGTGTTAGTGGTGAAGATTGAGGCTCCTTGATTGCTGGAACAGGGCACGGGCATCACAGAACCTATAAAAATTTAATTAGATTCAAAAATGGGTCTGATGAGATATGAGTAAAGAGGGAATTATAACTTGTGTAGCTCTAGTGGAGATGCCTTCAGAAATCAGATGAGTCAGACCGGAGGCTTTATTTAACTACTGCAGAGACAAGATGGTCAAAAGAAAAGGAATTAGCAAGTGCACCTAGGTCCCTTACAGTAGTGGTTGGCTGGAGGGATATGTCAGCTATATAAGAAAATTTTTTGTTTACCAAAACTAATTATGTTACATTTTTTGCATTTAATTTGAGATCACTGTTGTTGCATCAACTGATAACATGATCTAACCCTTGTTTGAGCAACTGGGAGTCAAAGGAAACTGGCCACCACCCACTTTACAGTCATCTGCAAACTTAGATATCCATACGCCAACAGGGTTGGCTTGAAGGCTTGACAAACAGATGTTACATGGGAGAGGCCCAACTCTAAGCCCTGTGGTATAGCACTGGTAACTTAGTTTGGTTGTAGAAGGGACACCTACCTGTGACTATAACCTTAATTACATAGGTTCTGTCAGGCAGCCAGTTAGCTATCAGCTTCACAGCATAAGGATTTCTGGTCAAATTTACAAGTTTGTCAATAATGATTGCTTTGAGGAATAGTGTCAGTGGACTTGACCAGGTCCATCTGTGCTGTACATACTGCATAACCATTGTCCACTTCTTCACTGACTTCTTCAAAGAAACTGAGACTTTCCTTTGACAAAGCCAAATGGATGATAGTCCAGTGTTAACAGATTTACATTCATCTTGATAACTGGCATAGTCCTGCAAAACAAGTCAGTTTGATTTGTAACACTCAGCACAATAACAACTGTACCCTTTTTGAGACTTACTTATTTTCACATTTAATTTTCTAGGTTGCATTTTTTAAACACCACCCTAGGTCTTAAAGGAAGCAAAGCACAGTTGTTGTAACTATAGATCAGTGCTGGTACCTTTCTGCTTAATTCTTGTAATAAAATATTTTAAATAGGTTTTCAATGGGCAGGAGGTACCTCAGTATTCGCTGTAGGACCTCCAGATTCATTAACAGCTTCTACCCAACAGTGATGAGACTTATTAACTCGGAAGCCAGCCCTAGTGACTAACTTAATAACAGTGTCTTGTTTGGAATGTGCAATATTTATTTACTTAGTTACATATTTACATTCAAGTGTAATTGCCTGTTACTTGTTTTATGTAATATACATAAAAAGTGACAATTTTAATTCAAGTGCAATAATTAGAAGTTATGTCCTTACCATAACGTTCCATGTGGAGTGTTCATCTCGCCTTTGTTCTTACACATGGGTTCGGAGCCGATCCTCGGCTCCGTGTCGGCCGCTTGCAAGCTCTGCATCGAGAAGAAGCTCGAGACCAACCTAACTCCCACAATCCCCCTCTGCCTTTACCTCAGATCTAGTTTGCAAGCAAACCAGCAGTCAGAGAGAGAACACACTTATGCAAAATTACATAACTGCAAGAACAGTTATAGCTATATATACATATGTACATGCATATATACACAACAACTGCGAATGCAGAAGCAGAATAACCCAGACCAGGCACCAAACTGTACGTTCTTCCTGAGGGTGGGAGGGTGGGAATGTAAGAACAAAGGCGAGATGAACACTCCACATGGAACGTTATGGTAAGGACATAACTTCTAAATGTGAGAGTGTTCGATCTCGCCGTTTGTTCTTACACATGGGTAGCGTCCCTAGCTCCATGTTCCTGAGGAACTCATGGGAGAACGTTCTTGAGCACAGTGGAACCAAAGGATGCCCTGTCCCTAGAAACCCTGTCCACCTTGTAATGAGAAATGAATGTATGTGGTTTAGACGAAGTGGCAGCTGCACAAATGGTGTCTAATGGTAAGCGAGCTGCATGAGCCAGGGATGTAGATACTGATCTTGTAGAGTGCCCTTTGGGTTTGGCAGGTAAAGTTTGTTCTGAAGTAGCATAAACAAACATAATGCAATCAGTTAGCCATTTGGAAAGGGTTCGTTTAGTAACTGCTACACCTTTCCTGCTGTCCGCAAAGGCTATAAAAAGTTGATCTGATTTCCTGTGATCCTTTGTTCTATCCAAGTAAAATCTAAGTTGTCTATGAACATCTAACTTGTGTAACATATACTCCAACTTATTGGAGTGATTTTTGAAAAAGGTAGGGAGTTCAATGGATTGATTAATGTTATTAATAGAGCAGACTTTGGGGAGGAAGGATGGATTAGTGCGAAGAGATACTCTGTCAGAGTGAAAGATCAGATAAGGGTGTTTAACAGAAAGAGCCTGAAGCTCTGACACCCGCCTAGCCGATGTAATGGCCACCAAAAAGAGGGTCTTCCACGACAAATACTTCAATGGACAAGAGGAAGCCGGTTCAAACGGAGGCAACATCAATTTAGACAACAAAAGGTTCAGATTCCACGGAGATGTAGGAGTTATAACTGGTGGTCTAATATGGAAAGATCCTTTTAAAAGGCCTTACAAAGTCTGTGAGCCATAATAGGTGCCCCACATTCTTCCACATGAAAGTTGGAAATGGCAGCCAATTGTACTCTTAAAGTGGCAGGAGAAGCTCCTTGGTGGAACAACTCTGTTAAAACTCCAAAATCTTGTTTAAAGGAGCTATAACAGGATCCAAATGCTGTGTATGTGCCCAGAAAACAAAGCGCTTCCATTTACTAGTGTAGGTCTTTGTAGTGGAAGCTTTATGAGAAGCCACTAGTATATTCTGAACTGCAGGTGACAGAAGATCAGACCTGGCTAAGTAGGGAAGCGGAGCAACCAAGCTGCTAGATGGAGTGACAAGAGTGAGGGGTGGGGAGCCCCTGACGAGTGGGTCAGTAGATTTGGCTCTGGGTCCAGGATCCAGGGTCCCCGAATACGGTGTGCCAGAAGAAAGGGAAACCAAATCTGATGAGGCCAAAATGGGGCAATGAGGATAATCGTCCTTTGCAGGTTGTTGGCTTTCTGCAGAAACTTTGCAATCAGGGGAAAGGGAGGAAAAGCGTACAGGAGACCCGGGGGCCAATCGTGAACCAGCATGTCCCTGGGGACTTCCCCTGGAGGGGGTAATAGGGCAAAGTAGCTCCTGCATTTGGCGTTCATTGGAGACGCAAAAAGATCACAGGAAGGCTGGCCCCACTTGCGAAAAATCTTCTTCGCAACTGACTGTTTTAGGGACCACTCGTGAGGCAACAGGATTGCTCTGCTCAGCCTGTCGGCTATGACGTTGGATGACCCCGGGATGTGCGTTGCTATCAGAAAGCGACCCGTGGACTCCGCCCATTGCCAGATTCTCATGGCCTCTCTGCATAGCTGATAGGACTTGGTTCCCCCTTGTTTGTTTATGTACCAGACTACGGACATGTTGTCCGTCTGAACTGCAATAGTCCCTAGAGGAAGAAGGGGAGCAAAGTGTTGCAACGCTAGAAACACTGCCCTCAACTCTAGAACATTGATGTGCAGATTGTACTCTAAATTGGTCCATTCGCCTTGGACTGTCTGTCCCTGAAAGATGCCCCCCCACCCTATCAGGGAAGCGTCCGTGGTCATCGTAGCCGTCGGCGTGGGTAGCACAAATGGTCTTCCGCTGGAAAGGTTGCAAGTCCGAAGCCACCAGGCTAGGTGAGATTTGCATGTATTTGTGATCAGAATTTCGTGTGTCAGAGGTAGCTGTTGGAACAACCATTGTGCAAACAGTAGCCATTGTAGAACTCTCATGTGCAGTCTTCCCAATGGTATCGCAATGAGAGAAGCTGCCATGAGACCCAAAACCTTCAGAACCAGTTTTGCTGGGGACTTTCTGGATGACAGAAGGAGAGAAATGTGGCTTTGTAGTGAGGTTATCCTTTCTGGAGGAAGTCTTAGAATTAAATGATACATATCCAATTCTGCTCCTATGAATGAGATATGCTGTGATGGCTGTAGTGAAGATTTTTCGAAATTTACGGAAATTCCGAGATGAACACAAAGCTGTAGTGTGTAATCCCTGGCCTGAATGAGTTGACGCTGGGTGGTGGCAGAAAGGAGCCAGTCGTCCAGATACGGAAACACCTGGAATCCCAGGCGTCTCAGGTGAGACGCCACCACTGCCATGCATTTGGTGAAGACCCTGGGGGCTGAGGTCAGACCAAAGGGCAGGGCTCGAAACTGAAAGTGGCTGGCTCCCAGCCGGAAGCGCAAGTGATCCCTGGATGCCCTGGCCATTTTGATGTGGTAGTATGCGTCCTTCAGATCTATTGAGCACATCCAGTCGTCCTTCTGTAAAAATGGAAGGATCGATTGAAGCGTGACCATTCGGAACTTTTCTTTCTTGACGAAGGTATTGAGGTTGCTTAGGTCCAGAATCGGCCTCCAGTCCCCTGTCTTCTTTGGAACTAAAAAGAACGTTGAGTAAGTTCCGAATCCTCTTTGGTCCGCTGGGACTAGTTGGATGACTCTTTTTTCTAGCAGCTTTGAAATTTCTATAGCTGCAGGGTCTCGCAGATGGGGCGGCACATCTGGGAGTCTTTTCTTTGGAATTGGGGGCAATAGGAAGGGTATTCTGTAGCCTCTGGTAAAAAGGCTTTTTACCCAGTTGTCTGATGTAAGATTTTGCCAGGCCTGAGGGTATAAAGCTAAGCGACCCCCGACTGCCTTCAGAGCAGGACAGTCGGGCCTCCTCTCAGGAGTGCTGGAAAGGTTTCCCAGGGAGTGTATCCCTGTCACCTTGGTTTTGCGGACCCCCTCTGCCGCCAGGGCGGCGTCTTCCACCTCTGCCCCCTCCTCTGCCTCTAGAGGGGGCATCACCCTGTGTGCCTGGAAAAGATCCTTGGGGTTTTCGAAACCACATTTTTCCACCACGTTGCCCTTTGGGGTACTGTCTGGATGGGGTGGAAAAATGGACTCCAACAGCAGACAGAGTCTTTCCCTCCTGCTCACACCGGGTAAGGGTCTCCTTTACTTTGGGGCCAAAGAGAGTGGCACCATCAAATGGGGCGTTAGTAAAGGAAGACTTGAAGGCTTCCGCAAACGAACATAAGCGCATCCAGGATTGTCTACGAAGAGCAATCGCTGAAGCTGCTGCCCTACTCGATCCTTCGGCTGCGTATGAGATCAGCCTCATGGACGAGTTTACAATGGATGTAAGGGTATTGAGATGTGCTGTAACTTTCTCTGAAACAGCAGCATCTGTAGTACCCTGGAGGGTATCTCCCAACTCTTTGATTAGATCCCTCTGCAGCCGTGTGAAGTGGGTCAAATAGTTCAGGGATCGCATAGAAAAAGCCGCTGAACTAAAAATGCGCTTCCCGTACCTGTCCATAGTCCTAGAATCTTTGTTAGGTGGATGGACAGATGAGGAAGATTCCGACATCTCCTTTTTCGTGGCCACTGCCACCACCATAGCGTCCACTGGTACTCCCTTTGTTAGATAAGCCTTATCCTGAGGGGCAGTAATATACTTGTTAGGCTTTCTAGGGACTGGCTCCACCGTGTCAGGCGTCTCCCACGCCCTTCGAGCAATCAGCTTCATCAACTCATCGAAGGGCGGAGTGACCCAGGAGGAGGAAGGGCGAGCACTGAATGCCTTCAGCAAGACTGACTCATCCTCAGAAGGGGAAGGGATTGCCAATCACCTCTCTGCTTTAGGATCTCCAGGATGTCAGAAAAAGAGACATCCTCTGAGGGTGACTTTGGGGACTCTTCTGACTCATCCAAGTCAGTGTCCGATGTCAATGATTCTTGTGGAGAATCTAAGTGTCTCCTCTTACACAATCTTTTCCTAGGGACTTCTTCGGGGGGAGCATCCGAAGAAGCCTCCGAGGAAGAGGGGGCACCCTCCAGGGGTGGCTGAGACACAGGTGCTCGACGCTTAGATGTAGCCGTGGGTGCAGAGGAGGATAACGGTCCTTTATGGGGAGGAGAAGCTGTTTCTGCTGATGTGGTTGTCTGGGTAGACAACACCTTCCTCATGAGGTCGAAGGCCCCCGGGTCCCGAGTCGAGGTATCTCCCGGTTCTGAAGAAATGGGAAGAATCCCCGAGACAGGCACCGATGGCATCGACCCCGAGGATGGAGCCGAGTCGATCCGAGCCGAGGCCCCGAGAGGGAGCGTCGGAACCGAAACATCGGTCTGACTCTCGGTCCCGGAACCAAGGATGGATCTTCGGCTCCGAGACTCCGGTACCGGATCCGACGGAGTCGAGGTGAACGGAGCTGACTGAGAGAAGGACGGTTCTGGCACCGAGGGCTCCACAATCAGCAGGTCAGCCTCTTCCAGCTCCGAAGACTGGACAGGTCTCGGAGGAGGAACAGATGGAGATAAGGGAAGGCCTTCGAGTCTCGACACCAACTGAGAGGAGACCGAGATGAGTTTGGATAAGGCCATATTCTCCATTAACTTCTGCACCACGCGGTCTACATCGGTGTCGGAGAGGGGTCTGGAAGAGCGCGTCGAAGGAATCGAAGACGGAGCCGACCTCAACAGTGTCGGGGGAGGGAGCTCTGTCACCGGTTCCAAGACTCGAGGCTCGGAAACTGACAACAGTTGAACACTCGGTCCCGAAGTCTGTGGAACCGGTGATCGAACTTTAACTGAAGAGCTCGGAGCCGATGACCTGGGCTCCGAAGTCTTCGATTCCTTCGAGGATTTGGATGCCTGGTCTGAAGCATCCAGTGCCTCATGAAAAGTAGGTTTTAAAAGACCCCTATCCATAAGTTTCCTGCGCCTATCTGTCATGACCCTTCCACTGAAAGAATGACAAATTGAACAGTCTTCTTGCAGATGGAGAGGGCCAAGACAGTAGACGCAGGAACTATGGTTGTCAGTCACTGACATCTTTTGCCCACATTGGCAACGTTTAAACCCAGATTTAGCTTTCCCAGACATTTTAAGTTAGAAACAAGTCAAGTCCAGTAAGAAATGTCAATTCCGGTAAATTAGTCAAATCCAATAAAAGGGTCAATCCGGTAGTCAATCCAGTAAAGGGTGGGGTTAGGCCCCGAGGGAAAACTCTAATAAAGTTTAAATAACTTTAGATGGAACCGAGGATTCCTCGAAACTATAACACACACACACACACACACAGTCTCTCAAATAACTTTTTAGCAAAAAGAATTTCTTAGAAATACAAGAAAAAATATATAAATCTTAGCTTAAGGTTGCTCGAGCTCATCAAAGTGATGCGAACGCTGCAGCGGCAAACTAGATCTGAGGTAAAGGCAGAGGGGGATTGTGGGAGTTAGGTTGGTCTCGAGCTTCTTCTCGATGCAGAGCTTGCAAGCGGCCGACACGGAGCCGAGGATCGGCTCCGAACCCATGTGTAAGAACAAACGGCGAGATCGAACACTCTCACATCCAACCTTACCTGACATGCTACTACTACTGTATAGTATTTATAGGACTATGGGGGGGCTTTTTTTCTTATGTTCTTGGGGCATAGTCATCAGTCTATAATTCAATTACTTGGTATGTCTTACTGTTGTATTTTACACTGTTTCTGTACTCTCATGGTGAGCTGATAGTCGTAATTTTGTTTAGGTCTACACATGTGTAGGCCTAAATGACAAAGTTTACTTTGAATCTTTGAATCATATGGGGTATGTAACACAGTAACAAAAGCTGAAAAGACAAGATGCTATAGTCATATAATTGCAACAACAAAAGCTTTTTCTTCTACCTTAATTATAACAGTTCAACTAAAATGAGTGGAACCGAGACTCTAGGTGACAGGTGATCAAGTTTATTGAAGAATGTGCATGGATATTATAGTTTCCATGGAAAAGGGACTGTTCATACTTCTCTAACTCTTAAAGCAAGGATTAGGGACAAGGCCAAAAATAACAGAGGACAATGGCCCAAAATCAAACAGATTTTAAACACTGCTCTTGCAAATTTAGAAAATTGCTGGAATAACAGAGTTTCCATTACTGTGCATTTTCTGAAGGGTATTAACTGAAATCTACAATGACTTGCCAAAAAAGCACAAGTTGTACAAGTAACAGACCAAAAAATATAAGGCAAACAAATCTGGACATTCTGCTAAATTCTGGACAGTTGAGAGCTATGAAGTTATGGACTGAGGAAGAATAGCAAATTACTGTCACTAAACCAGATAAGTTGTTTCACTCACTCTCACATCATTTTCTGAAAACACTACAGTAGAGTAGGAAGGCTAAAACATACATTATAAAACCAGCAGGCTTTGCCTTGTCTTGTGGGATAGCATTTGCTAACCAAGCTGCAACCAGGTATAAAGGTTCATGAAAAAGTCTTGAAGAACCCACTTGTTTGCCTGCCTGGGGAGAGCTACAGACACTTAGCTGAATTCAAAGAACCTCATGCCTTAATAGTGAATACTCTTCTTCAAAGTAAAAAGGTGAACAGAAGAGCTTTTCTCCAAAACATAACAGGCATAAACAAACTTCTCCAACCAGGCAAATCCACTACTCCGACCCCAGGAACATTATCTGACAAGAGCCAAGAAGATATAGTCAATTCATTCAATACTTTCTTCACAGAAACCATCCAGTCATTAGCTAACCAACTTTCTCCTCCCCACACTTCTATAAACACTATACCCTACTCACCACTCTCTTTTAACTTCCAGCCAGTGTCCACATCCTTTATCAGATCCCTTTTGAAAAAACTGAAGCCAACCACCCTTTCAGCCGATCTTCTGCCGGCTGAATACCTGAAAATTGCTGCAGATGTCGTAGCCTACCATATCTCAATCCTAATTAACAGAACCATAACCAAGGCCTCAATCCCCTCAATTTGGAAAATATCCTATGTTATTCCACTCCACAAAGGAGGTTCATCCACAGAACTATCCAACTATAGACCTATAGCCATACTATCACCACTTGCCAAAATTATGGAAAAGTGCATGCACAACCAACTAATGCTCTATCTAACCCAAAATAAACTACTCACAGACTCTCAACATGGATTCAGACCCCATCATAGTACAACCACTGCCCTCCTCTCTTTTACTGAAAACATTAATCTTAACCGGAATAATAAAAAATATCCTCCTCTCTTCCTGGACCTATCGAAAGCCTTCAATATGGTAAACCATCAGTTACTTCTATATACTTTAAAACCCTGTATCTAGATACTCCAGCCCTTGACTGGTTTCAAGCTTACCTCACTGGGAGACAACAAGCAGTAATGTGGCAAAACAAGCTCTCCTGCCTACTACCAAATACCATAGGAGTTCCTCAAGGTTCCATATTAGGACCTCTCCTCTTTTCAGTCTTCATAAACGACATCCAAACAGTCATCCCTGAAGCCACCTGCATTCAATATGCAGATGACTCGACTATAATATGTTCCAATGCCTCTCTTGCAAATCTACTAACTACCACCCAACATAACTTCACCAAAGTCGAAAACTGGCTTGCCAACCATCTCCTGATCTTAAATCCAAACAAAACCAAGTTACTTCTCTTCTACCCAACCAATAGATCTCCGACTGAAAACTTCACTATAAAATCCAATAATGGGACCATCATCTCCCCAGACACCTATACAAAGCTATTAGGAGTAAACATTGACAATAAACTCAGATTTGATATACATATCAACCAAGCCATTAAGTCAGTCAACAAGAAACTTGGGACCCTATATAGAATTAAAGCCTTCCTTACCCCGAATGCCAGGGCAGCCACAGCCCGTCCACACCTTCTCTCTACCCTACTATATGCCTCTCCTGTCCTCACTCACCTTAACAAATCTGATCTGGCCAAGCTCTCATCCTGCTATAATCACATTGCCAGGTTCGTTACAGGCCTACCCTACAGAACACACCACTGTACTAACCTGAAAAAGCTTGGATGGATAGAATTCCCACACCTTCTTCACCAGTCCCAACTCATAGAGGCCTTCAAAATCCTTAAACAACCTGAGAATACCCCAGCACTAAAAACTTAATGACTCCCTACTCCAATCTAAGCTGCCTTCGCTCAGCAAACAGACTCCTTGTCCAAACAACTAAATCTCTCAACCTAGGTGGTGACGCTATTTGCCAACACCACTGGTAAAATATGGAACTCTCTCCCAAATAACATCATGCTTGCAACTTCTCTAAGTCAATTCAAAAATAGTCTAAAACTCCACTTCAAGTCACACTGGCTATGTCCTTGCTCAAACCCAGACTAGCTCTGTGCCATTAACTAAAACATAAACAACTAGCTAAGATGATAAGTACTTTGTATACTGTGATAAAGAAATATGTATCCTGTCTAACTCTATGTCATTATACTGCCTACCGTCCTTGCTAATATGTTATTAATGTTATATTTGTAGTAATCTCAAAAATAGTAATGGCAGTCTTGTACTTGTATGTAAATAGCCTATGTTTTTGTTAAGTTCTTTTAGCTCATTTACTGTACCTAATTATCAATGTAACTCTGTTGGAGCTTTTCTCCCTGGGCCTCCGCTGAAAAAGGACATGTATCCAGTCGGACCATCCCGGTTAACAAATGTAAAATAAAATAAATAAAATAATAATAAAATAAATAATAATAAATAAAACCGTTTATTGGTCAATGGATGACCACTTATACAGATCTTCAAAAGCTACAAAGTATTTAGGGTAAAGAGTGCTGATTAAACACAACTCTCTTACATAATCTTACTGAAACAGGCATTGAAGTGTAGATGATTTGCCCTGGTTTCACAACTACCTACCAGATCATCACTTCTCAGTTAGCTACATTATCTGTTCACAAGTGAAGGTAGATGGCACCAGGAGACTAACCAAGAGTTTCAGTACTGCAGGCATTGCACCAGACTGTGGCAGTAAAGCAACAACCTAATCATATGACAAAGCTCTAAATTTACTGGTCAGTTTATGTTTTCATCCTCACTTACAGCAATGAGTTTTGCATAATCAATGAAAGAATGAGATCATAGATACAAGATGAAGACATGAGGCACCTTCACAACACAAATAGGCCCATTCTTAAATGAAGCTGAATTGTAATAAGGCACCTTCACAACACAAATAGGCCCATTCTTAAATGAAGCTGAATTGTAATAAGGCACCTTCACAACACAAATAGGCCCATTCTTAAATGAAGCTGAATTGTAATAAGGCACCGTCACAACACAAATAGGCCCATTCTTAAATGAAGCTGAATTGTAATAAGGGACCTTCACAACACAAATAGGCCCATTCTTAAATGAAGCTGAATTGTAATAAGGCACCTTCACAACACAAATAGGCCCATTCTTAAATGAAGCTGAATTGTAATAAGGCACCTTCACAACACAAATAGGCCCATTCTTAAATGAAGCTGAATTTAATAAGGCACCTTCACAACACAAATAGGCCCATTCTTAAATGAAGCTGAATTGTAATAAGGCACCTTCACAACACAAATAGGCCCATTCTTAAATGAAGCTGAATTGTAATAAGGCACCTTCACAACACAAATAGGCCCATTCTTAAATGAAGCTGAATTGTAATAAGGCACCTTCACAACACAAATAGGCCCATTCTTAAATGATGCTGAATTGTAATAATGGCCATCATTTTCTCCACTGGAAAATGTCTGATACAACTTGGTGTTTAGAGAACAGCCTATGAAAATCATGAGTTTGGATGGAGTGAAAAGGGTGGGGTTTTAAGTGCATCGTGGTATAAATATTCATTTCTAACAAGTTGAGACATGTCGCATGTTTCAATCCATCACTCTAGTTGCTTGAGTCCCCAAGTGTTGTAATTAACAGTAATCACACTGTAGCTTGAGTCCTGCAGACAACCAAAGACTACTTTATCTGCAAATCCTTCTCCCATGGAAAAAAAAAATTGTCTCCACTCTTGCTAATACAACCACTGACATCACGTCTCATTGCAAATTATTAAGGGTGATAGTGAATGATACTCAAACTAAACCTGCATATAGAAAATTGCATAAGAGAAACTCAAAACTAGGAATGTTTCATAGAGCCAAAAACTTTCTCACTGATGCAACTAAAGCTACACCTGCCACTACTTATCTCCTCCCCACACTTCTTTTGGTGCTCCCATCCTAAAGGGCATCATAAAATACAAAACTTGAACAATTCTATAACAGTGTTGCTAAATTTCCAGCAAAAGCCTCTTTCAGAACCCACATCTGTTATAGCACTTAAAAGTCTAAACTAGTCAGAACTACTCCACCAACTAACACATACACAGCTTCTTACCATCTATAAAATTATCCAGACTCCATCTGCTTGTCCAGCACTGAATAACATCTTATATAGCTATGTTCCTAGTTGTTCATAATGATCCGATGACCAAATACTCCTGTCTGCTCACAAACCTATCAAATCTGATGGGCATTGTTGTACTCGTACCATGTATCTAAGGCCTGGAACTCCTTAACTCTGTCCATTAGTTCAATACCCTCTCCCCCATCATTCAAAACCATTTGAATCCAATCCAAAAGCTGGAATAGTTCTTGCAGAACACCAGGATAAACTATATCCCTAAATATAAACAAACACCTATTCATACCCTACATCTCCTTACTCTCCCTTCATCACTCAATTCCTTACTTCTATTAATTTCTCTTCCCTGGCTTTTTCTCTAAATATACCATAAGCCTGCTTTTCTTTCACTTCGTATAGTAATTCATGTTTGTATTATACTAATTTACCTTTAAGTTTTCTATAAACTGGCTAAAATTTCTATTAAATCATTGTCATATAACTTGTATATATTCTTAACCAATATTTTTATAGCATGTCTAATTTGGTATAATTATTTAAACTGTACTTGTTTTTTGTAATATTTCAAAGACTATAAATTGTTATTCTTAAAATGTTTTGTAATACTTGGGAGCTTTTCTCCCCGGGCCTCCACCGAAAATGGACTCCTACGCAGTGGGACCTTCAAATGTAATAAGCAAATAAATAAATATAAGAAATACGTACATGGGAAAGGAGAGATTTGATATGGAGCAATATTTATGCAAAGGAGAATGCAAAACTGACACAAAAAAGCAGTACCAAAGATATTTGAAGAGAAATACAGGCAAAAGCACCCAGATATGAAAAATTTCACTTTAAAAAAAAATAAGAAAACAAAGGTGGAAGAAAAATTGAAAAAAAAAAAGGATCAATAATGGAGAATTTAAAGAAATAGAAACTGAAGTTATGGATTGCCTGTGAAGTGATGGATTTAGTGTACAAAGTCCAGCTCAGTTAATGTGACAGCATAACAGAACACGGAGTCCCCGAACTGGAACAGGAAGGATCTGATCCCTTGCCACATGATGATGCTCTACAGCCTTCAGCAGGAAACCACTACAAAAGTGGCCAATGAGTTACCATATGAAAGAGCAGCAGATGAGACAGGTTATGTCACAAGAAGATGTTCTGGGGCATTCTGTAGAATGTGCTCTCATTTTTAGAAGAAAATGATCTAAGGGAAGAGCTGCTTGATTTAAAGGAGATGGACTGACATATTAAGATCACTGAAAGAAACATGTTACAGAAAGTAAATAAGACCCAAAATGTTAGAGGTCTGGTAAAACAGATGAACACTGTAACCAAGACTATTAACAGAAATTAATGTGATAGAAGTAAATAGGATATATTACTGTGCATCTAAATTAATAACAGATAAAGTTTTATCACAAAAACACAGACCAATAAGGAAAGGCAGTGAAGAAATAAAATGCCATTATGGAAGCACCGAACAGAGAAAACTATAAACAATTAAGACAAGAAGTGTAACTGTTAGAAGAATGCAAAAGACAGATCAGTCCAGGATGCATCATACAAATTTGCAAATAATAAACTAAATATATCGGCAGAGGCAGAAAAGCTTAGAAGATATGCAGATAAATACAAAGGAAAATAAGCAATTCATTGATGACCTAAAAACATTTTAAGGAGAACTGGGAAATAAAGCAAAAGGAATAGAAATGATACCAAAAAAGAAGAAATAGACATATTTTGAATAAATTTTAAGACCACCCTCAAGAATATCACGGTACCAACAAGTTCTCTGAAACAGTTTTGCACCCGTTGAATAACATTGCTGGCTCTTCCAATGACCTCCGCCAGAGCCTGGGTAAGCATATGCAACTCCTCCACTATGGAATGTACTCTTAAAATTTAAATTTGGATTATTTAAATGTGGATCACTTTCTGTACACATATCACTGAATAAACCAAAACTGGTAGGTAGAATCACACCACAAAAAGTAGCAAAGTGGAAACCAAGTGCTCTGTCAGTACAGTACCACTTTCCTGAACAAACAAATGAAAAAATCCACTGGAACTAAGGGAACAAACTAAATAAAACATAACCCTTAGGGTACTGTAGAAAAACGGTCACCAGGTTCAAAAAGCAAACCACTGGCAATAATATATATATATATTTTGTTAAAATACAAAATTATGTAATATATTTTTGCCTGTGGTTTGCATTCACGTTGCATTATTTTAGGTAATTGATTTGTAATTTTAAGTAGTTAATGCGTGTTCTTTAATTACATACCTGTAAAATTATTAGAACACTGATTTTATCCGTTGCTTGTAATGTGATGTCACTTCCTTTTGGGCATTTCAACTGAATGTATTTTTTTAAGTACTTCTGAAGAAGTTCTACCTAGTACAGAAAGAAAGCACTAAAGACTTTTTTTTTTATTGTTGTGTGTTTTGAACCCGGTGAATGTTATGCTATAGATATAGATGTAATAGTCTGCATGAGCTTTCCCCCCTGTTTCATTAGCCATTTCCACTTAGAATTACAGTTTTCTGCTTCTGCCATATATAGGAGTCAACTGTATAGCTCTGAAATACCCCTTCAAACTGGGTGATCTCAAACTGTCCTGTTCTATTGGAAGAATCAACTTATCCCACTTGACTCTTACAGTCTTCCCCTCCCAAATAAAGTCCTTCAGTTCTTTATTAATTACTATCTACTTCTCCTCTGGTTGATAAAAATATGCCTGACCTGTGGGCAAAAGTCTAAAGGGACTAAAAACATTTTATGGCTTGCATCTTAGTATCCATATCACAAAGCTTCCAGTTTCAGTTTTTATATTATCTTTTGTTTAGATCTTTTTCCACATATCCTTAGCTGCCACACCAGAATCATTTTTTATACTCCTAAATATGTCATCATGTCCCTCTAAATATGGATATTGCTGAACCAATTCATATGTGGGTACATAGCTTACTGCTATTGCCTTTGTTTTAGCTTCATTTAATTTTCCATCCCAAAAAGATCTTTAACTTTCTCAAAATGTTCCACAATACTATAATGTCTCTTTCTGCTTTTGTCAGGTATAAAATAATATCATCTGCAAATACAGAAAACTTTTCTTGACTACCATACCAATTATATTCTTGAATTTCTGAATCCCTTATTTTCTTTGCCAATGGTTGTAAATATAATGCAAATAAAGGGGAAGAGGACACCACGTCCTGGTTCCTCTGCTCAAAAATAAATCATCAGAGAGGACCCACCCACTAACTTTCACCTCCGATCCCTCACATATCTTCCTAGTCAACCTTATTAATTTTTTCAGGAAATGCAAATGCTTCCATTGACGTGCTCATAAAGTCCCACCTTACTCTATCAAATACTTTCTCTGCATCAAGGCCGACCAACAACAATGGTATTTTCTTATATTCTGTTTCCCTCTGGATAATCAATGTTCTGTTAATGTTGTCAAATGTTTGCCTACCCTCCACAAAACCACAATGATTCAGATCTATCAATTTTGGCATTACTTTTGCCATTCTTTTAGCCATTATAGACATGAACACTTTATAATCATGGTTTAGTATTGAAATGGGTTTCTATGAAGCTGGATCTGATGGATCTTTACCCTATTTAAGTATTACAGCTACCACTGCTTTCTTCCAGGACACTGGTACTTCTCTTAAAATACTGCTACACAAAACCTTAAAGATCTTTATCCATTTCTTCCCTCCTAGCTTCCAAACTTCCACAGGAATACCATCTATTCCTGAGGCCTTGCCTGTAGCTTGTTTATATATACATACATATACACACACACACACACATATATATATATATATATATATATATATATATATATATATATATATATATATATATCACAATTTTTATCTCATCTCCTCCTATCCTAACCGTTAGTAATTCAGACTCATCTACCTCTAACTTTGGAATTTTTAATTCTTCCATAAACACTTCCATTTGTACCTTTTCTTGATTTCTATATTTCTTTGCATTATACAGACGTTCATAGAATTTTCTAAATATTTCTATTACCTCTACAGGGTCTCGTTACCTTCCTTGTTATAGGCTCCCTAAGCTTGGTGACAGCCCTTTCTACTTTGTTGCCTGAGTTGTGTGCTAAAAGTTTGTGGGCTCAAAAAACAGTTGCTTAACATCAGTCTTTCTAAACTCATTGACATTATGGAGGTAATCCCTTATTTTCTGCTTAGCATTCTGCAGTTGATACTCTTCTTATTCTGTGAGATTCCCCCATTCTGCAATACTTCAATATTTATCAGTCCCTCTAAATAATTATTGTTACTTCTTAACCATATTTCCCTTTATTTCCACCCTATTTTTAAACACCACTTTAATTTTATCACACTCCCTAGTTATATTTTCTGAAGAAATTTCCATCATCTTTAATTGCTCCTGAAAACTCTCCACTACTCATTCCTTTTATTTATTTATTTATTTATTTATTTAACATTTGTTGACCGGGAATGTCCGACTAGGTTCCACAGAGCCTGTTTTCAGCAGAGGCCCGGGGAGAAATGCTCCAGATGCATGTTTTTGGAATGTGGGAGGAAACTGGAGTACCCGGAGGAAACCCACGCGAATACAGGGAGAACATGCAAACTCCACACAGAAGGCACCCCAGCTGAGAATCGAACCGGCGAACCTCTTGCTGTGAGGCGACAACGTTAACTGCTGCACCACTGTGCCGCCCAAATTCCTTAAAATGTTCTCTTTTCAACAGATGGGTGGGAAAGCGCCAGTGTCTCATTTTTATTTCATTACCCTGTGTTTTTATTTTAGTTGTTATTGGTGCATGATAGATTCTCCCTAATCTCAATTAATTTCTTGAAGTTTTTGTATGTGAGAAGCTGTGTAGATGAGTGTACAGTCACCTGCATATAGTACAAGACTGGTGTGCTTGGAAGCAATGCCTAGATCATGTAAGAGTGGTGTGCTTGGAAGCAGTGCACAGATCATTTATAAATATGGTTAAACAGGAGGGGTCCACATATGGAACCCTGTGGCACTCCTACAGTAATGGGTAGAAATGAGGAGTATTGCTGCCATTTGGCTGCTTGGAATTTATCTTGTGTAGCTGTTAAACCAGGAGAAGGAGAGACCTAAGGAGGAAAGTGTAAGTTATAGTTTAAGGTGAGAGACTGTGTTGAACGCTTTGGACAGGTCCAGCAATAAGGAAAATATTAGGTTTCTAGTTCTGTTTTTATTAATGGTAACAGGAAAGCAAAGTGCTGCAGTACTAGTGCTACAGCTGGGACGAAAATCATACTGTGCGGAGGAGAGAAGATTGGTTATGGTAAGCTATTGCATTAATAGGGAAAGGATACACTTTTCTAATATTTTATATAATGGTGACAGGATGAGAACTGGTCTGAAGTTAGACTAGTCAGCACAGGAACCTCCTGTGTGAAGGGGTAGTATATATTCCTTCTTCCAAACAGCTGGGATATGAAATACTAGAATATATCTGTTTATCTTATTCAAGCCTACAGCTCCTTTTCTGTATACTTTCAGTCAATGCTCATAGCTCCTTATGGTGTCCAGACCTTTTTTTTTGGACTGGCTTCTTAAACTAAGTGACTTAACAGCTAATAAGCAGTATTAGAAAGAGCGTGAAATTATTAACAAAATATTAGGGTTGTTAATCTACAATGTCCTACAGTAAATAAATTAATCATTGTTTACAACTTATTATTCATATTTTCATATACAAGTTCATATTTTCACAGCTGAGAGAATTACATGCTACTGAGACTATGGTGTGATAAGCCATCATGGGAGACAGGAAAATTGGTTGCCAATGTCCATTTATGTCACATTATACTGGAGAAATTGCTAGCTGATTAGTAGTAGTTAGGAAAATAGGCAAGATTGCCACATGTCCTTAATAGTTCAAATACCAAGTGACATACAAACTACTGCATAGCATCGAGTGAAACAGATGTTGAAGAAAACTGTCATTAATACTTGTACTGTAAGTTGCTCATCTTGAGAGATATTTAGTGTTGTACTAAATTCTATAATTAGCAATATAAATATGTTTTCATTTTTTGTGAATACCTCAATAAACATACATTCAGAGACAAATTTATTGCTCCTGTATGAAAACATGTCTGGTTAACAGAGGGTTTTAACAATACCTGTATAGGTTATACAATTTCCAAGATGTGACAATTTGCTTGAGAAAGTTTAGCAAAAAATATAATTCTGGCTTTTTGTGCATTATAATACATTACAGTATTTAATAAAAGACTGAGTATTATCGCTGTAAGGAATACTTCTTACTGATAACATTGCTATCTGCATAGGTTTAACAGCTTGGATTGTTAATGAAAAAGTTACATTTGTTTATCTACTGATTTTTTTAAGTTGATTTTACAGAAAATGGTTCGTAATGCAAGGTTGTGTGTAGGCTTCTAGAGGTGTGACCCTCCACACCACATAGGTGCTAATAAGTTATTAGTATATATATATAGCATATGGCAGCACCTCAGCTGCAATTTTTAGAAATTCAGACTGAAGGCTGTCTGCAGCAGAGCTTGTAGTTTTTAGTTTTAGGAGATATTTTTTATTTATGTTGGAAGTACTGGTCTGAGTGACAAGTGAGCTTCCATGGGATTTTGTTGGTGGGGGGTTGGTTTGATGGTGGGGCTGCCTTTGGTAAGTTTGGCAACAGTTTGAAGGAAGTATTTGTTAAAGTAAATAGCAACTGTTGATGAAGTGTCTTCTTGCGACATTTTGCCTGATGGGATCATGTTCATTTAGTTCACTGGTAAAGGTTTTGTTAAATTTGAGGGTGGCTTTGTCTAAGGGAAGTTTTTTTTTTAAGCATATTCCAATTGTATTGCTTGTGAGTGGAGCTGAAATTATCCAAACTAAAACTGGATAGGTTATGAACATTCTTGTATGCTTGATGTTTTACTGGATTGCATACAAGCCTGTTAGCAAAACTGGGCAGGTGGTCACTTAGGTTGTCAGATACTGTGGCATAGTTATAGATATTACTGGGTTTCGTTGACAGAATCCAGTCTATAGCAGAGACATTAGAGGAGGATTTGTTACATCTTTGCTGGTGTATTGATGAGCTTAGAGAAACCATACAGGTTAATACTGATAGTGAAGGTATCAGGTACAATTTTCTAAAAACTTGCACACGTATACTCCTTCCATCTTTGAAAATGCATATTCTCAAAAACCTTCTACATACATATTAAGGATCTTTTTAACACACTACTGCAACTGTTTTTCCTTAAAATGTATGGCCTGCTCTGCCACTATTAGCAGCATAGCTCTCAACCAATCAGGGAAAAATCCAGAAGTAATCAGGGACACTTTTAAAATATTAGTACTATTAACTTGAGAAATTAGAATAACAACAGTGTGTGAATTAATACATATTTTCTGAAGCAAAATAAGTCTAACTCTGTCATTATTAAAGTTTAATTCATCCCCTTTTCTCCAAATGTCACTAGTTTTAGAAGGGATTAAGAGGTACACAGCTAAGAATTGAGCCAAAATGAGGGACAGTTGAGAGTTATGGTCAGTGGTTATAGCATATGTGCATTTCTTCAAAAATGTAAAGTGGGAAAGTTATCACCATGAGAATATTCAGTGATTGTACTACAAATTACATAAAAACTGGATGTTAAAAAAATGAACAGTCATGAGACA